>NC_136065.1:591901234-592501234 GCF_964261635.1 Lissotriton helveticus | reverse complement strand
TCATGGCCTATGTGAGGGCAACCACAAAATGGCTGCCATACACAAAATGGAACCCACGGGTTCAGAATTCACAGAACCTCATGACTTGCTCCACCTGTTCCCCCCCACTTGCCCTACGCCTTCTTCCCTGCCTCTCCCGCACTGATCCGCGACTTTTCCTTCTCCGCGGGGGGAGCGCTCATCTCGCTGCCCCGCCGCGGTGCTTTTGCACTCCCTTCCGGTGCCCCCACCCGCTTCACAGCGGGGGAAGCGCTCCTGGCGCCTCCCCGCCATTTGCCGCCCACCGCTCTCACAGGCCCATCAGCTCCCGCACGCGAGGCCCCAGGCGGAGGCGCGACCTCCGCCCCAGTCCTCCCCGCCTTCCCAGACGAGACAGCCCCCGAAGCAGCGGGGCGGTCCAAACCAACCACCGCGGGCTCCGTGAGCATGCCCCCAGAACGCCCCCGCCGCAGCGGCCTCCCACAGCCCCCCTCTCCCTCCTTGGCCCCAGCCTCACGCTCCAGCTTCCCGCTCGACCCCTCCCCGTGGCCATGGGGCCTCACCTGCGTCTTTGCCAGCTTCCGGGGTGGCGAGCAGGCCAGAACGGCCGCCGCCACTCCAGCAGACACACTCCTCACCGGACGTGCCCCCCCTTGGGGGCCCACAAGGAGGTCCATTCGCCCTGCCTCACTGAGCAGGCGAATGGCCTCCAGCACACGGAAATCTTCGGCTGCCATAACGCGACCACCAACCAGGTAATACACCGCCGCAAACCAGACAAAATGCCCAAACAAAAACCTAGCCTACAGCACTCCCAACCACCAGGTTACCAAACCCTAAAATGATGGCTGGGCAGGCGCTGTTAACCCCTATATCCCTTGGGCTACCTTTACCAATTTGGGCTGCTTTTGGGCTATCCACAAGCAGCCCAAAAACGGCAAGATGTCTGCCGCCAACTTGCCCCCCTCCCCCTCCCAATCTGCCCGGGGGGCAGAGCTCGAGGCTTGGCTGCCCCCCAAGACCCCCTTTTGGTCACTAATGAGCATTTCAAAACGCAGATAGATGGTGAGTTTCCATCTTTCTTTTTCCATGCTTCCCTGCTTCCCATAGAGTTCCTACTCTAAATAATGCTGTCATCCAATGACTCGAAATCGCACTAATTTTGGAGAACATTTTTAAGCCATAAATGACAGGAAGCAGAGCAGGGGTAGGAATACGGCTAGTTGCAGCGCCACCCTCCATCACGAGCAACGAGGTGCTCTGTTGTATTACTCCCATCAGCCTAGACCTTCTAACTAAGGGGTCTCAGCACACCAGGTCAATCGGACCTTCTGTTTACTTGCAAAGCTTGTTACTACTCCATTGCGTTCAAACCAGCATTGCGGTAGTGTCAGAGTTGAAAAATTCTCTAAATTTACGCTTGGTCCTGATGAATTGCCACTAGACCCGTTAGGGGCTGCCCAAGGCAAGAAACATGTCAACCTCCTACACCACACATGCCCTCTAGGATCATTGCATCCAATTAGGGCTGTTAGCTTTTAGTTAGGTAAGTGCATCCCTGGAATAAAGTTTAGACTATTGGGCTTCCCTAAACCTATTTTAACATCGCCTGCACTCACTGCACTACCTAGTCCACACACCCACGTGCACCTTATGGCTTCATCACCAAAAAACTCCGCTAAAGAGCCCCTTCGCGGGCGCCCGTCGTGCATTGCAGCTCCGGCCCGACGAGGAGCCAGCCCAATGATGAAGCATGACATCCCTTGGGGTGTGTGAGGGCACTTCATCAAAGCCCTGAACTTTCCCACTCACACCTAGGAACTGCACACTAGTTTGTTAGAATAAGCCATAAATGAAGCAGCTCTAATAACTCGCATATATGCTGAACATGAACTCGGTATCAAAGGTATGTCTTCTTGACCTCCTTTGTTGCGTGGTATGCGAAGGCAATGATTTATCTGTGTGGCATTGTCAGTGCTCCCCACTTCTGCAGTTCAGTTCTCCTGTTTGTATGTTACCCCAAAAGTCGCACCACTCACAACCAAATAATGCAGATGTAAGGAAAATGTCTACAGAGAACTCCACAAAGATACATCTCGACTTGCATTCTTATGCACATTGAAATAATCAACCTAAAGTATCCATACGGCAGCAAGAGTGGGTTCCAAAACGTGTGTTTAGATATGTTAGGGCCTGTCACAGTGATTAAAAGCAGTTTCCCAGTTCCGCATTAAACATACGAGCCTCCTGTAAGGAACAGAGCGAGGAGATGTCTGCATTCATGAATAAATGCTGACTCATGTAAAATACTACATCTGTCGTAAACTCTGAAGTAAATGCTCACACTCACTCTGACTAAGAATTCTAGGTTTTGCCCTCATGTTAGCCGAGTTACTATCAGTGGCCCCTTGCAATACAACAAACAGACGTTGGAGTGATGTAGAAAACATATATCCGTGTTCATAGTTTAAAAAGTCAAGATTATATTATTTCCTTCAGCAGAAAATGTTCACAGTGACGGCTTAAGTGAGTTAAAGATTCACTGCTGACAGCTGCTGCGACTTGTGGGTAAGGAGTTAAAATCCCTAAATGGGCAAGCATAGAACAAACACTGATTACATTAATTTGGAATTAGTGTGTTATTTACAGGCCTAAAAAAAGAAAGAAGTAGCATGAAACATCATATAAAACCAAATTAATATTAAATGCAGGTTGGATGCGTTTGTGCATTAACTACAAATCTCAACACTGTCTTTATTTAATCCTAGTAGTTCCTAGTGTTGAGGCTATACATTGTCATTGTTTAGCCTGCTTTACACAGCTCACATTTGTTCTTTATAATGCATTAAAGCTGAGAGTAAAGTATATACTCATCCATGCGGACTTCCTCCACTCATTTTCAGAATCCGATGATCTGAAGCCGGCGCTTACAGGTTCAGACTCTCATAAAGATAGCAGTACAAATACACACAAAATGGTGCCTATATCCTGCCAACCAACCATTCCCTCTTGGTGTATTTAAGTGCTGTGAAGCAGAGTTCTGTTTCAGTTTAGGTGGGCTTTCTCAAGAGCCTCAAAGCTCTCTATAAATCATAACGTGCGAGTGCCTCGAGCAAATGGCAATGCCTAATGTCATACTTCCAGTGTGATCGCAGGACATGGGTCAGTCAGGCCCTGTGCTGTTAGTGACACTACATGTGTGACTCTAGGTGTTGCAAGCAGAAGGGAAGTGTGTGCTCGGAGTGTCCATGGAGCATTGTTAGCTCAGTAGAAGGAGCTGAATCCAGACCCTTTCAGGCAGCAGAAGCTTGGGGGGACATTAGGATGACGGGCGGACTTTGTCCGCCCGCCACCCTATCGGACAACGGGACCGGCCGTATAAGGGCGGGGGTCCCGTGGGGGAATTAGGATGCTTTTCAATGCACAACATGACAGGCACCATGCGGTGCCTGTCATGTTGTACATTGAAATGAAGGGGGGTACCATAGGTACCCCCCATGTGCTCCCCCGACCTCGCCTTCACCATGGGGGCCCGCAGGGGGCCCCCAAAGTAAAGACCGCCTGCCTTTCCGAAAGGCATTTCCCAAAGCGCATCCTAATATGGCACACCGCCACCATATAAACCCTTTCCCACCCCGGCCATAGTATTATGGCGGGGGGAAATGGGTGGCGGGCGGGCAAGGATGTCGGGCAGATCGCCACTGCCCGCATGGCGGTGGCGATCCGCCCAACATCCTAATGGGCCCCTAAGTTTGAAAAAACTTCTCAAAGTGTGTGTGTGTGTTGTCAAGCATTCCTAATCATGCAAGTGAGTGTGCTGGCTGACATTGGCTCTTCTGTATTTGGTGGCAGTTCCTGGAATTTTGCTCCATCCATGGCAGGATTAAGGCCTCACTGGATGAAACCAGGCCACTGCATATCTGTAGGAATTCTTAGCTTTTGTGTGAAATAAGGGCTGTACGATACACTATCTGGCCTCATGTTTTTGTAAACATGTCTTAGCGGGCGAATGCCCCTGCAACAACCTTTGAGAGAATTGAGCTCACTCCCTTGCTCATTGATATTCAGGTCCAGTAGTATGCCCGCCACTTCTGAAGATCACCGGCCACCACTGCGGTCAATCTCCTGAAGACCGTGACTGTGAGGGGAAATCCGGGAGGTCTGACCACACTAGGCTGCTGCCCCTGAAAATCCATGCGGGCACAGCCATTTCCAAGCCAGGCACAATGACGACTATTGCAGAGTCAGTCACATGTGAATTGCTCTGCTTCAGCCATACCAGCATATCGGTGGTCTGCTGGGATGTTGGTGGTCCTTTAATGGGTTAAACATTTATAACACATACATTTCGTCAGTCGCTCAGTTCACTTCAGCTTTTTGTCATCTGATTGCGTGTCAGCGCGCACAATGAAATTCGTTTTATTTATTTATTTATTTACATTACTACGGTCGACCGTGATCCGGAGTTTACTACCCCGCACCCTGACTCTCCCCCGCCCCACTGCCCCGTGACACTCCCTTCACGAGCCACTACTGGTGTAGGCTCTCATTCGCGCTTTTACTCCTCGCACGGGCCTTTCGCATCGTGAAAAGCGACCTGTCTGGGGTGATGCTGAAGCACTTGGTGACGCCTGGAAACAGTAGAAAGGCTGCGGCTCCTTCGAGTGCTTGATTTATACCCTGGAAGCTTGCCTTATGTTCTCTGTGGATTTATACCACTCAAGCAGATTTTTTGCTGATGTTATGATAAGTGAGAGTGTTATTTAACAACACCAAGCTCATTGTGGTAATAAGGAGCCTCTCAAATAGTGCGTGATTGGAATTAATTTGCAGTACGGCATGTTATGGTTGCCAACTATATGTTTGTTTTACCTGCATGCGCAGTATTTTAACGCCTCTGCAGCACAAAAATTATGAAACACACCTAAGTGTTTTCCCCATAACAGCACATAATTTAAACTGTAAATATAAGGATAAAGCATGTTAAAGTGTGTTCTAAAGCTGCCAGATTGATAGTTAAAGTAAGCAAAGACAGAAAGGCCTTTTTAAAAGGTATTGCAAACAATTTTAAATAACGTTTTGTTTAAATATCATGTCCGGGCCATTGCAGAATCTTAATACATGAACTGGTAATTTTCTCTAGGAATGGTGGCAACCCTACCTGTGATACTTACTTAAATATGCTTCACTTTTTTGTACTATCTTGTAGCTGTGACATGACTACCCACATATATCAAGAAAATGACACAGCTATTCTATTCTAATACTATATTAGTGATGTGTTGTGAAATCACAGTACATTCTTCAGTAGTCAGCAAACCCTGTGGAAAGCAGGTCCTTTGGAAGAAACTCTTAAACTTCCACTCTATAATTAAAGGAAGTGAAAGAGACTTCATTACCTAATGTAAGTTACCTTAGTGAATCGGGCCCTCGGTATCTTGGAAATGCTCTGGTCTATTTCTTCCAAAACAACTCTGGTCAATAGACCTTTGTAATAGCCTGTGAGAGTAAAGGGGTTAATGACAATTTAAATCTCAAGGTACGATGTAATCTTTAAGACCACACAGTAAAAGTCTGAGTCAATAACTTGAAGTTAAATGGTTTATTACAAACTCTGAGCCAGACCAATGTATTTCAGTCTCAAGAACATTATATAACAAGCATTTACAATGCAATGGTTTTGCCTTTGTTAAAGTTAGAGCTATTGTCATTGCTCTTGACATTACTTTTATTTATGGTTTTTTTAACAGAAATAAATGGCATTGTCATTTACAATGCCAATAGCTTAATCTCTCGGAAATGCCACACACAAACACCCACAGAGAGCCCCCCACACACAGAGCCCCCCCACACACACACACACAGAGCCCTCCACACACACACCCACACAGAGCCCCCCCACACACACCCACACAGAGCCCCCCACACACTGCGAGCCCCCCCCACACACTGCGAGCCCCCCCCACACACTGCGAGCCTCCCCCCACACACACTGCAAACCCCCCCCACACACTAAGTTTGGCGGACTGCCTGCGCTGTAAGCCTGATTGCCCCCGGACAACGTCGGGGCGGGCTGCTAGTATTTGTATATAATGCTTATATTTACTTCTCGGTGTGTTATGTTTGGCTGTTTAATTTTCTAAAATGCTTATGTGCGTTCATCAGTTAAATAAACATGCAATTGTACGGCCTCTATGTATTCTCAGAACACAAAATAAATATGAATACCTATACGATGAGTGAAAAAGAAATGGAGAAATACAAACGGAAATATTACTAAAAGAATGTGCATAACACCGGGAGCCCTAATTATGATGGTACTGCTGGGGTGGGTCGTGGGTAGACTACAGGGTGCAGATTTCAGTATTTTCTAAGTACCCTCCGTGCTCTGGCCGATACATGTCTCGGAATGCCATGGAGCCGTAATTATGATGGTATTGGAGGGCGGGGTAGGAGGGGGGGTAGGGTGCGAAGTACTTTCTAATTACCTTCCGTGCTCTGACTGCAGAGTGAGTCATTTCGCACAGTGTGATCTTCGGCGCACGGCACCAGCCAGTCCACCGCCGGGGCTGCAGCCTCCATGCACAGGATGCAGAGGTAGCCACAGGAAATGGCTTGTGCAGTGGCAGTACGGCACACACTGCTCTTGGATGGAGGTGCTACTCTTGCATGTCCACGGACAGCACAGTACCCCTGCTTCCACACAATGGCAGCGCTGGACACTCTGGTCTTGGCTGGAGGGGTTGCTTCTGCGTTTTTTTCCACATACAACACAATCCCACGGCTTCAGCACTGTGGCAGCACTAGACACTAGTCTCCGTTGTAGGTGCTGCTCCTGCGTGTCCACGGACAGCAAAGTCCCCCAGTTTCAGCAGGCTCTGGTCTTGGGCAAAGGTGCTGCTCTTGTGTCTCCATAGACAGCAGTACAATCCCACAGCTTGCGTACAGTGGCTAGACTGTGCGCTCTGGTCTCTGCTGGAGGTGCTGCTCTTGCAAGTCCACGGACAGCACAGTCCCACAGCTTCCGCACGCTGGGTGCTCTGGTCTTGGCTGGAGGGGATGCAAATGCGTGTCCACGCACAGGAAAAACCTATGGCTTCAGCACAATGGCAGCATTAGACACACTAGTCTCAGCTGGATCTGCTGCCACGATATGAGGTGTGATTTTAAAATAGCGTTCGAAGAGGAGACCACGGGTGCCGTCGCCGGCGGGAACGGGCATTGTAGAGCAAAGCACGGGCACCAGCGGGAGGGGGGCGGGAACGGGGGCCGGAGACATGGAGAGCGGGAGGGGGGCGGGAACGGGGGCCAGAGACACGGAGAGCGGGAGGGGGGCGGGAACGGGGGCCGGAGACACGGAGAGCAGGAGAGGGGGTGGGAACAGCCAAAAATAAAAGCAAGCACTCACCTGTACTTCTTCCGGGTGCCGTCAATGCCGGACCAGATTCGGGGGCGTTCCCGGCTTTTGGCTGACGTAGCGTGACGTAGCCAAAAGGGAAAAATTCTCGGGAACGCCCCCGAATCTGGTCCGGGATTGACAGACAGAGCCCTCTCCCAATGGCTAGCCTCCATTTATGGAGCTAGCCAATGGGAGGAGGGGGCGGATACCCGACCCCACAGAGCAAAACATAAGATTTTGCTAGCGCATGCGTACTTCGTACGCATTGCCGAGGCAAAACCTAAAAATACAAGATTACCAAAGGAAGACCAAAGCGTCATCCTCAACAACAAATAGCATATAAGAATTTCTGTTGCAGCATTACAGCAAATAATAAAAAGGATTTGATGACTAGATGAATGGCTTTGATCCTTCTCCCTATAAATGGAAAATATTAGCAACATCTACTAAACCCTACACTGATCTAAGGATAGGGGAAACCTTATTGAATGACGACAGTAAAAAAAGTATCAGCATCAGCACCTCTGTGGAAGGTCTATAGGTAAGGAGTCATGTATAGCATTAAGCTACACAATCAGAGATGACAAGAGAGGTCTGTACCTCTCCAAGTCTAAGGGGAATCTGACTAACCCCAAGGTGGGCTCACTATTAAAATGCACAAAATATGACCTCAAACACATCACAGTACATTTCCAGTCCCAGAAAAGAACTTGGCGCCTTGAACACTACTTCCTAATTGTAGTCTAACCTTAAGTGGCATCCTTGGTTCCTCCCTTTGTCTGATAGTACCAACAGGCAGCGCTCCCTTTGTTCTTCATTAAAATTATTTGACCTTGCCAGTTCTTCCTCACTTCACTATCCCACGAATACAATTTGCTTTTTACTCACTAATGAATTCTTTGGTCTACAACTGCAGAGGAGAAAACATGCAGAAAAATAACCTTCACATAAATATTCACTGTCTCAACTGTGAGCTTAGAATCCACATTCATGCTAACTTAACAGTTCTGTTTAAATACATATTAATTCTACAACCTACGTATCATCCAATAATTGAAATCTTTAACAAAAGAATCAAGCTATTTTATATTGTATACTATATTTCCAGTACAATAAACTAATACATTAAACAAAAATAACAACTGGTCACAATTTATAAAGAAAGCACTGAACACACATATTCATTTTCACTAATCCCTGGCAAATGCACTGCATTGGATGCATTTTAACACATCACCTTACAATCTAAACCTATAGAAGATTAATATCAGCAATCCAGATGTTTTGGTAAAGGAAAAACATTAATATGGACATACACATATATATCAAAAATACACAATAAGTGCACTTTCTATACCTTTGGTGCACCATATCTTTTTAGTATCATTGTATCACACGAGTACATAAGACCAAGTGTAAATATATGTGTGACTTGACCTAACATAAAAGGGTGGAGCCAAAATGATGCTACTCCACTCTTTATGGTTGAGTCTACCAGACAGCACAAGCTGTCTGGTTGCAAAAACAATATTGTGGGCTTACAAGTTCTTACATTATGCCCATTGCTTACCATTGATTGGGTTTATTTCCACTCTCATTTGGTTCCTTCTTAACGGATTTCCTTTTCCTAGCTTGTCCATCTTGTGCTTATCTCTCCCCTGGAGCATATCCTCTTTACCATGTCTCTAATTATATTTCTCCACTGTTCACTTTTAGGGAACTTTTTTATTTTTGGTAAAGAACTCTATGAGACTGCATGTGTTTTTCAAATCTCTCCTATGTGTGCTCCCCCAAATGCCCATCCCCTCACGATCCATGTTTCTCTCTCATGTACTTCTCCCCTGTCCCCGTGGAATGCTTTCCCCCTTCTCGCCTCTCCCTGTTCCTCCATCTGCTCCTCTGTTACCCCTCTCCTACCCTTGTTGCCCTCCCCCTTCCAAAATTTCACTTTTGTGGTTGTGTTTTTTAATTGACTGATTTGAGTTGTTTCTGCCATTTTGGATCGATAAATACAAAATTAAAGCAAATGCTACTTGCATCACACCGCTGGCACGTGTTTGGGTTTTGACGCATGTGCACACAAAGGTAATCATGAATGCATGCACCAATAGAATGACTTGCCACAAGCAGTCGCATAATCACAGTCTTTTTTATTTTTGTTTTTTTTTGTTTAATGCTTCAGAACATTGGGGAAAAGCCTGACACTGTAGAACTTCACCACATTACATTGCCAAAGCCAATAGGTCCCAAAGGCCTGACCTTTTGGCTTTGTTAATGCTTGTTTTCTAAACTTTCTATCCTGAAAATCCACAGCTATTACTTGTTTATAGCAATATGTTTATTTCGTTGCATTGTTGGTGTTCAATAAAGGGGCCCCTGAATCTGCATGTTACCTACACATTCTAAAACACTCAGACTTTCCCTCCCTCTTGTTACATCTTCTCCCAAACTACCACCTGTCCAGTATGGAAACCATGTTCACAATCAATTGGGTGTGGGCCATGTCACACGAGGAGCTTTTTAATGCTTGATGCCACGTCCCTTGAGTTCCAGAATGTAATGACCCAGGAATGACTGTATACCCCAGGCCCTTGAACACTATGCCAACCAACTATTGGTTTCATTCCCTTGCACATGCCCCTGGTTTGTGTCTTCTTCACTTTTTTTCTCCTTAGCCATAATTACCCTCTCCCTGTATTCCTCTTGGGTCATCCATCAATCCCCTTGCAGCCCCTTCTCAATCCACTTCTTCTTAAATTATGCTTCTTCAGTTTGTTTACCCCTTATGCTTAAAGGATACCTTTATACCTTTTCCATTTACAACTTTTCTCCTCTCTCATTTCTCACTCCCTTTTCTTGCTCACCCTTTTACTCTATTATTTTCTATTGCTCTCTTCCTCCATACTCCCCTTCTTTCTCTCCCTCTTGTTTCAACATTCTTGACCCACACGTGGCTCTCTTTCTGTCTGTTCGGTTTTTGCTCCTATTTCTATTCCTTCTTCTTTTACTCTAGCATCTCCCTTTCTCCCCCATATCTCTTCATCTCCCAAGACAAAATGTAAGATTTGGATGTGTTTGCTACCTTTGTTTTTTCCAACAGCCTGATACAGCAGTTCTTAACTTGTGGTCTGAGACGCTTACACAGGGGGTCATAACTGCTTAGTAAAATGTAATACTGTTAGCAGATTAGTAAGTGTATATGCATGAAAATACTGTGTAAAATAGAACGCTTTAAAACCCTTTTAAAATGTAAAAGAATTTAAAATTGGAGACTTAAATTAGGTTTGTATCCTTAACTTGTTTTATGTGAGCAACACAAATGGAAATGAAATCTGTATGGATGATTGATGGCCTCAACTGAAGCACTGGTATCGACAAGAAAAGAGTATACATTAGGAGAAAAAAAATATATGATATGCTAGAGTCAAGCTCATCATTCATATTTTAGAAAGACAGCCACCTCCCAAATACGTGAGGGCACACTCACAACCCAATCATCTCCACACTTATCAAAAGCAATGGGCAGCTGACACTGGGGAAGAGGTGTCCCCACAAACCTGGGAACAACTATGGTCTGACATCCCCAGAATTTACATGAGCATTCCCTAACATGAATCAGCATACAAACTAATGACGTGCTGGTACTATACCTTTGCACGACTACAAAAAATGCTCCCTACCCTCTCCCTTCTATGCTAGAGATGCTAAACAGCGATAGGGGACTTCATTCATATCTGGTGGTCATGTCCGCTCTTAACGATGTTTTGAAAATGAAATGAAATTAAATGAAATGAAAGTGAAATGAAATGAAATTAATTCGTACTTGTATAGCGCACTTATACCCTGAGGTGTCTTGGCGCTGTACGCATACCGCTGTGGAACTCTTCCTGGCTTTTCCCTGTGAAATGCCCACTCCTGGGCACCCCCAAGGTGAAGCCAGGCATTCCAGCGCTGTTGGGGCCGTTGTGGAGATTAAGCAATCTATTGCCCAGAGTTGCAGAGTGGGACACATGATTAGATTAGGCACCGAGGCGAGAATTATCAGGTCCGAGGAAATTGAGCCCAAGACCCGCGGAGGTCCTAAGTCATATCAAAGACACACGGAGATTCCATATACCAAACTCCCCCCTGGTGACCTTACTGGGTATAAGACCAACTCAACTCAAAGCCATAACACATTCCGACTGGCGCCTTATTGTGCAGATGCTGGGAGCAGCAAGACAATCCATGGCACTCCTATGGAAGACAACTTCTCCCCCTCCGATCTCTGCATGGTTATTGCGCCTATGGCATTTCATGGCATTGGAATTACTGACAGCCCAACTTACTCACACAGACACTAAATTCACAAACCCCCATCCACCATCTCTCCCAAATAGAAACCCCCTACAGCCCCCTAGACTGCGAGCCCTCCAACTTTTTGAGGATTTCCTCTTGCCATAATCCAGAGACAACACTCGAGTGGACCCCTCAACTCATGGACCTGACAGTAGCTCCCTTTCCCTTAAATGCTAATCACAGTAGGAGTGATTGCTCTCCGAGCTCGCCCCACTCCTATGAAAATCTGTTTTGATTCCCCGCCCTTTTCTTCCTTGCCTACCCTTTGTTTCCCCCCGTTTTTACTTTCCTTTTCTAGTGTTTCTTCCCTTAGCCATCATATGAAGAACATTTATCAGAGGCTGCCGAAGCCACCCCGGTCTCTCCGGAGCCACGTTGGGCTCCCTATTTCAGCAGGCCATACAATTCTGGATATATATGCATTGATTAGTTTGCATTATTTACATAAGGCATCTCTCTACACTATATATAACTCAGGCCTCCTCATAACTGTACATTCTCCAAGCAAATTTATTTCTTGAGATCTTGTGTGCTTTCATAATTATCTCAGTGAACTATATTGTATATGATGAAGCGTGTCCTTTCTAACAAATCTAACTTGTATTCTCTTGATGAAGCGTTTTTCGACCATGTGTGTATTTTTTAATGAATGTTACTATATTGCATAAATTGTATATATTGTTTGACGCCCTGTGTGTTTACTCTGCTTTCTTATTCGCTTATACTGAATATGATGATGCTTGTACCATTTAATTTTTTTTTTTTCAAGAAACAGATTTGAAAGCAAACAGAAATACAACCACGTTTTAAAATGTTGCCTATGTATGTATCTGGCCAGTTTGGGTACTTCTGCTGGCAAAAACTCAATAAAATGTGTTGTAGAAAGAATAATCACATTTTGAATTTTTGTGTATTTGTCTTTTTTTGTGTGCAACTTATAATATTTCAGAATTTGCGTGAATTTGCGTGTTTTTGTCATGTATATTCATTTCTGTATTTTTGTATATTGCTTTGTGGTTCATATAGTAGAAATTGCTTCAGAAAGGTTCTGACTTTCAGTAGTGATTCAGTAGGGGTCCACAGAAGTCAATATGATAAAAACCGCTGGTCTAATTCATCCGGCAAGAGAGAGTTATGATCCCAATAGTTAACAGCTCACAGCAGATTTATTTAGCAGGATTATTAGAATGTGTTAGTGGGAAACTGGACCTAATGCAGTGAATTCAGGTAACTGTCTAGCTGTTGATGAACCCTCTTCTGCTGCTTGTAACAGAATGAATAATCAGAGTGCAAATCAGGCAACTTTGGAGAATAAGAAGGTGAAACACAGGTGCATGTCGAGTGAAGAGCTTTATGTTGCTTCAGTGTGAATACGTGTATTTACCATGGATGGACCACAGTGGAAAGCACACTGAGGCAATAATCCTTAAAGTCAGTTCCCCAGGATCACACAATTTGATCAGGTTAGGAAGCTAGTATTCAACCAAAGGTATTTAAGTTCTGGTGTTGGCAGCTTAGGTACTACCACGTACTTCAGCATATTATGACCCATGCACCAATTGAGAACTTTTAGAAGATTCAGACATAGCTAGCAACCCTGAATCTAAGATCTAAGGGGTCGATTATGATGGCGGTGAATCCGCATCCTCCGGGCCGGTGGAAGTCACCGCTGGCCCGGAGGATGCGGATTCACACCCGCGGTCCTTGAAAACACCCACCGCCAGATTATGATGGCGGTGGGATCAGCGGCGGACAGCAGGTCCATCCGCCGCTGATCCGCGGGGTGTGGACCACAATATGGTGGCGGTGTCTGCAAAACACCGCCAGCCAAATTATGATGTGTGCGGAGACATGCTTTTCCGCTGTAGATATTCCGCCGTGGAAAAGCATGTGGACCTTTGCTCTCGGGGGCCCCTTGCGGGCGCCCGGGGTGTTGGGGGGTGGGGGTGCACATGGGGGGTACCTATGGTACCCCCCTGCATGTGCATGCACAAAGCGGCAGGCACCGCGCGGTGCCTGCCGCTTTGTGCATGCACATGCAAAGCATGCATTTTTAACTTTGCGGCGGGTGCTGCTTTAAGCAGCAACCACCGCAATGTTAAATATACAGGATGTGACCGCCAGGGTGGGGGTCACATCCTAATTCCTATGGAGGGAACGCCGCTGCCCCTGCGGACGGTCCCTCCAACTCGGGGGTGGCGGACCAGCGCAGGTCCGTCCGCCATCCTAATCGACACCCTAGTGTTTTCCTGATTCGATTTCTCCAAAGAACATTTCATTTCAGTGAGACAGACAACGTATCTTTCTCTACAAAAACTATCCAAAGTTACAACACTTTCTTGATTGTCTAGGGCTTGGTAGTGCAGCATTGCTGTTTTGTAGAGTTGTAATATATTTCGGTTGAAAGTGCTGCCGCCTACTGTTACCAGTTCTTTAAAATATACATAGAATGGGCTTTGACTTCACCCAGAGATATTAGCTGATTAAGTGTTTCATTCAACCTAATGTGGACTGTTTGCACTGTAAGGTATGAGGAACTCTTTTATATTTCAAAAGTACACTGAATCATCATAAAGTATGTTCTTTGTCTCATAGGTGTACTAAAAAGAGTACTCAGTGGTTTGTATTTTGTGTTTTTTAATAACTGGTACAGGATTTTCATTAATGTTTTAAACGAGTCTCAAAATGCAAGCCAGACCCATTGGCTTTGACATGCTCATTTTACTGATGAGCATCTCCTCATTAGGAGGGCATTTCCAGTATATGAAGGTGCCATTTGGTATTTTTTGCTAATAATCGGGTAAAGTGTTTTTTTCTATGTGATATCTCATAACATGAGCATGTCGTATATAGCATTCTTTTTATATAGCAAACTTTATTGATTTTAAGGTTACATTCCAGATCCACACCGACCCCAAGACGACCCTCAGAGGCACCCTCATCTACAGACCCCCGGGACCGCGTTCACAGTTCTGCGATGACATCACGGACTTCATCAGCCCACAGGCCCTCCCCTCCACCGATTACATCCTCCTCGGGGACCTCAACTTCCACCTGGAGAACAACAACGACCGCAACACCACCACCCTGCTGGACAACCTCGCCAACCTCGGACTCAAGCAGCTGGTCAACACCCCCACCCACTATGCCGGCCACATGCTCGATCCTATCTTCTCCTTCAGCAAGCACGTCTCCTTCAGTCACTCCACCGTACTCAACTGGACAGACCACAGCTGCGTCCATTTCAGCTTCGCGAAGAACATGGTCCACCACCACCCGAAGCAGGTTCCCCACAGGAACTGGAGCAAGATCACCGCCGACCAGCTCGCCACCTCCCTCATCCAGAACCCACCCGTCAGAACAACGGACCCTAACACAGCAGCCTGCAACCTCACGCAGTGGCTAACCACAAGTGCCGACGACCTCGCCCCACTGAAGGACCCACTCACCAGACCCAGAAGCAAGAAGGCCCCCTGGTTCACCGACGAACTCAAGGACTCCAAGAAGGCCTGCCGCACCCTCGAGAAGACCTGGCTCCTCAACAAGACCACCGACAACATGACCGCCCTCAAACCCGCCACCCGCAGACATCACCAGCTCATCCGCACCACAAAGAAGAAGTCTCTGAAGGAACGACTGGACAAGAACGCCCATGACAGCAAGGAGCTCTTCAACATCGTCAAGGAATTCTCCAACCCCAGCACCGGCAACAACGACATCACCCCCTCGCAGGACCTCTGCGACTCCCTCGCCTCGTACTTCCACCGCAAGATCTCCGACATCCACAACAGTTTCAGCGCTCAACCCCCGCACCCACCGTTCGAACCTACGCACCCAGCCGCCATCCTCCAGACATGGACCGAGGTGACCCCCGAAGACACGACAAGCATGATGAACACCATGCACTCCGGATCGCCAACCGACCCGTGCCCCCACCACATCTTCAACAAAGCGGCCCCCACCATCGCACCCCATCTCCGAGACATCATCAACACCTCCTTCAACACAGCCACCTTCCCTGAGAGCTGGAAGCACGCCGAGCTCAGCGCACTACTGAAGAAACCAACAGCGGACCCGACCGACCTCAAGAACTTCTGCCCCATCTCGCTCCTTCCCTTCCCGGCCAAAGTCATCGAAAAGGTCGTCAACAAGCAACTGTCCGCCTTCCTCGAGATGAACGGATCCCTCGACCCATCGCAGTCCGGATTCAGAGCCAATCACAGCACCGAGACCGCCCTCATCGCAGCCACTGACGACATCCGAGCCCTGCTCGACAACGGTGAAACAGCGGCACTCATCCTCCTTGACCTCTCCGCGGCATTAGATACAGTTTGCCACCGCACCCTAGTCCAACGACTCAACGACACCGGCATCCAGGGGAAGGCCCTGGACTGGATCACCTCATTCCTCTCCGGGAGAACACAGAGAGTACGCCTCCCGCCGTTTCGCTCGGAGGCCACCGAAGTCATCTGCGGCGTCCCGCAAGGATCATCGCTCAGACCCACTCTCTTCAACATCTACATGAAACCACTAGCTGCCATCGCTCGCAACCACAACCTGAACATCATTTCCTACGCCGATGACACCCAGCTGATCCTCTCCCTCACCAAAGACCCCTACACCGCCAAAGCGAACCTTCACGAAGGGATGAAAGACGTCGCCGAATGGATGAACAACAGCCGACTAAAGTTAAACACGGACAAGACAGAAGTCCTCATCCTGGGAACATCCCCCTCCGCATGGGACGACTCCTGGTGGCCCCCAGCCCTAGGCACCGCACCCAAGCCAACAGACCACGCACGCAACTTGGGCATCATCCTGGACTCCTCCCTATCGATGACCAGGCAAGTCAACGCCGTCTCCTCATCTTGCTTCCACACACTCCGCATGCTCCACAAGATCTTCCAATGGATTCCCACCGAGACAAGGAAGACGGTCACCCAGGCCCTCATCACCAGCAGACTGGACTATGGGAACACCCTCTACGCCGGAACAACAGCCAAGCTTCAGAAGAGACTCCAGCGCATCCAGAACGCCTCCGCCCGACTCATCCTGGACGTCCCCCGACGCAGCCACATCTCGAGCCACCTGAGAGACCTACACTGGCTCCCTGTCAACAAGAGGATCACGTTCAGACTCCTCACCCACGCACACAAATCCCTCCACGACCTGGGCCCTAGGTACCTCAACGACCGCCTGACCTTCTACACGCCCACCCGCCAGCTGCGATCGGCGAACCTCGCCCTCGCCGTCGTGCCTCGCATCCAGAGAGCCACCGCCGGAGGAAGATCCTTTTCCTACCTAGCGGCGAAGACATGGAACTCCCTGCCCGTCCACCTGCGGCTGACCCAGGACCACCTCGCCTTCAGGAAACAGCTCAAGACCTGGCTGTTCGAGCAGTAGCAGACCCCCCTCCCCACGCGCCTTGAGACCCTTCCGGGTGAGTAGAGCGCGATATAAATGCCATGATTGATTGATTGATACCAAAATAACAATATTGTAACACTCACACATTTCAATACATCATCACTCCAAGAAAGAGATATACCAATAACAAAAATACATCAAGCATTGCAA
Source organism: Lissotriton helveticus (assembly GCF_964261635.1). Classification (NCBI taxonomy): domain Eukaryota; kingdom Metazoa; phylum Chordata; class Amphibia; order Caudata; family Salamandridae; genus Lissotriton; species Lissotriton helveticus. The sequence continues at coordinate 592,483,941 of NC_136065.1, read as the reverse complement.
CATTCGTTAGCCAGCCCGAAGTAGTTCTATTAGAACCACCATTTTTAGGGTGTTTATGTGGGCAACCTCTGCCATGAAAAATAGGTTCCTCTAGCTTAGCGCACCAATCCATAGCAGCTTGCCACTCCGATATGCCAGGCAGCTGAAATGCTTTCCAGTGGCGGGTGATGTCCATCTTGGCTAAGAGTTTAGCCAGACCCACCAGTGTGCGCTCTCCACAGGGACCCAACAGATCCTCCAGGATAACCAAACGTGCGATTCTGAAGGGACAGATCCAAGGGCTTCTCCACCACTTGAGTCAATACAATAGCTTTTCAGTATTTCGTAATCATTGGACATGTCCAAACTGCTTTATAAAACTCTGCATTTGGTGTGGAGCACCGGAAACAATCAGACATAGCAAGTCTACGAGCCTGCCACAGGTGGTGAGGTGTGAGGTATGTGGTGTGGAGGTAGTTTAGCTGAATGAGTCTCAGTGAGAAAGAGATGCCCAAAGACAAAGGGGGCATCTGCTCATCTCTCCAATCGTCATCGTCCAATGACCTACCAAGCCTGCCAACTTCTGTTTGATGCACCATATAAAGACATGTCTTTATATAGGTGCGTTAATCACTAATCCTCCCTTTTCCCAGGGACATCATCAGAAATTTAGCTTCAAGAGTACTGTATTGAGGGGGGTCCAGTATCTCTGCTTATTGGTATGCGAGTGTGTCGTAACTGCAAATATTTAAGAAACTGAGTGATGGAATGAGCAAATTGAGATTGCAACTCTTTGAAAATGATTTAATGGTAGATCCTCGCAAGACATCTCCAAAATGAGTGATATTGATTTTATCCTATTTAGTGAACCCCTCCAACTGTGATACCTGACAAAGCTACTATCTTTTCCAGAGTGGGGTATATTGAGTGAGCTTCCTGTCCCATCCAGTCATGTTCAGTGTGGTGCGCCAAGTCAGGAAGACCACTTTGGTTGGCTCAGAAATGCGCTGGTGGATGGACCCACCATAGAGTATTTGTAGAATGTTATCAAGGCCCAGGAGGGACACCTCTGTTCTGCATTCTGGGTCTCCCCAATCCTGCTCAGCTAATCATTGATCACAAAGGACTGTGATGCCCAGTAGTATTGTTGCACATCTGCCATGCTCATCCCCTATCATATGGCAATTGGCAACTTTTGTCTAGGGAGATGCATTGAGGACGACCGATCCAGAGAAATAAGCAAATCATGGCCACTAGGTTCTAGAACCAAAAGGCTGGGATCATCAGCTCTAACTTTTGCAAAACATAGAGAGCTGGGAAGGATCGCCATCTTACATAATGCTACTGTACCTAGAATCTGGAGCAGGAGGTATGCTCACTATTAAATGTTGAACTTCGTGTGGGATATAAGGGGATTGAGGTTGAGACTTCAGGTAAGACCCCGTTCCAGCTAGATATGCATGCCCAAGTATTGAAAGCTGAGCTTCCATATTGAGATTGACGTCTGCCAGGTAATTGCATCCAAGTCTCATTTCACAGGGATCAAAAATGATTCTGTCAAATTATCATGGAAACCTGATGTTTCCTCTTAGAGATCCACTAACTGTATTTTGGGTGGTCCCAATTCATAGGTGTTAGTCAAGTGTAAGAGAACATCATCGACATACAGAGCTGTTCCTTTTCCGCACCATCATCCCAGCACCAGCCCTGCATTTGAGCATCATATCTGATCGATATGGCCAGGTGTTCTTTGGCTAGGGCAAAGAGAAAAGAAGAAGCAACAGAGGACAGCCACGCCCAGTTTCTCTGTGGATTTGGAAGTGGTCAGAAATAACTCAATTGATACGCACTTTGGTGGATGTGGTGGAGTATAGGAGCCTCACACACTGATGGAATTGTGGGCAAAAGTTCATACGGTCAAGAACCCTGTGAAAAAAGGACCAATCAATCGAATCAACTGCTTTTTTGCAGTTGTCTAGGAGAAGGGTGCAAGGGTCCTGGATATCTTGACAGTGAGCTAGTACGAACTGTAGGCATCGGATACATTTCCACATACTGCAGCCCGGCGTAAAGCCACAGTGGTCTGGGTGGCCCAGAGATGGAAGAGCGCTAAGGAGCCTACGGGCCTGTGAGTGTCTTGGTGAAGATTTTGATTTCTGATCAAAGATATAGGTCTAAAGGGGAGCACTGCTGGGGTGGGTTCCAGGTTTATGAATACCCACTATGGTGGCAAGGTGAAGGTCTGAGGAGAAGTTCCCTTTGGCCTGTAGAGCAGCAGTAGATGGGAGGGTAAGTATCTCACAATACGTATTACAATATTTGATAATAAAGTCGACCAGTCCGTGTGTCTTATCTGTATTCATTTCAGTCAAAGCATCTCTTTCTTCTTCCAGTGTAAGGGGTAAACTGCGATCCACCTTCCAGGGCCAGGAAATTGAGGGTAATAGGATATCTGTCATGAAAGATCTAGTTTATTTGCTTTGAAACCATGGTTGATGGGCACAGAAGGTTCTGTGGTAGTCGGAGAATGTCTGAGCAGTTTCAGTGGCATTACAGTGTCTCCCCCCGGTGCGGTAAAGTACAGCCTGAACTATCCTAGAAATCATATCTCTGGTAGCCAGCCAGTAAAGTAGCCTTATAGATTTGTCCTCTTATTCATAAACCCTCAGAATAAAATCTCTCCAATACTGATGGTCTTTGTCCAGGGCCAGTTGGTGGAGTGACTCCTTGTCTAACTCCAGTTGCTAATGAAGAGTGGCAAGTGGCCCTCTGTCTCTCAAGAGTGAGGATCCTTATTTCTCAGTCTGCCATTAGGGCCTGTTTTCTCTCTCAGAGAAAGGATCTGGCTGCACCTGTAATGGTTTTAAACAAGAAACGGCTCTGTCGGGTGACACAATTCTTCCCCAAGAATTGTGAACATTTTTGACCACTCAACATTAATGCCAAAGGGTTACAAAATGATCCCTTCGATGAAAAATAACTTCTTTCTGAAAGATGAATCTAACAAACAGAAAACCACAAACATGACAAAAAAGCAGTTTTTAGTTAAATATATTCATTGTCATATATCCCACTCTCTCTTTACATGATACAAATCATTTGTTTTTTTTATATTAAGCTGCCCATAACAAATAGAATACATACAATAAATCATAAACATATATAAATAGTGAAAAAGAAATAATCCCAGTGTTCACACACAAAAAAAGTGAGACAATGAAAACATATAATGTCCAATGTCCAAAGTTGAAAGTTCAGGTTATCCTTATTTCTTTGTTTTATATCATAGGATAGCTGACATAGGCCATAAAACTATGCCGTTGTCATTTCAACTCCATGATTATGTGTTAGAGAATATGCATCATACCGGGTCTTCTCAGGACTAAAATGGTAACAAACCAAGATACAGCCTTCAAAAGATGTAGTCAGGTACACACAGCTTGTGTTCTGTCAAGTATCAACATGGATATGAGTTTCAAACTACTATGGACCTCAGCTGGGGTTCAGTTAGTGGTAGTGGATATGCATCACCCACTAAATCCTCCCATATATTTCTTTTTGATATGTGACTCTCCATAGAAACGATTAGTCCCAATGGAACCGCTGCTGGCTTGCTCGCGTCTACGTGACACACACCACCTTCTTTTTCATGTTCATGATTGCTGCGAGTCGGTACCAGTATTGAGCATCTGCGGTCTATAAATCTGGACTGCAGGTCTCTGTTCTTCATTAATCCTAAGCACATTCAATAAGGGTGTTGTATCCAAATTCCATCTTTACCAGTTGCTTATCCCAATATTTCACATTGCTTGCTTCTGTTATATTTCCCCTCCTTCTGGTCTGAATATAGTTATATTATCAAACACAACAGCCAGATTAGACCTCCAATTGCACCTCTTGCATCTGTCATTAAATAATGTAAAAACAAGTTATAAAGACCATACTACCTAGCAGCCTCTTTTTTCCACGGTCATCACTGCTTGTCCTTATCTTATGCAATAATAGATGAGCAAACACTGTTTTTTCTGGAAAAAAGTTCTTAAATAGCAATATGTACAGACCCTGGACCTTCACCAACTTGTGGAGAGGCCAAATGTATGTATTTTATTTTTTTATTTTTTATTTTATAAAGTTTTATATAGGGCGAACCAGATCCCAAGGGATATCGGAGCGCTTTACAAAATGATGAAAGGTAGAGTACTACTCCAGGATCGATAACAAATAAGAATGCCAAACAGTTGTAGTCACAAACAAACCTCATACAGGTGATACACAACGAGAAGAGAAGGAGAATACAGCTCCAGTAACGATATCAAATAAGGATACCAAACAGTTATAGTCACAATAATCACATACAGGTGGTACACAGCGAGTAATGAAATAAGCAGGTCAATAACAGAGTCAATAAAATCGGCCAAATGAAGGTAAGAATGTGTTCATTAGGAATCTTTTGGTTTCAAGTTTGAAAGCAGTTATTGATGATATTCTGCTCAAATCCGGTGGTAGAGAGGTCCAGATCTTTGGTGCAGCACCTGAGAAGGCTCGACGACAAGTTCTCTTTTTATTTGTGATACGTGGTTTCAGAAGGAAGTTGTTAGCGCTTCTTGAAGCTCTCTTGCCACATGATAATTCAAGCTTTTGTGCTAGGTACCTGGGGGTGTTGTCGTGCAGGGATTTGTGTGCTAGAATGATAATCTTTGGATTCGTGCTTCGTAGGGCAACCATTTAAGAGACTTTAGGACTAGGGAAATGTGCTCATTTTGTTTGGTACCAGTAACTAGTCTGGCCGCGACATTCAGTGCTGACTTCAGTGGAGCCAGGGTGGACTTGGGAAGGCCACAGAGCATAGCACTGCCATAATCTAGCCTCAGTAAGACCAATGCTTGGACTGCATGTTTGAAGTCATTCTGTGGAAGGAAGGGCTTGATATTTCTGAGTGTCCTCATCAAGTGATTAGCTCCCTTACATACGTTGCGGATATGACTTTTCATGTTCAGGTGCTTGTCCAAGGTAATTCCGAGGAATTTGGCAGAGTCTATGATGGGAGGGGTGAAATTGAAGGCAGTGAGGTGAGTCAACCAAAGGTCTAGGTTGAAGGGGTGGTTCAGAGGAGAGATGAGAAGGAAGTCCGTTTTGGCGGTATTGAGCAGGAGGTGGTTCTCAGTTAACCAATTTCAGTAGACGTTAAGGTAGAGTTGAGTGAAATGATTTTATCCAGGGATGAGATTTTCAGGTAAAGTTGTGTGTCTTCTGCGTACATATGGAAGGGAATGCTCATGTGATTTAGGGCCATATGTATCATCAACCTGATTTGCGATTCTCAAATAGCGATTTTTTAGAAATTGCTATTTGAGAATCGCAAATAGGGATGTATGTACAAAATCGCAATTTGTTTGCGATTTCTTAGTATTCCTTAATTGCGATTAGCAAATTGCAAATCACAATTAAGGAATACTTTCCATTCATTTCTATGGGCCAGGAGGCCTAAGGGCATGTATGTGCCTCACATTGCACTTTGAAAAATGCAAAAAAGTGCATCTTTTTAAGGAATTCTCAAATTACCACCAACTTGAAGTTGGTGGTAATTTGCGATTCCATATGGCAATTTACATTTTTTTATGCTTCATACATTGCATTTAAGGAATTGCAAAATTTGCGATTCCTTAAATGCAATCGCAAAATAAGTAATCGCACATTTTGCGATTCCTTATTTTGCATGCAAATTTCTTTGATACATACCATTTTGCACTAATGCATTTCGGCATTTGCGAACACATTAGTGCTTGATACATATGGCCCATAGAGAATTAGCAAGAGGTTCCAAAAAGAGGTTGAAAAGGATAGGAGAAAGAGCAGACCCTTGGGGGACACCCATGAGTACTGGACTGGAGAGGGCTGGGATAGGAAGTGGTTTGCCTTAACTCTTTGTGTTCTGTGGTGGAGGAAGGAGGAGAACCATTGTAGCACCAGGCCAGAGAGTCCCATCCTGTTCTTCAGAGTGGAAGGGAGGTTGTCATGATTAACCGTGTCAAATGCGGAGGAAAGATCAAGGAGGATCAGGAGGCAGGAGTCATTTTGATCGAGTATGTTTAATATGTCGTCCATAACGTGAGTGAGTGTGGATAATGTGCTGTGCCCCTTCCGAAAGCCTGATTGATGTTGGTTAAGGAGTTGGAAGTTCTTCATGTGAGCACAAAGTTGGGGTTGTACACATTTTTTCAAGTAGTTTACCTAAAGTGGGGATGTTAGAAATGGGGCGGAAATTATTAAGGTCAGATTTCTCTGCACTTGTTTTTTTTAGTATGGGTGATACCTGCGCTGCTTTTAGACAATCTGGGATCATGCCTTGAGATAGAGAAGCATTTACTATCCTTGTCCAAGTGGGGATGAGAGCATTCTTGATCTCTTTGAAAAGGGTCAGGGGCAATGTGTCATTGAAGTAGTTGGACGGATTGATGTTCTGAAGAATCCTGTTGATCTCTTTTTCACTGAATGGGTAAAGATGCTCCATTAGGCCTTATTCTAAGCATGGGCGGATTTTGCGGATTCGCAATCCGCGAATTTGCGTATTTGCGTATTTGCGGATTGCGACAATACGCAAAATCCGCAAATTCTCGCGGATTTGCGTATTTTTTTTGGGGGTGTGTGTGTTCGCACGGGTTTCTGCAAGTTCGCGAGGGTTTTGTACAATTTCGCAAATTGCGAACTTACTTGTCGGGTCGCCAGTTTTGCGAACTTGTTGTTTCTACGTGCCCAGCCTGTTTGCAAGGCTTTCTTCATCACTGCCACCCTCTGTCACCACTGGCACTCTCTTTGGTCACCCATGCCACCCTCTGGCTCACCCATGTCACCCTCTGTGTCATCACAGCACCCTCTGGTTCACCAGTGTACATTATTGGGGCAAAGCAAAGCACTGCCATCCTCTGTCAACACTGGCACTCTGGTTCACCCATGCCACCCTCTGGCTGGCACACCCATGCCACCCTCGGTGTCATCACAGCACCCTCTGATTGACCAGTGAGTGTACATTATTGTGGCAAAGCCAAGCACACCTGCTAAGTGCTTTAAGTTTTACAAACAACAACACCTGCCCTGCCCCAACTGACATTAATGAAGGCTGGCACCTGCTTGTCTGCTCCCTTTCCTTTTTGTTGCAATAACAGGATGCAATGGCATACTTGTAACTATTCTGTGACTGTCAGAGCAGGGTCACACAATAGTTGCAAGTAGGCAACCGGATTCTGGAGGGCCCCTTCAGGAAGCACTACAGGTAAATGGTTACAAATGATGAGCTCGAACTTTTGCACCTGCTCGTTGGTTTTGCTTTTGCAAAACTCTTTTTTTCGGTAATTTCGCCCTATTCGCGAGGCGCGGCGTCGTGCGAAATCGACCGTGGAAGCCGCGAACTCGTGCGAGTTACCCCAAGGTTGAGTATGGGCGCCGCCATTTTGTTTGCGTGACGTATTTCCGTTTCCGCCCGCTATGTGTAATCTCGCGCAATGAGCGCCTTGCGAATGCAAGTTCGCACGAGTTTGCGAGAGAAATCGCGTGCGAACTTACTTACACGCACGTGTTTGGGCCTCCATCTTGTTTTTCATTCATTCCTATGTGTCTGGGCATGGTGTTTCTATCCTCTGTATATCTTTGCCATCCTTTGCTTGTTTTAATATTTTTTTGATCTATTTAACTTTTTTTCTATCCCTCTAGTTTTCTAGGTCTATATTTTTGTGTTTTAGGCTACTTTTGTTTACTTTTCAACTACTTTTTTAAACTTTTATTTCCTTCTTCCCTACTCTTATTCTTTTTCATTTTGTCTCCTTACTGCTAACACCTGCCCAGAACATGGTGAAGACAGCTGTCAAGCTGCCCAACACGGGCACCGCAGCCCGTGCCCGGTTCCCGTGTGGCCGTTTGAGGGCGGAAATGGTGATGCCCAGGGAGATCTTCAGCCCTGAGGAGGTGGGCTCACTCGTTTTTTATGTGCAGCGCCGTCTCCCCAGGACCATCGCGGCAGGCGGCAGGATCGCTGCTGGTTATACCAACAGCCAGGAGCGACGGAAGCGGTGGGGGCAGGTGTGCCGGGCCCTTTTTGACATCACGGGGGTCCAGCGCACCTACAATCAAGTGACCCACCGCTGGACCGATATCCTGGACCGGGAGTGCGACCTGCTAGACCTGCTGGGAGTGGAGGTCCCCGGGCTTGGTGAGTAGTAGTAGCAATTTTTTCATCACTCACTACTCTGTTTTTTCTCCTGCTCTGTGTGACTGTGTTATATTGCAAATGTTTGCTTTAACTTTTTTACAAACAGCAATAATGCTGCTGATTACATTGATAGGAGAGGTAAATTAATATTTCAAAATCTTCTGTGCATTTCAGGTGCACTGTTCTCCTTCTCTGTGGCGGTGCCACTGCTTATTTGTTTTCTATTTTGTGTTCATTTAATTGGGCTGAGTAATGTATGAGTGTACTTTACAGAACTGCGTAATGCTAGACACAAAGGGGCAGATTTACAAGCCCCTTGCGCCACGTTTACGCTGCCTTACCTGACGCACAGCGACGTAAACGTGGCGAATCCATGCGAGTCATGTACAACGAGATGCATCTAAGGAGATGCGCCACGTTAAGGCCTGGGCCTGCGCCACAATGGGTGCGTTCCCACGCAGGGGGGGGGGTGGGGGTCAGGCACCTGTGCGCCTCGCAAAAGTGCCTGCGTGAAATCTACAAGATTTAGCGCAGGCACTTCCGCGACGCTGCTACGTCAATTCTTTATGCCTGCTTGCTTGAAGCAGGCGTAAGGACTGATGCGGTATGTTGAGTATTGGGCAGCCCTGAGCATTGCTATAGTTGCATCGCGCCTGCGACGCGACTCTAGAGATGCGCCCCTCTTTCGTCACGAGATGCGTCTCGCATCTGCCTACCCTTGCGCCAGGGTTTGCCGCATTGTAATTGCGGCGCATCTGCCGTGACGCAAGGTTAGTTTTGCGTTACGCATTTGTTCTGGTGCACATCTGGAGGTGTCCAGCTCAGAACTCGTAAGTATGCCCCTAAGTGTCAGATTAGCAATTACCTGCGCATCCCTGCAAAGTGTGCGGCACGCCAGCACCACCCATGGTGCGCCGTATTTACAATGCGGCACACCATGGTCCCAAAACGTCACCGAAGCGTTACGCATCGGTGCCGTAAAGGCGGCTCATTGATGGAGTTGCGTTGCAACGATGGCGCAGCTCCAGCAATGCTGCGTCAAGCCGTAAGTCTGCTTCATGCAGGCGCAGGGTTTCAGTGACGCATCATTGTCCTAAATGACTGATTGAAATTTTATATATTCCCCATAGCCACTTTTAGCATGCGTTCCTGCGCAGGAACGCCCTCCCTTGCGCTGGAACGCTCCCTTATGGCGCAGGGCTTTAGAATGGGATGCATCTCCCATATGCGTCACATTGTTAATATACGCCACACCATGGCGCCTCTCTTGTTGTGGCGCTGCGTCATAAAAGTGACGCAAGAACGGAGCAAAAGAGCTGCAAGGGGCATGTAAATCTGCCCCTAGAGTAGAGGCTCAGGTGCAGTCCTTCCTTTGTAGCCCTCTTTTTGGCTGAAATAGTTGGTTCTTGTTCTTTCTAAATGTTTGATTTGGTTGACAAGGACATCGACAAGCAGCAATCATCAATGTTTTCTGTTCATTCTTTCATGTTGTACGTCAGGTCCGCCCAGGGGCAAGCGGACAGAAAAAGCGGATGCAGTGGCTCCAAAGGAGGAGGATGCAGGCCAGGGCGGCGAGTGCTCCTTTGCTGGCCCCAGTAAGTTTTCATTTAAATATAGAGGACCTATTGTTGTCCAAGCGTTCCTAATTTAATTTTTTCGAAATAGTGTTTAGATAGGAGCAAAATCAATAATACTACTGTTGCAGGGACAATTCTCCACAAACCTAACTATGGACACCAAAGACCAGAGTAATAATATTTCAGAGTGGCGTGTTTGGCACACTGTATAAACCTGGTAGTGTCAGCGGCACGGACTCCTCCTTGCAAAAATTGCAAAACCTTTCGCTCAGTCACTCTAGTCTGGAGGACCAAAAACCACAGAGTCTATTCAAGTTTAAAAGCTTTATTAAAAGTTAAAGTAAACACATATATTAAAATAAAGTTAGTTGGAAATGGAAAAGTGCTTGGTGCTGAGTTGATGAGTAATGGAACACATTTCTTGTGGTCGAGCTGAGCTTTCACCTGGTTTGAAGTTGATGTTGCTCTTGTCCTTAGAAGTCCAGTTTCTGTCTGTTCAGAGAAAAATGATGTGTGTTAAAATTAATCAAGCATTCATCAATTATGACAAAAAAATGCAGCAAGACAACAGCCTTCCCTGGAAGGAGGGACATTTTTACTTTAGACTAGAGTAGACAGTCAATTACTTTTTCTGTTGTTTTCACATTCTTCATTCATAGACCAAATACCAGTGAGTGGTGTAATCTAACATTCTTAAATCTACTTTGTAGGTGGAACATCTGGTGGCGGGGCCAGCTCGGATGTGGTAATAGTGATCGACTCCGAGTCCGAGGATCACTCTGGGGAGGAGGCGGCGCAAGAGGACCAAGAAGTACAGACTGTGAGGAAGGAGACAGTGGTGGTGGCGGGTACAGGTAAGCTGGATCATGGTACTATCTGACTCTTAGATAGCATATGATGTGTATCTACAGAGAGTAGACAGTCACTGGATGAACTACGAACATACTATGAAATGTTTCCAGGGGGGGTGCAACATCATCACCATCTCCTGAGTCCTACTCCTGACATGATTGATAGTGTGGTTTGTGGCCAAGGGCCGCACCGAAGGGGGCAGGGTCAGTTGGGGAGGGGGGTGGATCTAGAGCAACAAAAAAAAAATGACCATGAAATTGAAATCATGCCCCTGCAGCGGATGCCTTCGTCCACTGAGCCACCAGACCTGGCATACACATTACACACATCTTTCTTTCTCTCTCCCCCTCCCTCTCCCTCTGTCTCCCTCCCTCATCCTCCCTCTGTCACCCTCTGGCTCCCTCCCTCTCTCTCTCTCTCCTTCTGTCTTCCTCTCTCTCTGTCTCTGCCTCTATCTGTCTGTCGGTCCCAGCCTGCTGTAATTACCATATTGTAATTTGTCACTGGGCCAGCACTGGATGGACCTGCGATCCAGGGGGGGGCAATCGCGCCCTCTCTTGCCCATCCCTGCGGACGCCCATGATATTGGCCTGAATAGTTTCTTTTGTACTGCGCTGGCTAGTTGCTAGTTGTACTGTGACACAACTTCCTGCTGAATCATTTTGTGTTAATCATATTCTTAAAGAGCATTGGTTACAGATTATGTCTTTCTTTCTTCATATAGTTGGTCATACTCGAACAACAAAACCTACAAGGAGTATGCAAGCTGTACTGGCCCGGCAACGGAGGCTGGATGCAACTGTTGCCCAATATCGGCGGCTGGTGGAACTGGAGGGGGACGACACGCAGTCCAGTACTTCCAACGTGACATCTGCATCCTCCTCCGTGACCCCACGTTCTGCCGGTCAGCGCAGTGCTCCAGCCAAACGGAGCCATGCTGGCAGACGCCACCGCCTTGCAGCAAAGGCTGCACCTCACAGTACTGTAAAGGCTCGCTTGCGCCGAGCAATCCGCAGAGTGTCGGACCTGGAGGCGGAGGTCCGGAAATGGAAAGAGTACCAAAATTTGGTGGAGGTCCTCCGTTTAGATCACGCCACCCTCCGGGAGCAATACGATGCCCTGGCCCTAAGGCATGATGCCCTGGAGGCCAAAGTTAACAACACCATGCATCCCTAGAGTGTCCCTTGCCCCTTTTTTAGAGACTTTTGGGGTGGTGGGAATTGGGAGTTGGGTTTTTTGGGGACTTTTGAGGGACTATTTATTTGTTGGGGTTAGGGAGGTTCTTGCGGGAGATTATTTTGTTAGGGATATAAAAATATACTTTTCAAACTTTATCTGAGCATATCTTTTTTTTTACTACTTTTGAGCCTGGTGGGTGGTGGTTTTGCAGTAAGTTCGTTTTACTGAACACTGTCATCGTGTTGGTTCACGTGTAATTGGCCAAATGTTTTCCAAAGTAAATGCCTGTCACAGAGTTTGTTAATTGAGGAGTCCTAGGACTTTACTACTAGTACCACTGTCACTCTCTCGCCTCTCCTAATACTCCATTATACTACCTCCCATCCAAACGCTTATCTTACCTGTAATTTGTGTTTGAGGGCTGGCTCCACCTGGAATTCACAGTGTCCTAAAGCGTTCTGCAGCAGGGCCCCAACTGGAGTTTCCCGGCGTGGATTTTCTGCAAAACAAAAGCAATCAACATTAGAAATATGGCTGCGGTGCTCACAGACCCCAAAATCCTAGAAGCCCCACAGACAGCACCCCTAAGACAGGCCAGCGAGCAATAATAACGCCTAAACGTTCACGTGTAATAGGCCAAATGTTTTCCAAAGTAAATGCCTGTCACAGAGTTTGTTAATTGAGGAGTCCTAGGACTTTACTACTAGTACCACTGTCACTCTCTCGCCTCTCCTAATACTCCATTATACTACCTCCCATCCAAACGCTTATCTTACCTGTAATATGTGTTTGAGGGCTGGCTCCACCTGGAATTCACAGTGTCCTAAAGCGTTCTGCAGCAGGGCCCCAACTGGAGTTTCCCGGCATGGATTGTCTGCAAAACAAAAGCAATCAACATTAGAAATATGGCAGCGGTGCTCACAGACCCCAAAATCCTAGAAGCCCCACAGACAGCACCCCTAAGACAGGCAAGCGAGCAATAATAACTCCTAAACGTTCACGTGTAATAGGCCAAATGTTTTCCAAAGTAAATGCCTAACCAATTTCATCCCTTAATAGACCTTGCCAGCAATGGCCCAGCCAAGACCCGTAAACCCAAACGCAAAAAAGTCACACTTAGCAAAATGTATTTAAATGAGGACTCACTACTTCCAGACAGTCCCTCTTTAGGGGACTCGTCAACGTAAGTTTCTACATTGTGCAGAATCCAGCCATCAGCATTACGGGAAATGGATAGGGTGAGTCTGGAGGAGGAGGATAGACGACCAGGACTGAGTTCTTGTCAACTAACTGTTGTGAACCTGAGGAATGCTGCGGCATCAAAATCAAGACAGTTCTGTTGATGGGCTTGTTGTTTGATTGGGTGATTACAGTTTTGTTGTGAATGTGATGAAGCACTTGCTAAAAAAAGAAAGTCAGACACACAGGAATAAAAGTGAATAAGGACTAATATTAAAGTTAATGGATCATTGACTCATTTTCAGAACTCGCTGTCAGGGAAGCAGAGCTCGTCCTCAAACTCTGCAAATTGAGTCGGTAGTACTTCTGGTAACTGAGGAGAACTTTCCTCAGGTAGGTCGGTGTCCTCGTCTTCTTCCTGCGTGCATTCTCGTACTTTGTAATCTGGTGGTATGAAGTGCTGGTTCATCTTTATCATGGTGAGCCGCTCCACATTTGCGGGCAAGAGGCGGGACCTTTTGGAAGTCACAATGCCACCAGCAGAACTAAAAACACGTTCTGAAGACACGCTTGCGAGTGGGCAAGACAAGTAATTGATAGCCAGGTTGTTGAGCTCTCGCCATATGTTTCTTTTCCCATGCCAATACGCCAATGGGTCCTCAGTAATATTGACCGCTGTTGAGTCATCCAGATAGGCCTGCACCATTGAAAGAATGTCCTCCCGGATTCCTGTACTTTGCACTTCTGTGTCCTTTCTGGGACAAGGAAACCCTAGCTCCCTTAGCCAATCCGCTTCAGACATATCGCCTGGGCCTGGTGCAGATGATACGGTTGCTGGTGTGGTTAACGGCTCAGAGGAAAAGTCACTCACTTCTGCCACAGGCACAGATGCAGAAGTGTTTTTTTGGGACGCCTGATGGCCTGCTGATTCACTAGTAGTACTGTCTTCTACAGTTTCCTTCCGCTCACTTTCAAAACGAATGGCTGACTGAACCAGCCAACCTTTGTACTCTGTAACATCTGATGTTTCAAAAGGAATTATTACTTTGCCAAACAATGGCTTTTTGGAACGTGGATCCAGAATAGTAGCACAAATGTAGTGCTGTTGTTTCTTGATATTTACAAGCCGTTTATTGCTAACTAGGCGTTGTAATAATCTATGCGCCAACTCATATGCTTCATTCTTTCCAGCATCTTTTAATTCTGAAGACACCACCTTGACTTGGTGCTCGAGCTTCAGCAACAATGGGATAGCTTTGCTCAAAGAACAGTCCTCCCTGCTGACGTCACGCGTGAAGACCTCAAAAGGACGAAGCATGTCTCTCAGGCTTTTAACTAGCTGCCATTGCTCCACCGCTAGCATCATTTCTGTCGTATCACCACCCAGGTTGTAGAAATACTCATTGACTACTGGAAACAGCTCATGCAGACGCTCAAGCATGTAGAAGGTTGAGTTCCAACGTGTTGCCACCTCCTGGATAAGTGCTTTCACTGGCATTCTACGTACATTTTGCTGGCGCCTCAGCTCCTTCCGGGCCTTAAAAGAATGGTTGAAATGTGTGCATATTCTTCTGCAGATGGTCAGTATTTTGTCGACTGCAAGTTCTTTTTTCAAGAACTTTTGCACGACAAGGTTCATACAGTGCGCCAAACACGGCACTCTGAAATAGTAACCGTTCTCCATGGCCTTAACTACATTGCTGCCATTATCAGTAGAAACATAACCAACCTTGCAATTTCTTGGGGGCAGCCATTGCGAGACCTTTTTGTTAAAGTCATCCAAAATGTTGGCTGCAGTATAACTTTTCTCCATGCCAAACATGGCTAATGTTGCATGTTTACGAGCACCCTTAAAAATCTAGGCCAGGTCACCTCCTGCATTTATCTGTTTTGCAACCCCTGAAAAAGAGACCCAGTGTGCAGTGATGCACATGTAATCAAGGGCTTGGCAACTGGTCCACATGTCTGTTGTCAGGTGTATAGTGTGAACAGCACTCTTCTGCAAAGCTGCCCCAACCAACTCAAGCACCTCTTTATG
Source organism: Lissotriton helveticus (assembly GCF_964261635.1). Classification (NCBI taxonomy): domain Eukaryota; kingdom Metazoa; phylum Chordata; class Amphibia; order Caudata; family Salamandridae; genus Lissotriton; species Lissotriton helveticus. The sequence continues at coordinate 592,468,934 of NC_136065.1, read as the reverse complement.
TAGTGCTGGAACAGCAACCCTGGCAAAATAGAACCGGCTAGGAACCTTCCATTTAGGGGCCAGTGTTGCCACGAGTTCAAGAAAACCCACACCTTCGACAAACGAAAAAGGGAGAAGGTCCACCGCTAGCATTTTAGCCAGCTTAGTGTTATACAGGCGTACAATTGGGTGGTTGCATTGAAATTGCGCATCTGAGGAGAACATGGCTGAAATGGTGCGCTGGACAAATTTACTGGATGATGCTGATGCCTTCTTCGACCCACTTGTGCTCAGTGTTGACATTTTCCGCATTGGTGTGTCTCCCAGACTCTCAGTGTGCCTCCTATGTGTCCCGGAGGGTGTGGTGCTGCCAGGGGTACTGGGTGCAACCGGACAAATGTCTGACGCTTCTTCTACCTCCCCGTCATCTTCAGATGAAACACCTAGTATGGGTATATTTTGGCCACTTGCCCTTTGGGATTGCTTTCCCTTGATGTTTGCTTGGTGCGCAAACCATACGACAGCGTACCTTCTTTGAAGATGACCTATCTGGCCTCCGGTTCCATAGTTGGTACCAGTCTTACCACGGCTAACTCTAGTCTTACAAATGCAACAAACGGCTATGTTATCACACTTTGCATGGACACTAAAAAAGTTCCAAACTGGGGACTGGAAACTTCTGGTTTTGCCGCACGAGATGATACTGCCAATGCCAGATGAAGCAGGGGTGGATGAGCCTTGCAGACATCTACTGGGTTGTGCAATTATTGCAGCAACCCTGCTTGAGGGAGTCGAGCTGGATGGAGTCCCCCTCTGGGGAAAAAATATGGGAGCTGTAGGTTTTGTTGAACTTGTTGTACTACTTGACTGCGTTGGTGGTGCTACCAGTGCCACGTCGCCAGGGTCACGCTCTTTTCCTTGCTGGGGAACTGGGAGAAAATGAATCATCAGGAGGAGTGCCTTCGTCTTCCTGACATGATACCCCGGCTCCAAAGTCAATTTCCTCCTGTGCCCCTACTGCTGGAAGAAGAACCATTGTGGGCAATTGCACCGCTCCATGCACCGCTACATGGGCCTCTTCACTGACCTCTACTTGCAACTCTCCATGGACCTCTCCTTCTCGGCCTTCTCCTTCTCGGCCTTCTCCTTCTCGGCCTTCTCCTTCTCGGCCTTCTACTTCTCGGCCTTCTCTTTCTCGACCTTCTCCTTCTCGACCTTCTCGACCTTCTCCTTCTCGACCAGCTCCTTCTCGACCTTCTCCTTCTCGGACAGCTCCTTCTCGGCCAGCTCCTTCTCGGCCAGCTCCTTCTCGGCCAGCTCCTTCTCGGACAGCTCCTTCTCGGACAGCTCCTTGCGCATGTACTTGTGCTTGTACTAGTAGCCCATGCAGTTGTTGTTGCGGCTTTGGTTGTTGAATAGTACTTGTGAGATGAGTTACAACCTGTGTTGATGGTGTGCTGCTACTTTCTTGCGATGAGCCAACATCACTGGTCGTTGGTGATTGAACCACTAAACAGGCTACCTGTGCAGCACTCATGGTGGACTTTTGTTTTTTCCACAAAAACTTAGTGGTCGAGCCACCAGTCTCCTTGGTAAGTGGTGCCACTTGCTTCTTCTTCTCCTTAGTAGAGACATCTTTCTTGCAAGAGGAGCTACGGGCACCTCTTTTTGGAGCCATCTTCTTCAGATGTCGGAACAGCAGGCCGCAGCAGGACTTCTTCCTGGCACTGATGCTCAACGATGATGCGGAGTTATTGACTTTGTGCACCTAAAAGCAAACGAAGATAGAGGAACATCAGTAAATATATGTTGCATATGTAGCGCTTCAATAAATAGTTTGCAAGTAGGCATTTATGAATACACACGTGCACACCACACAATATGGAAATTTCAAAATTAAGAATTGCTAAATTTTTGGGAAACAGGAATTTAACATTGATCCAAGATAGCACACACACAGAGGGTTATAGTTTCATGTACCACTGACTCCCCCTGGGCACAATGGGTGAAAGCAAAGCAAAATGGGTGCAGGCCTATGGCACAAAGCTCACTGCCTGCCTTCAAAATGGCCGCTTGACCCCCATCCACATGGCCAGGACCATGCCTCAAAATGGCCCCCACCAACATAGCCAGCCCCCAACCCCTACTCCAAAAAGTCAAAAAACACAACACCAATCAAATCACCACAATCCAATGCCATCCATCAAGTTTCAGAAGGTTTATGCTGCCTGCTGGTGGTTTTCTGGTGCGAAATTGCAATTTTTGCAATTTCGCGAGTGCGAGATTGTTGCTTCACGACGCGAACGTGGCGAATAACCAGCAAAATCAGCGAACAGACGGATTCTGGGCCCCCTGGGCATGATAAAATCACAGCACACTGGGTGCAGGCCTATGGCACAAAGCACACAAACTGGCTTAAAAATAGCCCCTAGACCCCCACCCACACGGGACCAGGCAATGAACTGGCCCCCACCCACATAGCAAGCCCCCAACACCACCCCAAAAAGTCGTAAAACACACAAAAATCACAACAATCCAATGCCATCCATGCCCTGGCCAGAATAATGTTAAAATTAAAGAAAACAGTTGTATCATGCATGCACCCATAACTAAGCCTGGTAGTTTTCAATTCTTGTGCAGAATTGTAATTTTTACAATTTCGCGAGTGCGAGATTGTTGCTGCGCGGGACGCGAGCAGTGCGAACACAGGCAAAAAAAAAGTTTTTTATCCGATTTTCTGGTAATCCGCGGGAGTTCGAGGCCCCCTGGGCATAATGAAAGCAATCAGAGCAGACTGGTGGGCATAGGGCACAAAACACACTGCCTGACTTCAAAATGGCCGATTGACCCCATCCACATGGCCAGGACCTGCAGGACCATGCCTCAAAATGGCCTCCCACACATAGCCAGCCCCCAAACCCACCCCAAAAATCGAAAAACACACACAAAAATCACCACAAACAAACAACATCAACTTATCAACTTACTTGTAAATCAAATTTCTAATCAAAAAGTAATCCAAAAGGCCTCAAAGCCAAATCTCCAGCAGCATCCACAAAAAGTAATCCTTCCCAGTCAAGATCGAATTCAAAGTGGCCAGGAAATGGACTAAGCAATGGGAGGAGCTTGCTGGACAGGAAGAGGAAGTTGGATACTGGGTCACTTTCTTCACCCCTCCCCAATTGTAATTTTTGTAATTTCACGAGTGCGAGATTGTTGCTGCCCGCGCCGCGGCCCGCGAGCAGTGCGAACACAAGCAAAAAATCCGCCGCGCGCGGATTTGCGTATTTTCGCCACATCCGCGAGAGTTCGCGGATTGCGGATTTACCGAAAATCCGAAAAATCCGCGAGCGGAACGGATTTTGCGCCCATGCTTACCTTATTCTTGATGATCAGGCTTGTGAGATAGGGCTTTTCTGTGACAAGAGGTGATGCCAACCCAGGAATTGGCACTAGAGCCTTCTTGGAGGCAAGTTAACTGGAGATGAGTCTTGATTTCTCAATGAAGAAAGCTGAAAATTCATCGACAGACGGTGGGCTGACATTGGAGACAGAACGATTCGTATCCTCAGTTGATTGTTGTTTGACCAGTTCAAAGAGTTTCTTGGGGTGAGTAGCAGCCTGCTCAAGTTGTAATCTGCCTTAGCGCACTTGATTTGCTTGTTGTAAATACTCCTGACATCTCTAAGGAATTTTAGGCGTTCCAGGGAGGGATTTGACTTCCAGGCTCGTTCAGCTGCCCTAAGGTTGCGTTGTTCCATGTTTAGATTGTCGTACCATGGTTTGGATTTTTTTGTTGAGGTATTTTTTAGTTGAAGTGGTGCAATGTCATCCAAGATGTTAGAGATGGCCGAGTTGTAAGCGTCGGTGAGTAACTGAACCTCACTCAAGTCGGCTTGGGAGGAGAGGGCAGTTTTACAGTGGGCAGCTAATTCAACTGGGTTTATTGATCTGAAATCCCTTTTCCAGACCTTAGATTTCGTTGGATGTACTTTCCTGAACTTCACCTCCATGTTGATATAGAAGAGAAAGCAGTGGTGGTCTGACCAATCGCAAGGGGTAATGGAACACAGAGTGATGGACTGCCATTTCGAGATAATGAGGTCTAAATTTTCACCTTTGTTGTGTGTTGGTTGGTCACAGTGCTGCTTAAGATCATGATCCTTCAAAAAGTTTTTAAGGCTAATAACCCATTGGTCATTAGGATTAGACCAGTGGAGATTGAAATCGACAAGAAAGATTTAGGAAATGGCTGAGTCGACGTTACACGAGATGATCTCCAATAGTTGTTCAATGAAGGGGAGGTTGTCTCCCGGAGGCTGATAAAAGGTGTCACGTTTGCAGACCTGCCGGTTGTTACTTGCGATGTTGAGACAAAGATATTCACAGGCAGAGGGTGGAGAGGACTCTATTTGGGAAATCGAGAGAGTGTTCCTATGAATGCAGGCTAGGCCCCCTCCAAGCTTCCTTACTCTGTCTAGCCTATTTATGTCATGAGTAGGAGGTACAAGGAGGTCAACAATAGGAGTGGATGCTGGATTTAGCCAGGATTCAGTAAGTCTGATGATGTCTAGATCATTGTGTTGAATAAGGTCGAATGGCCGGAATGGTCGGAGGCATATTTGCTGGCTGACCTGCAATTGAGTAGTACACATTTCAAACTTGGAGGAATTGTGGCTGAAGGAGTCTGGGTGACATTCACTCGCGTGAGATTGTATTTATTGACGACTCTAAGATTATGAGGAGGTTCTCTGTACAGGTTAGGATGGATGGTTTGTATGTGCTTCGGCGTGGTCAAGTTGGGATTTGTCCTAGTCGAGTAGGAGTTGTGTAGGTCATTGAGATCATTGGACATCAAGGTCTCAGCTCTTCTGATCAGTGTGGGTGCGTTGGCTAAAGGAATGGTTTGCGAGACGGCGGAGGCTAACAACTGGCCAAAGCAATCACTATCACTAGGGGAGGTTCTAGGCCGATTCGCAGAGGTGAGAATAGAACTGATCATTGGGAAAAAATCCTTTGGAAGGACTTTTAGGTCATGTAGTTCGGTGGTGAGAAGGTGCAGCTGGAGATATATATCATCCAGGCACGCACCAAAGTCTAAAAGGGGTATAGGTAGTGTTGAGAGAGGGGGGAGTCTCCTTGTAAGCCTGCGTACACTAAGGTGGTGGATAGTTGTTCCTGGGAAGGGAGTTGAGTGTGTGGAACTAGCAATGTACCGTGAATCTTGGGAATCAAAGATGTAGCGTTGGCGTCAGTGTTCCGAACATATCTCTGAGGGTCCTGAGCAATTCCTACCGGAGATCGAGGGTATGATAAATCATGGTCGGGAGCCAGAGATGTGGCGTTAGCGACAGTGGTCGGACCATATCTCTGAGGGTCCAGAGCAAGTCCTACCGGAGAGCGAGGATATGACAAATCATGGTCGGAGTAGGGCATTTGTCCATTGACCTGTCGTGGTATGTGTCGTAGGGGGAGGGATGAGGGAAGAGTGATCAATTGATGCAGGCAAAGATACAAGGTCACATGGGGATCTCTCCACGCGCGGAGCAGGAGGGGACTAGCTGACTGTAATCCGAGAGGACTAGAGATGTCCCTCACTTGCTGGGGCAATGAAAATAGGGGACTGAGTGAGCTCTCCATGTGAGGCGCTTAAAGAACCGGACTGGCTGGTTGGGCTACGAGATGCCCTGAGATGTTTATCACCTGTTTGGTCGAGGGGCCAGAAGGTTGGGGCAACTCCACCGGGGACTGGGCCGAACTGTGAACATCTGGCAGCGAGGAGTAATTCAAAGGTTGCGAGGGTCTAGGCTGAGAGATTGGGGGAGGACGGTTGATGACCTGAAAGCTGAAAGAATGCGGGTGGGTGTCATTGGACTTCGAGGCCGCATGCTTGAGTGATGGGAAGATGGTGGCTATCTTAATCTTATTGGCATTAGGCGCTTGTATAAGGATGATCCCATTGTTATAGAGGGTGATGGTGGCGTTGGCGTTGAGTGTGAGGGAAGGAGCTGTAGTCAGTTTGAGACCATGGGGTGTTTTCCTGGTGCATGATATTCGGAGCATAGAGTAGAGGACTTTATGCCAACAAGCTCTTTTTTCCGGTGTAAAAAATTAGGTCATTAACTTTAGTACCCTTGTTTGCACAATAATAAACGTTTGAGATTAAAGTTTCGGGCCTAGACCTTAGTAAGTGATGCTTATGGTTTTTGGCTGCGTTTTTCGAAAGGTTGGGTGGGTAATTGATGATGAAAGCATTGGGACCTGAGGGGTCAGGGCTTAAATCCATTTTGATAGTGTGGCTAATGTAAGTCTTCTGTTTATTTAGCTGAAAACTTTGGCCGTCTGGAGTCTCCCCTTTTCATGTTATATAACTGTTTAAGTATCTAATATAACATATATTATATATGAGAAGGATTGATGATGTTTATCTTTAGACATAAAGGGCCCGATTCACAAAGGTACAGTGAGACGAAAGTCTAACTTTACAACTTTTGGTATTTACAAAGGGCATTTATTACTCATAAATGGCCTTTGTGAATACCAAAAGTTAAACTTTACGACTTTCGGTATTCACTCTTTGTGAATACAGAAAGTCATAAAGTTCGACTTTCGTCTAACTTTACCTTTGTGAATCGGGCCCTAACAGTCATCAGCTAAATGATTCACGGGGAATCGGGTTAGGTGTTGATCCTGCCAATGATGGCAGTCTCTGGTTAATCTGCCTTTCAAAGACCTTTCCTAATTTGATCTGGAGCCAGTTTTGCTTCCCTAGAATTTACAAATTTTGTGTAATGGTAATACTCAATAAGTACTCATCTCTTTGCAGATGATGCTTTAGACCTCCTCAATTCAGTTTCTTTTAACTACTTAGAACTTAAATGTCCTTCATTTGCCTTTTTTTCATCTCTGCATATCTCTTTCTCACTCTCGCTTCCCCTTATCCAGACTGCATGGAACTACCAGCATATCATCCGCACAGATTAATTTACCTCACAATGAATGGGATTTTCTCACTGTACCTAATCATTTCACCAAGCACCTCAGGAAGCTTTTCAACAAAAGTTCTGGTGACAAAAAACCCTCTTGATTTGTCACTCTTTTTATTGTTAGAGCTTCTGTAAGATCACTACTTATCAGCAGAAATGCAAAGGCTGATAGATATACTGGCTGAATGGCTCTGATAACTTTGTCACATACTCTGAAACATTCTAATGTACCACAAAGGCATTTCAGACCAACCTGTGATCGCTATGTACAATTGTTGGTAAAAGTTCATTTATACCGTAACTGCGAATATTTCAATCAATTTATACCATTGGTCTGTTATAAAGTGATATGTTTGCTGCTTCCACAGGTTTTTTTTAATTTTGCTTTATAATTCAAAAGATAAGCGTTTTTGAACAGAAAAAAAGTAAAATAGTTTTTATAAATAACTCATTGGCCAGATATGTTATTATTATTATTATTATGTGTCCTTATATAGCGCTCGATTACCCGTAGGCATCTCGGCGCTTGCCTTGGGAACCCGTCCTGGCTTCCCCCAAGGTGAAAGCCAGGCATCCCGCCGCGGGGGGGGGGGGCGTAGTGGAGATTAAGCAGGCTAATGCCCAGAGCTGCAGAGTGTGAACCCATGATTCGAGTAGGCACCGAAACGAGAATTATCGAGTCCGTGGATATTTAGGCTCAAGACCCTGCCGCGTCGGGAATTGAACCCTGGTCCCGGGTCTGACCTCTGCTTCAGGGTCTGCCTCCTCTAACCAGTGAGCCACACTTCTCCACACAATATGTGAGCTTCTAGCCAAGAATTTCTATCACGCTCTTCGGGAGCCTTTCTGTTTTCATTTTCGATGTCCTTCATTGTTATTGTTATCTGCTTCACTGACCTCCTTGTAAGTTAATTTTGCCCTGAAATATCATAATTTCCAAAGTGTTATGAATTTCTTCCTCCAGTACCTGAATATTCTCAGTAAGAATTACATGATCTTGAATGAGAGTATACTATTTTTTTTATCTTCAGCCTTATTGATTTGAATTTTCAACTTGTTTGTCAGGCAAGAATAGCCCAATTCCTTATCCATCTTTTATGGATATTTACTATGGGTGGAGGAAAATACCGCCCTGCCGGTGGAGTTTACTGACTTTTGCCTACTCCACGTTCCGCTTGTTCTGGCAAAAATCTGCCAACCGCTGCCTGGTGGAGTTTTTTCTCACGCGTGGCTTGCCAAGATTAATTTGGCTCGTGTGATTGATATGGCCTGGTATTGCCGAGTCCCCTCCCAAGTATTGGTCAGTTACCCCCACATATGATCCCTCTCCCCCCAGAGGTATCGATAGTAAAACATCCAACACAATTCAAGATACTGATTAGCTCAGCACACACCTATGATCAAATGCAGTTTCAAGAAGTACAGTAATATATCATAATTAATGATTAAAGAACGAAAAAAGATCTCCCAAGTGAATCCAGTGAGACTTCAGAATACTGGAAAAAATACTGGAAATAATATCCTTCCTTTATTTTTTTGTATTATTATTCTTCAGACTTCCTTTGTTAAAAACACAATACAAGATTCATAGCCAATGCGGCGCGTTTCGTCCCAACGGGATTTCTTCAAAGCTGTTTGTGTTTTTATGCAATCCACACTAACAATTCACAACGTCAATTCGTGTCATACCGAGGTGCCTTAGCACAAATGTTTTTCTTGCTAAAAGGAAAGAGTGCACCACTCTCATAAATTGTGGATGTTAATGTACAAAAGGGTATGGTCACCCAAGATCTTAGTGAAAGAGAAAAGCGCGCCTACCCCTACAATGTATACTTTTTTTCCTTTTTAGCATCCATTGAAGTATATTGATATGTTGTTGTATCCTTTACTTCTTTGCTAAATGCTGTAACCTCTGAGCAGGTGCACTACTAATTCTCAAAGTCTTATTATCACCCTCTGAAAACTGTGGAGTAAAACCATCTTCATCACCTGTGCTTATTGATCCTCAGTCTTAATGTCTCTTGATCACTTCTCCTGTGTGGCCAGCCTATCACTTCACTTCCATTCTAGTAAATCTACTGGTCCCAGCTCTTCATATTTGAGTTTTCCTTCAAAACTCTATTGAGGTAGACAACCATCAGCTATGTTCTTTTTACCTTGGAGATTGAAATCTGTAAAATAAAATCCTGCTTGCCGCGGAAACACATTACCAAAAGTGGTGTGGCATTGTCACTCCTACAGACATTTCATTAAGTAGCAGATTATATTTAAAGACAAGACCTATATCCCACGAACAGGTTCTGAAATGGTTTCAAATCCATGGGCAGTCTAGCGCATGTTTTTGAATCTCAGAATAGTCTATGGGTTCAATCTCAATCATGCAAAATTAGGGCTTGGTGGTGTTGTTTTATGTCACTGAAGTTTTCTATAATATGGTAATTCCATTTAGGTATAACTACTTTTTTAAGCAAAGCTTTTCAGTCATATTTGGAATAATGTTCACTTATATTAGAACTTTTTGGGGGGTTGACACCTTAACTGTGCAGTTCTTCCCCCAGAAATGTGGTGGAACTTTCACATATGCTAAACGTTTACTCCTGAAGGCGAAATTATTTTCTTCTGCCACTTTCAAATTCTCCAATGCTTATATTCCACTATAACACCCTTGTAAACCTGTAAATCCCCCTTGAAATATTGTCCTTTTCAATACTGTATTTTTCTTTTTCCTAAAATGGTTCTCTAAATAGGCACCGTAGCCCTCCATACTTACTGTCATCATACTGAGCATCCTTATATGTGTAGTTTTCTTTTCTCAGCGGCAGGCACAAGAAAAATGATCATGCTGAGGGAAGTCTGACTCCAACGTGATCCATTTTTATAGACCTCCTATCTTCGTGCCAGTGCTTCATTTGAGCCAGTTGTTTCCGGTGTGCAAAGCCGGCACTTAATTGTCAACACTGGTGCTTGTGACAGTTTGCCGCCAGCAGTGCCATCTGAGAAAGCACAACAGTCAATTATTAATTCAATATACATTAGAAATTACTATTACCTACAGCCCAAGCCTTTCTTATAGATTTTGAGGCCTGGAATAGTCCAAATTTTCACACTTACTGGAGTTTGATGGTTAGTAGTTGTGTTGTTACTATCATTGGCAGCGTAGCAGTGGCAATGTTTGGTGCAAACTGCAGTGGCCTCCTGGTAAGAGCCCTGGCTCTTATTTCTTTACAAATTAATCACTGCTTCGTGCATCACAGCTAGCCACACATTTTCTATAAAGGGCCGAGTGCCTAGAGAAGTGGACGCCAACATCACGTTGGAGACCACAGCAAACTTCAAAACTATTTCCCACTTTCTTTTCTTAGCTAAAGATATGGAGAGTGAGGTTCTGGAGCACATGTAGTTAAGAATCCAGATCTTTTCTGGAAGGCTCTCAGGGCTCAGGCTTCATCACAGCACTGAGCTGCTGTCCCAGGCGTTATATTATCCCCTGTCTAGCAGAGTGGAATCAGCCTGACTGGGAATACCAGTATTTTTGGACCCAATAGGCTAATTTGACAGTTTTGATCAAGGATCGTCCATGTCCACGTGCAGAGATGAATATATGTGTCTGTCAAAAGGGTCAAATTACCCATACAACTCTCCCTACTATACAGATGCCATTCCAGAGGCCCCCTGGGAAGCTGAGATTCACCTGAGGGTCAGGAAAGATCTGAGCATTCATGTCTCAAAGCAGATTTTCTCAACTGTCAACTGAAAACTACATTCATACCTAATTGAAACTATAATCAAGCTACTGCCTTAAACTACATTCCACCATCAATCTCTCCCTGCCTTTCCCCATCACTCTCTCCCTGCCCACCTTCATCTCCCTTTCCCGATTGGGGCCTGCAATCACTGCGCTTCGAAACTGGTATTTGGCGACATAAGTCAGTTGCAAAAAATCGTGACTTTGAAAACCATAAGGTGGAAATAACCTAATTCGAGCTATCATTAATCAATCAGTTACTCATTCAAATATTTACTATTAATAGAGATAATCTTATAGATCAGCTCAAAGGTATTAGATAACTGTTAATAATAAATGTGTGAATGAATAACTAATACAAAAAAACTCTACAGCACATAAAGTCTGTGGTGGAGAGTCTCACGAATATTAATGTAGTTGATACAAGAAAGGTAATGCAGTGCACTCTAGAGATGGTCACATTGCTCGCCTCTCATGACATCAATGTCCCTTTCTATGTCGCCAACACACAACTAATTCTCTCTGTCAGGGTCAAGATGCCGAGTACCTGGATCAAGTTCAGTGCCTGCCTTACTGAAATCACCCACTGGATGAAGGCCAATTTTCTAAGGCTGAACAGCAACAAATCTTTTGGTGGAGTATTTCACTGTGGGACTTCACGTAGTGGCCAGCAGAGCTAGGACCAATACCCACCCCCATCACCCACGCCAAGAACCTTGGGATCGTCTTTGACAGCAAACTCAACCTGACCACCCAAGTCAACCACCACATGGTTCCATACCCTGAAGATGCCGAGAAAGATTTTCAAATGGCTCCCAAAAATCATCCGGAAAACGTTCATGCATATTCGGATCACAAGCAAGCTAGACTACGGGAACACCCTCTATACCGGGATCTTCACAAAACTCACCAGAAGGCTGCAGACCATTAACAACTGAGCAGCCAGAATCACTCTAAACCTTCCACGCCCCACTTACATCACACCACACATGAAGGAGCTCCACTGGCACCATATGCAAACAAGCACAATTCAAACACCTTACCCACACTTTCAAGACACTACATAACACTGGCTCAGCATACCTCAAAAACAACATCTGCTTTCACTAACCTTCCATACACCTCCGTTTGCCCTGACTCCTACTTACATACATTCCATGCATATGGAAACCAATATCCAGTGTTTGAGCCTTCTCCTACAATGCTCCGAAAGCATGGAAAGACTTACCATTACAAATAAGAGTCTCAGCCTCACTTCTTGAATTCTGCAAGAAGCTGAAGACCTGGCTGTTCTAGTAGTCCCACTAGGCCCTAGATTTGGCTGACTCTCTTCTGCTCAGCACCAGGATGGTGGATTCTACAATTATGCATAACATTAACATTAACATAAGAAAACATACCATTACATAAATGAACACAATATTTTCTCTTTGCTTTGTATGTTAGTGTGTGTTTAGATACCCAGAAGAGGTATTTTTAATGGGGCTCAATTGGGCAGTAGCGGCCCATCCCCTGTCAAAGTGGGGGGGCTGTTCAAGAGGAGGGAGGTGGGGAGGGTTGGGTGGGGGTCCAATCAAGGCACTCGGTAGGTCACATCCACTGTTGAAGTTTCATTGGTTCCTTACTAGTTCTGCATGTCTCTGGTTCAGCCTCCCTTAACTTTCAGTTGTCTTCTCTTGAGTTCAGCTCATCCCCATTGTCATTGGAAAACCTAACACCTACGCACAGGTTTTTTCTGTCTATCAGCATTTTTCTCTGGAAGGTCTGGATTACAACCCTATCCTTATTTTATCTCCAATGCTGGATTTCAGGATTGCAGAAGGAAATGGCATGACTTATTATTACAAACAAAAATACCTAACTTTGACTCCTCGACTGCCATCCCTTGACAACCCACGGAATAACATGGTCAGCGACTAGCTGCCGCCTCCCCCCCCAATCCGGCACCCAACACCCAGGAACGTGGACACGAGACGTCTTTACTTTTTGGAAGGCGGGCGCTAGTCGCCCGGCCGTATTTATTAAAGTATGAAATTAAAAGGTTTTAATTGCATGATCAACAATGAATACAAAAATCAGCAGGACATTTAGTTCACATTCTTATCAACAAGTTTGAGAGCCTGACCTTAACAAAACTCTAATACATGTTGTTCCTAACTTAGACTAAACATCCTAAACTTGATTTTTGTACATTTCTGGCCATATGGCAGGGTCACTACCGGTGTCAGGTCCTACAAGCTGCGCCTCCCCCCTAGAAGTGCGCATGCGCAGTGTTACCCCGGGAATTGCCCGGTCTACGCCCTAAACTCCATTTACCCACTAAAGGAGGGCCCTTACTCTGCGCCGGTGGCGTCATGAGTCCACGCGCGCGGGGTGGCTACCAGCCTAAGGAAAGCGTGAACTACTCCTACCCGCGCTCCTTTGCCTATTACCTTGCCCCTGGAGTTGTGGGAGTGGCCCGCAGGCCCCTCCCCCTGGGCGGGAACCTCCATAGGATGATGCCCGCCCCCTCAGACCTCAAATATGTGCTCACCGATAATGACCTTACCGCATGCCCCATACCTAATAAATACGACGACCTATGGGAAAAATTCTAAAGGACAGCTACACTGGCTAATAAATAACAGTATCAACGTATAGCTAAAAGGGAAAAAAGGCCTAACGACACATGGTATTAAAATACAATTCGCTTACACATGTTACGCTAAATAACAGTACCAACGTATAGCTACAAAGGGAAAAAAGGCCTAAAGACACATGGCTTCAAATACAATTCACTACACACATAATTTGCTAAAAAGGGGGAAAAATTCCTAAACAAACTTATCACAAAATACAACAACAGATCCGTCTCTCCTGTGGACCGTACCTTCGAAATTTACCATTGAACCAGACATAAAACTACTCAAAACTTTGTTCCAAGGGATGGTGGGTGGGAAAACAAAGAGGCCCCGAACGCGGGGCACAACGTACAGCGGGGGAGCGTCCAGGGACAAGGGGGTCTCCTGGGCGCTCCCCACCTCTTATTCCCGAGGGGCCGGTTGGCCCCTCCTATCGCCCGTCCCCCCTGACCCGGAACCACTAAATTGGATCCGGGTCAGGACGGCCGCCGGCCAATCGGCGGTGGGCCGCACCCCCGGGGCACGCCCCCACCGCCGAATGACGAAAAGGAAATAGGGGGGGGCGGCGGTCGCCGCGCCGCCATGCGTGCGGGGGGGCCGAGGGCCCCCCCTTTTCACATGGTCAGCGACTAGCTGCCGCCTCCCCCCCCAATCCGGCACCCAACACCCAGGAACGTGGACACGAGACGTCTTTACTTTTTGGAAGGCGGGCGCTAGTCGCCCGGCCGTATTTATTAAAGTATGAAATTAAAAGGTTTTAATTGCATGATCAACAATGAATACAAAAATCAGCAGGACATTTAGTTCACATTCTTATCAACAAGTTTGAGAGCCTGACCTTAACAAAACTCTAATACATGTTGTTCCTAACTTAGACTAAACATCCTAAACTTGATTTTTGTACATTTCTGGCCATATGGCAGGGTCACTACCGGTGTCAGGTCCTACAAGCTGCGCCTCCCCCCTAGAAGTGCGCATGCGCAGTGTTACCCCGGGAATTGCCCGGTCTACGCCCTAAACTCCATTTACCCACTAAAGGAGGGCCCTTACTCTGCGCCGGTGGCGTCATGAGTCCACGCGCGCGGGGTGGCTACCAGCCTAAGGAAAGCGTGAACTACTCCTACCCACGCTCCTTTGCCTATTACCTTGCCCCTGGAGTTGTGGGAGTGGCCCGCAGGCCCCTCCCCCTGGGCGGGAACCTCCATAGGATGATGCCCGCCCCCTCAGACCTCAAATATGTGCTCACCGATAATGACCTTACCGCCACAGGCCAGCATTGTTAACCGACGATCTGGCCTCCCCCCTCTAACCCCTACTTATGGAAGCCTCCTACTCACAAATCCCTCTAGCCAAGCCCAGATATTGTCAGACCACAAGACATTCCCTTCCTGAGTTAAATGAACCCCGTCCCTCAAGTAATACTTGTCGCCCCAGATACACCCATGAGGTATTGACTGTAACAAGGGGGATCGAAACAACCTATCCAACCGTGTGTTGATCCTCTTTACCGAGTGATTCAACGCCCTGACCGAATGTCCCCCCCGCCACTGTAGTCGAGGAATGAGTTGTGACCATACCAATGTGCAACCGGGGCAGGTCCTAGCCATCCAACCCGCCGTTGAAATAACCTCCTCAATCAGAATGCGTCTACCCAGTGTTGCCAAATCATTCTCCCCAAGGTGAAGTATCACCACTGCCGGTGGAGATTGTTGGCGTGCTAGAAGCCCCTGGAAAAATCCCCTAAACTCGTGAAGACACAACCCCCCTCTGCCAAAGAACGTGATGTCCAACCCTAGTTGTGCCGCCCTTTTCCTCTTGTCACCTGACATAAAGACACATTCTGCCCGCTTCACATATGAATGACCAACAATCCAGATATTGCTCTTCATTGTTTCCTGGTCGCCGCTCCGTGCTGATGAATGTTGCCGGTGCCCGACGACAGATTCCTCCCCTGCGTAACAGGTCTGAGAAACTGTAAGAGAGCGGAAAGAAACCAAGCGTGAGCGACATGTAATCATAGCATGTCAATCCGAACATAACGTTTATAGCATTCTGAAGACCACCTCCCAATTGTCTTCACTCTTTCCACTGGAAGGCCCCCCGCCACCGCCTCAGTTGCTGCCCCAATCCTGAAGGAATGAGAGCCAAACTCTTTAGGGTCCAGACCTGCTTTCCTAACCCCCATCTCCAATACTTTCCTGAATTGATACCTGGTCAAGGGGCTCCCGTCCGCGTGACAGAGCAATGTCCTGACCGCTGAGCCTACCAAGAGTCCGAGGAATAATTCCACGTGCCTGACCGGGCAGCACGGGTTGGCGGGGGCCCGTTGCAGAACTATGGTGTGACCCCTAGCCTCCTGGTCTGTTTTAGACTTCTGGATAATCACCCACATGGTGTCCCCCCTTATCGTCACACTAGCCCTTTGCAAGCCACCCAGTAGGTCCGACTTTGAACCTGCCACAAGTTCGCTAATTCTCAGCGCCCCATAGAATGCCAAAGAGAATGCCGCCCTAAAAAGAAGCACCTCCCACTCCGAGCTACAAACAGTCTCCAGCGTGCCCAGTAAGGCTGTCAGCCGGGCCAATCCAATGGGCTTTCTCTTATCCTTCTGGTGTCCCTGAATACGGCGCCATCCCCTTAAAGCCTTACGTATCATAAAGGTATTAGTGGGATCCCGGAAGCCCCTAGCTTGAGCGAAGAATGACACCGCTGCCCTATGTCTGTTCGCAGCTGCCACCGAGCGCCCCTCCCTATGCATCCATTCTAAATAGGCTGCAAAGCCATCTTCCTCCGCCCAAAGCGCTTCCCACTGTGGCCCCAAAAAGGAACAATAAGACAGAAACGCCCCTTCGTAAGCCGTCTTGGTCCTGGGGGCTAGGCTAGCGACCACGAGGTCCTGTAATCTGGGGCACCAATCTGCCAAAGTGCTGCTGGGAAGTGTGCTGGCGAGGGGTCTGCTGAGGGGAGATGCTCCCTGAAAACCTGCATTTTGAAGCGAGAGAGGGAGTCAGCTGCATTGTTTAGAACACCAGGGACATGCTTGGCCCTAAAATTAGCATTCAGTTTAAGGCACCGCAGAACAATTTCTTTGACCAGCCGAAGTATGAAAGGACACCGCGCCCCCTGCTGGTTGATACATTCTACCACTGTCATGTTATCTGACCAAAACACCACTGATTGGTTACATAGGTGTTCGGGCCAGACCATCAGTGCCACCCATATTGGGAAGAGTTCAAGGAAGCCAATGTTGCTGGTCAGACCCCATGTCGTCCATTCTTCCGGCCACTGTTGGGCGACCCACCTGTTCCCTAGGATGGCGCCAAAGCCCACACTACCGGCCGCGTCAGTCCATAAGCCCAACTCCGCTGATGTTGTGAGCGGGCCGGGCCAGACCACCCTACCGTTAAAATCCTCCAGGAATGCCATCCAAATAAGCATATCCTGGCGAATTTCAGCCGATAGGCGAGTGCGGTGGTGCTTTTCCCTCAGCCCCTTCATCGCGTGAGCGATGGAGCGAGAGAAAGGGCGAGCCATGGGGATGATTCTCAGTGCGAAATTCAATTGGCCTACCACCTCCTGTAGTTGCTGCAGAGTGACCTTCTCCTTGCGGAGGCATAAATGCAGTGCTGACTTGAATTTGTCCACTTTGTCCCTAGGTAATCTAAAGCATCCTTCTAGTGAGTCGATCTCAATGCCGAGGAATTCTAAGCAGGTGGTCGGGCCAACTGTCTTCCCGGGCGCAAGCGGGACCCCAAAAGCCCGCATGAGCACGCAAAATTCCTGCAATGCCAGTGCACACTCCTGAGATCCCGCTGTACCGAGGAAGAGGAAATCATCTAAATAATGCATGACCCGCTGATGGCCCGTCACTTGTCTCATGGCCCATTCAAGAAAGGAACTAAACATCTCAAAGTAGGCGCAAGATATAGAACAACCCATAGGCATGCATTTGTCCATGTAGAACATATCCCCAAAAGTGAAACCTAACAGACGCTGATCTGCTGGGTGAACTGGAAGGAGGCGAAAAGCTGATTCTATGTCTGATTTCGCCATCAGCGCCCTAGGACCCGTGGCCTGTAATAAGTTAACAGCCTGGTCAAAAGAGGCGTATTTAACACTACAAATACCCTCGTCAATGGCATCATTCAGTGACGTCCCCCTGGGTGCTGACAAGTTATGGATCAATCTGAATTGCCCTTTCTCTTTCTTGGGGACAACTCCTAGGGGGGAACACACAAAATTGGGTACCGGCACTTTAGAAAAAGGGCCAGCTATCCTGCCTAATGATAGCTCCTTGTCAATTTTGGCGGCCACCACCGCCGGGTTATGCTTGACTGACAATTGGTTTCTACAGTGCGCGCTACCTGTGTATCCCGCTGCCGGGATCCTGAAGCCTTTAGAAAAACCTTCCTGGAGTAGGGTGGCTGATGTGTGGTCCGGGTATCTGTTCAACCATGGAATCATTGCCGCCACATCCACTGGAGTGGGGGGGCCCAACCGGTCTATCTTAAAGTGGCTTTCCCCTACCCCGCTGACCTGTATTTCCCTGCTTGGACCTACAGGCAGTTTCTGGATGAGAGGGGTGCCCACAGGAGGAACATGCATGTCTAAACTTACACGCGGCCCTTGTGCAGGTGCGCCTATTAAAATCCCAGCACACCCCTTTTTTCTCTGACCCACTTGTCCTAAACTTCCCAGGTACCTCACTCGTTTGGGGGGGCCGAAAGGGCTGTTGTGGCCGTGTGAACACCTTGACAGCACTGAACTGAGGGGGGGGTGCGGTATCGGAGAACTGTTTATGCCACGCCATGGAGTCTACCGTGTCCCATGGCAATGATCTATTGAATTCCAATGCCTTCCTGAAATTGACATCATACCCCTTCCATGCCTCCCCAGAATACTGTTCACTCCACCCCACCATCCTGCTTGAGTAGCATGCCAATGCTGCCTGTAAATCTGGAGGGCGCTCAGCCTTAATTGCAGTGAACACAGCCCATGCTTTCATCCAGTTGTTGAGAGTTTCCTCAACCCTAAATCTAGTACACTGCGCCCTCCATTCGCTTGGAAGCATCCACTCTTTTAGTGCTTTCGCCTGCTCCATTTCCCTATTATCTAACAACAGAGAATAAATGTACACGTACTTATCCGCCCAAATCATCTCTTTCACAGCTAATGACACATGCTGGGCCAAATTCTCGCTCCTGGAAGGTAGAACACCGTCCCCCAAGAGCGGCAATGCCACTTCCTTACCAAGTGCGGGCACCGGGAGCGGCTGCCCATTCAATCCGTCCAGCTGGGGAACACTTGGACCTGCAAGGGGAGAAGAAACTGGCAATGCAACACTGTTGGCAACCGCTGCCAATCTGATTTTATCCACAAACTTCGCCGCCTCTGCTGCATGGTCTGCAGAATTCGGGAAAGCTCCCCCTTTTTGGAGCCAAGGCATCAAGGCCGTTATCTGGGATACCAATTCAGGGGGCGTTGACTCGAAAGTACCCCCCGGGACAACAGGTACCACTGGGGTTATGCCCTGTGGTACCGGCACAGCTGGCAGGGCGGGTGCCGGGATTGTGGGCACCGGTGGGGAAGCAGGCCCAGCGTCTACTGGTTGACCTGCAGGCACCGGCACCACGGGGGCAAGGGGTGTAGGCATAGGTATATGCGGGGGTGGCACGACTGCCGACGGCACGGAAGGTACCGGCTCTACTGGCCCTGGGGTGGGGGTTTCATCCCTGGGTCTCTTGGACTTAGACTTCGTAAGTGGGGTGATAAAATCCCCCCTTGGCACTGGTGCAACCCTCTTGCGGATAGGCCTACCCGATGGGCCTGGGGCGTCACCATGCCTCTCATTAAACCGTGCTTCCAGCTCATTTACTTTCCCTAGCTGCTGTTTCATTTCTTTCATGTCACGCATCATGGCCCGCATCATAGCCTCCATGTTGGACCCCTTTTTTCCACCCCGTGGACCTGGCATGATGCTACCCCAAACAACCGCAGCCTACTCTCTCAATATCACAACAGGCCAACTCTGTGTACCTTTTTGATGGAGGGTCACCAGGGGGCTTTCAGCACCATGCAACGGCGACCGCAACACTAGCGGCTTGTCCGCTTATGTAAGGGGGTGAGTAAACCTATTGTAGACCCACCCGGCGGCCACCTGGAGCAATGAATGCTAGCCCCCCGTACCCCTCTTACCGACCAGTCCTTTGTCCCCGCCTGCGATAACGGTCCGCGGCTCCGGTCCGCACCTTTTGCGTGCTGGATGCTCTCACGTCCTGTCCGCTAGCGAATGTCCCCAATAATGTCGTTAATGTGCCTGAAATTAGACAATAATGTTATCACCGTGTACACGTGACATATAACTAACACTCCTTCCAAGCCCAGGACAATTCTGTATCCGCCCCTGCCCTTATTCACTAGGACTGTCTACTAAGTAGAGGAACAACAATACATTGGTAAAAACAATTCAAAATTGTCCCCTTTGCTTTCCTATGATAGCACACTTTGTGTCACCCCCAGCACAATGAACTACAAAGGAAACACAGCAGTGTAGCGAGAAACACAGTTAAGCTGGAAGCTCCGTCATTCATAAACAAACACATAAAGCTTAAACCAAAAACCTTGTAGGAAATGGCCCTTTTGTTTTAGCACACTTTATGTCACTTCCTGCACAATAATCACACGATCACTAACGTTGTCAAAGCTGTGGAAACACTTCCTTTTCTACAATTATAACCTCTCACTAAGGGTCTCCCATCCAGGTGCTGCCCTGGTCGACCCTGCTTCGCTTCGCCCGCGCTAGATCCGCCTAACGTCTCTGCTTTGCCGCCTTAACCTTCGCGCCAAAATTCACCCCCTCACGAAGCCACAAACCGATGCTCCGAGAATCAGCCGGACTTTTAGTCCTGTATCTTGGGGACAACAGTCTAACACTGCCGGTGCTTCCTGCGTTTCCTCCCGGGCAATCTCCGCCTTTGTTTCGATGCCGGATACTCCCGCCCCCACACAATACCTTCGCGGGCCCTGGGAAACGGACCGCCGCACCAAAACTCCCTTAACCCGGTAAACCGGCGAAGAAATGCTCCGCGCCTGCTCCCACGAGGCCGATTGACGAAGTCGAGCAAGAAAACGGCCACAGACGCTCTCCGCCTTGACGAGGCCGCTCTCTGCCTTCCGACGCTGCTGATCCTTCGCGGGGGTCCGATGGTTCCCGCGCCTGCTCCCAGACAACACCTGAAAAATAAAACCACAAGAATTATAAAACAAAGAGGCCCCGAACGCGGGGCACAACGTACAGCGGGGGAGCGTCCAGGGACAAGGGGGTCTCCTGGGCGCTCCCCACCTCTTATTCCCGAGGGGCCGGTTGGCCCCTCCTATCGCCCGTCCCCCCTGACCCGGAACCACTAAATTGGATCCGGGTCAGGACGGCCGCCGGCCAATCGGCGGTGGGCCGCACCCCCGGGGCACGCCCCCACCGCCGAATGACGAAAAGGAAATAGGGGGGGGCGGCGGTCGCCGCGCCGCCATGCGTGCGGGGGGGCCGAGGGCCCCCCCTTTTCAAAAGGTCCAGGGAGCTACTAGTTATCATAGGGAGCTCTGGTTCAATGCCCAGGGGCTTATTTACAAGCCTCTTGCGCCAGTTTAGCGTCATTTTTAACATGGGAAACGTGACGTACGGGTGGCACAAGGGGCTTGTAAATAAGCCCCCAAGTGTCCAAAGGTCGTGTAGAGTAGGCTGGAGGCTTCGGGCAGGGTCAGCCCCAACCCTGGTGAAAACACCACAGAAAAGGAGTGTCCTTTAACAGGAAGTACTGCTTCCCTGGTGGAAGAAGAATATTAAACATATCAACCTACAAAAGAAAAAGTGAAACCCTCCAATAGATATAAATCTGTCTTTTTCTTGATGGCCCTTAAGCTAGAAACTATAAAGCCTGATATTTTTTATTTCACTGAACAAATCAAAAAGACCAGTTCTCCCGGCTTGAAGGGCTTGATTATGAGTAAGCGCTACGGTGTCCCTAAGGGGTTACCACCCTGCCCGATTACGACTTTTATTGGGTCCATGAACGCATGCGATAAAACCTAATGAGTTTGCATGCACATTTTCAGCAAGTATTAGAAATGTGATGGAAAGAGCCAAGTCTCGAAGAATGACATGAGGTTACTCTGGGCCCCAATTGTTTTCCTTGATACCAGCCATGGAAACTCATAATGGCGGGAAATTGGGATGGAAAGACTGGTCGGTGTCTCTGGCCTTGGTATCTCATGCTCTAGTTACTAACTAACTTGTGAGAGTGCTGCTTGTGTCTACTTTTGGAGGATTTCATTCCTCAGATCGCCCCTCCTCTGACCGGAAGCTGCCTTTAAGGTCGGTGGAACTCCCCTCGTGGCCGCTGAAGCTGCGGCCATCTTGGTTCGGTGCCAGGGCTGGCCCGTGATAATCCCGCACTAATGGACTGAAGGTCAGATCGGCAGGAGGCAGTAATTAAAATATTGTGTTACAATATCAGGAGCGGAATCTGTTTCTCTGATCAATAACCAGTGTCAGACAGCTGAAGAGCTGCGAGTTACAATTCCCCTGTCACATGTCCCGGCCTATTACTCGCGAGCGGCGCAGCTAATCAATCCCTGCATCCGCGCACCGCCTCTGGGCTTCGTCGATACCACTGTTTTTTATTATTTAGTTTATTTTGAGTGTTTATTGAGTGCCAACCCAGCTTCGGGCAGCAAGCGGTTTACAGGGTGCAAGAATAAGGGGGACCGGAACTATGGGAATGCTCAGTGTGCTTTTAGAGCACATAAATGCCAATTCGGGGTCGCGAGGAATGGCAGATGCGACCCCATAGCTTGACTGCCTGTACCCGGGACCCCCTGACACACTTGCTATCCGTGGCCTGTGGAGTCTTAAAGTACATATTAGGAAATAGTGCTCAATTTGCAAAGGAATAGCGGTGCCAGGACACAAAGTTTTGCTCAGACGCAGGCGCCCGGTGCCAAGGAATGTCAGGGCCCTGAACACCAAGGCTGAGTAGTCTTGATTCCCCTCATGCCTCTTTTATCCTCCAACGAACACTCCCTCACTCTTTTATGTTCTTTTTCATCCCTTTCTTTCTTTGTCACTGTTTTTCATTGTTTCTGTTTCTCCATCTTCCCCTAGTTTGTGTTTTTCTCTCTTTCACTGTGTCAAAGACTGATGAGGAAAGATAAGTGCCAGTCCCTAAAACTCCAAAACTGAGTGCCAGTGGCGGGCACCTGTAACCTCTGTCTCAAATTAAGCATTGACAGAAACAAAACTTTAAGCCCTGTTTATTTTGGCTATTTCCCACATTTTTAGGTTTTAGTTTTGACAGTGCAGCTGTCAAACTGTCGTATTGCTAACAGGAGAGATAGCATTGGCTCTGGATCTACACCTTTCAACCACTGGCCTTCATCAATCAGTTTCTTTCAGTCATTGGCTTGAGACTTTGTCATTCACGTCTTGATTCACCGCTTACCTGATGCTATTGGCTGTTTGTGTGCATCCTCCCTCCTCCTCTCCAGTGCTTGCATTTAACTACATAAGGATTTACTTTACAACTAGAGCCCTCTCGGTCCTCCCCCTTTGTGACTAGCTCTAATGTGCCAACGTTGCATGCACTAACACATTAACCCAGAACTATTGGTTTTGACAAAACTTGTTACTCTCCCCATAGCCCTTCAGAGCAAGTAGGAGACCATTAAGAGCCTACAGTTTGGATAAGTGTTCAACCTGTTGGTGTTTTTAAGGGTCTGATGGTGAGTGATGTCACTCCTGATACCAATGGAATTTTGGTGAATGTCCATGTTACAGCAGAGCACAAGTCTTAACCGGTTGGGTGCTGGTGACGGAACCACTCCGTCAACCAGCCTCGGACGGGCTGTGCTAATGAAGGAGTGGTTCCGTCACGGCCCGGCCGCCACGCCTGCGCGGCAGCGATTTGGCGCCTGCGTTGAGCGTTCCATTGAGCGGGCGCGGCCGTGATGGAATAACTCCGTCACAATCACAGCGTGCCCGAGGCTCGTGACGGAGTGGTTCCGTCACGAGCATGGTGGCGCCGCGCGGCCCCCCTAGCGCTGCGCCGGAATTACCGCCGCAGCCACGGGGTTAAACAATGAAAGTGGTAGGACTAGTTATCATGTTCAGTATATTTGGATATCCATAAGTGGGTCACTTTTGGAGAACTTTACTCCGACGTCCAACTGCATAATAGATTCAGGCAGAGTGTTGGATGGATGTGCCCTGTTGGATTGCAAGGTATGGTTATACATTTCAAAAAAGTTGTCTTCGCTGAAGGAGGCTATGAGCAGGAGTCAGTATTCTGTGTGGTTGTTGTCACTGTTAAAAATGAATTTTGTGTGAGTTTGAAGCAAATATAAAAGTACTTTCAAGGGATAAATCTGGTTTCTGGTTCTATAATGTTTAAAGCCATGATGGACACTGAGATACATCTATGCATTCCTCTTTGTTGTATTTTGAGTTGGGGACAGGAAGGGGGAATAAAATGGCCAGCTTTGCGCCCCTTCCTTTAAACATTACTCTGTGTAGTTTGAGGTGGAGAATTATGAATTGTGGTTCATCAATCAATCAATCAATCAGAGCATTTATATAGCGCACTACTCACCCGGAGGGTCTCAAGGCGCTAGGGGAGGGGGGGTCCGCTACTGCACGAACAGCCAGGTCTTGAGCTGCTTCCTGAAGGCAAGGTGGTCCTGGGTCAGGCGGAGGTGGGTCGGGAGGGAGTTCCAAGTCTTGGCGGCCAGGTAGGAGAAGGACCTTCCTCCTGTGGTGGCTCTTCGGATGCGGGGGACGGCGGCGAGGGCGTGGCTGGTCGATCGAAGCTGGCGAGTGGGAGCGTAGAAGTTGAGGCGGCTGTTGAGGTATCCTGGGCCTTGGTTGTGTAGGGCTTTGTGTGCGTGGGTGAGGAGACGGAAGGTGATTCTCTTGTTGACCGGGAGCCAGTGCAGATCTCTCAGGTGTCCGGAGATGTGGCTGCGACGGGGGATGTCTAGGATGAGTCGTGCTGAGGCGTTCTGAATCCGCTGGAGTCTCTTCTGGAGTTTGGCGGTGGTTCCGGCGTAGAGGGAGTTGCCGTAGTCCAGAGGGCTGGTGACGAGGGCCTGGGTGACCGTCTTCCTGGTCTCGGTGGGGATCCACCGGAAGATCTTACGTAGCATGCGTAGGATGTTGAAGCACGACGAGGAGACGGCGTTGACTTGTCTGGTCATGGAGAGGGAGGAGTCCAGGATGAAGCCCAGGTTGCGTGCGTGGTCCGTTGGTTTGGGTGCGCTGCCTAGGGTGGGGGGCCACCAGGAGTCATCCCAGGCGGAGGGTGAAGATCCCAGGATGAGGACTTCCGTCTTGTCCGAGTTCAGTTTCAGGCGGCTGTTCATCATCCACTTGGCTACGTCTGTCATCCCTTCGTGTAGGTTGGCTCTGGCGGTGGCGGGGTCGTTGGTGAGGGAGAGGATCAGCTGGGTGTCGTCGGCGTAGGAGATGATGTTGAGGTTGTGTTGGCGTGCGATGGCTGCGAGGGGGCTCATGTAGACGTTGAAGAGGGTTGGGCTTAGCGAGGAGCCTTTTCATTTTCATACTGGATGTGTGTGTGGATGTGTGTGTTTTTGATAGCTTGGGGTAGATTAGGACAAGCAGAAGGGCTAGTATAACATTGCATATGTGTCAGCGTTAAGAGAACGGTTGACTGGAGCAACTAGGGAGGTGAAATAGGGTGGGCGCTGTATCCTGTAATGTATTATTGGTGTTTAGTAGACTATAAGAACAGCTTTATCTGTGAACACATATACTAATTTTCTATGCTTGTATTCTAGTATCATAAATGATGAAAAGTGAACACTTTGTTTAGTGCCCCACAATCTGCACAGCTCAAACAACTGATAATAATTAATGCGAGGACATATCCTCATAGTTCTTCATCCTTGGTGGACTTTTGCTACAATATTTGTTATAAAAAGAAACATGAGGAATTCTGCTCTGAAATAAACCTTAATAGGCAGAATTGCCAACAGCAACAAAAAGTATAGAGCACACACGCTCACGTATGATTGCATAAAGCAGAGAAAAAGTCAAGAGTGAGAACGCACAAGCACTTCCGGCACTTTCAGATGCTTTGTGTTGTTCTGGGAAAGGGGAAATATGATGGCAAGGGAGGCTATGTTAGGCTGGTACTATAGCACGGGGACACACTGGTCAGTGTAACCATGCGCTTTATAAGCTCGGTTTACTTACTTACTTTGTGAATAGCATTATTTGTCCAGCTGTGGAAGCATAGTGTAAGTATTGTGCAAGAAAATGACATTTCATTTCACCAGTGTCAGCAGAAGGGATTACAAGATAGTATCTGAAGTAGGAAAAATATGCACTAAGGTAGTAATGCAGGTAAATGGAATGCCAACTGTATCTGATGTATGTAGCGGCTTGGAGGAATTTGTTGACCAGCACTTGGGGAAGAGTGCCAATAATATTCCACACAGTTTAGATAGATAACTTTTATAGAAAAGTTAAAGTGAATAAATCTGATTTGAGACATGGTAGTTATGTAGGTAGTTCTACTAGCATGTGAGTATTTTCTTAGATGTGTATAGAATTTGGGTGGTGGTTCCTTTAATCTTCAGATTGTATGTTTAGGGAAGTGGACAGCTTTTTAGCTGGCAAGGCGAGTAAGAGTAGATGAAGTTTGACCTGAACGTGAGTTCTTAGCTAAAAGTGCATAGAGTATCCAAAAAATCTGATGACTTCCAAAAATGTTATCCAAGACATTTAGTGAACTCCTAGGGTGTTTCAGTACGTATGTTCATAAAAGTGAATTAAAAGATGTGCTGTTCCATTGGTATGTACATTTTGGAGTGTTCCCCTAGCGGTAAAGGGTGTAGTATTGAGAGAGTTGATGAGATGGTGTCATTTCGCCGGCAGTGGCTTCTGATTTTTTTTCTGATAAACAAATATTATAGATTTTTATACAGAAAAAAACACTCAACACATCCTAACTTAAATAAATCAAATACACAAAACAAAATTACTCACCCTGCTTCTTCATAGACCATATTATTCCCACCATTCCCCCCATACCTTTTCTTGTTTCTCCAGGCATGCTGCTTTTTTAATTTTTAAAGGTAGGGTTGGTACTTTTTAGACTGTCCTGTGTGCTTGATGCCACTCTTTTTTAGGTCTCCCTTAGCAGGCAGCACACGCTGTCTGTTTGCAAACAGACCTATAGTCCACTTCCAGTGAGCTTAGAGCCCGCCCATTGCTTACCATTTACATTTGCTTGCATTTTTTATTTGTTAGCCTGTGTTCACTTTCCTTCCTCTTCTTGTGTTTGTCCATTCCCTGGAGCATGAACTCTTGCTTTGTATCCTTTAACTGCTTACTTTTCAAACACTGCTGTTTTCTTTTTGCGTTAAGCACTCCATGAGAGTGCATGTGCCTTCCAGCTGTTATCCTCATGCACTTCACTTGAGGTTCCGTGAATTCTGAACCCGTTTCATAAAGGTCATGGTTTCGTTACGAATTTGATATTAGCGAACCGTAACTAGTTAGTCCGGCAAGTATGAGTGTTTTCGTCATGTTAGACCGATGGATTCACTACGTATTTAGGGATTTCGTTCTGAACCCTTGGGTTCCATTTTGTGTATGGCAGCCATTTTGTGGTTGCCCTCACATAGGCCGATGACTGTGGCTGAACTAGTCTTTTAAGGACATGTACACCTTAGCTCGAGTTCGTGCTGACTCCTGTTTGACCTGAGTGAACTGACCCTGTTGCCTGAAGCTGACCTTGTTAAACCAGTTCCTGCCCTTTAGCGGATCAAGATTAAGGATCAGAGCACAGGACATCATAAAGTTTTACTGCACACAAATATGCCTTATCCTACTCTCACCTGTTTCTGCTCCTTTCTTTATGGTCTATTTATGATTGGGTTGTGGCCTTTTTTATTATGGGTTTGTTCGACCTGTCTAAAGAAGAATGTTGGGTTTGACAGATGATTGATCATGGGCTGGGCAACTGAAAAGTGGGTTTTACCGTCATGCGATACCTCTGGTGTGGATACATGTGATTGGACAGTTTGTAAATGTTAGGTATTTGTCTGGAATGTGATTTTTTGCATAAAAAGGGATGACTTGCTTTGCAAAATTGAGCAGTCTCCTGAGAACTCATACCGTGATGATTTCTAGGACTTCTGTTACTGGCTGCAGCCAAAAAATTTGATCTTTGACGCCACTCAGAAGTATCCCGTGTCTCTGTATTCTAAGACAGGTGAACCCGAAGACTTTGGGCGTGCCCCTGGCGCCGCTGGGTTCTAAAATCCGGTTCTTCAGTTGGCGCCCAACGTGGGGCGACTTCAGCGGTACCGGTCCAAGCCTGAAGATCGTGAGGAGCTTTGTGAGGAAATTCTGGAGGACGGCCACCACTTCATCAACCCCGGCATGTCGAACGTGGACTGAAGGTCTTTGCTGCGAGGCTTCCCGCTTTTCTGACAGCTACGAAGGACTGCTGCAATGACTGTCGCCCTGTCTTGGACCCATTTGTGATGCTTTGTACGGCGAGACGATAGACGGGTCTTCTGGTGGCGTGACTAATACCTCAGTTAAGTATACGTGGGTCGCTCCCAGTCCTTAGTTTTTGGTTTTTTGGTTCTTAGTTTGTTTGGTCCTTAGTTTTGATTTGAAAATTGCAATTTCCAAAGCCGAGGGTCTTGTATATTTACGAGTGTATCGGTAGAGATAATCCCTTGAAGTTTCAAGCTCGATTAGTGAGCGAAGATGCCTAATCGTAGCAAATTTGGTACTTGGTTTGGTTGTGGTTGCAACAGGGATTCCCGATTGGAGGATTCGTGTCCGATACCTCCGGTTGGAACTCCGACTTATGAGCTCTATTCTAAACACGGCGTGGGCCCCATTACGTTCAATGAAGTATGGGTCCACTACACTAGAAAAGATGGTGTCTTACAATGGCCCCAACATGGTAGCTTTAATACAGAGATTTTAGACAATTTAGAAACTAAATTATTTAGGAAGAAAGCCCGGCCGGCAATGTTTGACTCCTTTCGCCTTTTGGCGTAAAGAAGCCAGACAACGAGAAATTAAACAAGCTAAAAGAGATAAAAGAGAAAAGGATGTATCAATAATGCAAGCTGCTAGGCAGTTTAAAGAAAACGAAGAAGATAAAGCAATTGAGGTGTCAGATAGGCAACGTTGCATGGCCATAGATAAATGTTATCCGGCCTTGCCGTCTTCTCCTCCGAAAGCGATTGAAGATCTTGAAAAAGATTCTTTAATCTCTCATTTACTGAGATTGCCACCTCCTTATGTGCAGGGTGCTACTGCGCCTCCATTACCACCGGTTGTCCCACCCTTTGTTGTTCAACCTCCTGCTGTTGTTCAGCCACCCGGTGCTCCACAGATGGTTTTACCTTCTCCTGTGCAACCCGCTCTAGGGTCACCATCTTTGCTACCAGCTTTGCCTCGAGCTCCTTTGCCTTCTACTTCTGTTTCTTCGCCTCCGACTGTTCTTATGCCTACACCTTCTTTGCCTCAGAATACTTGTTCTCCTGTTCTTATGTCTGCTTCTTCTCCATCTGCTTGAAAACGAATGACCGAGACTGTTGTTAGTCTGCTGTCTCCATTGTTTGGGTCATTGAATATGACCCCTGTTTCGGAACGTAAGCAGAGTCGTAGTCAGCTTCCTAGTTCCGAGGAACGGACAGTGTTGGATTTGTTGGCTCGTAGATGGATTTTGAATGCTTCAAGGTATAATTTGCCAGCGGTTATGGATGTTTTCTTTCAGTGGGAACAGCCTAAGCAAAGGTATGTTTTAGATGTGATGTGTACTTTCCTGCGTCAGGAATGGGAAGATAATGAGTTGGGTCCGATTCCGCAGGATGTGCTTGATGTTCAGTCGGATTTTGCTAAAGGGATGATAGTGGAATCTGATATTACAGATGCCGTAGAGACGATACTGGCTTTTAGATCTAGCCTTCCGCCTCAGACATTGTACGAACCTGATTCCTCTGTTAGAAGAAAAGCGAGACAGTATCCCATGAGAGAAGTTCCTCCTGTATGGAAGGAAGCAGTTCAGGCTAATGTAAATCAGGGTATTGTTGCCGCACCGGCTCATTTTCAGAGAGTATGGGTACATGTCCCTTGGAAGAGAGCAGAGGTCTTGGCTCTTAAGCAGACCTTACCTGATCCTCGTAAGAATCCTGCTGGTTATTACAAAGAATTGTCTCAGACAGTAGATACGTGTATTATGAATTTAGCCGACATCGACATGTTGATGGGTAATGTAATTCCGCAACCTTTGTGGACGAAGATTCGTCATGAGAATCTTGCGGCAGAATTAGGAGATACTTGGGCGAATAATATTGCTGCAGATGGACAACAGGGAGGTGCTAAACCTGAACCTTTGGTTACGGAATTGCCAGTTAGAATTATTAATTTAATGAAGACGATGATGCCCTCTTTACGAGTGAATTGGGATTAGTTAGCAGCATGTAAGCAGAAGAAAGATGAAAGTGTATCTGATTTCTTCACTAGGTTTGAAGAAACATTTATAGATCATAGTGGTCAGGACATGAGTACGGAAGGTGGGCAAAGATTATTTGTGGACAAATTTGTCTTTAATTTGCGCCCTGAACTTTCTAATAAGTTGAAAGATTCTGAAAGTTCTTGGGCTGTTTCATCGTCGGCCCAGATATTGGCGACTGCACAGTACTATGAGAATAGGGATAAGGGCGAGAAAGAAAAAGCAGAGAAAAAGACAAAAGACTTAAAGACAAAGGTTCTTTTGCAGCAGGCGTATCCGCCTCGCTCGAATCAGCAAGACTCACAGCAACGCCCACAGTTTCAGCAACCTCCACAGTTTCAGAGACCGCAACGGAACGCTGGGTATTTTCCTCCAAGACCCCCCTTGGGTTTGAATCAGTGTGCGTACTGTAGGGAGGGAGGTCATTATAAAAATGAGTGCCCTGTTTTACGACAACGCGCGAGTGGTATGCCGGCCCCGAGAGGCCGTGGTGGTTTTCAGCAAGTGTCTAGGGGTAGAGGACGTGGTGCATTTCCTCAGAACGAACGTTCCTTTCCCCCGCAGAATTCTATGAATTGCTTTGATCAACAGAAAATTGCATCTGGTCAGTCAACTCAGTACTATGCTGATGACTATTATGTTGAGAGTGAGAATGCTGATTATAATGATTGCTAGGACAGCCATGGACAAAGAGAGGGAGTAGTGTCGGTTCCAGTAGATCAGAGTGGGCCTTATGTTGCAATAGCCACATCGGGTGTGGTAGAGCCTTTTCTTTTGGATACTGGTGCAACGAAGAGTTCTATCATGCACTCTAAACTCCCTGGCGAACCTTTGTATGGCTTAACTAATGTTTCAGTAGGATTCTCTGGCGCCCCAGTTCGTAACCCAGTTTCTAGTCCCTTGTCTCTTTCTATAGGGCCTTGTGAGTTGGAAGCACCTCTCATTTTAACGACAGGTTGTGGTGAGAATTTGTTGGGTTTGGATTTGTTGAAAAGGTTGGATGCAACATTACGTTGTTCTCCTTCGGGAGTACAGCTTACATTGGGTAAGAAAATGATCTCTCCGATGTATTTGTCTAAAGATCGGCTTCCACCGGAATTCCGTTCTCTCCCTGAAACTCTTTGGGCTACTGGTCCTAATGATGTGGGTCTTTTGGAGATTCCCCCTTACGTTGTAACGCTTAAGGCGAATGTTAAATTGCCGCGCATCCCCCAATATAGGATTTCTAGCGATGGTGAAAGAGCGCTTTTAGTGATCATCTATGATTTGATTGAGAAAGATGTGATTGAAGAAACGAGAGGTAATGTGTGTAACAGTCCCGTTTTGCCTGTCCTGAAGCGCACTGACTCTACTCAGCCACCTGTTTATAGGTTTGTGATCGATCTTAGAGAGGTTAACAAGATTGTCGTGCCACAGTTTCCAGTTGTTCCGGATATTGCTGCTTTGTTGACTTTGATTCCTGCTTCAGCTGTCTGGTTTTCGGTTATAGATCTGAAGAATGCTTTCTTCAGCATTCCAATTGCCGAGGAAAGTAGAGATATTTTTGGCTTCTCTTTAGGAGGCCGAAGCTTCCAGTTTAAGAGAGCTCCCCAAGGCTATTGCGAAAGTCCTTCTATTTATAGCCAGGTTTTGAAGACTCAGCTTGATACTCTTGCATTGCCTGCTGGTACTGCTCTTATTCAGTATGTTGACGATTTATTAGTGGCTGCTGATGACGAGGAAACTTGTAAAGAAGCGACTATTTCTTTGTTGCGACATTTGTCGGACTTGCATCATAAAGTGTCACCTTCTAAGTTGCAGTATTGTCGCCAAGAAGTGACCTACTTAGGTCATCTCTTGTCGAAGGAGGGAAGAAGGTTGACCCCAGAACGAATTCAAGCGATTGCTCGAATGACTGTGCCAAGTACACAGAGAGAAGTGCGTGCTTTCTTGGGTATCACGTCGTATTGTAGACAGTGGATTCCGAACTTTTCTTTATTGGCAAAACCTCTATTGACATTGACTTGTAAGGATATACCAAACCCTCTTCCTTGGTCCGTCGATTGTCAGAAAAGTTTTTCTGAATTGCGTGATGCGTTGTGTTCTGCTCCAGTGTTGGGTACTCCTGACTACAGTAAGCCTTTTACACTTTATGTCCACGAGAGAGAGGGTTGTGCATTGTCAGTTTTGACTCAACAATTTGGTGATAAGCAACGTCCATGTGCGTATTTCTCGTCGACTTTAGATCCGGTAGCTAGAGCGTTGCCAAGTTGCTTAAGAGCTACAGCGGCAGCGGCTGTTTCCATCCGACAGTCTGCTGGATTGGTGATGGATAATACATTGGTCGTGATGGTTCCACATGCAGTGGATACTCTGTTAAATAGAACAAAGACTCAGCACCTTACTAGTGCGAGGTTGTCGGGTTATGAGTTGACGCTTTTGGCTAGTCATGTGCACATCAAGCGGTGTAATGTATTGAATCCAGCAACATTGTTGCCGATTTCTGTGGATACAGATGGTCAGGAACAGCATGATTGTTTTTTGAGGACGGAAGAGGAGACGAAGGGTAGAGTTGACCTGAAAGACACTCCTCTTTCGGATCCTGATGGTACGCTATGGGTTGATGGGTCATGCTACAAGCTCCCGAATAGCGATACGACTGCAGCATATGCTGTGATGACATTGTGTACGATCGTTGAAGCTGCACGTATCCCACAAAATTCAGCCCAAGCAGCAGAGTTGATTGCACTGACGAGAGCGTGTGTGTTGTTGAAAGGAAAGAGAGTGACTGTGTATACCGATAGCCAGTATGCATTTGGTGTTGCTCATAGTTTTGGGCGTTTGTGGAAAGAACGTGGATTTCTTACTTCGCATGGTACGAAGATTCAGCATGGTCAGTTGGTGAATGAGCTTCTCGAGTCACTTACGTTGCCGATGCAAGTTGCGATTGTGAAATGCAGTGCACATAAGAAGGTTACCGATGATGTTTCTCGTGGTAATGCGTTTGCGGATGAAGTTGCGAAAGAAGCGGCGAAAGATGTGACGAGTCAAATGTATGTTGCGGGCCCAGCAAGATGGGTTCTGGATAGAGGAATGTGTGAAGATACGATAGAGAGTGTGAAGTCAATTCAGGCTGAAGCTATGGAGAAAGAATTGAGTGTGTGGAGAGAGAGTAAGGGAAAATTGGATTCAACTGGTTGTTGGACTGAGTTGTCAGAACATCAGCGATGGTTGTTACCTGATGCGTACGTGCTTGCAGTGGTTACGATGGCGCATGGAATGGCTCACATTAGTGCGAAAGGGATTTTAAGTTGTTGGCTCCAGTATGGCAGAATGCTGGAATTCCTAAGTGTGCGGAGAATCTGGTCAAGGACTGCATGGTTTGTCTGATGTATAATCCTGGCAAGGGAACTCCAACTCCAGCTGGTCACTTTGCGCCGCCGACGTATCCGTTCGAGGTGCTACAATTGGATTTCATACACATGGAAAGGTGTAATAATCTAAAATACGTCCCTGTAGTTGTTTGTGACTTTTCGAGATGGGTAGAGGCATACCCCCTGAAAGATAATACTGCCTTGTCCACAGCTAAAGCCCTACTCAAGGAATTTTTCCCCAGATTTGGATTGCCAAGGATGGTATGGAGTGATAATGGAAGTGAATTTGTGGGTCAAGTCATGAAGAGAGTGTGTGAAGGTTTGGGCATTAGGCAAACATTTCATGCTGCAAATCACCCCCAATCAGCTGGCCTAGTCGAGTGCTATAATGGCACTCTGAAGCTGAAACTAGCCAAGGTTCAAGCGAGCTCTGGTCTTCAATGGCCCGATGCTTTGCCGTTGGCACTTTGGTCAACAAGGACTACAGTGCATTCCCGAATTGGTCTTAGTCCCTATGAGATCGTGTTTGGCCGCCCGGCAAATGTATGGGGAGTGCCGAGGCCAACAAAGTTTAGCGAGATTGAACATCCCGTGCTGGTTGACTACTTGTATGATTTGACGGCTAAATTGCGTGTCTTACACCAACAGGTTTACGATACACTTCCTCAAGCATCTGAAGATTCAGGACACGCCATTGACCCTGGTTCCTGGGTGTTGGTGCGCAACTTTCAGCGGACAAAGAATGATCAGCCCCACTGGATTGGACCATTTCAAGTCCTTTTATCGACGCGTACAGCAGTGAGAGTTCAGGGCAAGAAGAACTGGATCCACGGCGTACATTGTAAGAGGGTATCATTGCCTCTGCCATACGACCAGTGGGTCCAGGAGGGTGTTGGTGATTCAGAGACTGATACAGTGCCACGTTTCGTTCCATTCAGTGACGCACGTTTGGTTGGGACAAGTTCTGAGCGCGAGGATAACGATATTTTGCAAGAAACTGTGTCTCCACCTGCACGATTGGACACTACTGAGCCTGAGTTGTTGTTCCGAGATCAGACAGTGCTTGGTAAAGGCCGCTATAATCTACGACCGAGAGCCGATGGACTAATAAACAATTAACTCTTTTTTGCTTTTGAAAAAAAAAAAAACGCTCTCTCATCCGAAAAGCTGTTTTGATCTATTTTTCTTTTTTCGAACCGCCATCCGGGTTCAGCTGTAGGGTCGCGGTATGAAGCCTTGGAGTGTACAGCCATGTAGTTATAAGGTTGACGGTTCTGGTTTGTTCTAGGGCGTTCCCTGGACTTACAGACGTACCTCTGAGCCGAAGAGAACCACCTGCCGCGAACAGCACGGTTAGAGGATGGAGTTTTTTGAGATCGAGAGAGCTGTTGTAGAAATGAACTTTAAGACGAGACTGTGTAGACTAATGAGTAGCAAATGTTTTTTGATAACGTCTTTTAATGTTACTTAGCATAAT
Source organism: Lissotriton helveticus (assembly GCF_964261635.1). Lineage (NCBI taxonomy): Eukaryota > Metazoa > Chordata > Amphibia > Caudata > Salamandridae > Lissotriton > Lissotriton helveticus. Next base: position 592,434,217 of record NC_136065.1, on the reverse strand, counting down.
GATGTTCTTAGTGGGATATCTTGTTTTTTCTTTCCAAGTGACTTTTGCACCCACCATACAACCTATGTCTTTTCCTACTACTACTTCTTCGCATTCTTTTCATCCTTTGCCTGAACATGAATCTATCAGAAGATTGGAATTCGTTAATAATTCCTTTGTGCAGCTTCTGCATCAGCATCAGTTAGTAGTGAACACCACTAATTGCTGGGTGTGTGGTCTTATGCCTCATACCACGGATAAGGGTATTCCTTACCTGTTTCTGCCATTCAGCTATAATGGATCTGTAGGGGCATATAGGACGATGTTTATTTATGCCCATGAAGTTTACCCCCTGCGTTCTATGAAAGATAATCCAAGTAATAGTGCTCTAGTGAAAGGAATAGTAGATTTGATTAGAGGAATCGATTCCAAGGAGACTATCCCTAAAGATGAGACACTAGCTTATATTAGTTGGAACGTGACTGGATATGGTGTTAGTCTGAGTGAAAAGCAGCGAAGGGAAAAATCATCCCCGATTTGGATTGTGCCCCATCGTGGTCATTTTTGTCTGCAAGGTAATGGCAACAATCCGAGAGCTCAGTTAGGGAAGAGTGTTTGTACTTAGACGTATGTTTTTGCGTCCCAGACTTCCCCACCGTTTTTAGCAGCTAAGGGTACGTATTTTGTGTGCTATGATAGAGCAGATACATGGTTGCTCCCTGATTTTTCGGGACCATGTTATGTTTCGTATCTGTTGCCCCCTACGTATACTGCAGCGGCAGATTACCACAGAACTAGAGTAGTTAGAGGTGTCTTCAGTAAGGAAGATACTTCAGGACAAGAATTGGGAGATTTTCTTAAGGGTTTCCTGCCGTTTTGAGGACCTATGGTTAATAGTAGGAACATACGGCAATTGACGAGAGTGGTTGAGTCCACCATAGTTGAGACTGCCGGTGCCCTTAGTAATTTCACTGCTGAGCTCCAATCGGATCGTCTTATGACGTTGCAGAATCGAGTTACGTTAGACGTCATACTTGCAGATAGAGGAGGGGTATGTAAATTGATTCAATCGAGCTGCTGCATTTTTATTCCAGACAATGCTCCTACAGTGTACCAGGCCATTTCGAAGCTACATAAGATCTCCGAGTCTGTACACATGGACGAAGGAGATTGGTCATTGATGGGATGGTTTTGGGGATTGTTATCCACTTGGGGATGGAAGATTCTGATGATCATTGGGATGGCTTTGGCGATTCTTTTCCTGTTCTGTCTTTGTGTGCAGTGTGCTCCTGCTATATGTGGCCTCTGTGCTACTACGTGTGCAAGGAGACCTGTCCCAAGAGAGGTACTAAGTAATAGGATTATGCTCCAGCAACATTTTGATGATCTGATGAATATAGACTTGGACTCAGATTGACGTGAGTTTAGGTTATTGCCTATGTAAGGGCAAAAGGAGGGTCTGAGGTTCCGTGAATTCTGAACCCGTTTCATAAAGGTCATGGTTTCGTTACGAATTTGATATTAGCGAACCGTAACTAGTTAGTGCGGCAAGTATGAGTGTTTTCGTCATGTTAGACCGATGGATTCACTACGTATTTAGGGATTTCGTTCTGAACCCTTGGGTTCCATTTTGTGTATGGCAGCCATTTTGTGGTTGCCCTCACATAGGCCGATGACTGTGGCTGAACTAGTCTTTTAAGGACATGTACACCTTAGCTCGAGTTCGTGCTGACTCCTGTTTGACCTGAGTGAACTGACCCTGTTGCCTGAAGCTGACCTTGTTAAACCAGTTCCTGCCCTTTAGCTGATCAAGATTAAGGATCAGAGCACAGGACATCATAAAGTTTTACTGCACACAAATATGCCTTATCCTACTCTCACCTGTTTCTGCTCCTTTCTTTATGGTCTATTTATGATTGGGTTGTGGCCTTTTTTATTATGGGTTCGTTCGACCTGTCTAAAGAAGAATGTTCGGTTTGACCGATGATTGATCATGGGCTGGGCAACTGAAAAGTGGGTTTTACCGTCATGCGATACTTCTGGTGTGGATACATGTGATTGGACAGTTTGTAAATGTTAGGTATTTGTCGGAAATGTGATTTTTTGCATAAAAAGGGATGACTTGCTTTGTAAAATTGAGCAGTCTCCTGAGAACTCATACCGTGATGATTTCTAGGACTTCTGTTACTGACTGCAGCCAATAAATTTGATCTTTGACGCCACTCAGAAGTATCCTGTGTCTCTGTATTCTAAGACAGGTGAACCCGAAGACTTTGGGCGTGCCCTTGGCGCCACTGGGTTCTAAAACCCGGTTCTTCACACTTCCTCCTTCTGCAGCTCTCCTTTGTGCTTCTCCACCTGCACCATCAATGTTTCCATCACCCTTGTGTGCATCTCCTCCTGCTCCTCCTTAATCTCTGTTGCCCATGTTACGTACTTAGTTATGTACTTCTCTTCCTGCCCTCATGTTGCTTCCTCCACCCTCCCTGTTACTTCTGCCCCACCTTCACCTGCATCTTCCGTGTTGCTTACCCCACTTGCAGTGGCGGCTCTTCCGCTAAGAGCGTTGCCCCACTGCTATTCCAGCAGTTCAAAAAAGAAAATGATAATAACAGGATGTTATTATCTTTTTGTTTTTAGGTCTCGGCTAGCGTAGGCTGCGCAGATGCGCAGTCTCGCTGGCGAGATTTAACGACTCCGAGTAGCACGCTTAAGCCCCGCCCCTCTTCTCCATTGGCTGGCCTCCTAAACAGCGGCCAGCCATTGGAGAAGAGGTCCCAGTGACGTCATTCTTTGAATCTAAGCCCCGTCCTTTTCGGATTGGGGTCATTTTTTTGACATTATTTCTACCTAGTGACGTTCTCAGTCAAAAACACGCCCCCCAGTCTGAAAAGGACGGGGCTTAAAGAAAACTCGCGTCATGCCTTGAAACCGCTTCTTGTTTATTTATTAATGTTGATAATATTTCACCATAGCAGCAGGCTGGCAACCGCACCCTGTCCTTACAAGAGAAAATTAAATAAAGGGATGTGGGCGCACTGGATGTATTATAAACCATCATCACTGCGCATGTGCTGCGTGCGTCAGCCGGGGCACTGCACGCGCCTCGCACACACAGCACCTGTACTCCTGGCGGGCGGCGCCCATGCACACTGAGGTGCGACTTGTGACCAGAAGGGACACATCTCGCGCACAGGCAGCCGATGTAGTGTTCGGCTTTATTTGTGCCCCGGAGGCAGCGGGCACGGCTTCCTGTGTGCCCATTTGTGCCTGAGCCGCCTCTTGCCTCTACCTCACCGTTTGTGGTAAGTGTGAGTGTTCAGAAAAGGCAGCAGCATTTTGAGGAAGTGTGCGGTGCACGTCGAGGGTGGGGTTAAAGCAACGGACAGCCCTCCCCCTCGCCTTCTCCTTCGCCTTCGGAGGTAGAGGCGGCAGTGTGCCGTTCCTTCACCTGCCAGCATTGAACATACCAAGGGAGAGAGAGAGAGCGGGAGCGAGTGGAAGGAAGGGGCACGGAGCGCACCGGCGGGGGCAGGGCGGACACCCCGCATCTATTCCAGGTACGTGTGTGCTCCCCTTCTTTTAAACTGATGTGTTGTTTTTCTGCTGTTTGTGAACGTTGGTCGTGTTACTGTACGCACAGAGCGCCACTTGACCCCTGGACAAACTCGCAGATTACTTGTCAACATCTGAGAAGTCCAAGCTGCAGGGACATGTGGGAGTGTCTCAAGCGCCCCGCAGTGGGGCAGACCTGTCTCAACCAGGGACATGCTTCTGCAAGAGACATGCAGTTGAGGCAGGAGGCTGGCATCGGACCCCTTCACATTGGCAGGTTGCAACACCTGGGAAGCCTGGCAGTTGAGGGCAGCCTAGCGCATGCAGCCCTGGAGGGCACACACTCAGAATCCGGAAGTTAGAGCCAGGGAGGCTGCCGTGCCCGGGTGTACAACCGCGTGGCCTCTCAGCACAGATCACATTGCGTAGAAGCACAAAAGGCTGCTCACTTCTCTCACCGTCTCTGTTTTCATAGCCCAAGGGGCTGGAAAGAGGAGGCTGGAATCTGGTGGCAAGTGCAAAGAAAGACAGAGGAATTCTTCTTAAGCAATCAATTGGAATGCAGTGGCATTTTTCTAGTGAGGGTGCAAAAAGTCCTTCCTTGGGGCTATGAGCAAATTTCCAATTTGCACTGCCCTTTTTAAAATGTCCAAGGGAGCTCCAGAAATTCTAAAGTTGAGTTGCCATTCATGGAACTGTCTCAACAAGGGACATATATGGTCTTGAAAGCTAGATAAGAAAACTATTGCTGGCCTAATAAAAGAATAATGCCAGCAAAGTTTTTCTTTGTGCTTAGAAACCACTTTTCTTGTATCTGCTATGCTAGTTATTTCCCCAAGCGTTCGGGTTTCTGTGGGATAATTGTACTGGACAGATTATGTTAATATATAGATTTGCTGTACAGTTTCACAGATCACACATGTGGGCACGAGCGATACTTTGAGTTCCAAATACTTCCCTTCTCTGCCAACAGAACCGTGCAACTTGTTAGACTGTGATCGTTCAGTTGGAACTGCAATAAATACTATGGGCCCTATGCATGAACACATTTTCCCATAGACACAGAATGGGCAAAAACCTTTGATGAATCTGGCCCTATGTTTTTTCGCAACTGATTTGTGAATACCCATACAGTGCAGTAACTGATACATGATTTTCCAAACTGAAATCCTACATATTTTCCATAGAAAGCTAGCTATGCATTGAATAACTTGGACAGTTGTTATAAGGTGCTATAAGGTGCAGCTTCCAGGCACTGTGGCGAAGAAGGCAGTAGGAAATATCTCAAGGTAGAATTGGAGAGGTAGTGCTTCAGAAGATCTAAAGTTTTTTGGACGATGGCTTCCACCTGCAGATATATTGTTTTGGGATATTTCCTTGATTGTGCAGTCTCTCCTGCTAAAATGACTTGCATTTGGTGATTTCTCAATGGGCTGCTATGCAGTAAACAATCATTCAATGTATTTATTAGAAACACAACTGACTGCGGTGGTATCTGCGTGACCATTGGTTATAAAGCACAAACACGCTGCAAACTGGATATTTTCTAGGCTCCTGAATAATAAGCGTTAATACAACCCAGCTCACTGGTACAAATTTTATCAATCTCTAAGGATAGAAGTCTGGGATGCTTTGCTGTAATTTTCATCTTTGGCTTGCAGGTTTACAAACAGGCGATCTAATTATATATTTTGGAACCCCTGTAGCTCCATGGGTTATACATGACGTATGTTGCATGTGTTTTTTATCAACTGATACAGTACATTTATTACTACTATATATCAAATTCTGACATGTAATTTAGATGTTGTCTTTTAATATGAACATAAATGCGGAAATTCCTTTGGAAGTGAACCAAACTCTGAAGGGAGAAGGAATGACAAACACACTGTCCCGCTGCCCATTGCTGAAACTGCCGACATTTCACAAGTGTTTCCCTAGACAAAAGGCAGACTGGATTGGCAAAGAACATTATACTGTTTAATGTACGTATTTTTCAGGATAAGAAAGAAATATTGTAGAAGCACCACCACCACATCCACCACCACCACATCCACCACATCCAGCACATCCACCACCACCACATCCACCACCACCACATCCACCACCACCACCACATCCACCACCAACACATACACCACCACATACACCACCACCCCATCCATGTGTGTGTGTCTGTGTGTGTGTGGCTCTGTGTGTGTGTGTGGCTCTCTGTGTGTGGGTGGGTGCAAATGCAATAGGTCTCGCATTTGCGAGATATTAAGCTATTGGCATTGTAAATGACAATGCCATTTATTTATCTGATTTCAAAACCGAACACATAAATAAAAAAATTGTCATTTACAATGCCAATAGCTCTAACTTTTGCAAAGGCGAGACCGTTGCATTGTAAATGCTTGTTCTTTGTGGGAGTCAGGGTGAGGCTGCCTCTGGGACGCAAGAGTGCCGAAGGAGTGAGGGCCGGACAAACCTTCATGTGCACCTGGCATGTTCTCCATTGGGCTGTGTTGAACAGCCCCGTGGAGCACATATCCATCCTTCCCAGGCACTGCCTGAGCGTCCAAACATGACGCTCAGACCAATCACGATGCTGCTCCTGCAGCATGGTGATTAGCTGGGAGAGTCCGGAAGCCTGGGTGTTTCCGGTGCTTTCAGCACAGCAGATGTAGGAGAGGCGTGAGGCGGCAGGAGAGGCGTGTGGGGCGTGGCTGAGCGGTGGAGAAGGTAAGTTTATTTTCTTTTTTTAACCCACACTCCCTCTGCCCTACCAGCCCCGTTCCGAGATAACCACCACTTGCATAATCCGTGTTGCTTCACCACCTGTTTTTAACAAAAAAAGTTTTGCTCTGCTTTTTTTAATGTATTTTCCAATTCAAACCAGATTAGTAAATGTAAAAAAAAGCTCCCACGTCATTTTGTAGTCACAAGCATGCGTGGTCTTTTCAGCTATAAAATGACATGACTGCACTGACCACGTCATATGGCCTTTATTATGGGTTCCACTTTAGCCATACGTCAGATCATCTGTAAAAAAAAACATTGGCAAAGCCATTAGGTCCCACAGGCCACACCTATTGCCTTTGACCAATGTTGTGGGTTGTCATGTGCTTTCCCTTCCTAAAATACCATCAAAGAATCAAAGGGCAAGGGATATCACTTCCACTTTTCAGATGATTTTAGAAAATGGACGTATTTTTAAGGAAATATAAAAACGCACCATTAAAAATGTAATGTTTACCGATGGGCTTCCCTCGGTACACGGAGGAGGAACAGCGCGTGCGTCTCTTCCAGTAACTTTCTGTTCTGGCCCTGATGGAAGGATAAAAGCTTGAACTCGGGCTCTCAAGGAGAGAGCGGTAATGAGCCGGCCAGCAGCCATTAATCACGCCATCTGCGGCGCGTGCTTGCGCGTGGCTAATTGATCCGGGAGTCACTTTCACAAGTCATCCTGCACCGAGAGCTGCCTCTGAGAGGTAATCGGGCCCTGATTGTTTGCTTAGGGGAGGATGTGGGGTTGAGACGAGATGTTCTACACAAACACAGAAAGAGGGATCGTTTTCTGCCTTGTACAGAGGTCACTCCGAAATCCGGAAGAGTGGGGTGACGGTGAAGGGCCCCACACTTTCTGAGACAATTCCTAGATAGCGTTCAAGTGACAAACCATCTGGACAGGATTAGGATCAAAAATAGGCTTGGGGACCCTAAAAACAAGCATTTGCAATGCAATTGGTCGCGCCTTTGGGACCTTATTTGTATTTAGCTAATGCAGCTCATTAGCCTGGGTGCTGAAACATCTGCTCTTGTTTAACATGGAGGGAAAGTAAGCACCAAACTGTGTGACACGCCAGGAATGGGAACACATGGAGAGAAATATTGCCTTTCAGCAGGAAATAGTATAGTCCAAAGCTCTGTTTTTAATATAAAATCAGGGCCTTCGGTGGTCATATCAATGAAAATAAATACAAGATTTCAAAAATATATTATTGTCTACGGGTGCTCGTGGAAGACAATTTCTATGGACTGGAATGTAGAGATTGCTAAAGTGATTCTGGTATTTTACTGACCTCTGCTAGTCCTTTTCTGTCAAGAAGTTAAGTAGAGGTAGTTGCCAGAAAAATTATAAAAAGAAAGTCTCTCAGCAGAAAGAAATTCTGGTATTTTACTTACCTCTGCTGGTTGTGTTCTCTAAAGACAGTTAAATAGAGGCAGTTGAACAGAAGAAAAAGTCCCTAAGTGGAAGCAGACAAGTCCTAGGGCTGATCTCCAGAGCCCACAAAGTACATACACATAAAAGTATATACTAAAGTATATACAAGGGGGTCTCGAATGATCAACCTAAAAAGTGGCCCAAATTTGTGGAGTGCCATCATTTTGCAAAACACTGCTTCAGTGTTTTAAGCATTATGGAAAGGAGGGGTCTCTAAAAAAGGCATGTTTTCTTAACCTCACTGAGATAAAAAAAAAAAAAGTAACTGTTGCTAGGACTCTTTGTGCACGGATCTGTTGACACAATTGTGAACCACGCCTGAATATATAAGTGATACCACTTCTGCTCAGGGCCCCTAGGCCAGCTCAGTCTGACCCAGTGAGCGACTGGGAATGACTCCTCTGCCCCATTGGTAAAAGGGAGGTAATAGAGACCCGTCTGCTTCTGGTAAGGCTGCTCAGGCCCCCACTTGTGTCGGTAAATGTTTGATGAGTAAAAATAAGTGCTGGTCCCCAAAACGAATTGTCAGTGACCCCCTCCAGCAACTACCGGCTCAAATCAAGCACCGGAGTCTATTTATGTTTTTGGGAAGCCAAAATTATGACCAGAATGAATTGTCCATGGTCATGTTAGGAAGTCATAATGGGTCCATAACATTCATCTATGTGAGTAGATTCAGATAGGTGAGGAAGCGGAGTCGTTTTAAGGCATGAGCAAAGTGGACAATTGCCCAGCCCCCCCTACATAGGGTCCTTTGAGAAAGTGAACTTTCTCTCTCTCGCTCTCTTACCTCTGTCTATTCAAGTGTTTTATCCTTTGTTCTTCCCTCTTCCTACCTCTACCGCTGACTGTGTCTATCTTTGTAAACTGTCATCGTAAGGATTTCTGGGGGCCCTGGAAATATAAATGTCAGTGGGTTTTTTTGTGACCCTATTTCTGCAAGTTTGTTTGGCATAATGCTGTCTTGAATTAACAGAAAATGGGCAATGGAATCCAAAGCCATTTTGAAATAGCCCCCCCCCCCAAATATTTATTGCCTGGAGTCCCAAAAACCCTTAAGATGACACTGTGAAGAAGCGGTGCTGGGAAAGGGAACCAAGCCACTTGGGACCCTTTAACCCTGCTGGGATGGACGGGAGATCAATCAACTGTCCAGACCCTGTGCCCCAGGATCCTGAATTAATTTACAAGACTGTACAGTGACCTACTGGGTTGCATTTGGGTTGAGAAATCTGCTTTCATTGTAAGTAGACTCAGAACACCGTAGGGATCCATAAATGTTTGACATTTTTGGCTAAAGTACCTCCCAAAACTCTGAATTTCCAGCAGGAAGACCCTATTCCTGACAGAATACCAACCAGCTCCCTGCTCCCCAGCACTGTGAGAAGTTTTCACTCCTGAACACTGGTTGAAAAGACACAGCATTTTTTTAATCACTCGTCCGACTATCCCAGATCAGTAATTTAGCTTTCACAAATAGTAGATGAAAAGACAATCATCTCAGTAGTCTACAGTGACTCTTAACCCCAACTGTGACCTACCAACATAACCTGTAAGCTAAGGGATCAAAATATTTTGATGGTCTCCAGTAGGGACTGTGATAAATGCCCTTTAATTCGTGTATGACATCAACTCATTTGAATTAGTTTAAAAACTTTGAAAGAACCGTAAAACGTTGCTGGACGCAGAAAAAAAGCCGCTGGTTGTATCAAATGACGCTTCTTTCCTGTACTTTGAAGTGCCGTCACCACAGAGCTCCTCTGTAGATTTCTGTGTTTTAACCTTCAGCACCGAGGACAGCTCAGAGGCTGTCTGTGGTGCTGAACCCTCATAGACTAGCATTCGGCCCATTACAGCACGGAGGAGTTGCCATGAGCACAATAAAACACAAAATGAACACAGACTGCTCTACAGACCACGACCCTACCCAGAAAGCAACCACAGACCACGACCCTACCCAGAAAGCAACCACAGACTACGACCCTACCCAGAAAGCAACCACAGACCACGACCCTACCCAGAAAGCAACCATATGTAATATTATGGAAAAGGCTAATATTAAAGCGTTGAGACTTTCACCCTTTGATTTCTCTAAATGTATAGTACTTGCTATGTTGTGCAAACTTCAGAACGAGGCTAAGCTTACTAGATCAGTTAGGCTTAATATGCATTAGACATCATCGGATAACGAAATGGCATCACATTTAAAATCTGTATAAATATGCAATAATGACAATGCCTTAGAATGTTTTAAGCAGGTATAAACCAGATGTGCTAGTGTTAACAAAAAAAGAAAAGGTATATTATAACCTTAACAGCACAATATTTATGTGTGAAATGATTAACTTGGCCATCTTCCATCTGTTTTAACATATATTACACCTTTCAAGAGCTAGGGCTTGGCGATTCCGCTACACTTCTGGAAGAGTTAAGAAGGCTTTGGAGCCCCAATGTACCTTCTCAGAGGAAGTACCCAACATCCCGGTCAGTAAGGAACATGATACTGCTTGGCTGTTCCTATAATTTCTGAATCCCGGGAAAAGCCTGCCCTGGAATGAGGATGCCAAAGCAGCAGCACTCGGGATGAATCAAACAGAGGTGGGCCAGCCAACCAATTAACAAGGAATGTTGAGACAGAGCTTAGCCAAAGGATCTTAAAAGCCACATGAAAGTTCGGCTCCTTATTGGCTCGAGGTTCCAACAGGACCTCGAGCGGAGCCAGGCTCGAGCCTTGATTTCAATGGCTTGCCCACTGTAGAACCAAACCTTAATGATTGACCTAAGATATGAGGGCTTGCATTCAACATTGGGGCAAACAGTGAGATAAAGGGGAGCTTTCTTTGCGAGCATTTCTAAACCCTAAACAAAAACCTTAAACCATACATACACTACAGGAGGCTAGTAGGCAATTTGGCCTCTAATCTTAGAGCCACTTAATCAGGTTTCCCTTTAAAGAACATGCTTGGTCAACTTTCATCAGAGGTTTGAATCTTCAGAAAAGGCCCCAGGTGCAATGTATTCACCTTTCTTCTTTACTTATGATTTCATTTTTTAGAGCGCTGTGGCGCCTTAAAGACGTTACTGTACTTTTATATATAAAATGGAGAGGTACTCTGTAAAATGATGCTAACTTAAAAATATCACTCAAAATGACAGTGGTGAAAAAATAGCAGTGTAATGTAATGCAGTGAGACGTTACTTCAAACGTAGTGTATCTGGACCTTGGCGGCGCCTGTGATGCTACCATCAACTCAGGAGCTTTAAGTAGGAAACGCAGAAGCCTCAGCTGAGGGGAGGCCGCCTGTGGTGGCTCCTTCTGCTCTCACCTATCACTCTAGGGGCAGAGGGAACGTTCAGAGGGTGGTGGGCGAGCAGCAGGACGCAAGGATCTACATTGTGTGTGAGACCTCAAGGAAGGAGGAGGGTGATTAGGTACCAAATAGAGTAATGTATATTTTCGGTGGAAGACTCAGGGGGCTGCTGGGTATTTTATTATGATTGGACTGCATGACCATTTTATTGGTGGCAGTCCAGTGAATCTTATTTTTGCTTTTCTATTGAATATCTCAGCTGGACGGTGAAGTGGAGATGGGCCACACTACATACAGCATACAGATGTGATTGGCTAAGCATCAACAAGGACGTCAGTTGCGCCTTGGCATTCTAAGTGAAATCATGGAGAAGTCATGCTTTGCTCTTGCACCGCACCCGTTTGTGGAAAACAACTTGTTTTGATCGGAATCACCCTGAAATCTGTTACCACTGTGATTTACCTCAATGTTTGCCATCAGTTGATCCTGTAAGGTTGGATCATAATTTCAGGTTCAGTTGGTAGGTGTCTTTAGAAGGTGTTTTGCTACTGCTCATGTTACCAATGAAATTACAGCAAACACAACAAGATGAATGATGGAGTGCTGAAACTTTTCAAACAATCACCTGTCACAGATCTGGGTTAAATACATCATTCTTTTGTTCACCATGCCACCCCAGTTTGGACCTAGCCATATACAAATCAATCCTGACCCTGCTTCCCATTGGAACAGTCCATCTTGGACTGCCAGGCCTGGTCCTCTCTGGACCAGAAACAAGCATCCTGGGACTAGTTTCGGGGTATCTCCTCTCATCAGACAGGCTAGCTTGGGTCCCATACATGGGTCCCTTGCTCATTGTGCCAGTGGATTCATGCTAGCCTGTCTGATGAGGGGTGAATACCCGAAACCAGTCCCAGGATGATTGTTTCCGGTCCAGGGAGGGCCTGGCCTGCAGTCCAGGCTGGACTGTTCCCATGAGGAGCAGGATCAAGATTGATTTGCATATGGATGGGTCCAAACTGGGGTGGCATGGTGAGCAAAAGAGAGATGGATTCAACCCAGATCTTTTGACTGGGGGAGTGGTTTGTAAGTTTCAACACTCCGTCCATCATCTTGTTGTGTTTACCAATGAGATTACTACACCAGTTGTTATTGCACTCATCAGTCGTAAAGGCACCCTAACAGATCATATCTTTGTCTTTAAAAGTTGCATAACTTCTGCTCATGTCGCCATCTGGATTGCTGTGTGTATTTTTACAATGCTCTGTTGCTGTAAATATTCAGCTTTCTGTTGCCCCTCATTCTCCTCTGTAAAAATGCCCACAATCATATGAGCAAGCAAAAACTCCCCCCAAGAGCAATGAGTGATACAAAAGAGGTGGCATTCATTTACCTTGAAGGTAAGAAATACACAAGTCAACTTAAATGCGCCTGCACCACACTATGTGGTAGCCATTGCAGTGCTAAACACCACACAGAGGGTGATTTGTCACTCGCTAGTACACAGCTTGCAGATCACCGACTTAAAGGCAAGGGGCATACACACCCAGTATAATCTGAAACCAACTGGGCTACAAGCTATGTCATAACGAATAGAAACAAAATGGAGAACAGACACTCATTGTAGTCACAAGATCATTCAATTCCTTAATACTACTGCCTAGAAGCACCTACCCTCAGAGCTCCCTCTTGATCTCAAACTAGCAAGGAATCACTGTTTCTTCAGATTAAAGGAAAATATTTTCTTCTTCTTGGACATTTTTTTTTTCCAATTTTTTTTATTGCGAAAGTATAAAAGAGGCACAAAATACCTGGTCATCGAGACCGCTCATATGTAAAAGGTGATAACATGCTGTTTCAAGGACAATACACAGCCAAATACGGCCCACATCCCGGAGGCTGGGCGGCGTAGGAGCAAAGCATGTGAAAAGGAAAGGAAAATTGCATTTGTGCTCTAAGGATACTAAACCATCATTACATTCGCTAATTTTCTTATTTCGTATTCTTATTCTATGTAACATTGAACATTAACCAACTACCCCAAAAATGGCATCATTAGTGCAGAATCGCACAAAGCAGGTCATTTATGTGAGGCCCAGCTAAGGCACAGTCTTCTTGGACATTTAAATGGTTATGTCATATTATGTAGTATCTTCAACTGCTAGAGTCCTCTTATGCCAACCTCAGGTGGATTACATGGACGCCGATTCCTTGAAATACCAGGATAGCGAAACTGACAGTACACACTGTGATCGCCAAAGACAACATCAGAATGACTCCATATTCCACCCTTAGCCCCCACTACCACCCAACAGCCTCTGATTTGCTGACAAAATGGTTGGGTTAAAGCAAAGAGTGGGAGCTACAGAACGGAAATGTGTTCATCAGAGCCCTGTTTAGTGTCTGTTCCTGTTCTTTCCTTCATGCCCTGTGGACCAAGGTTTGCAAGGGTAGTGCCGTGGATATCAAAGGGCAGGCTAGTAGCTCCACCCTGGCCACACTTGATTAATGTCCAGAGTATGTGCCATTCCTGGCCACATGCTTTTGTTTCCACAGCTCCTAACTCAAAACTCAGTACCATGACTTCCTCTATTCCACAGCCCAAGAGAGGGGGATATGTACAAGGATACAAGAGGATGTGCGCCAACGCAGGCACCCTTGCACCATAGTGGAAGGGTGTTTGCGAGCAGGGGAGGATTGTTCATGTGTATGAAGGTGCCCCTTCCTGCACATAAACAATCCTAAAATGCCATTCTGTTACTTTCATGTGTGCTGCTTCAGCACACATAAAAGTCACAAACTGGCATTAAAAAAAAAATGTTTATGTACAGGAAGGGGGACCTTCCTGTACATAAGCAAACCATGGCATTTTGCTTTTTCCATGTGTGCTGCAATGGCAGCACACATGGAAAAAGCAAAAACGAGGAGAAATAATGCATTTCTCCTCGTTTCGCCATTTTAAGACCAGTTTTTACCTGGTCTTAATTTTGGGCTGGCTCCTATGTACGGCACCCTTGTACACAGGGGGCAACGTCAACATGAATGTGTGTTGTGATGGAATGTCCACCGCAACACCCACTGCCAACCCCTTTCACGCTAACCATAGGGGGCCTTATGTACAAGGCAGCGTTAAGCCACGTTAAGTGTCTTAACGTTGCTTTGAACATAAGGCGCAGCCCCTATTGCCACCACAACGTCACTATAGCTGACATTCTGGTGGCGATAGGGGCTTGTACATAGGCCCCAAAAGTCTTTCAAGGACATCCATCATTCATAGAGTCATTTTGCCATGCCTGGGCCTAGTCATTCTAATACAGCTGACTTGTTTTGAGATTGACACGGTTCACGTCCGGTCATTCTATTTTGAAAACTGACCCATGTAGTAATTGATCGGTTTACAATATAACAAATTGCAGGGTGTTGCAGTGGAACCTGTCTACCAGCTCCCTGTGATTGTAAACAAACACAGGTATTGTGGTGTGCAAGGGGCTGACCACCATCCCTATACCTGCATTGAAAGCAAATTACTTATTTTTTTTAAGCAACCTGAGTTCCTTACGGGAACCAGGAATACTATTTTTAAATAAAAATGTTATCTGGAAATTTCAGTGGGAGAGGACAGTGGTCCATTGGACCACTGCCTATGCCCCATGAAGCTGCCAGATCGATTCCCGAAGGGGAAGAGGTCCAAACAGGACCTCCACCACTTTGTCAAACAGTTGCTACTCCAGCTCGGGAGTCAGTAAGTGATCAACAGTTTTTTACCTCAATTATGGTCACAAGCAATTGATAAGTTACCAAATCGCTGTGTGGAAGAAACGCCCCTAATTATTTCGTCCAAATTGCAACTCTGCAATGATTTGTAAACCCCTTTTGCAATTAAGAAACATTTTTGGATGCAAAATTAGTTTAGTACATACGTAAAAGGGTTTTTGCGGTTGCAAACCCTGAACCTTACAGAATCGAAGCTAATGCACCTGCACGGTATTACTAGAAAAAGAACTAAGAACAAAGAGGGCCCTTGCAATTGTTTTTACCAGAAAAGCGGCTTAAGGACCTTAATTCTTTCAGAGAAGAACCACTGTAGCCCAGGCCCATTTTTTTAAATTTTGTTTTTTGTAATTTTACATTTTTTAGCCTAGATCAATGTGTCTTATCACACATGGAAGGCCATCCCTAAAGATAAAAGGCCTGATGTATAGTTTGACAGAACGTACCACACTTATCATGATGGTGAAAGACATTACTTCTGACATTGTGACAGATTTGTCATGGTGTCAGGTTACAGATCTGTCAGATTTAGAGATGACCGCTGACCCAATGGTCATCTCTGTACAACTGCCATGATGGGAGTTCCTTTCAATGTACTGAATGTTTGGTTGACAGTTGTCGTTGGTTTGGATTACGGTTCACCAAACTTTGCCAAAGTTTGTGTTTTTCTGAAACAAACTCCCAGGGTGTGGGGTCATTGCTTTCTTTCTGTCCTCACAGCTAGGTTTTTTTCCTGGCAGTGACGGACTGGACAAAAAAAATCCAAAAAAGGGCTGAGGGTGTAATATCCAACCTCCATTACTGCTGTGAAGGACATTTTCTATTAATGAAGTCAAGTGGCCCCGTCGAACAAAAATATATGGTCCACCCATTCCTGAATAAGATGTGTGCACCAGTACTGTGATCTGTAGCATTGTTTTAAAACAGGCTAGTTAATATATTGATTATATCATGATTTTTCATCTCAAAGTCAAAGTCAAAAGATTTATTGCATAATTAATTAAAATCATTACAATTTCCACATGATAATTTTATGGTACAAAAAAGACAAAATGCTTGCTAAAAAATCAGACTACTCCTTTGTTAAAATGATGTAACACAGTTTAAAAAAAAATTTCATCCGGGGATACTCCCGCAGTCTTTAGGGTCATAATGGTATTACATGAATTGTGCAGGGTTTACCAGTCATTAGGATCGAGGCAGTGTTGGTGACCCGCTTCTTTAGCCCTGTCCTTGTTCCACAAGACTCAGGCATTTTTTCACTTCTGCCAAGAATTTTATTCCCCGGCAAGCCAAAATAATTGAACTCCCTCCCAGCCAACAAGTTACCGTTTGCCTTCAGGTGCGGATGTTTAACTCGTTGCAGATCTGTTTTAAGAATCGACGACGTTGTGCTAGGAGAACCGGACAAACACACAAAAAGTGAGCTAGTGATTCTGTTTTGTATCCACATAGTCTACAACTCTCCGTCTGGTAGTTACATTTCCAGGATGGTGCTAGATCCTTCGAAATGTGCATGCCCATCCTATAGTCTGTGAAGGCTCTTTTTAAGTGCACATTGAAATGAGAGGATAAGTATGCATGCGGTAGTCCTGCTTTAAAGGAGTTGATTATGGTCCAACCATGTCGCCGTTTGAGAAGTGACGCTTTGTCATCTTGGAAAGATTTCATCCTTGCTGCCTTATTGGCTAATCTACTGAAGTACCGAAAATTATATTATCACCACCCACCAATAATCATTACATTACAAAATCCCCTTACCATTACCAATAAGCAGTCGGTCGGCAGTGTAGAAGGTTCAAGCGTTTATTACACAAAAACAAACTCTGCCAGAGGAGCTCCTTGCGACCTAACCCACGAGGTCCGCCAAGAAGACTGCTGGCACATTGTCAGCACATCACATATATACAGTTGCGTTGGCATCATCATTGCCTAACATGGAAAAATACAAATTGGTACAAGCTAGTACAGTAATAGGAATACCCATATAAGGCACACAAAGAGCTCCTGGTTTCGCTCAGGCAACAAGGTCAGACGGGTGACTCCCTTCTGTCTTCTCAGAGACGGTTCACCCTGCACCCCTCCCAGAATGTGCTTATCGGCCCTTCTTCAGCTAACTACGACCTTGCCGAGTCTAACGAGCTGAAACAGCAGTTTCTGCAACAGTTGGTTTCTTTCCCAGGAGCAAGGCTTTAAAGCTAAGTGAGAATAGGGCCTGTGCATGCACGATATTAAAGAGGGCCATAATATGGTATTCATATACCGTAACGTGGTGTGAAGCTAAATTAAAGTAAATACCGCAATACTACTTTTTGCATGTCTACAGTGTGAGTTTAGGGACACCATGCTAATCCTAACATATCGATTATCAATACTACGTGATCAGAAATCGATTTTGGTACCTCAAACCCTCCTTTTAGCGTGGTGGAGCTAAACAAAACGAAAAACATCTAATCCTCGAATATTTTTTCATCGATAGCCATCATGTCATGTACCTCCTTCTGCAGCATTTGAGCTTTAACAGAGACAGGGGTTGGAACGCACAGCGTGGTGATACGGGAAGCACAGTAAGAACAGCAGGCTGGACCACACTGCATCAAGACGCAACACGCAAAGATGATGCCAGCTGCACCTCCTAAGATCAACATCAGCTTCCATCCCCACGTGGACAAGAGTCCCCAAAACCAACCTGACAATGACCAGGACCCATTTTCAGTATGCATCTCAGAGGCAATGCGGTGCAGCTTTTGGATGGCTAGATGGACCGAGGGGGCGGAGTCAGGAATATAAACACAGCAAGAACTGCCGATGACACGGCATGCCCCACCCCGATCAGCTAAGATAACATCTAAAACCATACGATTTTGAAGCGCTACAAGTCTAGTAGCCTGAAGCTCCACGGTGAGGTTTGTTAAAATATCAGTGGTGATATTAATAACATTCTCCACTATTCTAGACAATCTCCTAATTTCCCTACTATTGAAGATAGGCCCCCAGAAGGGTACTAAACCCGTACTAAAATCCGTAAATTGCTGCAAGGAGGTATCTGTTTGATCAACTTCCGTCATATCAAACTGTCTACGTGATCTGTGTAAGAACGCAATATTGGAATGGCTAGAGATTACAGCGGCGGAGCTTGCTACTGCTGTACTTGTCACAGGGGTGGCTGTATTCTCAGGATGGGATCGCATCGGGTATAACTGATGCGTTTTGTGATAATTGGAGGGGGCCACATAAACAGGAGGAAACAGAAAGGATAGATAGCAACGTCCCCCCCAATTCCGTGGTAACCAAGTGTATGCGTGCTCCCCACACACAAAATACACATTGTGTGGGGTAATCAAAAGGGGGCTAATACGTTTCTGCAGTCGATAGGTATAATTGCAAATGCTATTCCCCATTTGTATCCTACCCATCCCTTGCACACAAAATCCTGCAGAAACATTCAAAATCGGGATAGGCACAGTACGATCTTTGGTAACATTTCGTTCAATGAAAAGCTGAAAGTATTGTGTGGCATTAAAATCCTTAAAGTCATACAGTTCATCTTGCAACCAAGTTTTGTTCATTACTGATAAATACAGCTGTATGCAACCCTGTGGGTCAATTTTCACCTGATCCCCATTTCCCGTTCGAATATAAGCATAGTGTGCTCGAACATAGTCAATAATGATATTATGTTCATTGACATCGAAGTCCCTGTGATGCTCACCCCAATGCCGGTATATTGCCAGAAACAGTTTGTACCAAGCTTCACAACTACCTAAATAAGACAGAGGGCGGGAGAGAAACAGATCATGATTGCGCACCACAGATGGCAGGAGCCCACAAACCCAACAATCCGTAGTGTTAGTAACATTGTGTGTTTGGTGCAGCATTTCTATGAATACATTTTTAGCATATTTCTGGCGATGTCTTTTTTTGTGTGGTGCTAGGGTGAACAGGAAATGTTCGGGGGGTGCAACAGTGGTTGGCAAAAACTTCTGTAACGGGTATTTATGTTCTAAGTATACGAACAGACCCATGAACACAGCTACTATAACAGTTATAGTCACAACAAATGCTATTTTGACCTTCGTGGTCCATGTGGAAAACATAGGTTCATAAAAAGGTACGTGTCGAGGTGCAATAGGAAACTCTTCTTCTACGATAACGCGACCAAAAGGGTACATTGCTAGCTAAAAGTCCAAAAGTAGGCCTAGCAGTCCGACCTGCCAGAGGGTTCTTCTTTCCTGCGTCCGTCAGAGTCTCACAGGCAGACTCGTATCCCTATCCCAAAGTAGAAGCCGCCTTGCTTAACAGAATCTTCTTTCTGAACAGAGCACAATGATCAAAAGTTCCAGCTCTCAACGGGTTCAGTCCAGTGTCTTGCTCAGCGCCCCAGACCTGTAGTCTAGCAAGCCTTATCTTATGCAATGAAGTCTTTCCCTATCTCCTAGCAAGGGGGTCTGAGGCGCCGCGTGCCGGCTTCCTGAGCCGGAAATTGTATCGCTCGTGACCCGGCACTTCAGGGTCAGAAAAGAGCACACCCGGGGCTTTCCGTACTTGTGAGGTTTCGTCTTCTGAGGTACTTGAAACAGAATTCAAAGCTATTGCACGTTCACTTGCAACTTCAGTGGAGACCAAGTCATCTGATCTCGCCGATCCCTCCTGTAGCCTTCGCTCAATTTCGCAGGCGTCAGAAAAGGGCACAAATGCATCAGCTCTTTCAGTTTCCTGTGTCAGAATTCCCCCTGGACGTGACCGCTCACCAGGGAGTGGAAGTGGTAGTCGCTTGAGATGCGAAACATGTATCCAATGCTTGCGTCCATCCACTTTAACCGCCGTCCGGGTGGCCAACAAAATCTGCCGTGGCTCAGACCATCTAGGAGCCAAGCTGGTGTGCCGCTCGAACTTTTTGACCAGGACCCACTGGCCGGGGCTGTAAACGATGACCGGGGCCCTCTGGCAGCGGCTGCAGTACAGAAGCTACCTGCTGATGAACAGAACGAAGGTCTTTAGTCAAAGCATAAAGATAATCAATCAACATAGGATATTCAATATCTGCAAAAGAACGAGGTCTAGGTACCCCCCACACGTTAGCAGGCCTCCCAAACAGTATCTCATAGGGAGAGAGGCCAGATCGGGAGTGCGGGGTGACACGCAAAGACATAAGGGCTAGGGGTAAAGTGTCAGGCCATTTCAACCCCGTGCTCTCCTGTATTTTTGCCATTTTCAATTTTAAAATACCATTGTACTTCTCCACAAGCCCTGCTGATTGGGGGTGTCGGGCAGCGTGGAACTTCTGTTTAATGTGTAGACCCTCACAGATATGCTGAACAAGGGCCCCATGGAAATGTCCCCCGTTGTCCGACCAGATCAGGCGAGGCAATCCAAAGCGAGGCACAAACTCCTTCAGGAGGGCCTTTGCAGTTGCCAGAGCTGTGTTTTCCTTTGTAGGGTATGCCTCAACCCATTTACTAAATGCACAGACCACAACCAGTACGTACTTCAAATTGTTGACGCGTTCCATATGAATATAATCCATCTGGAGCACTTCAAAGGGCAATGTAGGTGGTGCAAAATTCCCGCTCAAGACATTCTCTCCCTTTCCTGGATTATGCTGCAAGCAAACCATGCAATATTGGACCAAGCGGACAGCCGTCCGTTGAATATTTGGGTTATTCCAAACTGGATCCAAAAGCCCACAAATACCTTTTGCTTCTATATGTGCGGGTCCATGTGCCATGGTTACCACGGCCTGTACCAGTGCATTAGGCAGTAGCCACCTTTGTTTGTCGGTCAAGTCAATCCAACAATCATTTTCATCCAATCTCCCTACCTCGCGTTCCCATCTCTCTAATTCTGCGGAGGTGGCTTCCTTTTGCAGTATTCTCACACTTTCCATAGTATTATCAAATAGGCCAGAGTCCCCCCCCCACCCATCTGGCAGAGGAGTTGACATACATGGGTGACATCAGTGACTGTGCTGTCTGCTTGGCCACCTGATCTGCAAAAGCATTGCCTTCCCCCACCTCATCCACAATTGCTTTGTGAGCACTACATTTTATGATAGCCACTTTCTTGGGTAGGGTGAGAGCATCTAACAACCTCAAAACTAGCTGTCCGTTCTGTATCTTCTGACCATGTGAAGTAAGGAAGCCCCTCTCCCTCCACAGTCGCCCAAAACTATGGGCTACACCAAAGGCGTATTGGCTGTCTGTGTAGATATTGACCTCGAGTCCCTCACTCAGCTCACAGGCTCGCAACAAGGCCATAAGTTCAGCAGCTTGGGCGGACCGGTGGGGTACTCGGAGTGTTTCAACAACCGTTTTTAGGGTCGTGATCGCATATGCAGCTGTCGTTGTGCCATCTGTTAGTTTGAAACAAGAACCATCCACATATAGCTCTCCCTGGGGGTGATCTAAGGGTGTGTCCGTGAGGTCAATCCTACCCTTGGTCTCTTCTTCTGTGCGATATATGCAATTATGTAAATCAGTGTCCTGTCCACTCGTAGGGAGCGGTAATAATGTGGCTGGGTTCAGGGTTGCGCATCGAGTAATCGTAATATGTGGTGCAAATAAGGTCAGCTAATATCCAGTAAGACGTGCACTCGTAAGATACTGCGTTTTTGTTTTGTTTAGTAAGGTGTCCACTGCATGCGGCACCATTACAGTCAAATTGGAATTTAAAACGAGTCCTTCTGACTGCCGGATTGCCACTGCCACTGCAGCCGTAGCCCTCAGACAGCTAGGAAGTGCTCTTGCAACATTATCCAATGTTGCTGACAAATAGGCGCACGGTCTTTGCTTACCTCCAAAGGCCTGCGTTAAAACAGACAATGAACAACCGTCGACCTCGTGTACATATAGTACAAAAGGTTTACGATAGTCTGGAGTACCCAGAACAGGGGCGGAGCATAAAGCAGTTTTTAAAGAGTCAAAAGAGAGCTGACATTCATCCGTCCAGGGTAGGGGTTCATGCACATCTTTAGTAGTCAAATGCAACAAGGGTTTAGCCAGAAGTGAAAAATTAGGTATCCATTGGCGACAGTAAGATGTGATGCCAAGAAAAGCGCGGACTTCACGTTGCGTGCAAGGTACAGACATGCTAGAAATTGTGGTAATTCGTTCAGGTGTTAGTCGTCTACCCTCCTTCGATAAGAGATGACCTAAGTAGGTCACCTCCTGTCGACAGTATTGAAATTTAGATAATGATACCTTGTTCCCCTTAACAGCCAAATGGTGCAACAACTTAATCGTAGCTTCTTTACATCCTTCTTCCGTATCAGACGCAACGAGTAAGTCATCCACATATTGCAAGAGGACGTTGCCTTCCGGCAAGTCCAAGTCATCCAACAGAGCCTTGAGGGCCTGGCTATATATGCTCGGACTTTCAGTATAGCCTTGAGGAGCGCAACAGAAGCGGAAACTTCGACCAGATATTGAAAATCCGAAGATCTGCCTACTATCAGGATGGATAGGAATGCTAAAGAAAGCATTCTTCAGATCGATGACCGAAAAATACTTTGCAGTCGGCGGGATCATGGTGAGAATTGTAGTGATATCTGTCACCACCGGATACTGTGGTACCACTATCTTGTTAACAGATCATAAATCAATGACAAAACGATAGGCAGCACCTGTCTCCCCACCATCATGGTTCCTCTTCAAAATCGGGAGAATCGGGCTATTGCAAACGTTGGCGTTCGTTTCTTCTACTACCCCTTTGTTAATCAGGTCCTGAATGATGCGCAATAAAGCCTGTTCCCCCGCCGGCGCTATTTTGTACTGCGGGATGCGTGGTAATTTCGCACCTTGTTTCAAAGTGATGTGAACTGGCGGAATGTCCAGCTTACCCACATCTGCATCTCCTATAGCCCAAAGGGAAATTGGAATGTCATCGAACTCCGGTGGGAGTCGTTCATTTTTCGTGAAACATTGTTTAACGGGGGCCACAGAGGGACGTATAGTTAAATAGACCCCATCCGCAGAACAATGTATAGTTGCATTCAATCTCTTCAGCATATCCAATCCTAACAAATTTTCCCCACAATTCGAAGTCAATAATAGAGGAGTGTCAATGGTGGCTGGACCGATCGTGAAAGGGAGAGGTTTGGAGATGGGGCTTACGACTGGGACTCCGGAGAAACCCACCGAAACATTATTTTGCCCGGACAGAGCCGCCCCTGGAACCAATGATCGAGCAACAGAACTGTTCATTGCTCCTGTGTCAATTAGAAAATCCTCAGAGGTCCCCAATACTTCCCCTTTCACATAAGGTCCCCTTTGATTGACCGGAATTGACACTTGGCCCCCGCTCTGTCCCTGGCTGTCCTATGCTGGGGCGTATACATCGTTATTCCCTTCTGCATAGTCGCCATGGTAGTACTGTCTATGCTGGGGATCATCGAAATGATTCTTTTCCAACTTGCCTGTCCGGTCGTCTCTGTGCATATCACTTCGGTCGGGGCCCCCTCGTCCTCTACCTCGTCCCCGAATCGTTCCGTTCTGGGCGGTCAAGTACGGACACTGTGCTTTCCAGTGTCCCTCCTCTCTACAATAGGAACACTGGTTGATGCCTATTGATGGGACTCCTCCCGAACCCCTTCCGGTCCCCGCCCCTCTCGTCATTGGGCCCCGACTACCTCTACCCCCTCCTTGCCCTCGAACCACTTGCTGTAACAGTACTCGAGTCTTCAGATCCTTAGCTTTCTTATCCACTTTATCTTTATTTTCATTTTCTCTATGTTCATAGTACTGGGCCATGCTCAGGATTACAGACGGGGAAGAGGTAGTCCAGGTACTCTCTGCCGCCTCCAATCGGGCTGAAATTTCCGGGGCCATGTTCGTAATGAACCTGTTAACGAACAACCTCGTGCCCCCTTCTGTTGCCAAATCTTGCCCGCTAAAATCAATGAAAACTTCTTCGAACCTGGTAAAGAAGTCGGACACACTTTCATCCTTCTTCTGTCTACAGGCGGACAGTTTGTCCCAGTCAACTTTCCGGGGTGGGATTAAGGTATGCATAAAAGTTATTATTTTTGCTGGAAGAGAAGTTATTTCCGCTCTTGGTTTGTCCCCTGGTTTGCGATCCTGGTCCCAGCCCCTTAGCTCCTCCCATGTGCCGCCTAGCTCAACGTGACTAGAATCGTGCACCTGTCGCCATATGTCCACCGGTACTAGTAGCCCAAAGAATAATTCAACATCGGCTAAAGTCATTACAGCGGAAGCGGCTGCCTCAGTCAGTTCTTTGTAATATGCAGTAGGATTCTTTCGGGGATCTGGCAGTTGGGATTCCAGCGCTAATACCTCACTTCTCTTCCATGGGGTATAAACCCACTGTTCCTGAAACCTAGCCGCTACCCCTTGCCGTATGACTGCCTGATTATCATCTCGTTGCTCGGGGATCTCGGGATGATAGATGGGATGCACCTCTCGCATAGGGTGCTGTGTAGTCCACTGCGGACTCTTCAAGAATAATCTTTTTCGATATTGAACCAAAGTGTCTACATTCTTAAATACTTCCTCCGGTGCTAGACTAAATTTATGAGCCCAATCCCTGATAGTATACAGGATCTGAGGGGCCGTTCCATCCCTGAAACTTGTTTCCCAAGACCAAATAAGTGAATTAGACATCTGGTATAGCACATGTTGTTGCATGACCGGTTCTAAATCCTTCACCGTACTCCATATGTCAGCTGTAGTGTACACGTCATTCCGTATCCACTTAACTGCCTGATCTTCTAACGCTTCCTTTTCGCCATATCCCACAGATGATCTAGTGAACAACCGCTTGCTGTCTAGTCCCCCAACCGCCCCCCTCGGGGTCTGTTCAGACCCGTCAGGTGCGATGCAAACCTGGGGGGAAGGTCTCTCCGGCGTTGGGAAACTCAATTGCAACTGAGGGGATGTGAGTGTTGGTGCAGAATCGGGGATAAGCGTAACCAAAGCCCCTCCATGGGGAGAGGAAACACCGTTATTCCGCCCTAGAGTGACGGAGCCCTGTTCCTCTGGTGCAGATGCCCGTGACCTAGCTTCGGGCTGGACAGGTATTGCGGGATATACACGCTCCGGGGCATATGGTGGGGGAGGCCTTGCGTCTAACAATTCCTCTATCTCATCCTCCGTTCCCCCTCTAGCTACATAACATTGGTCTACTTGAAGCCTAAATTGTCTATCTGCAATTTCGATATTTCGTTCTATCTTGTTTTTGTCATACGCGATGGCCTTCTGAGTGATAGTCTGTCCCTGCTCTATCTTCATTAATTTTTCAGATCGAATGCGTCTTCTTTTTGCTTCTTTCTGCCATTTGTTAAGGGTGTCGAACATCGATTGTCGACTGCGCTTAACAAAAAGGCGTTCTTGTAAATACTGAATCTTCTTTTCGTCGAAAGACCCAGTTTTCGGCCATTGTAATTCTACATTGTCCTTAGTGTATTTGTTCCACAAGGAGTTAAAAATAAGGGGGCCAATACCATGCTTACAATACATATCGTGACTAGGCGTCCCCTCCGGGGGGGTCGGCTGACTCTCGTCTAACCTTCCTTCGTCACTACGGACACAACCAAAGCACAACTTGCTAAGGCACGGCATATTGGATTATCTCGTTTTTGGCTGAAAAGGAATTTTCCGTTAGTACAAATGCAACGAAATTAAATATCACGTCATCATTGTGCTTTCATTCTCATGGCCATGTCATCAATCATTCTCCCATCCGTCTTTCATCATAAATCTGACAAAGAATATGAACGTAAAACGTAACACATAAATTCCAACAGTTGCAATCAAAAAAAGTGGAGCCCGTCGGCTCCCACTTGTGGAGAACTCTTCTGCTACTATTCAAAAGGCTGCAAAGAACACTTCCAACAACAGTCTCGTCCTCAGACTGCCTAAAGATAATCACACAGGTTTTAAACCACAGACCGGTCTACAGGCCATCCAACAGCATTCATGGTTCACTTCCCGAACTATTCTGGCTGAGCCCGCATTTAAGCGCCGCTCCAGATTTGTCCGGGTGCTACCCAATCTCAACCATCGGCTTTCCCGAGAACAGTCCGGCCGAGCAGGAACCGCAGTTCCCCTAGGCGTGTAATCCGTATCTTTAGTATACCCAGAGCGTCCGCACGTGCAGTTCCACACTGCCCCCGTCGGACCCCTGCCCAAATTCTCTCTGTGACAACTAATGACCCAAATGCAAATTCAGAGTTCCTCCGTGACCATAAGCCACCAAATGCTTAAATTCCGCTATCCAGATCTGTATATGTAATTCAACATACAACGAGACACAACACTCACCTGGTGCACGCAGGTCTGCCAGAACGTTCTCCACTGCCGACGTTTGTTAGTACCAACGCTGCAGGTTCTCGGGTCACACCCGAAGGACTCCGGCGTGGGGCTACTAGCAGCTGAGGCCCTCCGGACCGGGAGGGCAGAGCAAAACCCCGAATTCTTATGTATCAGGTCTGCAACCCCCCCAATCGAGAGCACCCCTTTCAACGTCACCTGTGTTTACACAGGGACGACCCCAACGCGGAGTCCCGGCGGAGTCGCCAACTGAAGTACCGAAAATGATATTATCACCACCCACCAATAATCATTACATTACAAAATCCCCTTACCATTACCAATAAGCAGTCGGTCGGCAGTGTAGAAGGTTCAAGCGTTTATTACACAAAAACAAACTCTGCCAGAGGAGCTCCTTGCGACCTAACCCACGAGGTCCGCCAAGAAGACTGCTGGCACATTGTCAGCACATCACATATATACAGTTGCGTTGGCATCATCATTGCCTAACATGGAAAAATACAAATTGGTACAAGCTAGTACAGTAATAGGAAAACCCATATAAGGCACACAAAGAGCTCCTGGTTTCGCTCAGGCAACAAGGTCAGACGGGTGACTCCCTTCTGTCTTCTCAGAGACGGTCCACCCTGCACCCCTCCCGGAATGTGCTTATCGGCCCTTCTTCAGCTAACTACGACCTTGCCGAGTCTAACGAGCTGAAACAGCAGTTTCTGCAACAGTTGGTTTCTTTCCCAGGAGCAAGGCTTTAAAGCTAAGTGAGAATAGGGCCTGTGCATGCACGATATTAAAGAGGGCCATAATATGGTATTCATATAGCGTAACGTGGTGTGAAGCTAAATTAAAGTAAATACCGCAATACTACTTTTTGCATGTCTACAGTGTGAGTTTAGGGACACCATGCTAATCCTAACATATCGATTATCAATACTACGTGATCAGAAATCGATTTTGGTACCTCACTACTTATAGTTGCTTTGTCCTTCACGGATTCCCATGTGTCTTCCAACTCCAGCTCTTTTACACAGATTTTCAGATGTTTTCCCCAAGGGCACAGGGTTCCCTTTGCTCCTTGATTTTTTATAGCTTCCCAGTTTAACCAATCCATTGAATCTGGATCTGCTGATCTTAACTTGTGACACAGTTTTATGAAGCCGCTCATGCTCCTATATTTCTGGTTTTGCAGACCAAATTCCAGCCTAACTTGCGGGGCTGAAGCACACTTTGGAAGGTTAAAAACTGCTTTATAGATTTTGGTTTGGAGCTCATTTAGTAGGTCTATTTCCTTGCCACACCAGGTGACGAGACCATAAGACAAGGATGGTAAGATTTGTGCCGACATAACCTTCAGGAGGTGATTGTGGTTTGGACAGTCCATTTTTGTTTTTAGCAACCGATAAGCAAAAATTAGGCTTTGGGCTTTTGCGCGTATTGCAGTTATATGCTCCGTTTGTTTTGCTCCCTGGGAAATTGTAACTCCGAGGTATTTATACGAACCTTGTTCGTTCACCTTCGTCCCGTTGTACGTCCATGTGTATCTAAGTTTTTTTGGGTCTACTAGACGGACCACTTTGGTTTTTTCTTTTTTTAGATCCAGACCTTCTTGTTTTAAGTACGCTGATAGTATGTTTAAGGCTCTTTGTAGACCTACTGGGGTTTTGCTCAGCAGGACTATGTCATCTGCGTATTGCAGGCAGGGAATTCGCAAGTTTGCCAATGAAGGTGGGTGCACTTCATCTGTGTCCAGCACTGTTGCGAAGTCGGAAAGAAAAAGGTTAAAAAGGGTGGGGGCTAAAACGCAGCCTTGTTTTAGGCCCTGGTGTTTTGGTATGTTCCTCGTTGTATAAGCTCAATTTCCCAATTTGACCGTTGCCCATGTGTCTTCATGTTAAACTTTTATTGCCTGTATTAGTTTTGTTGGCAACCCCCAATGCTGCAGTTTACCCCATAGACGCTCTCGGTTAACTCTGTCGAAGGCAGATTTAATATCTACAAAACAGGCATACATTTGTGCGCCCTTTGCTGCTGTTCTGTCCATTAATAGAGACAGGCAAGTTAAGTTGGTAATTGTCCCCATATTCCGCCTAAAGCCTGTCTGAAACCAGGGGATTCTGTGAGATTCTACGATCCAGTCTTGCAGCTTTAGGAGAAAACAAGAAGCGTAAAGCTTTGCTTCGACGTCTATCAGCGATATAAGTCTGTAATTTGTTGGGTTGCCATGGTCGCCATGTTTGAATATTGGATGAATCACGTTGCCCTTCCAAGATGCAGGTACCTGTGTGTCTTGATAGATTTGATTAAAAAGTGGCGTTAGGATTTCTGCCCAGAATTTCGGGTCGTGTTTAAAGACGGCGTTGGGCAGCCCGTTCGGGCCTGGTGCTCCTTCAGCCTTTAGCCTTGTAATGATTTTACAGAGTTCCCCTCTGGTGGTTAGTTCTGGGACTGTTGTCTCCTCTTTTGAGCTGTCCTTTAACCCCGGTCCTACTGTACCTATGTTGTAAGTACCCAACTGGCCATTCTCTACTGGATTTGTTACCGGTGTATTGTTCGGGAGGCCTGCTGTTGTTATGCTGTAGAGGGATTGCACGTGTTGGGTCCAAGAGTCCGCTCCTACTCCCGCTTCCTGGTAGAGTTTTGGTCCTTTATTTAAGTCGTTAATGATACCCCAAAATTCTCGACTGTTGGGGTGTTTTCCTGAACTTAGTAGTTTATACCATAGCTTCTCCTTATAGGCAGATTTTGCGATGTTTAGTAACTTCCTATAAGCGTTTCTGGCTTCTAACAGGTCCCCCTTATTTGTTTGTAACCCCAGTTTTTTTTGCCGAGCTAGAAGTCGGACCTCCTTCGCTACCCTCCTTTTTTTTGTTCTTAATTTGTTGGAAAACCAGGGCTCCTTTTTAAGGGTAGACTTACTCGGTACACCTGAAGTTGCTGGAAATTTGTGGAGAAGGTCCAGGACCAATTGCTCCCAATTTTTTACCAGGTCCTCCTTTTTTTGCAACCCTAACTCGAGTTTTCGAGCTGTTGCGGCGAGCTGGATTTTTTCCAGCGTTTCTCCTCGCCATTTTAGTTTCTTTAAATTGAATTTAGAGGCTTGGTGTAGTAAACTTGATATTTTCGGTGCCACGTTGGGCGCAGAGTTTAGGGAAGTTATTTGGGGAAAGTGGTCACTTTCTGGCCGTTGGACAATTTTAAAGGTCTCAGTGCCTGGAATTAAGTCGCCACTTACTATTGTGTAATCTATAATTGAGTGGACCCTTCCACTCAGGTACGTAATACCTGCCGGCCTATCCCCCGACGTGTTACCGATTTTTCCTCTCATTTGATTCCCCATTTCCCTTCATAACTGGTTACAAAATATGTGTTCATTTTTCCTCTATTAATTACCATGTACAAGATGTTTGAACACAGTACAAGCAGCCCACAGCCTTCATCAGTTTCATAAAAAAAGAGATATTAGCTGTGGGTTGTTAATTAAAAATCAATGTTGAAGCATCATCAATAAAGCCACGGCTGCAATTGCATTGGCGGCGGACATTAAAGTAGTGCATTTTACTTGATTTCTTGTCTTTTTGTCAAGGCTAATCCAGCTTTCTTTTCATGCCTGGGGAGGTGCATATGGTGGCCCTGCTGATGAGTAAAAGGTACCACTAAAGCAACAGCTAGTGAACATTGAAAATGATTGGGCATAAATAACTGACCTGAACATCACCAATTAAGCTGGTGAAATACCACGGTCGACTTGCATAAGGCTTTCCTTACAATTTTTCTTAAAAAGGAGGCAAAAGGTACCATAAGTGAGTTGCTTTCCGCATGTTTCATTGATTGCACAATTCAAAATTAGTGTTTCGAATGACCCCTATATAGATTGAAGGAAGACGGTCTTCAGGCCTGTGGTTTATTTTGTTTTTCCTTTCCTACCGAGCTCCATTTTAATTTTGCTTGAATATTATTAAAAATAAGAAGTTGCCCCTCACTCACACTTGGAGACATGCTTCATCACAAGGCCTTCTTCACAAGTATCCTTGTAGTGCAAGGTGAGCTCATTCTGAGCTCTAGAAGAGATGTCATTTCTTTTGGTTTCCAGAACAAGGGTATGTCAATGGCGGCCGCTATTTACCGGGGTGGTGGGGCGGGGGGATGGGGAGGGTGTACGTGAACCCACGCCCCCAAAAAACACTTACCATCAGGCCGGTCACCCGGCCGGCGCCTCTCTGTCTACTCGCTGCCACCGCCTGTCGCTTCTAGAAACAGGAACAGGAAGCACCCAGGCTCCTGACTCCTCTAGCCAATCACAGCGCTGCAATGCAATGCAGTGCTGTGATTGGGCTAAGCACCATGGATCAGCGCTCAGGCAAGGAATGAGAGCCTGGGTCATGTTCTGCACCCAGGCTGTAATGCAGCCTGGGTACAGAACATGCAAAGTGTGCATGACGGTTTGGCCGGCCCGAGAATTATTGCACACCATGGAATGGGCAAATCACTCCTCCCCTGCCCTGCTGGCAGTCCAGCACTGCCCCTCACCAGGAAAACAAGACTAAAAATGATAATAACACTAGTTATTATCATTTTAGTTTTCTTTAACTACTGCTCACAGAGCTGTGGGGCGACGCTCCTCCGCCTTAGCGGAGGGGCTGCCCCTGGGGTCTGTTGACTGTTAACATTGTATTGGATCAGGAAAGTGTATGTACGTTTTATTCAGTATTAGCCTGTCCTATATAAGATTGATAGGAACATAAGGATAGAGGGGATAAAAGTAATTATTAGGGTTCCTCCCTGACTGTCTCTTTTATGGTCAACATGTTTTGGCCCTATTTGTGTACATGCCATATCCCTATATTGAAAGGACTTCAGGTCTTCAGTTTAACCCTCACTATCTCATTCTTCACCTGACTTTAAGTGTTAGAGAGAAATGTTAATTTACCAGACATATATATGCCTACTGAGTTTGTGTGCCTATCTACAAAACATATGTATCTCATAAACGGAGGCGGAACAGACGACATATTAGTCTTCAGCAAAGACAATGCTTCGTAAGAGTCTCCATCGTGTAGCACGGGGTGGGTCCAGGGTTTGAGTCCTCTAATCTCCAGGAGCTAAATAGTCTTTGTAGGAATATTCCAGCAAAGTCAGAAAGCAGTTCGGTAGGATAGGACAAATTATTGACAGGTATATTTACCCCCGTCAATGAGCCCCCAGTCCTTTTAGTGTGTACACAATGATTACACAGCTTAACTATCATAGAAGCCATGTTATCAGTCCTTCAACAAGTTCAATAGGATGTACAGAGTAATTTGGCATCCCCCTTCAAACGTTGTCTTTCATATGGTTTTCAATGTTTGCCAACGTTTGGAATGGTTGTCCATCAAGGTGACTTCATTTTGAATAAAGTTACATATTTGTGTTTCCACTAGGCTTTGATAATGGGGATTAAGCATCACTTTTGTTAGACTGCAAACACATCATATTGCATGCAAGTGAGACCCAGTGCCTCTCATTTGATGTATTTACTCTGCTGACAAGATGGTATTTTAGTGGTTGATTTATGGCTCTTTGTTTAGCAATTGTGTGCTTTTACATGCCTTAGACTGCTATAAAGACAAAGTCCTATTAACTAATCTGCCTTGCACATTTATTTTCTTTAACTATGCTATCATGAAAGGAAATTGTTGGATTTACAGCTTTTTGTTTAGAAACTAAAGACATGCAAGTGGAAAGAAGATGCTGCCCTCTTTGTCAAACAATCACCTATGAAGTAATTTGCTTTGTATGCCTTTTAAGTTCACAGCAAAAACATTGCCAGACTCCTATTCCTAACTCTATTCTGTTTAGTTTAACTTTGCTGATATATCCTGTCAAGCAAAGGGGTCCATTCCCAATGTTGAATGGGATTTTCTTTCTAGGACTGCTAGTAGCAACACACAAAAAGTTGTTCACTTATAACCAACACACTTCCCTAATAAAAAGCTAGAAATATTGGTTTGTCAATGATTGTTTTTATTCTGGAGCCGCCCATTCCCCCTCTAACTGACAAGACTTGCTTGTGTGAGGTCCCTGCCTGAAATAACACTGGCTTGGGTGACATTATCAATCCAATAGGGGATGTTACAGTAGTCTTTTCATGACAATAGTTTGTATTCCTCATGCAGGTGAGGGCTTCAGCCATAGTCTCACATGGAAAACATGGCACTAGGCTGAGGAACGTTATGACCTTTGGGTGTGAATGCATCTTTGTCACACCTGTTTTGGGGCTCCTAGGGCAGGCAGGGGCTACTCAACCTCAACAGTGGGGGTTGAGGTTGCTTGCCTCTATTGCCTCGGAGGTCTGACCTACTATGGCTCTGCAAGCCAGGGCAAGCACAACAATTGTACTCTTTTATTGTCAGTTGTAGCAATAGCAAGCAGTCATAGTGGTCGCACTGGTGATAAAGACTGTAAAGGGTTCACTTGAGGCCTTTGTGTGGAAACATCTATAAAGTTACCGTAAAATATGTTGAAGAGATGAAGCAGGTACAATTATTATGAGTAAAACAAATTCTAGTTACTGGAATGTCTGTTAGTAGGTTCCTCCCATTAAATCCTTTATATACCCCATAAGGAGCATGCTGACCTTTCTCTAATGAGCTATGATAATTGGCATTTAAACCACGAGTACTAGAAGTACTACAGGAGTACCCCTCCGCAAAATCTTTGTTAATCATGTCAGTGGAGTCTACATTTTTTGCAGATCAGTGCTATTCACTCCCTGATTAAAATCCTGCTCAAAAGTACAAGAAACTCAGGGGTATATGTACAAGCCCCTATTCCCACCACAATGTCACCTATAGTGACGTTGTGGTGGCGACAGGGGCTGCGCCTTTTGTACAAGGCAGCATTAAGCAACTTAACACGGCTTAACGCTGCCTTGTACATAAGGCCTCCTTTCACACTATGGTTACCGTGAATGGGACATGCAGTGGGTGTTGTGGTCGACGTTCCACTGCAACACCCATTGTATTTTACGCTGCACCCTATGTACAATGATGGCGTACATAAGAGGCAGCACCAAAATTAAGACCAGGAAAACCCTGGTCTTTACTTGGTAAAGTGAGAAATGCATTATTTCTCCTCGTTTTTGCTTTTCCCATGTTTATGTACAAGAAGGTATTCCTTCCTGTACATAAGCAAACTTTTTTTTAAATTCCATTTTATCACTTTCATGTGTGCTACTTGAAGCAACACACATGAAAGTGACAGAATGGAATTTTAGGATTGTTTATATGCAGGAAGGGACACCTTCCTACACATAAAAATCCTCCCCTGCAAGCAGACACCCTTGCACCAATGTGCAAGGGTGTCTAACAAGGTGCATGGGTGTCTCTTAGCGCCATTGGGGGGAATTGCAAGGCTGCACCACATTCTTGTAAATATAGTGCAGCCTTGCATTTCAGAAGTGGAAGAGAGAGGCGTTAAGCCAGGTAGGCTGTTGTCTCTCTCCTCCTCTTCCTAGTAGACATCCCCCTCAATATGCTCATTCATCGATTTGTATTGCAGTTGGTTTGCTACATTTTTAGGTCGAGCATTCGATATCTCTTGTATATACTTTAGTATATACTTGTTATATGCTTATATACGGTATGTACTTTATGGGCTCTGGAGATCAGCCTTAGTGCTTGTCTGCTTCCGCTTAGGGACTTTTTTTTCTGTTCAACTGCCTTCATTTAACTGTCTTGACAGAAGGCGACCGGCAGAAAAGCACCAGACGGTCTTGCCATCCGCCGTGGACTAACCCGCCATTCTAACTTCTTTGAATTACGTGTAAAACGTTGATGTGTTTTACTTTACACAGAAATATGGATTGCATTATAATGCAATTATTTGCAGATGCACAGTGAATTAGACACGCACTCACACACACGTTTGCACACTCACAGACACAGTGCATAATTTGTGGAGGTGGTGGCAGCCAGCGCCCATTTTTGGAGACCACGATTATTTTTCACCATCAGGCTCTGACAGGCCACAGAAAAGAGGAATGGAAATAAAGTAAAATTGTAACATAGGTAGAAGAACCCTGTAAGAGTGAGGTAAGTGGACAGGAAGTGTAAGCTGGTGGAAGAAAGAGGCGTGAGGTTGATTCAAGAGCAAGCCGCCCTGCTGTTCAGGTCTGCAGGGGACACGCCCCCCCCAAAACTCCTCCTCCCAAACACACACCTTCCGACCGATTCATTGCCATGTACCACAACTAACAGCCTCCTTAAAGGACACCGAAGAGTTCGAAACAGTTCTGAAGAATGCTAAGATTGTTGTAAACAAACTCCAAAAGCGTGGTGTTTCTTTAGTGTTTTGGGGTGGATTCCTTTGGGATTTTTGCAGAAAAAAAACAGGGAAACCTTTAGTAAAATGTAGGACAATCTGCTAGGATTCTGCGGACAGTCATATGGGGTTCTTTATAAAGGGAATGTAGATGACTCATAAGGAGAGTAACAAGGCCTTTTATGTAACTGCTACCAGGAGGAGCGCACTACATTATCTGTAACTTTGAAAAGTATCCTTCAGAATTTATTCCAAAGATTGCTTTTGCTTTCACTTACGAACTCCCATGAGATATGTGTGACCTTTCCTCATAAACTCGAGGGTGCAACCCTAGCAAGTAACGGGTGGTCACAAAAAAAGCTAAGTGATGAGCACACAATGTTCTCGCAGCTTGAGAACTTTCTGTGCCTGGACATTTTGTCATCAGCCACTTTCAGAAGGAAGCATGCCTGGAGCTTGTCAGCCTCACCACACCCTCGCAGGACATTGGAGCCTGAGGCGGTTCACCCTTTCCTGATAAAGATGGCATGTGCTCGAATGTGTCCACTTTGAAGTCATGCGACCCGCAAATTGCCCTACACTTGGGAAGTGGAGGGTGATGGATTAAAAACCAAAAGAAGCAAAACTGGGGAATCTAACATAAAATCAACAGAATCCAGCAGAAACTGCACAGTTTTATCCGGACACCATTTTATAACCAGTGTGCACTGATAGTGCGCCCTGTGTGCCAATACTAAGGCTGATCGTCTGAAATTCTATAATGTATTCACACTTTAATGGTAAAATAGCGTGGTATGTGTGTGTTGTGTGAACATGCCATAGAACTGCATGACCAGGCTGTCTGTGCATAAAACCCCGTATGAGTGGAACCCTAGCCGTGCCAGTATTTGTTAGTGTGTCTGATTTCTTTCTATAAATGATGGGTAAGACCTCAAAAGGGCTTCTGAAATCATGCCCAGTCATTTTTCGAATCCTGTGGGGGTCACTTCACAAGTCCAAGACACTAAACCTGGATACAGAGGAACAGGATGTACAGTGTAACATGGTGGGATCATTTAAAGTGTTACGATTTATATCAATCAATCCGGGTTTATACAGCGCTGCTAATCACCTGATAGGGTATCCAGGCGCTTGCAGGCCCAGGCGCTCATTGGAACCGCCCGGTCTTGAGGGCACTTCGGAATTCCAAAGGTGGAGCTCCGGCTCAACCCTATGTCCCCTCGCATTGCCTGGCCTCAAGAGTCATGACATCCGCATATTCATAGAAAGCAAAGAGGTCTCTCGGAACCATGTTTATTTTTTGTAAGTTCTCCTTAACACATCCCCTCAGAAGTCAGTATGACCTTACTAAAGTGTAACTACGGAATGTAATGTTTGTTTTGAGGAGGAAAAAACCAAACACACCTTTCAACTGCGTGTTATTACACAATCAAGTGCTTACTCTTTTTTCTCGTCCATGGAAGGATGAAAGGCAGAGCCCGTCCTGCCGATCCTAGGACGTGCAGATGGGCCCAGCCCGCATGCTGCGATAACCTGCTTTTCCAGATGGGGAGCAGAGTCCCCGGACCACGTTTGCAGCCAGGGCTGGAAGAGCCGAGACACGCGCGGTGTCGGCCGCTCCCAAGCTCCAGAGCCCCTATCTCGGGCGGCCCTGCCCGCCCGCTCCTGGCTGCCTTTCAGGCGCACTTTGCTCCGAGGCCCGCCACCCTGGGAACATACAAAGGGAAAACACATTTATAAAGAAAATGCTCCTTACCAGATCGCTTCGTGGGAACTTAAATCTTGCAGCCAACTCCAGCAACAGACACTTCTAAAAAGAACAAAACAGGCCGACATGAAAAAAAAAAAATAGCACACACCCACCGCCGCGATGACGATCAGAAAAGGGTGGAGAGGGAAGAAATCGCGGGAACGCCCACGAATCTGGTCCGGCCATGACGGACAGATCTCTGTTCCAATGGCTAGCCTCCATTTATGGAGCTAGCCAATGGAACAGAGGGCGGATTCCCAAGCCACATAGTATTCTCGTTAGGTTTTCGCCTGCGCGAAAAGCTGCGCAGTGCGCAGCTTTCACTTAGGCGAAACCTAACCAGTCAAGATTAAAAAAGGTTCTGCAACAAATCCAATTTCAGAATTAGGTTTCATGACAAGAGCAGTCAGAGGCTGGGTGTTGAGTGCTCCGATGTAACAGAAGCTACTTTTCCTTGATAGACTGTTTATAAATAATCGAGCAACATTCCTGTAGAAGGTAGTGTAGAGAAAATTAGTAACAGAATTAACATTTGACAGACAGATCAGGGAAATCGCAGTAGCGGCCCGTGGTGGGAAAGCTGCCGGGTGCTGATGTGGGAGGGGGAGGGGCAGGGTGGGGGGTAGTAAACTACGGATTACCGCCGATTAGAGGTAAGTAAACATAGTAAACATATAAATAAATAAAATGAATTTGCATCGCATTTGGCAACGCAGCGCGTGCAACGAAATTCGTTTTATTTATTTATTAGTTTACTTACCTCTAATCGGCCGTAATCCGTAGTTTACTACCCCCCACCCTGCCCATCCCCCTCCCACGTCAGCACCCAGCAGCTCTCCCACCACGGGCCGCTACTGGGTAATCCTAGCATTAGAGCAAAGACAAACACATTTATTAAGAGCCTGCTGGGAAATTGATGGACTAGAAATGCCTATGGCCCTTTTATTACCGCAGACTTCATATAATTGCATAGCGACAGCCCCTTCAGCTGTCGCTAGTACAAGTATGGTCCAATGGTGAGAGCAGGCAACCACTTCATTAGCTTCTTGTAGGAGGAGCTCACAGTACCCCAATGAAGTCCTCCTTCGAGGCCTCGTATAGAGAATTTCATCTTTGTCTGGTCTGGAGAGGGCGGCCTTTGCAGACCTCTCTAGCCAGTGGGTAAAGTCACAAGGAGGCAACAATAAGACTCGGGGTTTGATTTAGAGTCTGGCGGATGGGCTAATCCTTCACAATGTGGTGAATATCCACTTCGCTTATTATAAGTGCAATGCACTAGTAATCAGGTGGACGCGATATCGTGTGATGGAGTAACCGGCCCACCAAACTCTAATCAGGTCCCAGTTGACATCCAGCGAACGATCATCAACAGTTACTAAGCCCCCAATTCCTGCTTTTATGCCTGCTTTTATGGTCCGTTTGTTGATGCAACAAACCAGTTTTTATTACTGATATGCATCTGTGATCAGATTGATTTTTTACTCCCTTGCAGCTCTCCTGGTGGCCGCAGCTATCTTCCTCTGTGCAACAGCCTTGTATTTCCTTGGACTCTATGCCTGCAAGTAAGTTTTCCATTGACCTGACTATGAACCAATTGTCTAACGTCTGCTTTAAGTTATGAGGCACAGCAGTGTGCAAATGCAAATGGAAAGGTGTCATATAGACAATAAACTACTTAGGGGCATATTAACGGCCAGCGATAATCATCGCTGGCCGTGCTTAGCGATAATTATATTATTGCAGGCTATCTCTGGTATTTATCGCCCTGGTAGCGCGTGATTAACAACGCGTTACTCCAGGGCAATAAAAATTCCAGAGATAGCGAGGTTATTGCCCTTTTACAGGGAACATCGCTGGTTTTCCAGCGATGTTCCCTGCAAAAGGGCAATAAGCTTGCTGATACGACCTACAGGGTCGTATCAGCATAATCCACCCCCTATGTTAGGGATGGCTAAGTCAGGATTTGAGCAGACGTTAGGTTTTGGCAAAAACTGCAGTTTTCGCCAGAATCTTATGTGTGCTAAAATCATGTGGGCTGCCTTGTAAATATCGCGATGTAAACATCAGTGATATTTGCAAGGTAGTCCATCCGGGATACGCCCAGTAATGCCCACTTTGCATCTCATTGGAGATGCAAATGGAGGCATTGGGAAAAAGGGTGCTAACATGCATAATCGCATGTTAGCACCCTCTTGTAAATAGGGCGCTGGTTTTATCTCCGCTTTTTTGGCTTTGTAAGCCAAAAAAGCGGAGATAACACCCTTGGAAATATGCCCCAAAGCTTCTAAGCGTCCCAACTTTTGGAAAGTAAAGGAGCAGAAGCACAGTAAAAGAATGTGACTTGCTGAGTATCACACCCCACTTTCAGGTCGATTCCGATCCGGTAAAATGCACTCCGATTCGTCGTACGGCGCGTTTTTTCCCCGTACGAATCGTACCCGTAGACGTCCCGTACGTACGATGAAGTACGATCCGTACTAGGTGCCGAACTCCGTACGAGTCGTACAGGACTCCGTATGACTCAAATCTCCGTACGAATCGCACTCAGAACCCGCTGTACGCGACATCACTACGGTTCGCGGCTGGTTTTTACGACCCAGCAAGTACGATTCGTATCGGGTACGCACCGTACGACCCTTTTCCTACGGGAGCTGAAAACAGTCGTAAACGCACAGTTCGCGTCGAAACAGGTACGGAACGCCCCCCCCGGGTACGGCACGTACCCCCCATGATTGCAGGGGTACGCGCCGTACCCCTGTGATCATGCGGGGTACGTGCCGTACACCCAGCGTACATGGGGTACGCACCGTACCCCATGTACGGTGGGTGTACGGCACGTACCCCATGTACGCTGGGTGTACGGCACGTACCCCGCATGATCACAGGGGTACGGCGCGTACCCCTGCGATCATGGGGGGTACGTGCCGTACGGTGTGTAGGTGATCGTGCGCTTTTCCGTACGAATCGACGTGTACCATACGAATCGCGTCCAGGTCGGCCGATCGGGATCGGAATCGTCCGGTCGTACGGCGTCCGTACGAGTCGTACGGAAACAGCTCCGGATACGAATCGTACAGACGGGTATTTTACCGGATCGGAATCGACCCCCTTGTCTTTTTGAGTAGTGGATACAGTATCTCTGCAGCCCTGATTGCATAGTTAGCAACATAGCTAAAATCACTCCAGGCTTGTGACGTTTGTGTGACAGAAGGGAAAAGACCTAGCTAGTACATATGGAGGTTCCAGACAGGCAAAGACCTCAGATTGGCCAAAACAACCGGGATAGTCAATCACATGGATCTGGCGTTTGAATAGCACTTACCTCCATTACTAAAGGCAGCCTAGGACATTCTCAATCTGGTTGCCCTTTCATGCAGATCTGGGAGTGCCCTCCATTGATGGAGTCTGTTGGGTGTTGGCACTTGGTTGTCTGCGGTTAGTAGAGAGACTTTCAAGGGGGTCACTAACACAACATCAATGTACAAAATATCGATGTAAAAAATATTGAGTAAAAAATATAGACAACAAAAATATTGACTCCTATACTTAGAAAGGTAAGTACAAAAATATTGAATTAAAAATATTGATATAAAAAATATAGATGTATACAATTTTGACTTTTATATAACTATAAAATAAAATAATGTATATTAAATATATTAATTATAAAATATAATTTTAATAAAGTAGAATACATTTAATATACATTTAAAAAAGTATAACAAACGTAATAAACAAATAAACACACAAACATAATAATAAAACAGCGAGGGGGAGGCGGGTATTTATACCGACATATGAACTCCTTCACTGTTGCAGAATACCTCAGACGCTGAAGAAGGCTGACACTATGCCGAAATGCATTCGTCTGTACGGAGGTGTTCCTTAATAAAAGCTGGCTCCAAATGGTCCCCCTAGGTGGTCTCGTCTTTCTCAAAGGAGGGAGGTCATGTTGGAAACATAATAATTTATACATATAGATTTATGTTAAAACAATTAATAAACTACTACTTTTAATTAATGTTAAAAGTTTAAAATAATACAACAAACATAAATATATATTAGTGTTGGATAGCGGAGAGGTAAAATTAACTACTCTCACTCCAGTGAGTGCTTGATAGCGGAGGGGTAAAAATTACTATTCCCATCTACTATCGAGTTGCACAAATATCAAGTCAGAAATATCATCGTTCAGAAATATCAACGGCAAGAATGTTGTGGTCAAGAATATAGACTTAAGGTAAGTCATATCGATTCTAAAAATATCAAAGTGTTTAATATCATTTGCAAAAAATATAGTTGTTAAACATTTCGTTTCTTTAATTACTGTTATGTATTTTAGTTTATATTTTATATGCGTGTGATGTATGTTTTTTGTATAAGAATTGTTTGTATTTTTAATATCTGTGTTACATTTTTAGTATTTATTATTATTATTTTCAATTTGAATTTTCAGTTTTTAGTCCCATAGCTGGTTATGGGTTTATAGGGGATTAGGGTGGGAAGTAATTTAATTATATTAAATTAATTGATCATTTTGTATTTATTAATATTTATTTAATTGAAAGGTCATAGTGTTAAATGTGTAAAGTAATTTATTAATAACTTATTAATAATTGGTTGTTAATTAATTTTAATTAATTAATTTGTAAATAATTATGGTAATTATGTAACTGATTTTAGGTGTGTGTTTTGGATTTAACGGGGTAAAGGGTGTTAAGTTAATTATTTACTTTGATTATTAATTATTTGTTAATTGATATGAATTAAATTAATTACAATTTTATTATGGTAATTGTGCAATTAATTTTAGGTGTGTGTTGTGGTGTTGATAGGGGTAAAGGGTGGGAATTAATTTGTGTTTAATTAATTGATACAGGTTGTTAATTAATTATTTTATATTTATTTTGGGTAATTGTTTATTTTTTGTGTGTTGTTTTTACTTTTAAAGGGGTAAAGGGTGGGTATTAAATACATTTGAAATACCTTTTTATTAGATGTTAATAGTAATAGTTTTTAATGTAAAAATACGTTTTAATTGTGTTTTTTTATAGTTTAATTTAGGTGTGTATTGTGGGTACTATAGTGTTAAAGTGTGTGCAGTCAATTAATGTTTATTAGTTTTTTAATTAATTATTAAATATGTTAATTAAGGATGTAAATTTACTTTACAATGTTGAAGTGTTTTGTTATTGGTGTGGTGTTATAGGGTAGGAAATAAAAGAAATACCTTAATGTATTAATTAATTTTTTGTTTGTAAATATTTTCTGGTTTAGACCAATGTTTTTCTTAATTTATTTATTATTTTATTTTATATAATATTTGTAGGTTTTCGCTACATATAATTCATATTATAATATGTTTTCTTTTTATATATTTAATATGTTTGATTTTACATTTTTTAAATATTGTTTATTTATTTTTATGATTGAAAAAAAATTATATATATATATATATATATATATTTTTTTACTGTTTGTAATTTTAGTCTCTCCACTATGCAACAATTTCCCTAATGTTGCACTCACTGGAGTGGGAATAATAATTTGACCTCTCCGCTATCCAGCACTTTTCCTACTGTTGCACTCACTGGAGTGGGAGTAGCTAATTTTACCTCTCCGCTATCCCACACTTTCCCTACTGTTGCACTCTTTGGAGTGGGAATAGTAATTTTTACCCCTCCGCTATCTACCACTTTCCCTACAGTTGCACTCACCATAGTGTGAATAATTTTTTGTACCCCTTCGCTATCCAACACCTATCCTACTGTTGCACTTAGTGGGGTGGGAATAGTAAAGTTTACCCCTACGCTATCCAACACTTCCCTTGCTGTTGCACTCTTTGGAGTGGGAATAGTAATTGTTGCCCCTCCGCTATCCAACACCTTCCCTATTGTTGCTCTCACTGCAGTGGGAATAGTACATTTTACCCCTCCGGTATCCAACACTTTCCCTATTGTTGCACTCACGTAAGTGGAATAGTAATTTTTACCCCTCCACTCTCTAATACTTTCCCTACTGTTGTACTCACTGGAGTGGGAATAGTAATTTTTCTCCTCCGCTATCCAGCACATTCCCTACTGTTGCACTCACAGGGGTGGGAATAGTAAATTTTACCCATCCGCTATTCAACACTTATCCTACTGTTGCACTCAGTAGAGTGGGAATAGTAATTGTTACCCACAGTAGCCAACACTTTCCCTACTGTTGCACTCTTTGGAGTGGGAATAATATTTTGTCTCCCTCTGCTATCCAACACTTTCCCTTCTGTTGCAATCTTTGGGGTGGGAATAGTCATTTTTACCCCTCCGCTATTCAACACTTTCTCTACTGTTGCTCTCACTGGAGTGGGAATAGTAATTTTTACCCCTCCGCTATCTAACAATTTCCCTACTGTTGCACTCACTGGAGTTGGAATAGTAAATTTAATTCCTCTGCTATCAAACACTTACCCTACTGTTGTGCTCACTGGAGTGGGAACAGTTATTTTTACCCCTTTGCTATCCAACACTTTCCCTACTGTTGCACTGATTGTATTGCTAAATTTGTTGAAATATTTTTTAATTGTTTCATGTTTTAATTTATTATAGATGATTTTTTTATATTTTAAATCATTATATATTTATATTTTTATATCATTTTAAACTTTTAACATAAATAAAAAAATAATAGTTTATTAATTATTTTAAAGTAAATATATATGTATAAATTATTATGTCTAGGTGTTTATTTTTTTATTACGTTTATGTGTTATATTTTATTAAAATGTATATTAAATGTATTTTACTTTGTTAAAATTATATTTTATATTTAATTTTTTTTTATTACGTTTATTTGTTATATTTTATTAAAATGTATATTACATTTATTTTACTTTGTTAAAATTATATTTAATATAGAATATTTTAGTTTATATTTATATTTGTATACATCTATATTTTTTACATCAATATGTTTTAGTCGATAGTTTTGTACTTAACTGTTTAAGTATAGGAGTCAATATTTTTGTTGTCTATATTTTTTCCTCGATATTTTTTACATCGATGTTGATACTATTGTCAGCGAGCAGGGCACCAACTACTCCTCCCTGATCTTAAAAAGTAGATTTAACCTTGGACAATGCCTTATGATTTTGGATTCTCTTGGTGATCACACTATGCCTGTTTCTCCAACAAGCCCAGTTATTGCAGGATTTTGTGGAACAAAAAGTGAAACAAGTAGCTTGCAATGATGTTCACTACTTTCAATCTGAAAAATTATTTATTTACACATATAGGGCCCTATTATGATGGAGGACGGACTTGCGTCCGTCCGCCACCCCCGAGGAAGAGGGACCGTCTGCATGGGCAGGGGCGGTCCCTCCATGGCAATTAGGATGTGACCGCCACCCTGGCGGTCACATCCCCTACCTTTAACATTGCGGCGGATGCTGCTTCAAGCAGCACCCGCCTCAAGGTTAAAAAATGTTTGTTTACCTTTGCATGCACGAAGTGGCAGGCATTGCGTGGTGCCTGCCGCTTCGTGCACGCAAAGGCAGGGGGGTACCATAGGTACCCCCATGTGCAGCCCCACCCCCCAAACAAAAGACCGTATGCCTTTCCACGGCGGAAATGCCGCCGTGGAAAGGCATAGGACCGCCGCCATCCTAATATGCCTGGCGGTGTCTGATAGACACCGCCAGACATGTTAGAACTTTTCCGCCGCGGTTGGAAGGCGAAAGCGGCGGAAAAGCTGCGGACTGAAAAAATATCCCCCCGCCATCCTAATCTGACGGGGGTATTTCTTCAGTCCGCAG
The DNA here is from genome assembly GCF_964261635.1 of Lissotriton helveticus. Taxonomy (NCBI): domain Eukaryota; kingdom Metazoa; phylum Chordata; class Amphibia; order Caudata; family Salamandridae; genus Lissotriton; species Lissotriton helveticus. The sequence goes on along the minus strand of NC_136065.1, from coordinate 592,390,272 downwards.
CGGATAATCCGCATCCTCCGGCCCGGCAGTGGCTTCCGCCGGCCCGGAGTAGCGGATTATCCGCAATCATAATGGGCCCCTTAGTGAGTACTATTGTAGCATTCTAATGGTTTCAATTATCTGATCCCAAATTGATTACCTAGTGATTGAGAGAGGGATGCTGCACCTATGGTGGAAGAGGGAGATGGAATTGCTCTGTACTTTCCTTTTTATTTTGCGAGGAGAGCACCTTGTTTTCTTCAGACGTCTGCTCACAGCCACTTTATCACTATTTTTCCCTTTCCATTTATGATCCATCACAGAACAAATGCTAGTCGTAGTTCTGTTTACATCACAAAACAAAGATAATTCTGAGCGGAAGTGTCCACAATTGAATATTCTGTTGAGGGTAGACTTTATCAAATCTGATTATTGTGTAGAATTTGTTAACTATTTCTATATGTTGGTAAAAGACACAAAGGCACCACATCTAAGAACATTTTATTTTTAAAAGTGCTTAGAAGGGTGTTCTCACTGCCTAGCCACACACCTCACAGGATGCAACAGCTGATCCACAGTCTCCAATGTTTCTTTTTGTGAGGGTCAGTGCTTTATGAAGTTCACTGCACACAGTTGTCACTTGGTGACACCACATAAGGCAAGCGACTGCAACAGATGGCTTCAATCATTCCAATAGCTCCAAAAGGAAACAAGCATTTGCAATGGAAACGATCTCGGATTTACGAGAGTTTGAGCTATTGACATTGTACAAGACAATGCCTTTTATTTATGTGTTATTTTTAAAACAGATAAATAAATGACATTGTCATTTACAATGCCAATAGCTTAAACTCTCGCAAATGCGAGACCTATTACATTGCAAATGCGTGCTATATAAAATGTCCCAAAGTATTAGGAGAGACCGTATCTTGCTTGCAACAGCAGCTATTTGAGAAAATATTGCTTGGAGGCTGTAATTAAAGCCTACCGAGTAACAACACACATAACAACTGTGTTGCCATGGGAGGTTACAAAATGACTAAGGAAATCAAAAGGGGGGAGTGAAGAGGTGATGCCGGTGGGCACCGAGGTGGGCACGTCCTCCTCTTATCAGGGATATAAGTTAATCAAAAAGGGCCACCTCACAATGGGTGGGTGTATATCCGGATGTCATTGGAATACACCACGGAAGCCGCAGACGAAGGAGGGAGCACGAGCGTGCGAGGGGCCCATTGGGACCCCACCTTACCCTTCTGTCTCAAGCTGGCTTATGGGGCATTGACTCCTCCATTGATAAGCATACTACATTATTAGTGTGGAAGCATAAATGTGTCGTAATTATTAATTGTAGTTACACACATAGTTTACCTTTTTTTCACTTTTTCTGTATATACACTTTTTCTACCTCTGTGGAGAAACACTAGTGAGTGACAGGGGGATCTTCCCCTAGGTCCTGACGAAGAGGCCCCGCGCCTCGAAACATGTTGACCCACATAGGAGAGAGAGCCCATTAATTAGCTCCATCTCTCCGCTTCACTTTTCTTTTAATAATACCAGCCAGTGTTTAATAAAATTTCTTTTTTCCACTAGGCCAGGTATTTTTTAACGACTCACTCTTATATCACTCCTGACCCCACTGACACTCACTCCCAACACATAGCACCTCCACCTAAAGGTGCTCCAGCGTATCCGCTTGTCGCAGCACTGCCCCGCCCCGCAGCGGGACGGGAAGACCCCGATGATGAAGCATGACACCAAGGGCACTTTTGGTGTGTGAGGGGTATTTTAACAAAGAAGGTGTATTCCAATGACATCCGGATATACACCCACCCATTGTGAGGTGGCCCTTTCAGGTTACAAAATGAACCAAGGTGGTACTAAGGAGGACTACTAAGCCTTTTGACCAATGAACAGCCACAGTTTACAGTGGACAATGACAAAAGCCAATGAGAAATATGGGCAGAGAGTGGGCGGAGCTTCAAGTACCTACCTCAATACAGCATGCCGAGTAGAGCAGTGCATGCGCTGCCTAGGCTCGATCTAAAAACCATGCTTGTTATCTGTGTCATGTAAAGTGGCTAGCTGCCTTTATCACCCCTTTGATGTTGCGGGTGATGTCTGGATTTTATATTTGTAATTTTTGTAATCTTTTTTCATCAATCTTTTTAGACTCAGTTGCACAAAAAAATGTATGAATGCCGTAACCTTGAAAAAGCACCCCTCGAGAAATGTAAGTAAAGACAAATCTTTTTGCCGTTAAATGGTATTTTACATGTGCTTTACTGACTTTGATCCATTGTAGTTCATTTAAAACTGACTTGAACTAAGTAAAATGAAAGTAAAAGGTAACAGCTTATTTAGAATTAAATGCAAGTAGAAAATAACCTTCAAAATACCGTTCATTTATGTCTGTGTTGCCCACAAAGAGTAAAAGAAATATAGTTTACTAAGTAGTTCAGATGGAGCTGTGTGGCTATTGTGACATCTATACTAGTCTATAAAAATATCCTACAGGCTACTTCCAATGTTTTCTCATCGCAAGTTGGATCAGATGGCAGAACTCGAACCATATAGACAAATATTTGACGGGACATATAGGTTTGTGAGTTCTTCTATGCATTATAAAATTCATAATACTTTTGGGGCCCATTAGGTTGTAGGGCGGATCGCCACCGCCCGCATGGCGGTGGCGATCCGCCCTACATCCTAGCCCGCCCGCCATCCATTTCCCCCCCGCCATATTAATATGCTGGGGGGAACCGCGGCAGACAGGAAGACCATCCACCACTTTTCCGCCCGGTCGACAAGTCGACCGGGCGGAAAAAGGTTTCAGATGGTGGCGTCTAGCAGAGACCGCCACCATCTGAAACCCTTTTCAGGATGCAGGCAGGAGGGAGCCTTTCTGTGGCACATGGGGGTACCTATGGTACCTCCCTTCATGTGCATGCACAACATGGCAGGCACCGCGTGGTGCCTGTCACATTGTGCATGCACATGCACGACATGCATTTTTGGCATTACGGCGGATGGTGCTGAAAGCACCGCCCGCCGCTATGTTAAAAATGCAGGATGCGCCCGCCAGTGTGGCGGGTGCATCCTAATGTCACTCACGGGACCCCCGCACATATGGCGGGCAGTCTCTTTTACCGTGAGGATGGCTGGCGGACAAAGTCCACCCGCCATCCTAATGATGCCCTTTGGTTTTTAGCTGTATTTCGGTGCTGAAAAAGCAGATTTCCTCATCAGCCAACTTGCTGATAGTTGTGTATTTAACCTCAGAAAAATGAATTTCTGAGTTTGCTCTTCCTGAATTCGACTTTGTGTCATAAGGTTTCTGTGTGGTGAATGTAACTTTGAATTTAGTTCTCGATCACATTGCAAGGCAGTGTTATGACTTCAGCTCAAGTGCAATCTGATATCAGTTCATCCATTCCAGGCAAAATCATAAAGCTTCTTCTGTATCCCACAGAGTTTCCACATATTTTTGTTGGGGATACTCATGTAAATGATAGTGCAGTAGTCTTACACAACATGAAGAGGTGTCTCCAACACCTGTGTTGCCCAGCATAAAGCAAGCCCACTCGATGCTGTAGGTTTCATCCATTGCATGAAGAATTTTGACCATATCATCCCAACCATGGCCGGACTGGGGAACCACAAGCAGTCCTGTCAAGAATGCTCAATCCAGCCCCCCTCCCTTCCTCTTCTTGCTCTCGCTAGTTTCATGCATAAATTCTCTCTCTCCTTCTCTTCTCTCTCTCTTCTCCATCTACGATCACTTCCTCTCTACGTTCTCCTCTTCTTTTTTCTGTTTTGCCTCTTCCTCATGCCTGCTGCTTGAGAGCTTGGTCAAAGTGACAGAGACACTAGGACCGGCCCTGGGCTCAGTGGCGGCTGGCACAGGTAAGAATTATTAGCGAGGCAAGGTCAGGGAGGGTGGGGTTTGGGCAAATCAGCATATGACAGGAAGAAGAAGAAAAAGAATTCGTACTTGTATAGCGCACTTACACCCTGAGGTGTCTTGGCGCTGTACGCATACCGCTGTGGAACCCTTCCTGGCTTTTCCCTGTGAAATGCAGGGGCGTAACACAAGCCCACGCAGCCCCCGCGTTGCGGGGGGCCCCGCCCTCCAGGGGGCCCGGGCCCCTCACTTCAACACATCATTGATTTAACACGCCCGGCCTCTTTAATAAATTGATGAATGGTGGTGTTGCCGCGCAAGAAGGCTCTGACAAAATGGTGCGGAGGGCCCCGGCCAGGGCCCTGAGAGAGTCTTGGAAATGGTGTGGGGCACTTCTAAATGTTGTCTGGGCCCCGGACGGGGCCCTGAGGCAGGCTCTTGAGGACTGGTGCGGGGCCCCGGTCGGGGCCCGTGAGGCTGGCAGCGTAGCGGCTCTTAAGGAATAGTGCAGAGGCTGCCCCAGAGCAGGCTCTCTAGTCTTTATATAAATCAATGCAGTGGTACATTCGGAGAGAGCAGGGTCTGTCTGGGACATAGTTTTAAAGTTAAGCTCTTGGTGCCTGCTCTCGCCTCATAAATCTTATGGTGCTGGAAGGAAGTTAAGTTAGTTACTCCTGAGGTGGGAGGGACGCGGTGGAAGCACTTGGAAGTTTCCAAAAGTGTTACTTTCATTTGAGCGGCAGCGAGTACAGTGCGTCTGCGTCATCAATGCCTGGCCTGAGACGGGAAGGGACCTGGTTGGAAACGTGAGGTCGCATTATAGACTGACATGTCACACAGTGTTATCACAGAGTCGAGGCTGCTTGCGTGGCTCACGGATGTATTCGTAGTTTTATAGCCTGACAGACACTGACCCTGTAGCTCTGCTGTCTGTCGCGCAATAAACAGGCCACGCAGGTGTTAAAGCGTAAAAGGCCATTTTATTAGACCAGGCTGCATAACAGTAACAAATAATCAACATCACATTATAAACAAACCCCCCAATATCACTCTTCAATACCTCACACTCTCCCGCCACTCTGCCTCATACACCAACCGCTCCATTCCATACCGTACCTCATCCAATTCACAAATTCACCTGTCCTCATATCCCGATACCTCTGACATTTCCGTCATGCTCTCAGTTCCTCAGATCATTCGAACTTCCCCCCCAAGGGATGGGTGCGCCCGCTCTTGACCCCCCTGTCCCTCCAAAGTATCGCCTACAGCAGCTCTGGCCTAAACTGGCACGCCAAGCCAACCCATCGCCGAACCCTATAACTGCAGGGTGGGTGGGTGGCCTTTTTCCAACCCTCCCGATGGTGCTGAGTGCAGGAAGAGGAGGTTCCCTTCCTCCCCTGCACTTATAACCTCCCCACTAACTCCTCCCCTTCCCCCTAGCTAGCCTAGGTCTCGCGCGAATGACCCCGGGGGAAGACTAGTCTGCGACTGTGCTTCCCCCGGGGCCCGGCATCGCGCAATAAACAGGCCACGCAGGTGTTAAAGCGTAAAAGGCCATTTTATTAGACCAGGCTGCATAACAGTAACAAATAACCAACATCACATTATAAACAAACCCCCCAATATCACTCTTCAATACCTCACACTCTCCCGCCACTCTGCCTCATACACCAACCGCTCCATTCCATACCGTACCTCATCCAATTCACAAATTCACCTGTCCTCATATCCCGATACCTCTGACATTTCCGTCATGCTCTCAGTTCCTCAGATCATTCGAACTTCCCCCCCAAGGGATGGGTGCGCCCGCTCTTGACCCCCCTGTCCCTCCAAAGTATCGCCAACCAGTGAACCCCCTGTAGGGCGGTTCACTGCCCCACCCCCCCGCTACCAGTCTGCCTCAAGTGCATACCTCAAACCCCTTCCACATCATCCTACGGCACCAGATCGCCACGTTCCACAACCTACTGACACATCCCTCATCTCCATCATGTAATACGCAGTCCCCAAACGTGACAGATGCACACCGTCATCCCCGAACAGTAAGAGTTCCTCCAGTCGAATACCCCCTTGAGATCACCTGTACGACCCTGTCACCACCGAACAGTCGCATCGCCCCAAATTCCCTTCGTGCTCTCTCAATGGCACCGTGCTGCATTGCACTCCTCCAAACTTCCCCGGGGACAAGTTCAGTCCAGGCAACGCAATTCCCTGCAAGCCACACTTTGATCACTTCCAAGTCCCTTTGCCTCAGCTGCAGGGGCGCCAAATCCGAGAGCTGCACCAGGTCATTGTCCCCCAAATGGATTATCAACAAGTCCCGACATCCTTTCACGGAACCATCCTTGCGAGCCAAGGCAGTAGTGCCCGCCATCGCATCCCACCATTTCCCCACCAGTGCACCTCATGTTGATGTCCTTCCAGTCCCAGGTGACGACCGTACACCTGCTGGTCCGCACACGTTGATGCCCAGTGCACAAAGGAATGCCCCACAATCCCGGTGACCGTCCTGGCCCCCGGACCGCCCACGCAACCTACGAAAGAAAGATATGTTAGACCACTGAAAAACCCTAAACCATCAACAGCAACTCACACCTTCCCTTCACGTTCGCACATATCTCCCACAGCACCGTGACCTCCACCTCCCAATCTGTCGAATCCCCTCCCATGACCACCCCAACCGGGCCGCAGCTGTCGCGGCCCCAATGCGAAAAGAGTGAGTCCCAAACCTTGCCGGCTCAAGCCCCAGACGCAGCAAAGCCATGCGCATCCCCGCAAGCAACTGCCTAGACGACACCCGCAAACCAGACTCATGACAGAAAATCTCTCCCTGCCTCCAGGCGATGCGGCTGAAAACATCCACCAGTACTCCACCGGGCACCCCCCCCCAACCGTCTCACCCAGCCAGACACACTTACCCCTACCCAACTCATCCGTCTTAGAATGCCCCAGCCAAAACCCCAAACGTACACCATCCAACCGTATCTCCTCATACCGGCTCCCAACCCAGGACCGTGTGCCCAACAACTCAGACACGCCGAGAAGCCCCAAAAACATCCCAACCATACACAAACTGAAAAAACTTGCACCTCAAACCTGTCAGAACAGCATTCTGGCAACACCCTAACCAGGTGAACCATCAACTCAAAATGTGTTCGCCTCCCACAACTTCTCACCCCCCTCTCTGACGCTCCCTACCCCTACCTCGGAGCATCCTACTGCACCCCACACCTTTCGTTGGATCAAACCCCAAGACAGAGTACAATAAAAGGATACTCCTGCCAGTTTCCCAGAGATCGTTGCCGCAGTCAATCCTCTGGCAATGCATCCTAAAACAAACGCCACACACCCTGTTCCACCGCTGACCGGTCCCTTGGCATCGGATCACCACCCATACAATCTCCAAACTCAGCCCACGCCAGCCTGTACGCCATCCTTGTTTCTTCGGCAATAGAGTGCTCCACCAGGCCTACCACTCCCACTCCCACTCCCCCAAGGCCCAGCTGCCGGCCGGCAGCTCGGTCCTGCACAGCTCCGCTCCCGGTGCCAGAAGCCGGAACCGCTGCCACTGCGAACATGACAAAGCATCTGCAAAGTCATTATCCGGTCCACTATTGAACTACAAGTACCAGAGTCCCGAGGGGCGATGCGGAGGAGGGGCTAGCGGTGTGCGCTCCATTGCGGTGGTTTCTACTAATTGGCTCCATTGAGCTTTGAGCCGACGGGCTCCTGGATGCTGCCCTGCGTGCCGGTTCGGGCATCGAGGCCATTGACGGTTGTTTGGCGGCCTTCTCCTCCACCCCTAACCATTTCTCTACTGATGAGGGAAGTTATCCCGAAACCCGAGCCATGTCTCGGGCGATACCCAAAAACCCGGGACATGTATCGTGTCTAGAGATTCATCAGTCCAACAAGTACCGACTTGCACCCACCTGGGTGATCCACTATTGAACTACAAGTACCAGAGTCCCGAGGGGCGATCCGGAGGAGGGGCTAGCGGTGTGCGCTCCATTGCGGTGGTTTCTACTAATTGGCTCCATTGAGCTTTGAGCCGACGGGCTCCTGGATGCTGCCCTGCGTGCCGGTTCGGGCATCGAGGCCATTGACGGTTGTTTGGCGGCCTTCTCCTCCACCCCTAACCATTTCTCTACTGATGAGGGAAGTTATCCCGAAACCCGAGCCATGTCTCGGGCGATACCCAAAAACCCGGGACATGTATCGGGTCTAGAGATTCATCAGTCCAACAAGTACCGACTTGCACCCACCTGGGTGATCCACTATTGAACTACAAGTACCAGAGTCCCGAGGGGCGATCCGGAGGAGGGGCTAGCGGTGTGCGCTCCATTGCGGTGGTTTCTACTAATTGGCTCCATTGAGCTTTGAGCCGACGGGCTCCTGGATGCTGCCCTGCGTGCCGGTTCGGGCATCGAGGCCATTGACGGTTGTTTGGCGGCCTTCTCCTCCACCCCTAACCATTTCTCTACTGATGAGGGAAGTTATCCCGAAACCCGAGCCATGTCTCGGGCGATACCCAAAAACCCGGGACATGTATCGGGTCTAGAGATTCATCAGTCCAACAAGTACCGACTTGCACCCACCTGGGTGATCCACTATTGAACTACAAGTACCAGAGTCCCGAGGGGCGATCCGGAGGAGGGGCTAGCGGTGTGCGCTCCATTGCGGTGGTTTCTATCCGGTCCAGGGACATGCATGGCTCAAAACACCACATTCAGGCGCAGACACTGAAACATGAACCTCCGCAGCAACCTCAGCACTCTCAGATCTCTGGCTCTCTGGTGTTTGACCACTCAAACACTGTCATGATGTCAAAGGGGAGAAGAACGGACCCATTCCGGAAGTCCAGCCCCCACACCTCCAGAGCCACCAGGAAAGGAAAAAACTCCAAAAAAGGCAATGCCCTTCCCCCGTTCCAGCCAGAGAGCCGGCCAGCTCACCGCGCACCCCTGTCATCCCAGAAGATGCCAAACCTGGATGACCCCGCTGCGTCTGAGAAAATTTGACATTGCCAAACCGCCCTGTCTGCTACAAAGTCCAGCAACACTCCGCTGAATTCAGTCAGAAACGTCAGCCACGTCCGCAAGTCAGCCCGCACCGCCATGGAGATCCGAAACCTGTGATGTGGAAGCACTGCCCCCGACATGGCCATGCCGAGCCGCCGACAGAACGTCCGACTCGCCATAACTACTCTGCAGGCCAAATCCAAGAAACCCAGCAACTTCTGCACTGCCCTCAAAGCAAACCTCGTCACACCAACTGCCCACAGCAAACACGCCCGAATCTCTTCCACCGTAGACACAGGGAGGAGAGCCCGCCACTGGACCGAGTCCAACTCAAACCCCAGGAACGTCAAGCAGCAACTCGGACCAGCCGTCCTTTCCGGCGCCAAGAGGACACCAAACCACCTGCCAACTCCTGAAACCCTGCCAAAGCCTTGCCACAATCTCCCCAGCCCCCCCTCCCAGAAAAAGGGAAATCATCCAGGTAGTAAGTGACACCCCGACACCCGCCAAATTTCAGGAAGACCCACTGCAGGAATGTACCAAAGAGTTCAACAGGGCACAGGAAAAACAGCACACCCCCATGGGCAATATCCAGGTAGTAAGGGACATCCCGACAGCCACTAAATTAAATAAAGGCCCACTGCAGGAATGCACTAAAGACATCATCCGGCACTCCCCTTTCTCCTTCCTCGGAACCACCCCCAGTGTAGACATGGGCAAACCCTTCATCGGCCAATCAGTAAACGGGCCGGCTACCCTTTCTTCCTCAACCTCCTTTCTCAAGTTCGCATCCACCGCTCCTGGCAATCATTTAGCAGATTTCAAATCCTCCGCCCTTCTCTGCCCTCAGGGACCCTGATAGCCTACCCGAAAAAGCCCTCCGTGAAACCCCAGAAAAGCCCCATGCTGCCTCCCAGTCCGGGTCCATCCACTGCATCCATAGTTCCTGACCCAATTCATCTCTGGATTGGCCCTGACCCCGCCCTGAACCCCTCATCGTAACTCAACCAAGCGAAACCTCCAAACTGCATTCGGCCTCATGTCCATGTCCAATGTCCATGTCCAACGTCCATGTATTTCGCAAAGCAATGGCCCTATCCCAATACTTCTCACAGTATATGCGAGCATAACTCCAGAAAGCAGACGTCCAATTCTCCATTGTTACCGGTACCCTGGGACGGCTAGTCAGCTCCCACTCCTCCACTTTTGAACCTCCCTTCGGCTGCACCACCCTGTGCAAGCTTAAAACACGTCCCCATACTCATGTTTCCAAATCCGCCCTCTGGTCGTCATCGACAAATGAGACCCCAGCGACACTGTCAAAACCCATGTAAGGGAGCTCCTTCCGTACCTTTGCATCCCCCTTCCCGCCATTTGTCCTATTTCCCATCCCCTTCAACCATCTGCACCCCAGCCGTAATCAACTACTTACCCTCCGCCTTCTTACCATCCGCAGGCGGACCACCCGTTGGTGCCCCTGGCTCCCGCACTGACCCCTCCCCCCACACCCCGATCCACAAACCTTCCTCCTACCCCCTTAGGACCCATCATCCCATGCTGTCCACCAAGACCCCTCACCTGTTAACGTAGATTGCAATACTCTGGGCAGCTCACTGGGGGCCGACACCTTCTCCGCCACCTCCCGGACCTTGCCCGTCGTCGTCGAAACCTGCAAAAAACCAACTCCTCTGTTGTCGTCCACGTCATCCCGCACCTCCCCGTCCTCAAGCTCCGCTCTCATCCCCATAATCCAGTTTCAAGGCATGCTCCCCATCCATAGCCACGCATAGCACTTCCTTCACCGCTCTCTGCACACCATTGCCCACTCCTGCAGGCGCTCTCCGCACCAGTCGAACACGTCGCCGTAGCCCGGTCCCGCGCTGGAGGGACGGCCGCCGCGGACCACCCTGCTGCTTCCTGCCTGCGTTTTGGAGCCGTCTTGCGCCCCGCCAGGCCACCCCGAACTCTGCCGACACCTGCCGGCTTGGATCCCCACCCAGCCCCTCAGGTCGCTCCAGCCTGAGTGGGCCCCAGCACCATCGGGCCTCAGAGCCGTCTTGGCCGTCCCTGCCTCTAACCCCTGGCCTTGTGCACCCCCTGCGCTCACCTACATACCCCTCACCTTCCTATCCCCTCCACCCACTCTGGCAACCTCTCCCCCTCCGGCGTGGGGGAAGGGGGTCCCACCAACTCAGCCCCACGGGCAGCTCCCACCCGGGCCGCAGTTTGTTCGGCCCACCTCGCCACATGCCAATGCACCAGGAGCCTCCCCTCCCATTAACCTTACCTCCCACGCCGATTGGCCCCCCTACTCGGGGGGGGAGGGGGCGGGCAATAGCCCTGAAACCCCGCTCCAGGCGTCAAGAACCAGTCATGGGGGGCCCCCGGGCAGGGCCCCCGACCCTCCCCAGGGCACCCAGAAAGGCCACCCCCCTATCTCCCCCAGGCATTGCTGGCGCCCTCCCACACTGACTAGGGCTGGGAGCCCCGCCCTCGACCCCACAGAAAGGTCCCTGAGAGCGTCCCCCCAATGCCCCCCTGACAGCACATGCCCAGGCGAAGGAACCCGCAGCGCCGCCGGGCTAGGCTCCCTAATCCCACTCCCCGTCCCTGCCCTCCACAAGACCGGCCTCGAGGCTCCCCCATCCCCTCCCCCCCGGGACACATGCCTCCACCCGGCTCCCCAGATGCCTCACCCCAGCACTGAAGGAGCTGTCTCCTGCCCCGCGGCCGCAAACCCCAGCCGAGGGTACCTGCGCGGGGGCAGGCTCATGCGCCTGCTTTCCCGCGTTGCCGGCTACGACGCGCAGCCCTGCCCCCACACGCCGCCTGCTAACCGGGCGGCCGTGAGTAAATCACGACATGCGAGGCCCGCCGCCGCGACCCCAGCCGAGGGCGCGTGCGGGGCCCTCACACAGCCAATCCGCCTGGGATAAAACCCCAGGCCGCAGCAAGCTTCCCAGACAGGCCTTCGCAGAAACAGCAAGGCTGCCCTCACCTCATCTGTCGGGACCTCCGTCATCACGAAAACGCCGACGCTCCTAGCAGTACCCCAATAACCACGTCACCGAGCAGTGACCTCGCCGCAAAAACACCTAAAAGGCTTCCCCCTATGCTGAACAGACCGCCCGAGCTAAGCACCACTACCCTTTTTCCAACCCTCCCGATGGTGCTGAGTGCAGGAAGAGGAAGTTCCCTTCCTCCCCTGCACTTATAACCTCCCCACTAACTCCTCCCCTTCCCCCTAGCTAGCCTAGGTCTCGCGCGAATGACCCCGGGGGAAGACTAGTCTGCGACTGTGCTTCCCCCCGGGGCCGGCACTCTCCAGGCTGAGGGTGGTAACTGCTGCAGAGGATTAGGTAGGCTCCGTTCTCTTGTCAGTTTATTTATTTAAAATTGACGAGAATTTATTTAATTTCGGGCCCTCAGTGCTGCTCTGAGAGAAATCGGGCTCACTCTGACACCTGGCAGGAATGTTTTAAGTCATGCTGTGCCCCTGCTGCCTCACCAGCCCTGTCCCCCGCAGAGATTCACGTGTTCTGGGACTGTGCTGCGCCTGTTCCAACTGTGCTCACTGTTTAGCTTTCTTTCTTCCAATGGATGCTCTGATTAGGCCCTGCCACTGTGCCCGGTGCCCCTCCAGTTCGGTGTGGGCCAGGACTCTCAGTCCAGGCAGAAAGGAAAGTCTTGAGACCGGCCCTTCACCAGCCGTCGTCTATCGCATACAGTGCTTTTCCATCTATGGGGCCCATGCCAGAATGCAGCTGCTGGTTCCTCTCTGGTCGGTCGGGTCCTCACTTTTCAAGGTAGGAAGGATTGCAAGTATTGAAAAAATATACCGGATATTAACATTTGTTCATGTACACTTTAAGCCATTTGTATTCACTTTTAACATGACTTTTCAGTTTTCGTTCATTTTACGTATCAGTCAGGCATCATTGCGCGAAGCTCTAAAGCACGTTTTCCTACTGTTTGCAGGATGAACTAATGAGGGAGAAAATACTGACTTTTTGTGATGATCTTTTTCTAATTTTCTACCGACTGGTACACTAAATGAGAGTTTTTGGATGCACAAATGGGTGTAAATACTGATATTTATATGTTTCCCTGGTCGTCATTACTTTATTTTGCTCACGAGAAAGTCTCACTCATGGTTTTTGAATGCCACTCATAAGTACACTGAAAAAATGAAAATGTCACTCATAAGCAAGCTGAAACCTTGGCAGCTATGCCTGCCCAGGCTCCCTGTGTGTTCCGGGAATGGTCTAGGCTGCACTATCTTGAAAAAGCCTAGCAGACCAGAGCCTGTGACTTGTCGATGAACTGAACTGGCATCTGAAAACAAGGATTCTGCAGACTGTCAACTCTTTAATACATCACTGAGCACCCAAAGTCAAGAGTAGCCCAGCAACTGCTGCTATCAGAGCAATGCCAGCACCAGTACAGGGGATTGGCAATTTAGCAGAACCCCGTACTCCAGAAAGTTGGTTAGTGGCCTGTCCAGAAGAGGCCCTCAATCCGTGCTTATAGAGTGATGTGAGAGAGGAGTGACGTATATCTATGAAATGGTGCAGACGGTACTGTAAATGAAAAGATACAAAAAGTGCTGGTACTTATTACCATCAGTACCAATTTGCTCTTCCAAAGTGCCGCTGTTCTCCCATTAAATGTATTACAACACTGCTGAAAAGTGCAGAGACTCTCCCTTTTAAATGCTAGTATATGAGTGTGTTTTGAACAGGAGAGTTGGTGTTTTGAAGGAGTATATGCGTGGCAGAAAGCTGAAGAAGGATGTGGTATTGCTTTTGGCTTTGGCCCCTGTTGAGGAGGACTAGCCTGCCATTTCCGGTGCTTTGCAGCCGTTTTGATATAATCTTGAAGTTTCTCATTGCTCAAATGGGTATCATTTCTGAAATTATTTATCTCCCTCTTCTCTGTTGCTTGATTTTTGCTTGCAAGAAAGTGTCACTCATAGTCGTTGAATGTCACTCATAATTACACTGAAATTCTTAAAATGTCACACATAAGTAATCTGAAACAATGGCAGCTATTCTTAGACTGTATCTGATTACAGACAGCAATGCGTTCTAGTGGTCCTGATCGCTACTATTTTCTTTCGTTGCCACTTTCTTTTGCGTTACCACCTATAGTAGAACTGAAGTATTCCTTCTTTATAGATGTCTTTCTGAAGTCTGCTTACATTGAAGTAAAAATACGTTTTTTGTGTGTTTTCTTTTATCAAAATTCTGAGCTGTGCCTGAGGACCTCTGTTTTCCCTGCAGTATGGCTGTAATTAATCAGATGTTATTGTGAATGTGTGTCTTGTTTAGTTTGCTTCTGCTTGTACGTTTGGGCACTTAATATTGGTAACCTGTAGAGAATCATGCGAGATGGCCATGTCATGTTCCCAGTCTGAGTCAACATAGGTGCAGTCTGTCTAGAAATGCTGACCTAAGGATAATTCTTGTGGGTCCATAACCTGCTGTTTTTGCTAATAGCTAATTCTGCTACTAAACTATGGCCAACAGTCCTCATATTATAACCACAAAGAGTGGCATTCCAATACCTGTCTTTCACATCAGGGAGATATGTGCGCTTACCTAAAAAGGGCCCTGTTGGTTAGTTTTTATTGTTTTACGTGATGAAGAAAGACTAAAGACATATTTTATGGAAGGCAATGAAAAAATGATTGATGTGCTTAATCTGTGGTACTCCCCATGGCTTAGGTGACGTACTGCACATATACACCAAGGTAGAAAGAAAAGTTAAATTTATGGTGGCAAAGACCAATTGGGTCGTGTTTACCATTGATCAGGGCCTGGCGGTCAGGATATACTCTTCTTGCTAATGGCTAACCGCACAGTGTTCAGGGCTATGACATAGAACGCTCTAGAGTTTACGCCTACAGCAGATGCCAATACTGTTGACATTTAAAAAATAGAGAGAATAACGTAAATACAAATTTGAAAATAACATGTCTTTGCAATAAGTAAAGTAACTCTTGAGCATATTAAATGGTTTCATTATCTCACGTATGTTTCTTGTCAAATTATTCTGGGGGAGAATAACTTTGTAAAACCTTGCACAATATTAAGACTGCACTGCAAGTAAAAGACTTGCCTCCGTGACAACACTCGGCCTTATAATGCACAGTGGTGCACCTCATATCTGTTCCTTTCTGGCACCATGTTCTTGCAGTTAAAAGTAAGCTTGCAAGGAGTAGAACCAAATGTTTCTGTTGTATTGTATTGAAGGATTTATATTGTGCTTACTACCCCTATCTATGGGTCTGCAGCACTTACCTACATGGACAGCGAGCTACGCCATATAGGTTGTGTGGCTGAAAGGGTGTTTTGTCTTTGGCACAACCCAGGCCTGAAATCTTGGCGGTCTAGGTGTTGTCAGCTGAGCATGAATTCGTCTTATTCTGCTAATTTGCAATTGGTCAAGCCAGACACACCATCCCAGGAATTCTGTGAATTTTGGGGCCTGAAAAGTGCCTGGCTGCACAAGGTGACTGACTCCCATCCAGCCCCCGACCCTGCCTGAAGGCAAGAGGTTGACTGGAGCTGGGGGTTATGCTGTGCTAATGGAGTGGGAAGAAGCCTCCAGGGCCACTTGTGAGCACTGCGCAGGAATTAATGGACTCTCCACGTAGAATGGGAATGATACTTTGCAATGCTATATCTTTGCAGTGACGGATCCAGTGTTTGTTGTTTTGTTCCTACTTTAATCATAACATACTTTCTGATGTTACTAAATAGTTTTGGGATCATTTACTGAGAGGTTTCTTGATTCTGCTGATTTGCTGATACTACTAGTCGACACCAAACATTTTCCAAAGTAGCCTTCCAACTGAAATCTGCACTATTAAGGGGTAGGCAAAGCTATCTTAGAGAAACAGTTCTTGCCTGACTATGGGCCAACTTTGAATTGTGGCTGGAGAATTTGCCCCACCAAACGCCCGGCTTCCTAGCCATCTTATACAGGGTTAAAGTTCTTGGATCTACTAATTTTTTGACCTTTATGTCATTATGAGTCCTGGGTTTAACACAGTTTACATAAAACAGACTGAGTCAGTAGTAGTGTTGTTTTTTGTATAGTAAAAATGTTTTTTTGAAGACTCAATAAGGTGCATAAAAATATAATTAACAGCGGAGCAAGCGTCTCTCACACTCATAAAAGCAAAGACCTGGCTCGTGAAGTGAGCACCTGGGAGCCGGAGCCATTCCCGGGTGGAAGGCCATGTAAAATGAAGTTCACAAAACAATCCTTGAAGTCTTCTTGCTCCAAGAACAAAGGAGCACACAGGGGCCCAAAGGGAAGAGTGATGTGTACCAAACTTTGCAGCAAAGCATCATCAGAAATGAGGAGAGATGACCAGAGAGCAGAACATGGAAAGGTCATGGCTCTAGGAACTGGCAAGCAGATGAGCTTGGTTCAAATGAGGCAATAAGCCCATAGCAAAGAACAGACAATTATAGATAACAGCCCTCCTTTCTGCATTTTGGGATGAGTGCTCCACTTTGCGGAAATGTAATCTTCTCCCACGTCACAGCAACATTTCAGGGCTTGCCTCGCCGTCCAAGTCAGCCGTAGTTTAGAGTGTAAGAAAACCACAAGTCAAGGGACTGCATTGTGTCTGCCGAAGCATTTAGAAATTCCTGGATTCTTGCAGGAAGTATGGTGTCACAAGAAGAGACAAGGGTACCAGGCGCGACTGGAATGAAGCTATGTCTGGCTCCAGGGGCAGAGACCAAGCAGCAGCGACCATAAAGGAGAAGGCAGCAGGAGCACCAGTCCAGTGCCGCAACATAGACGCCCATAGCACCTGTGGTGTTGGGGGGGGCAATCTCTAAGAGCCCGCTAAGCACAATACTCTTGCCGGAGAGCTCCTGATTGAGTCTGGAGGGGCCCCCTCCTCGTATCTTGCAGGGGGGCCCCCTCAGGTTTCGTTACGCCACTGGTGAAATGCCCACTCCTGGGCACCCCCAAGGTAAAGCCAGGCATCCCAGCGCTGTTGGGGCCATTGTGGAGATTAAGCAAGCTATTGCCCAGAGTTGCAGAGTGGGACCCATGATTAGATTAGGCACCGAGGCGAGAATTATCAGGTCCGAGGAAATTGAGCCCAAGACCCGCCGAGGTGGGAATTGAACCCTGGTGCCGGGCCAGACCTCTGCATCAGGGTCTGCCGCTCTAACCATCGAGCCACACTTCTCCAGAAAAAGTTAATAAAAAAATAATAAACACTTACCTTGCGCTCGCCACATCGCAGAGTTGACGGCGCAGTGAGCACAATTTCAGTGATTTTCTTATTTAATTTTACTTCTCCCGTCGTATGCCGACTTACCCGCCCCCCATCCTGCTCCGTCCCAACGCTCTTACTTGTGCCAGGCGCTACTGCCTGAGCTTTCAAAAATGGCCTCCAAGGCCTCCAACCCCCAAAACACAGACGACAGGTGTTGGCGTCAGCAGACCACCATGTCTGTGTTTGCTATTTAAATAAGCACAGTTTTTTCTGAAATGCTGCCCATATTACTTAAAGGAAAACGGGATGCATTAAAAAAATTAAGGATTACTTTTGATTTTTTAGGAGTAGGCAGTGGACCGTTGGGCCATTTCTTGCTCTGAAAAAATGGTAGCACCGACAATCACAAAGGGTAAGGAGTCCCTTGGGGACATCTCATTTGCAAATGGGTACCACCTCCTTCACAGAGTCGGTAAAATATAAATGTCCTTTGACTGCATTCGGATTGCAAAACATTCTTACACGCACCTGCGACTCACTATTAGGATTGGATGCCTTGAAACGTCCCTTCCTGATATCAACTCGTAAACCCTGTTTAGCGAGTTGTTTATAGTTTACAGACTTACAAAATAGGGTTAGTCCATGTGCAAAGGCTATTTAGAGGCTGCAAACGGACCAATTTTCCAGTAAAAGACTGTACATCTGGCCCTCAATCCTAAATCCTAACCTGCTACCATTCATGAAAGATTTATATTCACCTCTTCATAAGTCACCTTAAAGAGTATTTTACTTGTATACTAAACCCAGTGCCACTGAAATTATGCAGCAGGGGAGGACAAAATTATGCAACGGAGTGGACCAACATAGCAAGAAAAAGGCACATTATGTAGTGTAATGTGGCATGATCTGTGCCATTATTACTTTGTTGATTTATTTATTTTTACACATGCTAAAACTGTCTGGGGAAATATTTTGCCTTTTTAGTACAAGTTTAACAGCCAGATGCAACAATATGCAAATGAGAAATGACTCGTCAAAGTTTGCGAAGGGCCTTCCCCCGCACAGGAACACATTACCATGTTTATGTAACTTTTGATCCGTTTGAGCTAAAACAATTTTTTTTTACTAAAATCTGCAGATTAGACAGCAAAGGATGGAATATGTGACTAATGTGGAAAATCCATAATTATGCAAAATATGCTGTGTCCGCAGAATCACATAATTCCAGTGGCCCTGACCAAGCCCTTTATCTGTTTCATAATGAATGCTGGCCATGTGGGCAGGGCTGCGTCGTATGAACAACATAAGAAATATATAGCTGCATGTGTAGATACAATACAGAATCCGAGCTGTCATGATTTCCACCTGGTAATAAAATAAACAAGCATTGGCAAACCAATAGGTCGTGTCCATTTGACTTTTTAGCTTTGTCACTACTTTTTGCCAATGCTGTGCTGCAGTGATAAAAGGCAAAATGTTTTTTGCTACAGCATCAGCAAAACAAAAGAAGGAAAAAAGGGCAGGATGATGTAGCATGCGCGTCCATGATGACAAATGTCATGCCTACATCATCAGTCATACACGTGCCTAGCACATAACGAAAGTGCCATTGTTTATTTACCGATCCAAAACTGAGGATGCCTGCTAGATTTCCAAATAAAAAATGTAATTCTACTAAATCGAAAAAGCTTTTTACACTGCAGCGTAGCCCTGCAGAAAGTAGCAGCTAGGAGGGGGGTGGGCGCACACTGCCTCACACTCCAGCACTCAGTTTGCCCCGATGCATTATAATACATGCAGTGCATGATAACACTTTCTTCTGTGTCAGTCTTTAGTGTTTCACCCTTGCTGGTGCAGCCAGTGCTCTGTATCTCTAGACAAGTGCTTCAGGATAATTGTCCTTCTTTAGTAGAGAGCAACACTTTTTTGGAGGTGCTGTGGACTTTTTTGGGGGTGCTGTAGATGCTGCCCAAAGTCTTTCTCAGGTCTCAGTACCACTCGCTGGGCGCAGATGCATCAACCAAAGCTCGTCAGGTCGTTAGCTCAAGGGAGCCTTTTCAAATAGGAGGGGGGTGGGCGCACACTGCCTCACACTGCTGCACCAACAAGGGTGCAATACTATAGCCTGACACCGAAGAAAGTGTTATCATGCACTGCATGTATTATGATGCATCGGGGCAAACTGAGTGCTGGAGTGTGAGGCAGTGTGTGCCCACTCCCCTCCAGCAAGTAGTAGCTGCTGGGCCGCCCCCAAAAAATCAAATTAATAAAAGAATGTTATGGACCACAAGTGGTTCAGGGAGAATCAAATGATGGATGGGGGAAAAGGTTAGAGAAAAGTAATAGGTAGTGGTCAAGGAAGCAATGAAGGCGTTTGAGGCTGGTCATTGGGAGGCTTCAAAATCAAAAAAAGCCTGGGACGGGTGGGGGAATCAATGGATGAGCTTGAGGGAAGGTTGATGAATCAACGCAAAGGACACAGGGTGGAGGTTGTTTGAGGGAGGGAAGCAGCACACAAGGAACACAGCTACAGGGCATGCACTCTTATGGAGTGCTGAAAGAAAAAGAAAAGACAGGAACAGATCAGTAAATGTGAGACTGAGTGGACCCACCAGGTTTCAAACATGTAACAATGACATTAAACAGAGACTCTTGGAAGGGATGCATTAGACACAAGAAACGGCAGACCACTTCTAGCCAACTACTGACCCCTCATTCATCAGATTGTACAATGTACTGTACATACACCATATATATTGTTATTTTTATTGCGATTGGCTAGTTGAAAAGCTCTTTATTCTACATGAAGAAGTATGTCTACACAGAACCAAACATCCCTGCTCCCAACTTCTGTTGACCCAACGATAACTAACTGGTAAAGGCCATGATTTGAATTTCTTACAAAATTTCAGGAGATGAGTACCTTTCACCGACGTACAGGAATGAACTTCCAAAATGAGTCTGCTTGCACTCTCGGGTTCTAGTGCCCCAGATCTTATTATTAAACACGGGACAATAAAATAGTTTTAGTAGCAGTTCTGAGCTTTTTCAGAGGAGTAGGTCTTTCTCAGTAGAGCTGTGTCCTTATGAGAGGGGAGGCAATGCATCATAAAAGAAACTCTGAAACATATTCGCTCACAGGTAATCAATGCAATTGGACTAAAGCACCCAATACACGATGAAAAATGATCAAGCGGAATAGAGCTGTGACTGTGGCATTGTGAATGTATTGGAACCTTGCAATGTTTTTTTCCGGTAATCTTAAATTAAATGAATTGCCGGATTGTTCTCCGTTGAGAACCTATTACAGGAACTGTTAATTTCTCCGTTGAGAAAGACTTTGTTTGTTCTTATGGGACTTCTTCGCGCAAAGAAAGAGGAGGCAGGATTAGTGTCTCTCTACTTTGTATGCTGGTTCATGATGTGATTGGACGTTATATTGGAGGCGTGGTTCAAAGCCTCATGGATATTGTCGTTTTTTACATGTGTAGTTTTACTTTCATTGGCTGCTGTGTTTTGCAGTAAAGAAATGAGAAAGCATAATCAGAAGCCTCCGGTCCTGCCATAGAATTCCATTTAGATAAACCACAGCTGCAGATTATAATCTGCATAAGGTGCAAAGTGACAGTAATTTGCTAATGTTGTCCTATACAAACACATAACCTAGTAGGATAGAACTACAGATAACTTTCTAAAGCTGGTCCTTTTATCGTCATTTTTTATCTTTTTAAAGAGGAGTATTTTACATCAAACCTGATGCCTCGTGGCTCAACTTTCAGTGATGTTCATAAAGTTTCATATAGAACCTGAGGCTACTCTAAAGGAATAAAATTACTTTTTTTGTTGACTACTACCCAGACTTCCTGCTCTGCTCAGAATTGGGCCAACATCATTCTGTTTGATATCTGGGGTTATAGGGGATGGTGCTGTAATGTGAGGGTGATGGTGCTGTGATGTGATGATGATGGTGCTGTGTGGCAATTTCATTTATTTATAAGATAAGGGACCTATTTCAGGGTGAGTAAATAGGCATGGGGCACCCCACAAGGAACTCTCTTTACTGAGTTAATTAAGCAGCTGGGTTTTTTTCAGTGGAAAGCGGGGGGTGGGGGAAGGAAGGATCAGTTCAATTTCAAGATTGTGTCTGTAATCTTTGTCCATTTCTTCAGCCAGTTGAGAAGGCGCTTTTGCTTCACCCTAGAGTTGTCCACAGAAAGCAGGGTCTGGATAGCTGGCTGTTCTTTGTTGAGTGAGTAAAGGAGGTCTTTCTTGAGGCCCACTCTTGAGGTCTAAACTTCCCTAGCTGGTTTGAATCCTGTTTTGTGGCTGTGAAGAAGACTATTGACCTCTTCTTACCTTTGCCACAGTTTTGTTGCTTACAATTTCATTTGGGGACAGTGTTAGAATTGGAAAGATCTTTCCGGTTTGAATCCTGCTTTTTTGGCAGTTGTTTATTAAAAGTGGCACAAATACTCCCTACCTGGTTAATGAAAGTGTTTAATTATACCCTGCAGCCTTGAGCAACGGTGCTGATGAGGTCATTGAGGAAGTGGGTAGTACTCCTTACGTTTCCTGCTGAAATGGGGGCACTGTAAGAGAGTAGCAGGTGGTTTAAGGTTTGGGAGGGATTCCTACCTCTTTTAAAGAGAGGTCCCGATGTGTTAAATGTGAAAAAGGCTCTATTCTTTCTTCTGAGTGAATTTAAAGATATGGCAAGCCTCCCACTTCCTGCAGGTGTGGTGTCGTTGTAATTTAACGGCATTTCATTGGCTGTAGATATTAAAGGTGGGTGGAGCTCTGCTACTTGTCACTTCCTTCTGTGACTGGCGCGTAAATGGGTCTGGTGCGCTTTAAACCCAGGAGGAGCCTCTCACCACCTCCCTAGATTTTCTCTTTGTTTTTGTTTAGAATATTGCAGTAAGATGTTGAGGAAGATGACATTTCATGTTTGTCCATTATTATTCCCGACGTGTTATCTGATAGCTGTAATTAGCTTGCGCTAGTGGGTTAACCCTTTGGCTTGGGAGCCTGAATTTCCCGACACCATGCACTAATGCATTTCGCATTAGTGTTAATGGACGGCGGCGTGCCCCCCCAGTGAGGGGTTAAACAGGCACGCGGATTACAGTATTACTGTAAATCTGTAGGTATGGAAGGAATGTGCAACCGCTGTCTCACAAAGGGCTTCAGTAGTAAGTATTGCTAGAGGGTATGGAGGACAGTGTACTAAATCCATAGAAACACAATACAAATACAAATGGACTAAAAGCAGACTAATGCTCCCTGCCCATATCTATAGGACAGACACATTGTTAATATGCACACTAGGCAGTCACCTTGAGGTGCTACTTGAGTTTAGCCCACAGTACCACTGATAACAGCAGACAAGGACACATGCGCACTCTCACACACACACACAGAAACACACACACTCATGCAGAAACACACACAGAAACAAACACTCATGCAGAAACACACACAGAAACAAACACTCATGCAGAAACACACACAGAAACAAACACTCATGCAGAAACACACATTCATGCAGAAACACACACTCATGCAGTCACCTTGGGGTACTACTTGAGTTTAGCCCACAGTACCACTGATAACAGCAGACAAGGACACATGTGCACTCACACACACACACACACACACACACGCACACACACACACACACACAGAAACACACAGACTCATGCAGAAACACACACAGAAACAAACACTCATGCAGAAACACACATTCATGCAGAAACACACACTCATGCAGTCACCTTGGGGTGCTACTTGAGTGTAGCCCACAATACCACTGATAACAGCAGACAAGGACACATGCGCACTCACATACACACACACACCTACACACACAGAAACACACACACTCATGCAGAAACACACACAGAAACAAACACTCATGCAGAAACACACATTCATGCAGAAACACACACTCATGCAGTCACCTTGGGGTGCTACTTGAGTGTAGCCCACAATACCACTGATAACAGCAGACAAGAGCACATACCCACAGAAACACACACTCATGTAGAAACACACACAGAAACACACACACTCATGCAGAAACACACACAGAAACAAACACTCATGCAGAAACACACATTCATGCAGAAACACACACTCATGCAGTCACCTTGGGGTGCTACTTGAGTGTAGCCCACAATACCACTGATAACAGCAGACAAGAGCACATACCCACAGAAACACACACTCATGTAGAAACACACACAGAAACACACACTCATGCAGAAACACACACAGAAACACACACTCATGCAGAATCACACACTCATGCAATCACCTTGGGGTGCTACTTGAGTTAAACCCACAGTACGACTGATAACAGCGGACAAGGACACATGAGCACTTACACTCACACACAGAGAACACACACTCATGCAGATACACTCGGGGGCAGATGTACAAAGCCTTTTTGTGGTAGGAATCCTTCTTACTAAATCAGAGGATTCGTGACCAGTAAAAAACATTTTCTATTGTACTAAGTCTATATATCAACTCTGGAGAGTGATTCCATTTGATCAATGGGTTTAGAAATTAATGCCAAATTTCAGTTTGGAAGGGGCTGGATTGAGGCGCCTGTTCCAAACTGCAAATCGGGAACCCTTGACCAGCCACTAACTCAGGTAACTGAGTCACAAAGGGGATGACAACCTCTCTGGGAGTCATTCTGGTACCTGAGGTGGAGTAGACAGTGCATATTAGACCCCAATGTTAGACCACAGCGCCCCACACCCATAATAATGCTGGAGATAGTCATCAGTTATTATTATTATTATTATTACTATTATTATTATTATTAATAATCTTTGAGAATGCATAGATCCTGTGATAATGCAGATGTGTTTCCTGGCGCGAGATCTTTGATGTGGACACACAGAGCAAAGAGAGCGGAATTGTACAGAATTATAGGTCGGACGGACCAGGTGAAGACACATGTTTAAGGGTTTTTTAAAAAGGAAGAATTTGACTATGAGATCGGAATTATAAGGCAAAAAGTTCCAGTGTTTGCCCGCCAGGGGAAACATCCTTTACAACGCAACTTTTACCACGCAGTGCCTTTACGACGCAACCATTACAACGCATGTCATTACAACGCATTGCGCTGGGGGGCGCTCTAGGATAGGGAATAGATTTAATTTACTATCCAACACCTTCCCTACTATCCACGGGGACTGGAGTTGGAATAGTAAATTAAACTATTCACTATCCAGCACCCCAAAGCGCTATGCTTTGTAACAGCATGCGTTGTAAAAACTGCGTCGTAACAGCATGCGTGGTAAAAACATGCGTTGTAATGTCATACATTCCCCGCCAGAATGGAAGAAGTGCGGCAGCTAATGCGGAAGCAGAGGAACTTGGGAATTTTTAACAACTTCGAGAGTGCAGAGAGTGCAGAGAGGGACAAGATTATTTTGCGTGAATTTGGACTGAACATGCGAGGACTCATTTTATGAAAGGCTCAAAGCCCAAGACACAATGATTTGAAGATAATGATTTTATGGACTGGAAGCCAAAGCAAAGGAGGAAACACACATGCACCAGAATTCCTCTAGTTGTCACACAGCTACATAGATAAGCACAATACACGCACACTGCCACACACCTCCCTTCAGTACACAATGGAGTAAACAACACACAAATAAGCATATATATATATCTCACAAAATCCAGGTGCAAGGTCAGATGTCTGAGATGCAACTTTGTAGTCTGCACCTTTCCTTTCTACACCTTTCTTTCTCACTTCATTTCTCCACACTTTTACCGTCCTACAAACTGAGATCCTATCAAAATTGGATTCATCACAGTAATTAGAGTGCAAACAATTTTCCATCTTTTTACAACAATAGATGTGAAAAACAGTCGTAAACACTTTCTTACCACACCATAAAGTTTTCCACTTACAGTGTTGGACACATTCTCCTTGGCTTCCTTGGTCCCCTTCTTGACGTCACACAACTCCTTTGCATGCACTTTGCTCATCATTCACATATTCACTCAGTTCTTCATTGCTCTACTTTCCCATAAATGCTCTCCTCATTCAAGGAGGACACACTTGCAAGATAGCCTATCTCCCCCTAATAACAACAAAATAAATGAAGCTCATTTTTGGATGCGAAGTAATCAGTTGCATCCAGCTACTTTTAGAATTCTTTCTTCATGTTAATGTCACTTCCCAAAACCATCTGCACACACTTTCAGGCTCGCTTTATCATTTGTTTGAAGATCATATAGTGAAGAAGTCATGTGCTCAATATGTAACCTTTAAAAAAATTCCCTAGTGGTAAGTTGGACAACATTTTTCATCAAGGAATATTTAGAAATCACAATCTCACACAAAGCTGAACCATGAAACCCATTACTGTTTTGTGCTTGCAATGGATGTCCGCTTCACCAGTCCAAATGTAGAAAGATGTCCTACCATACAAAAACAGAAGTTGTCAGACATTTGACAGGAATCAGGCCAATTACATCTTGAACTTCAGATTATCATCACCAAGTGCGTTGTATCTCAGAACATCAATAGCAAAAATGTGATCTGAAATAAATATCGTGGCCGAAATCTCGTTGATAAAAATATTGCTCCGTGGGGTACAGATTCTATAATATTAAATCCAAAGGCGAGATATTTTGTAGATAATGTTTAGGGCATAATATAGTTGTCAGACAATATTTACGCTGTAATATTCTGGTATCATACCTTACAAGGGGAACTTCTGCAAGCTAGCGTTGTTTTTGCACTGCCCATAATCTCTTTCTACTTTTCTGCTTATTTTTCTATGTTGGACTACACATAATATTCCCTAATGTGATGTTTCATTTGGACCACTTCCAGAAATCTTCATGGGCTAGAGCAAGTAATTTACTCATCATACTCTTTTGATAGTTTAACTTGTCTCCTTTCATTATTACATAATTTTCTATATTTAACCCTTCCCTCGCCAACAAGAATCAATTAGTTGCATCATTCTTTGCTGACACCTAGGGGGCTATTACGACGGCCCGCCATCGTATCGGCAAATGGGACCGACCGCAATGTGTGCTGCGGTCCCGCAAGTCCAATTAGGATGCGCCCGCCACACTGGCAGGCGCATACCGCATTTTTTACATTGCGGCGGGCGGCGCTTTCAGCAGCGCCCGCCGCAATGTAAAAAAGGCATTTGTGCATTTGCATGCACAACGTGGCAGGCACCGTGTGGTACCTGCCACGTTGTGGATTCAAATGCAGGGGGTATCATAGGTACACCCCATGGGCACACTCCATCCCCCAAACACCCCAAACACGCAATGGGCCCCCACATTCAGGCACTGCATGCCTTTCATGGCGGCCATGCCATGGAAAGGCATGATGGAGGTGTCTTGCAGACACCGCCACCATATCTAACCCCTTTTCAACCCGGTCGACTCGTCATCCCGCGGAAAACCAGCAGACGGTCTTTCCGTCTGCTGGGGTCCCCCCCGCCATCATAATATGGCGGGAAGGGAAATGGGAGGCGGGTGGTGAATAATGGCGGGCGGATCGCCACCGCCATACGGGCAGTGGCGACGCGCCCGTCATTATAATAGACTCCATAGTCTTCAGCTAGTTTCAACTTGTTTGGATTCCTTGTATTCATTTTTCCTACTAATAACTTTCTTTCCAAAGTTACTTCACTCACGTGACCTACTTGTTTACCTTCGCTATCCTTCTAAGGCTTGTAACTCTTAAGAGTGAGACACATTAAACGGTCTGCTGCCAACTCTCTGGTAAAAAGAACATGCATTCCTCAAACACAGTGACCCCACAACTAAAACAGCCCTTTTGATGTCAAGACCTCCTTAAATGGCTTGTTCTGGCAGTGAACTTGGGGCCATATGTATAAAGCTAATTCGCATTCGCAAATGCCGAAATTCGCAAAATCTCGGCGTTTGCGAATGCAAATTTGCAAAATGGTACGTATAAAGGAAAATCTGGTGCAAAATAAGGAATCGCAAAATTTCCGATTCCTTATTTTGCAATTGCATTTAAGGAATCGCAAATTTTGCGATTCCTTAAATGCAATGTATGAAGCAAAAAAATGTTTGCAAATTGTCCCTAAGGAATCGCAAATTACCGCCAACTTCAAGTTGGTGGTAATTTGCGAATTCCTTGAAAAATGCCCATTTTTGCATTTTTCAAAGTGCCACGTGACGCACACACATGCCCTTAGGGCATGTATGTGCACCACATGTGCACCCATGCTTATTTCAGGGGTGCAACAGGGTGTCCTTTGGACACCCCTGCACCCTTGAAATTATTCTCAATTTGCAATTTTCAAATTGCGAAGAGCAAAATTGAGAATACCTTCCCATTCATTCCTATAGGCCTCCTGGCCCATAGAAATGAATGGGAAAGTATTCCTTAATTGCGATTCGCAATTTGCGAATCGCAATTAAGGAATACTAAAAATTCGCAAAAAAAATTTGAATTTGTACATACATACCAATTTGTGATTCTGAAATAGCGATTTCTTAAAAATCGCTATTTCAGAATCGCAAATGGGTACCTTGATACATATGGCCCTTGGTACCCTAAACTAAAGATTTGAATTTCCCAATAAACAATACAACCTCAAGATCTTTTTTTCAGGTCACTGAGAATCTGTCTTTATCATCTTAAGTAAATGAAAGATAAACACATTGTTGCTTTTAATTCATTTGTTTTTGTGAGGCCACGCAGTGTCAATGATGTGAGCAGTTGCATCGATAGTAATTACACAGTTCTCCTTTCGATCAAAAGGTGATTACATGAGGCTTCAGCAACGCCCTTTAACTTCTTCAAATTCTGCAGTAACAATTCTGCACCCTTTCAGAGTTTCCTTGCTTACCAATTTCTTTATGTTGACTAGAAATGACAAAATTATTTTCAAACCACAAATGATACTCATCTGATCCGAATTTGAAAGTCTGCTCTTTATTTCCTGATTGACTAGCTCTCTTGACGGACTTTACAAGGGACCAGCCTTAGGTTTGAATCCTCTGTCCATTTTAAGTGTCTCAAAATGTAAAAGGTTCTTTTTTATGTTTAAATCTATTTTATTGTTGTTGCATAATAAAAGTGAAGAGCAAATATGCATTACGAGAGAACATATCTCTGGAGTAGCACATCATAAAGCAACGTTTGATTTTAGAAATCCCCCCCCAGACAGAACAATATATGAACATACCAACACCCTCCCCAGCCCATTCCTCACCCTCCCCTTCCCACCCACCCACCCACCCACGTACTTTATGCGAATGGGTCGACAAGAATGGGAGTATAGTTATGTTGTCTGTGATTAGTTGCTTGTGTGGTACCGGGTTCAGCTAGACTTAGGAGCCGGAGATAACGAGGGCAAATTAGTTCCCTAAAATCTTTGGTCAGCAGCTCAATGAGGGGCTGCCATATTGTTCTGAAGATGTCATCCCTTGACGTCAGGGAGAGGGTTAGCTTTTCCATCCCTAGCACGTCACAGAGAAATTGAGCCACATGTAATGAGTTGGGATGATGGTAGAGCCCCATAGTGCCAGGATGGTCTGATGGGCCGCCCCCAGTGTAATGCTAATCTGATGACCCCTGAGGGAAGCCAGTGGAAATGTCAAAGGGTTTGGTAGCCCTAGTAGAATGTATAAAGGGAATCTGGGCAACTGCGTGGAGAAGTGCGCATCGATATAATCTAAAACTGAGGACCAGAATGTGATGAATTTTGGACAGTCCCAAAGGATATGACACAATGTGCCCCTGGCTTCACACTGCCACCAGTACTCATCACTACGGGACAGGTTCCCTATATGTAGGCGAACGGGGGTCAGGTACCAGTAGGAATTATTTTGACTGCAGTTTCTGTGCTCGACATATTTTATGCGGTACGCCCAGCTCTACGGAAAATATCGAGCCATTCCTTCTCTGTAAGCGAGCGACCTATCTCGGACTACCAACGCTTTTGTGAGGGCGATTTTTCTTTTGCTTGAGGAGGTTGGAGAAGAGTATAGAGCTCTGAAATGAGGCGTCTATCTGTCTCTTTTCCTAACAACCATCTCTTGTACGGAGTCAATGGTCTCCCAGCCCCTGGTCTTACCGGCTGATGTGTCACCCCATGCCTGATCTGTAGATATCAGAACCGTTCGACCTCAGGGATAGAGTAATCCCTTTTGAGGGTTTCGAAGGGAACAAGTGCCCCCGCATCGAAGAGATGGCCAATTGCCCTGCAAGGTGAGTCCCGCCAGACCTGAAAGGGTGTCCCCAGCCCTGGAGTAAAATCTGGGTTGTTGGCTTTTGGTGTTATGGGCGAGGATAGAGTCGTGAGTCTTCCTCTACGAAGATTTTCATCCCAAAACTTTTAAGAGTGAGCCAGTGACAGGGGAGATATAAAGGCTAGGGGCCCTGTACGATCGCGGCAGAAATGGAACCTTCACCAATGAAGTCCCTGCCAAAGCTCTGTCCATAAACAAACACCTCTTTTCAGATTCTGGTCTGGACCATTCCGCTAGATACCTAAGCTGTCCAGCCTGGTAGTAGCTAAGAAGACAAGAAATTCCAGTCCGCCCTCCGCCAGTGGTAACCAGCTCCATTCCCTACTCATTCTGGGACACTTGCCAGTCCACACAAAGTGACTCAGCACTGCATGAAGTGTTGTAATTGTGCCTGCTGGGGGTGAAAGTGGTAATGTTTGAAAGAATAAGAGTATTCTGGGTAAGGAGGTCATTTTCATAGGAGTGATACAGACCAGGAAAGAAAGTGTATAGTGCTGCCAGTTATTTAGTTTTTTGGTCTACCATGCTACACAGCTGCAGGCCCAAATATGAAATGGAGGTGGTGGCCCAGCTAAGTGGATGAGCGATCTTCAAGGTCTCTAATTCCTGGGGAGGGATAGTGAGGTTGAGCGCCTGAGATTTATGAATGTTCATACGAAACCCGGACACTCTCCCGAACCTCTCTATCTCAGCCAGAAATGGAGGGAGGCTCGCTGCAGGGTTATCTAGCATGACCATAACATCGTCCACATATAAACTAATGCACTTATCTCCCCACCCCAAGGAGATCCCCTTGGTGTGTCTGTGGTCTCTAATGTGATCGGTGAAGGGCTCCATGTACAGAGTAAATAATAAGGGGGATAGGGGACTACCTTGTCTTGTACCTCTATCAATTCAAAACTTTTCCGAGCTCATCCCATTGACTCTAACTGATGCCTGCAGAGTCTTATAGGCACTAAAAACCCAAGACCGAAAATGTATCCTAAAGCCAAAATGTTCCAATGTGGCGCAGAGGAAGGGCCAGTGAACCTGATCCAAAGCCTTTTCAGCGTCCACTGAATGCAACATGCTGGGTCCTTGTTTACGGTGCGCTTTGTCTATAATGTGTAAAAGTCTTTTGGTGTTGGCTGCGCAGACCTGGTCGGGTGTATGAGACCCTGCATAAGGGGATTAGGGCGAGTTGCTAAAATCCCAGTGAAGAGTTTAGAGTCCGTATTAAGAAGAAATATTGGGCGATAGCTTGCACATAGTTTGGGGTCTTGTCCCGGTTTCGGGAGAACAGCTATAGTGGCTTCTAGCATGGACGCCGGGAGAGAGCTGAATCAGCTACAGAGTTAAAGAGTCTGGTCAAGAGCAGGGCAAGCTTGGGACACAAGATAATATAGAACCCGACGGGGAACCCATCCGGGCCAGGGAACTTTAACAATTTCTGGCTTGCGATGGCTGAGATGACTTCCTCATCTCTGATCGGAGAATCGAGAGAGGACGCCAGGACGTCTGTTAGTTTGGTGACAGTAGACTTAAGCAAGTAATCTTTAATGTCTTCAGTGGAGGTGTTTTGTGCAGTGTACAAGGAGGAGTAGAAATTTCTAGAATTGTTTAGCAATGGAAATGTCCTCTGTAAGATCAATTCCATTCTCCGTCCAAAGTGTTCGTACAAGATTGGCTTATCGTTGGGCTTTCAATGTGGTGGCCAAAAACCTACCACTTTTGTTACCTTGGGGTTATACAAATGCTTAAGATGAAGCTAACTGAATTCTGCCCTATCTAGATATAGCCCAGCTAACTGTTTCCTGGTATATTCCAACTGGCGCCATACCCTGGGGGCCCCCGTTTGATGGTGAATTCCCTCTAACTCTTTGACTTTAGTCTGTAGTTCAGCCCTTTTGAGTTTTCTTTCTTTGTTTTTGGCTGCTGCTAGGGAGATAAATTATCCCCTGACCACTGCTTTTAACGCATCCCAGACAACAGCCAGAGGAATTTGCAAATTGTCGTTAGTTTCTAGATAGTCAGTAATAACTTTCCGAATTTTCGCTTGCGTCTCTGGTTGGCACAACAAAGCAAGAACTGCAGAAATTGGTAAAGGCAACCATTTTACCCTAGCTTGCTGTAACAACTTCAAGGTCTTCTTGCATTCTTACCCCAAGATGAGCCTGGAACCTGCTCACTAGAAACTCCCAGTAGTTTCACTATCATTATTATTATTATTAGGAAGCTTATAAAGCGCAATGGTTACTTCAACCGGAGTGTCCCCGCGCTAGGACATAGCTAGACCCAAGCAACCCTCCCAAGCTGCCCACCTGTGAACGCGGATATCCGCACAAGATGGCATCTACCACTTTAGCCTTCTGGGGGGAGACTCTGACTCAACTGTCCTCAGATCCACTGGGAGCTAATTCAAAGCCTTAGCCACCAAGAAACCAAAGGATCTTCCGCCTATCCGTGCCTTCCGCACCCTGGGCACAGTCAATCTTGAACTGCCCGATGATCTTAAATTACGAGCAGGCTGGTGGACTGTCAAGAGACGTCGTAAGAAACGCGTCCCCCTTTCGCCAAGGATCCCGTGACTCAAACATAAAGTCTTAAAGGTAACTCTGGCCCGGATAGGGAGCCAATGCAGTTCCTTTAGAGCTTCTCCCACCGAAGCCCTCCTAGGTACATTCAGGATAAGCCGGGCTGCAGCATTTTGGGCCTTCTGCAAGATATTAAGATTTTTGGCAGTCACCCCTAGATACAAGACATTGCAAAAGTCAAGGCGAGACGTGACCAATGACTGTACAATAGTTCTTTTAGCATCCAGGGGGAGAAGGTCCAAGATCTTACGTATCAACTTCAGAATGCCAAAACAAGCTCCAGCCACAGCCGATATTTGCGAGGAGAAGGAGAGATTTTGGTCGAACCACACTCCCAGATTTTTCACCTTGGCTTTCGGCACTGGGCTAGTTCCTAGAGCTTCTGGCCACCAATGCTGCGACCAGAGAGAGGGCTGTTTTCCAACCACCATCACCTCTTTCTTCCCTGCATTTAACTGGAGACAACTCAGTCTCATCCAGTCCATGAGTTCCCCCAGGCAGGTTCTGAAATCGGCAGCCCTATCAGGTTCCTTCTGTTCCAGGGTCACAACTAGCTGATTATCATCAGCATATGACACCAGCTGAATTCCATGTTTCAGAACAATATCTGCAAGTGTGCGCATATATCTGTTAAACAGGGTTGGGCTGAGAGCCGATTCCTGCAGCACCCCCTGGTTTAGAGGACAAGTTCTGGAACTGAAAAGATGTTACAGGACCTGGAAAGATCTGTTTTCCAGAAAATTATTCAACCAAATCCACGTGACACCTCCAACCCCGACTTCCCTTAGCCTCTCAAGTAGGAGGCCGTGGGACACTGTGTGGAATGCAGCGCTTAGGTCCAGCAGAATCTAGGCCGCAGTCCTGCCTTCATCAGCCACAACCCTCAACACTTCGGCTACCAGCAGGAGAGCGGACTCCGTACCATGCATAGGCCTAAAGCCTGACTGGGTATCATGAAGTACCCGCCTCTCTTCCAAAAACTTTGAGAGATGGCCATTCAGATGTTTCTCTGCAAGTTTAGCTACATAGGGGGGGAAGTAGAGATGTTGGTCTTAAATTTTCGGGAAGAGCGGGGTCCAATGAGGGTTTCTTCAACTGAGGGACCACCATTGCATGTTTCCAATTGCTAGGGACCTGCCCAGTTCTAAAGGACAGGTTCAATAGCGAGGTGAAAACAGGAGCAATCATTTCTTTAACCAGTTGCAAAAATTTTGGGGGGACCGCTTCCAGAGGTGACTCAGATTTCACCACCTCCATCAGCCTGAGAACCTCGTTTTCTACCAAAGGAGGGAGGGCAAACTTATCCTCACACCCTGGAGTATCTAGACCAGGCACGGGAGCATACCTTCTACTACTTTCTGGAAAGGTGGCATAGATCTTAGCAATCTTATTGGTGAAATGGTCAGCGACCTTATTACAATAGTCCGTAGAGGCAGGGAGTGCTGCTGTTACTCGTTCCAGAAAGGATAGTTGTTTCACTACCTGAAAGATGGCCTTCATTGAATTTTTTGCTCGTTTAATTTGCCCAGTGTAGTATTCCCTCCGCACTCTCCTAATCTGGCGATGGTAAAGCTTCAAAGCCCCTAGATATTTCTGGCTATTCTCATCCCTATAGCTCTTCCTCCATTGGTTCTCAAGATGTTTACAGCTAGATTTCATTTGTGCCAAATCTGCCGAAAACCACTTCGCAGAGGCAGAAGTATGCCCACTTTTACATTGTTTTAGGGGTATCAGGGAATCCACCGCCTCCAGCATCCAACTAGATATTAAATTGTCAGCACTCTCGATGTTGTCCCCCACCTCAGGAGGTCTGCCAGCCAGTGCTTCTTCAAAGGCATCCTGAGTTAATGCCACCCATTTCCGGACCAATGACGATTTTGAGCAGCTACCATGGAGGGCCTGACCAAGCACCAATAGACTAAAAGACAGTAAATAATGGTCATACGAGGCTACAGGGACCGGCAGTGTGGTAGCTGTCCCTGCACAATTAGTGAAAATATTGTCTAATGTATGACCTTTGTTATGTGTGGAAGTATGGACCAATTGGTTCAGGCCCAAAGCCTGAAGACCTACTGAAAACTCAGCCGATTCTTTACAGTCTATTTTCCAAATGCAAATTAAAATCCCCTAATAGGAAAAAGTTAGAGTAATGGAGGACATATGGAGGAAGTGTTTCCAGAAGTTCATCAATAAAGGCTCTCCCCGGACCAGAGAGTCTATACATGAGTAGCCCAGACACCGATCTAGAGCTCTTGATATTCAGACTAAAAAAACCCGCTTTGCAGCTAAGAAGCACGAGTTTCTCCAATTTAAGCTGAAGATCTCTCCTAAAAATCGCAGCAATGCCGCCCCCCCTTCTGCCCAGCCCTGTCCACCCTCAGAATCGCATAGCCTTCAGGTATAGCCTCCAAAATATCAGGGGCGGGCGTCTTGTAAAGCCAGGTTTCAACCAAGAATCGAATAGCTGGTTCATGGTCATTATGAAGATCGCGGATTTCTAACCTATGTTTACTGAGCGATCTGCAATTCAAGGAGAGGCAGTGTAGATAGGTGCGGGTAGTTCTTGGCACTTCTCTTTTATCCCTTGCTTCCTCATCCGATGTCAGGCGGAAATCACAGTGCTCACAGTCACTTTCGCCCACCCAGCACCCACAGGGAGTGTAAGCAGACAGTATCTACCACACATCTGAGGGCCAGCAATAAACACTTTCCTGATCTTCATAGGAGAGGCATGGGTCCTGGCGCCATCCAGGCGCGGACGGGCACAGACAGGCTTGAAATAGGCGTGCCACCGGCATGCCCGCTGCGCGCCCGCTGTGTGCGTCTGCTGCACGCCCGTTTGAGCATGTGTTTAATAGCGTGAGCGCTGGGAGCACTAGACCACTCCACCCGCCCCACGCTCAGCCCCGGAAGCGAGGAAAGCGAGAGGAGCAAAATGTGGTACAGTGCAATGCCCTCCGATACAATCGGCACCTGCCGTGGCGGAACACGGCGGAAGTACCCACAAAGAGAGCAACCACCCACTGCTGACTTCTACCCCCTCCTGGCCAGCTGCACACAGAACAGGTAATACCAAGAAAATTGCACAATTTAAAAATAGTAAAAACAGAGCGACACAACTTAAAACCTAACTCAAGTGCAATAATGAATGTCGGCAAAGTGATAGCAACAGAGCTGCATTAACGTAGCGCCAGCAAGGGCAGTCAGGACTCATCAAATGTCCGCTGCACGCCCGTTTGAGCATGTGTTTAATAGCGTGAGCTCCACCCGCGCCCATGTATTCTTCCTTCCTTTTCTTTAAATTATTGATAAATGTAGAGCCAAAATGTATGGAATTTTGCAATAAATGCTCCAGCTGACCAGGGGACAAAGCTTGCGTCTTTTGGCATGGCAATCGGAATTTTGACACTTACTCGCTATTTTGCATTAAACTTGTATTAGACTTCTATCAGCCTGATTCATCAAGGGGCCGTTTTGCGAGCCCCTAATAGCGAATCATAGCGATTCGCTATTGAGGACTCGCAAAACGGTATTCATGTAGGAATTGCTAAATAAATAGCGATTCCTACACATTCCTTATTTGCGAGTAGCAAATTGCTACTCGCAAATAAGGAATAACTCCCCATTCATTCCTATGGGCCAAAAGGCCCATAGGAATGAATGGGGAGTATCCCTTATTTGCGAGTAGCAATTTGCTACTCGCAAATAAGATAGCGATTTTAAGGGTGCCAGGGGTGTCCAAAGGACACCCTGTAGCACCCCTTAAATGCACATTTGAACAGGTGTTGCGCACACACATGTCCAAAGGACATGTGTGTGTGTAACATGCAAAAGAAAAAAATGCACTAAAGTGCTTTTTACACTATTTTCGCAATTTACCACCAAGTCAGACTTGGTGGTAAATTGAGACCAAATATTGCGATTTCGCTATTTCTAATTGGTTGATGAATTGCATTTAAGGAATCTCTATTAGAGATTCCTTAAATCCAATTCCTCGCAAATATGCGAATTCTTAAATAGCGATTTTTGCATTTGGGATGATGAATCCAAAATGCAAAAATTGCACTCGCAAAAGGCAAGATTCTGAGAATCTTGCCCTTTGCGAGTGCAATTTAGCTTGATGAATCAGGCTGTATGTGCTTTCCAGAGTGTGTGTTTTCTTTTCCAATATAAATAGCAATGTGTAACTTTGCAGCACTTTGTAAGGGTGTAAACCATTAGCAAATGTGGACCTTTGGTGTGCCAACTCTCCTGCTGTGCGAGTGTGACTGTGAACAGGGCCGGACTGGGAACCAAAACCGGCCCTGGTAAAGTGTTTGCTGGCGGGGAGGGGGGGTGTTGGGGGTGCAAACGCACTCTTTGCCAGTGCCGGTTTTCGGACGATTTTGTTTCAGGGCCGTTTTTGCAGCGTTGCCCTGTAACAAAAACAGCCCTCCAGGGGCCCAAAACTGGCCCCCACCATTGCGGTGCACCGGGGGATTGCCCAGTGCCCGCAATGGCCAGTCCGGGTCTGACTGTGAGTATCTCAGGGTGGTATTTATGTTTACTATTTGATATGGCATGAGCCTAAATCCTATGTTCTGCAAAGTGCTTCACATAGAATGTGCTCATGGTTGTGTCTGGATCAAATCAAAATTCAAAGATTGTGCTGTGTTGAGTACATGGAGGATAGAAACATATCAATGGGGCAGTACCCGAAAAGCAGAATGCCCTGCACTTCACAAATAATCTGCACTGACAGCACTAGCCATGCACAATGGATATATATGTCCTGAAAGGTGAAATTATACATAGAAAACTGAATAGAGCTACCAGTTTCAGTGATAATTCCCTATTCCTCAGGGGCAACTTAGAATAGTGTGGCAATATCACACTTGAAAACTATAGTACCTCGCAGTGTCGGAAGTTCAGAAATCTAGCATTATTACATCAGGGGCTGTATTACATAAAGTACCCTGGGAGTGCAATAGACATTTGCGCCCGCTTTGCGTGTCCCTAGGGCACTTTTGTATTTCAGATGCTTGTGCAGCCCCTTCTGTAATACCGATAGTGCTGGCGCACATAAAGCACCAGTGCTAGCTGCAGGGAGTGTTCCCTTATTTGCATGAGGGCGTTCCCCATCCAAATGAGGGAATCCCTTTGCCTCTGCGCGTGCGCCGTATTACAGACACGGGCGCAGAGTAAAAGAAGCCCTCGGGAGGTGCACTAAGAGTGCGCCATCTAAAAGATGGAGCACTGTCAGTGCCCCCCTGATGGCAGCCCTCTCGAGGGTGGAAACGGGTCCCATGGACACCCCAGACTTCCCCTTGCAGGCAGGTGCAGTCACTGACTGCACCTGCCTGCAAGGGGATCTCTAAACCCCTTCAAAAGTGCGGGTGGGTTGCCGCCTGCACTGTGAAAACACAGAGCGACTGTAAAGCAGCTGCTCCGTTTTTTACAGATATGCGCTGCCCCCAAGGCAGCACGAGTTCGCAGCATTTTTGGGTGCATTTTCATAATTTGCGCCCGGTGCACCCGGCGCAAACCATGAAAACTCGCATTTACCATAATGTGGCCCCAGATGTTCTGTGGCAGCCTGCATGAGTGCATATGTCTATTGTTATCTTCAGGACTTTATAGGGTGGAGAAATGTAGAATACCATGGGAGAGTGACAGGGGTTGGTGAAACTTCACATGAGGACTAGAAAGTGCACAGATGATGGTGGCTGTGGAACAGTATAGAGAAAAGGAGTACGTGAGAGAGAAAGGGATGCTAATCCAGCTCAAGGGGAGATGTTTAGGGAAGAGTAGGGGAAGCAGAAGACATAAAAGATACTTTGGAATGCAGAGAGGTGCAGGTGAGGTGGAAGTTGGGAAGATATGAAGTGGGATCCAGTGTTTTTATGATAGACTATGATGCCAGACTTCGCCATGAAGTACTCAAGCCGCTTCCCGTCATCCACCATTTTTTGATGCCATTCATTTGGATGGAGGGCTAAAATATGTGTGATTGGTTGAGATTCTCACAAGAATGAAACATTTCCTGCATGTGAGTGAATTGTCAATAAACCAAGGGCTTAAATGGTTGTTAGACGTCACCCAGCTCAGTAGTGATCCCTGCCGTACACCGCGGTTTATGGTCTATTGACTTACAACACTCGGTCCCTGAGAAAATATTGCATCAAGGATAGTTCATTGTCAGCGGGCTACTGAGAAGCTGGGGTTACAACGTTGCTCTCTTGGTCCTTTCACCAACTAAAATGTGAAAGGAGGACAGGGTCTAGGGGCGTGGGTACCAGACGCAGGAACATTGTAAAAAGAGGTAACAGTGGGCCACGATCCGCCTACCCAGGTCTGGCCACTGCAAAGTTGAACATGAGCACCAATAGAATGGTGTGACCTTCACTATATTCCTCCTCTGAAGAGTCCTACAGGAAGTCCCGCCTTAACCCCTTCCATGCTGATGTGGGCGTGTGTTGATGACGGCTGGGGGCCGTCATGAACCCGCCCACTCAATAAAAGTGCCGCACAGGCGCAGAATCGCGGCCACGCCCAAGGGGTTAAGGAAGACGGCGCTGCCTTTCCTAGGGCTGTGGTCAAAAATTTTTAAAATATAAACTTCTCTCCCACTACAGAGGGGGAAAATAAATAAATAAAAGAAGAGAGGAGAGTCGGGGTGCGCCATTTTGGGTAATTTGCTCGCCTGCCCAAAAAAATGGCTACAATTTTCCTTCAACTGATCGGCGTTCCGCGCGCACTGGTTGTTACACAGCGCATAATGCACTTCTCACCATTTAAAGGAGATTGGCTCCCAGTCCTGAAGCTACTGCTGCGCAACGCCTCTCAGCTGGCCTGGCGACGAGGCCTAATGACAGCGAAATGAAATCAGGCAGGGACCGGCGAACGGGCTGCCATCTATCACTCGAGATGGGAATTGAGTTTGGAGAGGATGCGTTCTCCCTCAAGGCTCCCAGCTTCATTTTGGAGACGTGGTTAATTTTTTTTCTCGTTTTGGAAAGAAGATGAAGCCCCTCGTATCCATTTACGCAGCAAAATGACAGTGATGAAATACCACAAATGTACAAAATAAAAAAATAAAAAATCATTTGCACAACGCACTTCATGGGGTGGGTAGTAGACATTGTATGCTATTTTTTCCAGTGTAAATGTACCTGAAAGCAAATTATTGCTTTAATACTGGAAAGCTATCAATATAGTAAGGAGGATTAGCAAGGGTTTAGTGGGCGTTAATGGAAGCGAGGAATATGGCTACCTCCTCCCCCTTCATTGTTTAGTAAAACACAACCATAGTTTGAAAGCTGAGGTACCCTCAGATCTCTGAACTAAGGTGCCACTGTACCTGCTGGACTAATGATAGATACCAGCCAGCCAACGTCCGTAAGTAACGCATAATGAAAGTAAGACATCACCACTGGCCCTTCAGTTATCTCTGTGCCTTCACAAAATGGCCACTATGAAGGCGCAAAAAAAAGTTATATTCGATAAAACTCACAAGTCAATCCTGTCTGTATCCCATTTTGATTTTTTTACACAATGTTATTGGCTAGATTAGGGCTGATTTTTTAAAATCTACATTCAACTTTCAAGTCAGTGCTGACATGAGAGTTTTGCACTGTGAAAAAAGGAATTTTCTGAGGCACGGGGGCCAATCGCAAAGGTGACTGGCACCAGGGAAGCGGAGGGTGTCACCTGGTGACATTGAAAACATAAGCCACTCTGGAGAAAAAAAGTGCCATTTTAGGCGTGCGACTCGCGGGTCAGACCTGCCTGCAAGCTAGCTGTCATTTTTTTGTTTTTTTCAACAGATTTTATTTGTCAAGCTACACATGTATAGCAGGGCTCTGTATAGCTGTCATTTTAAGATCTGGATCCTACCACACCATTTCATTCCTGATTCTGAAGTCGAGTGTGCAGTATGGATTGGCAGTCTCTCTTCTGTGTCTTTCCCCTGTCAAACGCACACCCTGCGGTCACTGTTGTCCTGTCCCATCCAAGGCCCCGCTCCCTCCCCACACGGTGAGATTTTGGTTCAAGTTGGCAGGCCTTTTGTTGCTTCAACACTCCTGCCCACTCCCTGTTGCTTCCCACTCCCATCTACTCCCTCTTATTTACCTCAACTTGCTCCTCCATTATGACCAGGTTTTTATTTATTTATTTTTTGGGACAGCCTGTAAACTACTAATTGCTGGCAGGATGTTCAGCAAATAAGAAAGCAATATCACCCTAATTTTTAATTTTTTTTAAATTTACTGATCTAACTCATGCCCACCACCTCTGATCGGTAAATAAAAATACAACATGTCACATACATCACTAAGATGGAGTATGTGATGCATGGTTACGTATAAGAGATCACTCATGCAAGTACTACTGTAATGAGGCAGCTGCATCATCACACTTTTTTTCCCCTCTTGCTGATGCTGCACAGCCTGCCAAAACGGTACAAAAGGGGGTGGTGATGGACGGAGCATCTGAACCAATCAAACACTCACACCCAGTCAACAGATCTGGGTTTAATTCATCACCGTTCTTTAGCCCACTCTGCCACCCCAGTTCAGACATGGTCATATGCAAATCAGTCTGACCCTGTGCCTCATGGGAACAGTCCAGCCCGAACTGCCAAGCCATGCCTTCAATGGACCGGAAACAAGCTTCCTAGGACCGGTTTCTGGCATTTCTGCATTCTTCAGCCAGGCTTGCTTGAATCCAGTGGCAAAGTGAGCAAGGGACTCACGTCTGAGCATACCCTGCCAACTTATGGCGAACAAAGCGGTACAAAAGGGGGTGGTGATGGACGGAGCATCTGAACCAATCAAACACTCACACCCAGTCAACAGATCTGGGTTTAATCCATCACCGTTCTTTAGCCCACTCTGCCACCCCAGTTCAGACATGGTCATATGCAAATCAGTCTGACCCTGTGCCTCATGGGAACAGTCCAGCCCAGGCACAGTTCAAGCACAGGCAATGCCAATAGGTCAATAAGGGGAAATCTATCGAAATTTTCAATGGTTGTTTTACTATTACTGTTTAAATGGTACATTTCATGGCTTTTTGGGTTTGTGTTCACTGAACGCTAAGCAACAGTTAACTATGTTTTTTTTTAGTGAATTTCTAGGGTTTTCTGATGCGCTGCAGTCACCTGCACATACATTACATGGGTGGCATTAGCGCCTATGTGGTTAGGGTTTGACAAATCTGCACAAACTTTCAAATAATTTTTTTAATCCATTTTGGATTTGGCATTTTACATTTTGCGCTGATCCTTCAAGCATGGACCAATAAACATGGCAAATTACATTTCCCATTTTAACTCTGATAAGATTCTAAGAAGAGTTTAATGTACCAATGTCTTCCTACTGCATTGTTCAATAAAAAAAAAAAGTACAAAAAAAAAAAAGATTCTATGCTCCACAATCCAGGAAAAAACAACAATAAATGGGATGACAACTTGGAATTAAAGTTCAACTTTGCACATGGAAATGCCTTTGCTTACTTTGGTGTAAATCGGTTCAGCGGTTTAAAAAAATATTGGTTAAAATTGTTTAGAACTGGGCATGAAGAGGTTAAATTATGAAATGTCTTTAGTTGACGGGTCACTTTTTCATGTGACTAACTTTAGCAAAGTCTGACAAATTTGCACAAAATTCAGTACATGCTTACCATATTTAGCTTACTCTTGTTTTAGGGTCTGTGCATATGCCACAAGGGAGGGTAAGGTTAAATTGGAGAGAGGTGCCAAAAATGATGTATTTGGTAATGCGGTTGCTGCTGTTTGAGGGTCTTTTAGGGGTGAAGGCTGTCTTGTTCACTTAACACATGGATTTAAAGTAAACCCTCTCTTTCACAAGTAAGTGCAATGAAGCAAACACTCAAATATCTTGGCGATTAGAATGGGTTTGTGGATCTCCCTCAAGCCCAAAATCCCCCCAAAATGTCAGTCCTGCTTGGTCAGGAGAGATTTTTAACCCAGAGACCATTTGGGTCACTGTATGTGAAGCTGTGTTGATAGTTCCGAAGATCTCTGATTGGCTAGTTGCAACAGCAAACATTTCTGTTGCAGGTGCCATTCTAAGTTTAGGGACTCAGTCAATGAGTCATGAAACATAAACTAAAGAGAGAAAAAAGGAGGATGATGTAGCATCCTCTGACTCTTTGACTCAGGAGACAAGGTCTGAAGGGGGCCACTACAACAAAAACAAACATTTTACAAAGTATATTTTGTCGCTGGTTTTGTTGTCCCACAGAAGCCCGCAAAACCTGGCCAAATTTCCATGAGCCTGCAGTATGAAATCCTGGTCCTATGTTGCACCTCTTGTGAGTTTCATGGGCCCTAAAATTGGACACCGAATCCCGCTTCCTACATGAGGTCCAACAAGTGACCAG
This sequence comes from Lissotriton helveticus, assembly GCF_964261635.1. Taxonomy (NCBI): domain Eukaryota; kingdom Metazoa; phylum Chordata; class Amphibia; order Caudata; family Salamandridae; genus Lissotriton; species Lissotriton helveticus. Next base: position 592,347,879 of record NC_136065.1, on the reverse strand, counting down.
TTTGCAAATCCTCTGCTACTGTACGTGCACCCTAAAACCACACAATTAAAAATTGGTTGAAATTCATACAGAGAAGGGGTTTGCTGCACTCAAAAGGCTGGCTGCATGCTGACACAGTGGGGGTTAGCTATAAATAGGAAGCTAGGTCAAAGGAGCAGCTAGATGTGTTTTACGAAAAAAAGAAAACTGAAATTGACAGAAAACAAAAGATTAAAATAAAGTTATGATCGCTGGAAAAACACAGATAAAGTAAAGTTATAGTTCCAAAACCATTTTCAAATGCTATGCTGCAAACACATTTGTCATTCAGTATCTGCTGTGTTCCACTGAAGAGCTCATGAAGAGTGAAACATATGTGTTTGGAACTAAGAAAATGAAATATTGAAAAGAATTAATAGTTATCAAAAACCGCAACTTTGCAAAGGTGGTTGACATTGACCCGAATGCACTGGGAGGGTTACTGAGTCCTTAATCGTTATTCACATGAGCCCCACATCTGAAAGCTATTGGTGAGTGCCAGTCATGGTTTAATTGTGGCCACATTGAGAGCGGTGCGTGTGTGTGCGCGTGCGTGCCTGCGTGCGTGTGTGTGCGCATGTGTGCTATATTTAGTGCGCGTGTGTGCATGCGTGTGTGTGTGTTATATATATATATATTGTAAATACACAGTGGCGATCACCGATATACATTATTTTGCTCAAAACATGACAATCTACTGACTGTATCAGCTAAGTTTTGGCATGACAAATTTTGTGAAGACCATCCACAGGAGAAGTAGGCAAAACTTGGGGGATGAAGGACGAGAGGGTAGGAGGTATTGCAAAAATAAGTGGTGTAACGACTTGCGTTGTAAAGACTGCGATGTAACATACCGCGATCATTTTGATCGCGTTGGTACATCACATATTCCTCATATCTATTGCCTGGGCGGCTGTGTGGATTTAGATCAAAGTTGTCATGAAAGTAGAACTTCACTCAGAAGGCTATTCTTTTTGTTTGGTTTGGTGTACATCAGTAGATTTTAGGATAAAAGTGAAATTTGCACAGTGAGCTTTGAAGGGTTAACACTTTTGTATATCTCTGCTGTTTTAACTCCTGAGCCATGACTGGCTAATCCTTTCAATCAAATGTTGAATTCTTTACAAAATGTGATAGGCTGATCAGGGTTGAACCTTTTTCTCCTCCTTTTTGAAACTCTCAAGTCAGATCTGACTTGCAAGTTTCTCATGGTGAAAGAACATTTTCCACAGCCAATGAGGAGGCAAATGCAAGGGCAGTGGTTAGGGGCACTAAGAAGCATAGAAAAATACAGCAACCCCGGAGAAAAAAAACACATGATTCAAGAGTTGTCAGTGGCCATGTTAAGGAAAGCACAGGCTAAATCAAAGACTAAAATGAGTTTCTGGCTTTTCTTGGAAGGCAGAAGGTAAGGCGTAGGGTTTGGCCATAGGCCACGCCCTGCATCCAACCTCCCCAGAGCATGCCTGAAGGGCATGCAAAGGGAGTGTTGGGTACCTGTTGGAAGGTTGGGCACAAGGAGTTTGGAAATGAAGTATATCACAAACAAATAACAAAACTCAAGCAGAGTACAGTTACAGGCAACAGCGGACGCAGTGACCGCACTCCCCTGCTGTGTTCCCTTTGTGATTGCTTCAACAATAAGTCCAGCTGGGTGTGCACGAGCTACTCCAGCACCTGCCATTGTTGGGTGCGAGCTGCGAAGCAGAAACAGGATGAGCCCAAGACCTGGAGTGGTGCACCACCCGTTAAGTGAAGATAGTTTTTCAATAAAGCATATAGTCTTGATTAGGTTGTCTCAATAGAACCTTTATTTTCATCAGAATCCAAATACAGAAAATTGTCAGCCAACACGTTTCGTTCATATGGAATGAACTTCTTCAGGGCAAAAAGTGATGTGAAGACGGAGTTGACGGCTGCAGTTTCTCTTCACTTCCAGATTCATCGTATGCTGGCCGTTATCAAGGAGGCCTATGCAGCCACACTGTACATGTTAATTCTCTCCAAGGACTTCACATCACTTTTAGCCCTGAAGAAGATTATTGCATATGAATAAAACGCGTTGGCTGGCAATTTTCTGTATTTGGTTTCTCATGCGCACTTTGCAAGTTCTCCATGCAGGCTGCATTACAGCCTGGGTGGAGAACATGCCCAGGCCCCAGCCCCTGTCTGAGTGCCGAACCACAGTGCAGAGACCAACCACAGCGCTGTATTGCAATATTGTGATTCACTGTGGGGAGCCTGGGAGCCCGGGTGCTTCCTGTTGTCGGACTCGAGGAAGATGAAGAAGATCAGGTAGAGGCGGTGGCCGACGTGATTCCAGGTAAGTGTGCTTTTAAAATAAATTGTATTCATTCCCCCATCACTCCCATTCAGAAGAAGCCGCTACTGACTTCTTCCTGAGTCCAGATGGCTAGACAGTTATAACAACCGAGCTATGCAGAGTGGAAGGTCAAGGAAAAAGAGTTTGCATGATCAGCCATTTCCCATTACCAATACCCACCCCCTGCCTCAGCGCTGTGAACATTGGAAGGCAGTGCAATCACTAAACAAGCAACAAAATGAAGTGGAAAGCACAAGCATTGTAAAAAAACCAATGGGTCTTGCCTATGAAAAAGCCATTGATATTGCCTATGTGTTTTGGCCATGTTGTACACCAGTATGGCTGCTGTTCAGCACGGATGGCTAAAAGCTAGCTGCATAGAGGAGAATAGCACAGAGTGGAGTGCCATAGTAGAATGGCATAGAGTGTTGTAGAGTGGAATGGTGTAAAGTGGAGTGGAATGGCGTAGAGTGGTATGGTGTGAAGTGGCAGAGAGTGAAGGGTTGTGCAGTGGCGTAGAGAGGGGTGCCATACTGTGTTGTGTTGTAGAGTGAAGAATGTCATGGAGAAGAGAGGAGTATCATGGAGTAGAGTAGTTGGAGTAGGGTGGAGTAGAGTGATGTAGAGTGGAAATGAGCTGTGTGGAGTACAGTGGAGTGGAGTAGAATAGAGTGGCGCAGAGTGGAGTGGAGTAGGGTGGCATAGAGTGGAGTAGAGTAACATAAGGTGGAGTAGACTGTTCTAGAGTAGAGTGTCGTAGAGTGGAGTTTTGTAGAGTGAAGGGGCATGGTGCAGAGGGGCGTATACTGGAGGGGAGGGGAGTAGATTGTGGTGGCGTAGAGTGGAGTACAAAGTCATAGAATGGAGTTCCCTAGTGTGGAGTGGCATAGAGTGAAGTGCCGTAGAGTGGAGTTGAAGAGAGTGGAGTGGCATAGAGTGTCATGGAGTGTTGTAGAGTAGTTGACTGACGTAGAGTGGAGTAGAACGGAGCGGCGCAGAGTGTCATAGAGTGGAAGGGGGTAGAGGAGTATAGAGTGGAAGGTTCTAGAGTGGAGTGGTAAAAGTAAATCGGCATAGAGTAGAGTTTAGAAAGTGTTGTAGAGTGAAGGGGCATAGACTAGTCTAGAGTGTCAGCGTGGAGTAGAGTGTCATAGATTGGAGGGCCATGGAGCGGAGTAGGGTGTCATTGAGTGGAGTATCGTAGAGTGTCTTAGTGTGGAGTGGATTGGTGTAGAGTAGAATATCATAGAGTGGAGTGGCTTAGAGTGGAGTGGGATAGAGTGCAGTGGGTAGAGTAGAGTGGAGTATCATAGAGTAGAGTTGAGTAGAGTGGAGTGGCGTAGCATAGTGTAGTAAAGGGTCATAAAGTGGAGTAAAATGGCACAGAGTGAATAGAGGAGAGTGGAATAGAGTGGAGTAGAGTGGCGCAGAGTGGCATAGAGTAGAGTGTCACCTGTGGCATAGAGTGGAATAGAGTATAGAGGCATAGAGTAAAGTCCACTGGTGTAGATTAAAGTGGCATAGACTGCTGTGGTGTATCATGGAGTGGTGCAGAGTGTCATCGACTGGTGTAGAGAGGCGTACAGTGGTGCGTAATAGAGTGAAGAGGTAAAGTAGAAGGGCGTAGAGTGGAGTAAAGTGCTGCAGAGTGGATGGGCAGAGAGTGTCATAGAGTGGTATGAAGTGTCATGGAGTGTCATGGAGTGGAGTTTCGTAGAAAAGAGAGGCTTAGAGTGGAGGGCGTAGACTGGTAGGGCATGGAGATGAAGGGAGTAGAGGGGAATAAAGTGTCCTAGAGTGGAGTGATGTAGCGTAGAGTAGAGTACAGTGGAGTACAGTGGAGTGGCATAGAATGGAGTAAATTGGCATAGAGTGGAGTGGTATGGAGTTGAGTGGCATAGAGTGGGGATTGTAGAATTTACGGGCATAGAGTGGAGGGCATAGAATGGAGTGGAGAGGAGTGGAGTTGTAATGAGTGGAATGTCTTAGAATGGGGTGTCATACAGTGAAAGGGGCGTAGAGTGGAGTGGCTTTGTTTGGAAAGGGATACAGTGGAGGGGTGTAGAGTAGAGTAGGGTGTTGTAGGGTGAAGTGGCATAGCGTAGATTGGAGTAAAGTGTCATAGAGTTTAGTAGAGTGGCGTGATATGAGTGGAGTAAGGTGGCATAGAGTGGAGTGGTGTAGAGTGTCATAGAATGAAGTGTCGTAGATTTGAATGTCATAGAATGGAGTGTTATAAAGTGGAGTTTGTAGAGTGGAGGGTCGTACAGTGGAAGGGCACAGAGGATGGCATAGAGTGGAGAGGCATAGAGTGGATTAGAGTGATGTGGAGTGGCACAGAGTGAAGTGTCATAGAGCAGAGGGTCATAGAGTGAAGGGGCGTAGAGTGGAATAGGGTGTCAAAGAGTGGAGTTGCATAGATTGGATGGAAAGAGTGTAGAAGGGCATAGAGTAAAAGAATGTAGAATTAAGTAGTGTGGAGTGGTGTAGAGAGGAGTAAAGTGTTGTAGAGTAGAATAGAATGGAGTGACATAGACTGGATTAAAGTGGCATAGCGTGGAGTGGTGTAGAGTGGCATCGAGAGTCTTAGTGACATAGAGTTGAGTAGAGTGAAGTAGTGTAGAGTGGAGGGCGTAGAGTAGAGGGTCGTACAATGGATGAGCACAGAGTGGAGGGGCGTAGAGTGGAGCAGAGTAGAGTGTGATAGAGTGGAGCAACTTATAGTGGGGGCATAGAGTGGCATGTTTTACAGTGGCTTAGCATATAGTAGAGTAAAGTGTCATAGATTGGAGTATAGTGGAGTGGCGTAGAGTGGAGTGCTGTGTAGTGGAGTGAAGTAAAGTGGAGTAGCATAGCATTGAGTGGAGTGGCACAGCGTAGAGTGGTGTACAGTGTCATAGAGTGGAATGGCATACTGTGAAGTGTTGTGGAATGAAATAAAGGGGCACCAAGTGTAGGTGAAAGGAGTGGCATAGAGTAGCATAGAATATATTAGAGTAGCATAGAGTGTCTTAGAGAGGAGTGGCATACATTGTGATAGGTGAAGTGGCGTAGAGAAGAGTAGAGTGGCTTAAAGGGAAGTGACAGAGTGGCATGGAGTAGAGTGTCATTGAGTGAAGTGGAGTAGAGTTGAGTGGGATACAGTAGAGTCTCATACAGTGGAGTGTCATAGATTGGAGTAGAGCGGCCTGGATTGTTGCAGACTTGTGTAGAAAGGAACCGCATAGAGTAGAGTGTTGTAGAGTGGATTAGATTAGAGAGGCATAGAGTTGCATAAAGTGGCATAGTGTTGATTAAAGTTTTGTACAGTGGAATAGAGTGAAGTGGCGTGGAGTGGCATATAAAGGCATAGAGTATAGTGGCATAGAGTGTCACGGAGAGGAGTCTCATAGAGTGGAGGGGCAAACAGTAGAGGGGCATAGAGTGGATGGTCATAGAGAAGTTGGAGAAGAGTGGAGTGTCATAGAGAGGAGTGATGTAGAGTGGAGGGGCATAGAGTGGCATAGAGAATAGAGAGGTAAGTTTTGTAGAGTGGAGTAAAGTTTTGTAGAGTAGAGTGGCATAGAGTGGAGTGCCGTGGAGTAGAGTAAAGTGGAGTAGAGAGGAGTGGCATAGCATGAAGTGTAGTAGAGCATCATGGAGTGAAATGGCATAGTATGGATTGACGCAGATTGGATTAAAGTGGCATGGAGTTTAGTAGAGAGCAGTGACATAGAGTGTTGTAGAGTGCAGTGTTGTACAGTTTAGTGGATCAGAGAGGAGTATTTGAAAGTTGAGTGGGGTATAGTGGATCAGAATATTATAGAGTGGAGTAGAGTGTTGTTGAGTGGAGTAGATTGGAGTGGAGTATAAGAGAGTGGAGTGTCATAGAGTGGAGCAATTTGAAAAGAAGGGGACCCCTACTATTAATGCATTCACTACTTGTAGGGAATAATATGAACTCTTTTTTGCAAAGCAGACAGTAGTGAACTAAATTAATAAGCCAACAAACCCAAGAAATCCATACAATTAAATAAATGAGTATTGTGACATGCAATAACAACTAATAGAAGCAAAACTGTTTTTTATGTATAAATTGATTTTTTTGCTTTATTTAAATCATTTTCTTCAATTTTGATAAACATTTCCTATATATAAATATACATGTATTGCTTTAAAAAGTCAGTGATAAATATATTTATACTCCTAAATATATGTGAAGACATACTATATTACAAATAAGAAAAGAGGGGGAAAAAAGGAGACAACACAAATGACTCCGATGTTACTAGGGGCTAGTGGAGCAAGCAAAGCGGTGGATGGAAACTCTACGCGCGTTTCGGCATTTGCCTTCTTCAGGAGTCCGTCATTTGCTATAGGACATTGGACACAACACTGAAAAATAATTAAAAACATGTCACAAACTCATGTTCTAGTGGAGTTGTACAATTATCATATATACAGTGTAACAGTCTTGGGCTTAGGTCAAGTTTATATTGAAAAACACAAAGCAAAATTATCATGTTCATAGGACTCTTGATATTTACATATGTTACACCAGGGAGCAGCTTTATATAGAAACGAAAGTATTAATTTAAAATTCATAAGGTAATCTGTTATATACTATATAAATGCTATGAATATACTTTGATTCAAAAACATCGTTTAATCCAATACCTAGATGACTCAATGATCTATACATATATTAAATTAACTTCATATTTAGATTTTCTTCCTTTTCTTCTAGAGAGAGAGATATTCCTTAATCTATTATATGAAACATTGGTATTATGAACATACATTGATTTAAGAACATGGAGTGATATGATAACTAGTTATGTCATAGAGTGGAGTACAATGGCCTAGAGCGGCGTAGAGTGGCATAGATTGGAGGATCGTGAAGTAGAGTGTCATCGAGTCGAGTGCCATAGAGTGTCATGGATAGGAGTACAGTAGTGTGTCAGTGGTGTAGAGTGGAGTGGAGTGGCATTTAGTGGAGTGGCATAGAGTGGAGTTGAATAAAGTGACATAGAGTGGAGTAGAGCAGCATAGAGTGGAGTAGACTGGCATAGGTGTAGAATGGCAATGAGTGGAGTAGAGTAGAGCAGTATGGAGTAGAGTGTCATAGAGTGGAATGAGTGGAGGTGTATAGATTGGAGTGCCATACAGTGTTGTAGAGTAAAGGGGTGTAGTGTGGCAAAGAGTGTCATAAACAGGAGTGGAATATAGTGAAGTATGCATGATGTGGTAGTGCACTGCCATTACATACAATACATTTTCAATTGAAGTGACCATTACATATGCACAGGCATACAGTTTTACTGACAAAACTATACAGCACACACTTGTTAATGTGTGGAAATGGCATCACCTAGTGCATTGATTTGTTTCGAGCCTATTAAAATATTTGTTTTCAGCACACTTCTGAATTGCAAAAAATGTGCTTAATTTGTGCTTTCCTAATTCTGAATTAATCAGAAATATTTTTACAGTTAATTTACAGACATTAAAATTTGTTGCATGCTAGAAAAAACATTTTCTTTCATACTCCCGGATTGTCACACAAATCCTCTCACTTTGAAATCAGTAAAAAGTAAACACCAAGCTCCTTCGGAAGACAGAGCCTTACATTTGACCTCTGTCTTTGAATGTACAGCTAACATGACAAGATAATGTTGTGTAGAATCCGAACGTAATTTACCGATTCATGCCCTTATAGAGGTATAATTCACATTGCCCTTATATAGACATAGAAATTATACCCATATTTAGACATAACCCATTCGGTCCAAATACAGGTATGGCTACTTCCACTAGTTCCAAAAATCCACAACGATTTCTTGGAAAACTCGGCTTCAGCAGTCAGGGACATCCCCTTGCTTGAATATTGATTTGTCCTAGAAATCATGGAGTTTTCAAAGAACTACCATTCCCTTGGGGTTCTTTGATGACATTATTATGTCCAACTTTACGTCAAACTAGGCACCTTCAAGGTATACATATGCCTACACTTGCCCTAGCAGACACACGGTGGTTTGGAGCAGCTCGACTATCTGCTTGCCCGACGCAACTCGCTACAGCAAGTGCCGAAGGAAGCCGACCCTCCAGCTGACGCACTGATTGAGAAGCTGTCCTTTCTCTCGCTGAGAATCCAGCGCTAGTGTTTCCAAGCTCCCCTCGCGGGGATTTGGGAAATCGAGTCCCGAGACAGAGATACTAGACCTCCTTCATTCTAAAACCAAGGTACGGAGCTGATTAGACCCTAAGAGAAATCTTGGATAGATTCTTGGCAAAAGAAAGCTAAACTTATGCTACACCACACTTACTTCTTCCCTCGTACTAGACTTAAGTTAGGTACATTGGGGATAGGCGTATTTTAGAAGCACCAGTTGAGTACTTTTAGCTTTGTTATTTATGTATGTATTTATCTATGGTTTAGAAACCATGCAATGCTTTTACAGTATTATTTTATAACACTCTTCTTACTGTACGCATTATACTTTGCAACCAGTATTATGATTGTAGCAGTTCACTTTACTTACATGAGAAAGAAGACTGATCAATAAAACCTTTCATTGAAAACGCCCGTCTCTCTATTTCTCTGTACCTCTGATGAAACGAAGCATGCACGATTGACTGAGTAAAATATCTATCTCTTGTTTCCACGACTCTGAAGATCAGTTTTATTCTTGGGGAAATAAAGTTGTCATGTTTATGCGGTTGTCAGAAACTAATCCCTTCTTGTGTATTCTAGAAAGTTTCTAGTGACCTCTGAGCTAGCTGGCACTCACAATTAAGTCTAATATATTCGATAGAGACCTAGTCGACCTAAGTCCTACGTCAAATCTATAGGTTATATTAGTCCAATGCGCAGAGCCTATTGGGAATATAGGAACTACACTACAATAAGAGCAAAATGTGAAGGTCTGTGTACAGAAAGCAAGCACTCATTGAAGAATATAGTAAACGGCTATGCTCCACAGGAGGGACAAAGGCGTGCTGGACAGCCTCAAACAAATAAAGTCAGCAAACAGAAGGCAAGCAAATGTGAGCTACAAACCACAAATCCAATGGTAAGCAATGGGTGGAATCCATTCTTAGGTAAGCTTTCAGAATGCCAAATAAGAAGTCTTTAGCAACCATTAAAGCTGTGCTATCTGGTAGGCTTTGATCTAAAAATCACAGTCTCCCCTTCCCTTGTCCCATCTCCTCATTTCTTTTCTTGTGTTCCTTTTCTCCCTCTGCCATGTTCCACCCTCTACTAGAAACTATTCGCTCCTCAACTCTCGACTGCTCCCACTCAGTGCTTTGAATCAGCTTTAGTGGAACAGAAGAGCTTATTCTTGGGATAAAAATAAGATGTAGCTTCTGTTATAAGATGGACAAAAATGTACTCAGTAGTGACAATAAACATCTGAAGGGTTGTTGGGACTGCATGGAAGGCCGTCTGTTGTAGTCCAGAGTAGATTAGAGCTTCAAATTGGCACTTAGGGCCATCCTCTCCAAAATGTATTTTTAACTCAAAGGCACAACACTAGCACTTCTCAGCCTGCTGGGATATTTTTAATGGGACAGTATTCGCTTTTCTCAGCAGTGCTGTTATACTTGAAATCTATCAATTCATTTATATTTAGTGTATTGTGCGGCATGTAGGCTTTTAGACACCACTTCAGCATGCGCTCAGGCCCCAGGGAGAATTTGGAGCTGGGTCGCAGAGGGGCAGATGGAAGCAAATGTGCGGAGAATGGAGGGGACGAAATGGAGGGAACGACTGATAGAGCAAGAGGGGTGAACATAGAAGTAGAAATGGAAGTCAGATGAGGAAGGCTGAGGAGAAGTAGAAATGGAAGTCAGATGGGGAAGGCTGATGAGGGGCTACATTTATTTATTGATACAGTTTTATATAGCATGAACTTGATCCCGAAGGATATCAGAGCACTTTACAATTAGAGGGAAAGGTAACAAATCAAAACATGAGTCTAGCATGGGGAATATAATAGGCATTGAATCAAATAGTGCACACATAACGGCTCCTTTTTAAAATCTGAGTGAACGAGGAGTGGGCTATATGTTGGAGCATAGTGATATAAGGGGAGTAAGTGAAATCCTATACAGGAATAATCCCCAATACCAAATAATAATCTAAACATGAGTCAAATGGGGCGTCTAATAGGCATTGAATCAAGTGGTGAACATCTAATAGATCATTTATACAACTGGGTGAACGAAGAATGGGCAAGACGATGTAGCATAATGACTTAAGGGGAGTAAATACAATAATCATGTACAGGAATAACGAAAAAAAAAAAAAATCATATACTGGAATAATGACTGATAATATAGTATGTCCGATACACTTAGAGCTAAAAATTGCCCCTCCTGTTAAGGTAAGAACTTATTCATGAGGAATCTTTTTGCTTTCAATGTGAAAGCAGCCTTGGAAGAGATCCTCCGAATTTCCGGTGGAAGAGAGTTTCACATTTTTGGCACAAAGTGGAGCTAATGGTTGGGGATGGAAAGAAATATGGATTTATTTTACGTACTTCACGAAGCAACTGCTTGTCATGTTACAGGCACTTCAAAGCACTTTCATAAAATATAATTATGCAGAAATACAATACAATAGCATGATAATGGAAACAAACATCCACAGTTGAGAGACTGTACCATATGCATCAAGCATTGTTTTGAAAGAAGAAACATCCGGGCAAGAAAGCTGTATACAGACGGATTAAGTAGTCTCATAGGCTGTGCAAAAATGTAAATGAATGGGCACAGCCCTGCTAATTGGAAAATGATGCTTTGCTGGCACCAAGTCTACAACGTAATTTAATCCTGAATTAATAAATGAGGAGCAGAGCTGCTCAACATGCAACAGGTGCCGACCAACTATAATATTCCCATGTTCACTGTGACCATAAAAGATATATATCACAAGAAGAATCCCCACGCCGCAGCAAAGATTCATGAGCCACACCAATTGCGAGTGTTGGAAAAGTTATTTAATTGTAACCAGGCAGACAAACAATACATATATATATATATAAAATATAGAAAATTTACATAGAAAAGGTAGAAAAATAACTAATGTGCACAAGGATACAATTGAATAAAGAAAGAAGTTTATCTTGAACCGCATAACATGTGGCCTTACTTTTCATCCTGTGGAAGTCCCCTGAAATCCATGAAAGACCTTAATGTGTCAACACAGACAATAAGTCATGGGCCAATTGCACGGTGTCACAATTTAAGAAAACAAATTAAGAAATAAGAAATGGCAAATACTCTCCCACAAGTTGCCCTCATTGATAGGTAGTAAAAGGACAACAGGCTTAATAGATATTCTGACTAACAAAATGTAAAAATAAAAAATAAACGTATATTAAATTCATAATGGTACATTTTCGCTGTATAAAAAGAGAACACTGTAATAATTGACATATGCTTGCTTCACACAAAACGTCACTAGATGCACTTGATCACTAATTTCACAATTTTGGTATTTGATATGTAAGCATTGTTAACAAATAAAGAACACTAGAAATAAAAAAATAGTAAATAAAAATGACACTGTTTCCGGGCTAACTTTGCCACTGGAACGAAGTTGCACCTGACTGATGAGCAGGGCTGGACTGGCCATAGCGGGCACCGGGCAATCCCCCGGTGCGCCGCATGGGTGGGGGCCGGTTTTGGGCTCCTGGGGGCCGTTTTTGTTACAGGGCCGTTTTTGCAGCATAGCTGCAAAATCGGCCCTGTAACAAAAATGGGCCGAAAAACGTCCCTGGCAAAGAGCTCGGCAAAGAGCTCGGCTGCACCTCCAACCCGGGCGGCCGAGCACTTTGCCAGGGCCGGTTGTGGTTCCCAGTCCGGCCCTGCTGATGAGCCCTAGTTCAGAAGGACATGGCCTTCGAGCTAGGGCTGGACTCTTCCTATTGGAGCAGGAAGGCTTACTTGCATATGGGTTGGACTAATCTGACGCGGCATGGTGGGCAAACAAATAATGGACTGGGTTGCGGCCCCAAGTCACTCCCAATGGGTGAGATTGATTCAAGCATCCCACCCGTCAATTTCTGCTTTACTTCAGTGCACCTCCTCAAATTAAGCATAGCTTGATTGAACATCTCAAGAGAGAGTCAGCACCGCACTCATAACTAAGACGATCGTAATCGCCTGGCCACCTGCCTTCAGCAGAGGTTGCAGAATGGGCCATCCTGCAACTGCACATTCTCTCAAGTTGCAACATGCTCAGGAACATTTGCACATCAGACCTTGAGAATGCCAACCTTTTAACTACCAAGCTATCTCAGCAGCCTAGCTCTTCTACTACATGTGCTTGGCCATATTTATGATCCAGTTTGCGTTGCTCTTGCACCATGCAATGTGGTGCAAGCGTGATGCAAACTGTAAGTCATATTTTTGAAGCAACGCAAAGCCACTTTACGTGGCTTTGATTGGCTCCAAAAATATGGAAATATGCAACGCGATGAAAATCACTGCATTGCGTTACTCTACCCTGGGAAGGCATTCTATGGACATTGATTGGGTGTTTCCATGCAAATCCAATGTTTTTTTATGCATTCCCAGGTTTCTGGGAATGCGGCAAAAAGATACGGCCCCCAGGTGAGGCATAACGAGAAGAAATATGTTAATTTCTCCTTGTTGTTTTCCTCTTTCTATGAAAAGAGGGAAAAGCCTCAAAGGATTGTTATTGTGCAGGAAGGTGTTCCTTCCTGCACAAAATCAACCCTGCCTACAACAAAGGCACTGGGCTGCCAAAACGGCACCGGCACATGGAAAAGGACCGGAATGCGCTGTATTGGATTAATGCGGCGCATTCCTGCCCTTTTCCTGTGACGCAGGCCAGCGCAGCAAGGTGACTTACTGTGCTGCCCTGCGCCACTGATGTCATAAATATGGCCTTGAAAAGAGGTGACTAGCAGGACCTGTGCCTCCAGTGGGTCTCTCCAGTAGATGAAACAAGTGCAGCTCATCACCACCCCCAGCACCACGTGGGTAGTTGTCCAACAGAAATTATCTCAAGTCTCTGCACGCTGAGCTGGCAGCTTACTGGGTGATTAGTGGAAGTTCAGTGAACAAATGTGTCACAGCCACCATCTATTCAGGGTGGTGGTCACGGTATTATGCTCTGCTGCAGTATCACGATGAATTGTTAGGAATAACACTGATCAACAACTATTGTTGGGGCGACCAGTGCCAGAACAAGCGGATATGGAAGACCCAATAAAGAATCAAAGAGATTGGCAGGAGACATTGAAAAACACAGTGGGCACATCCCCAGAGAGCTCCACCCACATTACATGTTTCTGACAAAATTACAGTGTAAAAAAGCACTTGATTCTGAATAAGGAAACTTACCGCTTTGGACTTCACATGGGGTAAGATAACAATTTACAAATACCAGTACAAAACAATACAGCAATCTACCTACGCTTCCTTCCCCACCAACAAACACACAATAGGCAATTTGGTTGTCCTTTTCACTTCACCTGCTAATTTAATGTGAGGAGGCTGAGAAAGAGGAGTAACGTGTTTTACTGAATGATTTGCAGATTAGCCACATCGCTGCGGCGGCTATTCCGCCGCAGCACTAAGGGGGTGGGGCGGCCGCGCGGCGGGCGCATGCTGGTGATGTAACCGCTCCGTCACGCCGCAGTTGGGCTGTGCTCATGAAGGAGCGGTTCTGTCATGGCCCGCCCGCTCAATGGAACGCCCAGCGCAGGCGCGGAATCCGCACCGCGCAGGCGCGGCGAGCGGGCCATGACGGAACCGCTCCGTCATCAGCACAGCGCCACCGCAGCTGATGACGGAGCGGTTCCGTCATCAGCATCGAAAGAGTTAAGGGGCATATTTACAAGCCCCCTTGTGTCGCACTTGCACCACACAACGTTGTGCAAGACTGATGCAAATTAAAAATGAAATTTATGAAGCAACACAAGGCCTCCTTGCGTGGCCCTGAGTGTCTTCATAAATCATGAGTAAAGCAATGAGGCACAATTGCTGCGTTGCATTACTCTGCATCAGGGAGGCTTTTCCATTGGTGGATCGTGGGTGTTCCCACGTAACATCCATGAAGTTTGACACATTCCCATGTTTACCTGAAGTGGTAGACCTAGGAATGCGCAAAAAAACTACGCCTTCCCAGGAGAGGCTTAACGAGGAGAAATATCTTTATTTCTCCTCATGTTTTCTTCTGCAGCACCCATCAAAAGAGGAAAAAAAGCCTCAAGGGAATGTTTTTGTGCAAGAAGGTGTCCCATTTTTTTGGGGGAAAACAATTTTTATTGCAGAATCAGAAATGTACAATCATATAAACGATCCCTCCCATCACCGTTTATCGCTGATCTCAGTCGTGAACAGTAGTGCACACAGCCATTCAGCCCACATCCCGGAGGCAGGGCGGCAACATCTAGGAAGCTGTTCGGAAAGCAAGTGAGAATACACAGCAACAATATGCATTTGACATCTGTATAATTAGGCTTGTTTAGAAGATCTGCTTTCCACTACCCACTCAACCCCTAACCCCAACAAATAACAGTTCCCTCCCGGCCGTCATAAAGAGTAATGAACAATTCCCATGTTCTTTGCCGCACTCTGTGGAACCTAGCAAGCTAGCCCCTCATTCCGCTGCCAACTCTCGAACCACTCCCGGCAGTCAAAGTCACTCTTTCAGCTGTAGCCCCTCGCCCCCCACCACCCACCCACCCCCTTGGTCTCTCGCTGGTGTGAGCTGTATTCAGGATCAAATCTCATCATTCAGGAGCTGAGGGAACCACATTCATACAATCGTGCATCACCTGGAACTCTCCAATAGCTTCATTCTCCCTGGTCTCCCTCCCGTGATTGGTACTCGTGCAGGGCAACCACTAGGCCTTCCCATATCCGTGCTGCTTCCAAACCCTTTTCATTAGCTGTGCGGGTTGCTTGTCTAAGCCGAACCATACCTTCACTTCTGGCCCATTTCTCCAATTCCGCCGCCCAGCGCTTACTGGACGGGCCCTCTGATGACTTCCAGTGCCAGGTGATCTCTCTCTGAGCCAAAATCAGTCCTAGGTCTACAAATTTACTGGTGACCTTCGTTTTTTTCGTGTGCGGGAACCAGAGCAGCAGACAGACCGCTTTGTCATAAGTCAGCTGTCTATCTGTCACCCCGTTCAAAAGCTCTCCCACTTCTGTCCAATACAAGCCCAGCTTCGGGCAATCCCACATCATGTGATCTAGTTCTGCCCCTGCGAAGGAGCACCTGGGGCATGTCGCATCCTGCACACGGAAATGCCTTTGCACCTTGCCAGGTGTCAGGTATGCCCTATGTATTACAAAGAAATGTACTTGTTGGAAGCGGGCATTCCTACATCCCTTCCACGCTCTCCTCAGGATTTGGCCCCACGTAGCATCCGTTATGGGTTTCCCTACGCTCTCTTCCCATTTCCCTTTCAACGCCGCCAGGGGTGTTAGGCCTTCATGAAGCATTCGGGAATGTAAACATGTTACCGCTTTAAATGTCCCTGCCGACATCACTACGTATTGGCACGCCATCGTGGTCATTGGCTCTGCGATCCCCACCTTCCAATGCTTCTTCATTGCCGCGGTCACTGCCATATATAGCAGGAAACTCCCAGCCGGTATCCCAAATTGGTTCTGCACCGCTTGGAAGGGAAGCAACTCACCGTCGGCGTTGGTGCAAGAAGGTGTCCCATATTGAACAAAAACAATCCTCCTTACAACGCAGGCACCCTTGGTGCAAGGGTGCCTGTGTTGGCGCTAGGCAGCCAAAAGAGAGCCAGCGCAGGGGAATAGGTTGGAATGCCCCGTATTGACTTAAATAGGGTGTATTCTTGCCCTTTCCCTGTTACGCAGTGCAACGCAGCAGGGTGCACTTGACCATCAATATGGCCCCTAATATCTGGAGAGCTACTTTCAATCCTGGCTTCCCACTTGATCAGGATAAGTGACCTTAGGCAATATTACATTGACTTCCTTTGTCTCTTTTATTTTTTTTTTTTTTTTATTTTGCCCTCAAAGAGGCTAATCAGTTCATAGTGTGTGGGATGCAAGCACATCCATTTACAGTGAACAAGATAAGAAAAAAAAAGTACATTACTAGTGAAAGGTTTTGCTTTGACTTGGCGCGTTGATGGTGGTAATTCACAGTTAAAGGGTGCTTAATTGATAAGATCATTTTCTGGTTATATGAAAGTAACAATGAAACTAAGAAAAGCGATCTACGGAGTAGTTAGTATGTTTGTAAAATGTTAATTGTTGTTTTAGCATGTTACCGTGGCTCCGAAATATTTTATAGGGGATCCAATATTGCCTTCATTAATATGTTAAAATGAAATGGAACGCATAGTTCTGTTACTGCTCGTGAAAAGTTACTTTCTTCTTCATGAGTAAAGTGTTTGATTTCCTTAATCTTATAGGCATTTCTAATTTACGGCTACTGTTACAAATTTGTTGCAAATGCATTTTAAAGGAGATTGAACGTTTGGTTTAAGTTTATGGAGTTAACCTCAGCCTGCAATCGCTGCTGACTTGTTTATGAATCGCAGTCTTTAGCAGAGATGAGACACTGCAGAGTCTGTGCGCGCGGACAGTTGCAGCACGCTGCTCTGACCTTTGCCACCATGCTGCCAGTTTCATTCAGCGCGCTGTCGGTGAAGGGCACTGCTTACTCTGCGGAGTCCCGGGAAGTTCACTATGTCAGATGATGGATAGACTTAAAGCATAACCATCTCAAGAATAAGAGAGACAAGTCTGCTGGGGTCAAGGCACTAAAGTCTGGCCCTGTTGCTGAAAATCAGAGAAAACCGGATCCCTATTACTTAAATTGCCCAGGGGCTCAAGGTGTGTGTGCGTCCACTTCTTGATCCGCTGAGTCGGGTATTGCAGAGGGGTAGTGGACACTTGAACAGTCTCTGGAGCAGATTTACTAAGATTTTGCGCCATGCTTGCATCACAAATGTGACGCTAAACGGCACACATTTTTTCCCCCTAATTTACTTTACAGCGCTAAACTTGTTTTGCGCTGGAAGTAACGTAAAAGTAATGCGAAGGAGCGCATAACGCTACTTCGCATTACTTTGTGCCATGGGGGCGTGACAGGGGCGGGGCATGGGGGTTCCCATGCAACCACCCGAGATTTCTCGCGCTAAACCCAGTTTACTAAATACAGTAGATTGGCTTTAGTGTGAGAAAACTGCGCCCTTTTAAACTAGGCGCATGGAAGGAGAAATGCTTTAATTTCTCCTTCCTTTTCCGACTTTGCATGCGTGCTGCACTGTGCAGCATGCATACAAAGCGGGGAAAGCTTTCCCTCGTGTCTAGGCATAGTATTTTGTACAAATCCTATGCTAGACTCACACACAACCACCCTAGTGCTATGGCGCTAAGGTGGTGCGTGGCGCACACCACCTGTAATCAGTGCTGTAATCAGTGCTGACACAAGGGAAATGGGAGGAGAGACCCATATCTTTGAAAATATGTCACTCTCCTGCTCCCTCCCTGTCACGCTATGTAGTGCAGCCTCGCGGGAGGCTGCGCTGCGTTGGGTGGAGATTTGGTAAATCACCCCTCTTTCTGTAAAGCAGATACCTGTTCACATATAGCGCCAGTGATATCTTCAGCTAGCATTCCTTCATTTTCATGGGGGTTTTGCCCTGTCCACACAAAGAAAATACTTTGCCCAGCACAATAGTATGAACATAGGTGCAAAGGCAAACTAACTCTTTCTTGAAAAAAAATACTCACACACTGGCTTGTGATCTTTTTTAAGTGTGAAGTTGCCCCCCTGAGAAAAGTCATGAAATTATTTAAAGCCCAGCTGAGAGTGAAAGCCTCATTTTTGATAACATAGTATTTGACTTCACTCTCTTGAGTTCTCTAGAAGCAATAGCCACAGTATTTTTTAACACCATTAATCACCTAAGTCAAAGCAGCCCCAAAACTTTTAGAACTGGCATCATTGGTGACTTCACAGTCACTATCTCTCTCTCGTTCAAAAGCTTGGAGATCGGGTTCTTTTCCCAAATCATCGGTCACATCATTAAATTCCACCTGCGGAGCATCATTCCATAGAAATCCTACATCCTTTATCAGACATTTCCTTGTATTAGTATGTTCAGTCAGATTCCTTATCAACCTACCATAAAATTCGATCGTGCCCATAAAAGTAAATAGTTCTTTCCTGCACCATGGTTCCTTCAAATTATTTATAGTTTCAACCACATCTTGATTCAGTATCCCTCGAGCACTTAAAATTTGTTGATCAAAATATGAATTTTCCTCTTTAAAAAAAACAACACTTATCAACCCATAATATCAAGCCAAATTTTGGGAATCTTCCCAGGACCTGCCTCACCCTTTCATTGTGTTATTCTCTTGTCCTCCCAAAGACGAGCACATCATCCTTGTAATACATGACTCTCACCAGCCCACTCAGTAGATGGGAAATGGCTCTCTGGTGGAGCTGACAAGAGTGCAAATGGCATTCACATGATTTAAAAGCCCCAACAGCTGTTATAGAGGTTTTTAAGTACTTCTAATGTGTGTGAAGCTGTGCCTGATGGGCAGATACCCAATCGAGTGTTGTGCAGAATTTGGCCCCTGACTACAGTGACAGCATCTTGGTGATATTGAGCAGGGTAACCTTGTTGAGTGCTCCAAAGTTAACACAGAACCGGATTTCTCCACTAACGTTCTTTGCAATGCGATAGAGGCAACCACTTGGTAGCTTCTACCTGGACGATGACATGTATCACAATGTCTGTAGCTTGACTTCCATTGGTTCGAATAGAGCTACACACAACTTTCTAAACTTCAACACTTTATCTTTAGAGTTAATTTTATGTAGATAGCCTAACTGTGAGAAGTTGGCCTGGTATATGATGTCCACAGTTCTGTGGGCACCTTGTATCAGTCCAAACAATCCCTTATGGTGGTGGTTGTAAGTCAACCTTAAAGACAAGCTATCCTAGTGGTAGCATGGACTAAGCAGCCTAAAGGCTTGACTCAAGAGGACATGTGAAGCCAGCTGTTTTACCAGATACAATCCTGTAATATCAAATGAAAGGACACCACACAAGTTATATATTATCAAAATATATGTATTTATTCTTAGAATAATCCCCACTACTCTTTATGAGCAATGAAGCACAAGCGTTTAAATAAAAGCACAGTATAACATAGACAAGTTGCACGTTTTGGATGAGGCCGGTGGCCACTCAAACCATATATCAATAAAGTGGTATAACAATCACTAATCAATGGGGGGTAAGGCCTAGGGCCTTGTGAATTGCTGGGACTACACTGGACTAACAACAGTTAGGACGGGAGTAGCCAGCGGGATTCGGGTGCAGTGCGGGAAGCACGGCTTGCACCAATGTAAAGTCAATGGCGCGTAAAAGTTACAAAGTTATTACAAAAGGAGTCTTCCGACTGGACTAGGACTACCAAACTTTAGACTTAGGCACTAGAGGTGTGTACCAGTGTAGGAACACCGGCGCTAGTAAGTTACCTCACCCACAGGAAGCGGGTGCATAGGTGCCAATATGTGTCGGGTTTCGTCACGCAGTTCGATGGTGCCTGAGGATAAAGATGCTGCAGGCGTCCAGAAGAGAAGTGTCCGGTGCGATCCAAGGGTGGATCGAAGTTGATGGGTACCTGAAAGCAGAGGGGACAGAGTCTGGGTCACTAGCCAGTGACCAGGAAGGAACCAGGCGATGTCGGGCGCAATCAGGTTGATGTCAGGTGCCTTGTCTCCACTGCCACGTGGACTCTGGGGCACCGAGGATGTCCTGGAGTAGATCACGAGCTGTCCCACAAAGGCTCTCGCTGTCGGCGGTGTCGGCTTCCGGATCGGAGTCAACAAACCTTGGCAAAGGCAACCCACGCAGGATTCAAAGAAGGCTCAATACTCGGACCAGCAAGGTCAGAGCGGGTGCTCCTTTTCAGGGGAGCGAGTGCCAGTCTGGAGCAACCAGACCAGCTGTGAAAGTTATTAGGTTCGTCGGTTTTGGGGCCACTAGCCAACGGGCAAGCGACCGGACCAACGCGTCAAGCAGAAAGATGCAAAAGGGCCTCACGCAGCACTCGTCAAGTGTGGAGGGGTGAGCTTCAGTGCACAAGCTGCTCGGGACTAGACCGTCTCAAACTCCAATGCACAGCTTCGAGGGAGCCTCGGGTGCTGCACGGTCAGCGCTTCGTTTTTCCTCCAAGATGGCCGCTCCCACGCTTCAGGTCGCCTCCACGGGTCTCAGCTTTGCAGGGACTGTGGATCGGGCTGTTAGAAGGCAGGCATGCTGGGTCTTGTTGATCTCTGTTGCTCGAGTTTTGGCGGGAACTGCAACAAAGCAAACGTCGAGGTGCTGGATGGTGCCTGTTTGCACAGGGTGGTCACTCCTTGTGACCACCCTGTGCACTGTGGGTGGCACTGTGGGTGA
Source organism: Lissotriton helveticus (assembly GCF_964261635.1). Lineage (NCBI taxonomy): Eukaryota > Metazoa > Chordata > Amphibia > Caudata > Salamandridae > Lissotriton > Lissotriton helveticus. The sequence goes on along the minus strand of NC_136065.1, from coordinate 592,327,104 downwards.
TAGGGTGTGGTGAACTTGTAGTTCACTCCACACTCCTTCCACATTGCCTTTAAGTATCCAGACATAAAGTTAGTACCTCTGTCTGAAAGTACCTCCTTTGGAAAGCCCACTCTGGAGAAAACTCCAAGTAGGGCCCTTGCCACAACAGGAGCTGTTGTGGTCCTCAGGGGAATTGCCTCTGGGTACCTGGTGGCATGATCCACTACCACCAGGATAAATCTGTGCCCAGATGCTGTTTGGGGATCCATTGGTCCAACAATGTCAATCCCAACTCTCTCAAAGGGCACCCCCACCACAGGTAGAGGTACAAGGGGGGCCTTTGTTGTGCCACCTGATTTGCCACTGGCTTGGCAGGTGACACAGGAGCAACAAAACTCCTTGGCATCTTCTGACATATGAGGCCAGTGAAAGTGAGGGACAAGCCTGTCCAAAGTCTTGTTCTGGCCTAAGTGTTCTGCAAGGGGAATATCATGGGCCAAGGTTAGAAGGAAGCCCCTAAATTGCAGAGGTATGACCAACCTCCTGGTTGCACCAGGCTTGGGGTCTCTACCCTCTGAATAAAGGAGCCCATCATCCCAATATACTTTATGGGTACCTTGAGCATTCCCTGCAGCCTCAGCACCAGCTTGCTGTCTAAGGGGTTCAAGGGAAGGGCAAGTCAACTGAGCCTGCCCCCAGTCTGCCCTTGAGGGTGCCCCTGTCCCCAGAAACTCAACCTGATCAGGTTCAAGCTCTTCAGAGACAGTCTCCTCTTGGATCACAGAATCACCCTCCTGTGAGGTCTGATCCTCAACCTGGGGCAAGTCGGAAGGCTCTGCCTTGACCCTCTTGCTCCTTCTCTTGGGTTGTGGTTGGTCTATTGTTTCAAGATCCACCACAGGTTCAGGTAGGCACTTCTTGGCCTGGGGCCTGGTTACAGCAAGGACATGGGCTGAAATCCCTAGCATTTCTGCATGAGTCTTGTACTCCACTTCTGACCATAATGATTCCTCCAGATCATTGCCCAACAAACAGTCAACTGGGAGGTCTGCACTAACAACAACTCTTTTGAGGCCAGCTACCCCTCCCCAGGAGAAATTAACAACAGCCACACTATGTGTAGTAGTGGCATTGCTAGCATTGGTCACTAGGTAATTCTCACCTAGTATCATCTGTTCAGGGTCCACAAAGTTAGGTGTCACCATAGTGACACTGGCACAAGTGTCCCTATAGGCCTGAGCCAGTTTCTCATTAATTAAAGGCGTCTGCCTGTACTTGCCCAGGTTACTAGGACTCACAGTAGAGGACAAAGCTATGTCCCCCTCACAGATCAGAACTGCCTGAGTAGGGATTCTGACTAAGCCAGTTTCCATCTCAGTACCCAGGGTTAACCCTACTATAGCCTTGGGTTGTGTACCGCCACTGCTGACTGTACTAGGGGGAGCAGTTGCCTTAGGGGCTGCAGTGGTAGGGACTGGATTTTTCTTAGTGCATTCACTTCCCCAGTGGGAAGTGGACTTACAAGTATTGCATCAAGGTTTCTTTGGGCCATCATTCTTCTTTTTCTTGTTTCCATTTTGGGAACCACCCTCCTTATTACTATTTTGGGGGCCTAAAGAAGACTTCTGGTCTTTATCTTTCTGATTACCACCCTTATGGTCTGCTTTCTTCTGATCACCTCCTTGGTTCTGGGGTTTCTGTTTAACCCTTGTTCTGACCCATTTGTCTGCCTTCTTTCCCAATTCTTGGGGAGAGATCAGATCAGAGTCTACAAGGTGTTGATGCAACAGCTGGTTTGTACAGTTATTAAGGATCTGCTCTCTCATTATAAGATTGTACAATCCTGTATAGTCTGAAACTTTACTTCCCTGCAACCAACCCTCCAGAGCCTTAGTGGCACAATCAACGAAATCAGTCCAGTCTTGAGTCTGTGCTTTTTGGGTGTCTCTGAACAACAACCTGTATTGCTCAGTGGTTAGGCCAAACCCATCAATAATAGCACTCTTCAAGACAGAGTAGTTTTTAGCATCCTCAGGTCTAACTGTGAGGAGCATATCTCTCCCTTTCTCAGAAAAGGAGAGCCACAAGATTGCTGCCCACTGACCTTCAGGGGCCTGCTGTACCATGCAAGCCCTCTCAAGAGCAGTTATCCATTTGTGGATATCATCCCCATCTCTGTAGGGGGGCACAATCTTACTCAGGTTTCTATTGTCATAAGACCTGTCTTTATCCTTTGGGATAATGCTGCCACCAGTGGGAGTCTCCCCACTCAATCTCTGCTCTCTTGCAAGAGCAAGTCTAGTTTGGGCCAGGGCTAATTCCTCTCTTTCTATTTGGAGATTAACTGCTCTCATCCTGGCCTTATGCTCTCTTCTTTGAGGGGAAGTCATTCCTCTCTGTGATTCTCTTGAGGCACTAGAAATGTGAGAATCCCTGGAAGGGCTTCTCTCTCTCCTATTGCCTGGGAGAATCCTGCTATGTACTCTGGGGAGGTGCTGGCCCTCTCCATTTCCATGTAGATCCAAGTTGGCCTGGCTAAGCCTTGCCACTGGGACCTGGTTTTCCCCTTGATGATTGTCTGCCTCATCATTCGACTCTGGGTCCTCCTCCTCCTCTTCTGGGGTGGTGTTCTCAGTGTCAGGGGGATTCACTCCTGTTCCTGATCCTGAGAGAACTATTCTAGCTTTCTCAAGGTCATCCTTTTCTAGGATGGCTATCATGATAGGAATGGTAGGGTTGTGACCCTTTTTCAGCTTCCTTGCAGTGCACAGGGCACTCAAGTCTTTGTAGCTGAAGTTGTCATAGCTGGAGGTTGCCTGTGGAGGGTCAACCCTCACAGGTAGAGAGCTTAGAGCTTCACCTGTGCCAGACATGATTCTAGTGTGGTGTAAGTGATGCACCTACCTACACTAAGTGTTTTCCTACTGTCCCTTACTAGTGAGTTGTAGTCAGGGTGTGCTAAGCCCTTCTACCTACAACCACAAAGTTCAGTAGAACTTAAATATGCTAAGCTTTTATTTATATGTACCTATGGTACTTAATGTGATCTTTCAATTTGATAAAAGATTGTAAAGGTAAAACAACAGCAAGCTCAAATCCGTACCGCTGCTCACCAATGTGAGAAGTTGGCCTGGTATATGATGTCCACAGTTCTGTGGGCACCTTGTATCAGTCCAAACAATCCCTTATGGTGGTGGTTGTAAGTCAACCTTAACCCCTTCAGTGCTGCGCGAATTTCGCTGCAGTGCTGAAGGGTTTAAAACCGTATTGGCTCATGACGGAAATGTTCCGTCATCAGCACCGGAGCACCGACGCTGATGACGGAACCGTTCCGTCATGAGCATGCAAGGGGTTAAAGACAAGCTATCCTAGTGGTAGCATGGACTAAGCAGCCTAAAGGCTTAACTCAAGAGGACATGTGAAGCCAGCTGTTTTACCATATACAATCCTGTAATATCAAATGAAAGGACACCACACAAGTTATATATTATCAAAATATATGTATTTATTCTTAGAATAATCCCCACTACTCTTTATGAGCAATGAAGCACAAGCGTTTAAATAAAAGCACAGTATAACGTAGACAAGTTGCACGTTTTGGATGAGGCCGGTGGCCACTCAAACCATATATCAATAAAGTGGTATAACAATCACTAATCGGTGGGGGGTAAGGCCTAGGGCCTGGTGAATCGCTGGGACTACACTGGACTAACAGCAGTTAGGACGGGAGTAGCCCGCGGGATTCGGGTGCAGTGCGGGAAGCACGGCTTGCACCAATGTAAAGTCAATGGAGCGTAAAAGTTACAAAGTTATTACAAAAGGAGTCTTCCGACTGGACTAGGACTACCAAACTTTAGACTTAGGCACTAGAGGTGTGTACCAGTGTAGGAACACCGGCGCTAGTAAGTTACCTCACCCACAGGAAGCGGGTGCAAAGGTGCCAATATGTGTCGGGTTTTGTCACGCAGTTCGATGGTGCCTGAGGATGAAGATGCTGCAGGCGTCCAGAAGAGAAGTGTCCGGTGCGATCCAAGGGTGGATCGAAGTTGATGGGTACCTGAAAGCAGAAGGGACAGAGTCTGGGTCACTAGCCAGTGACCAGGAAGGAACCAGGAAGGAACCAGGCGATGTCGGGCGCAATCATGTTGATGTTGGGTGCCTTGTGTTCGCTGCCACGTGGACTCTGGGGCACCGAGGATGTCCTGGAGTGGATCACGAGCTGTCCCACAAAGGCTCTCGCTGTCGGCGGTATCGGCTTCCGGATTGGAGTCAACAAACCTTGGCAAAGGCAACCCACGCAGGATTCGAAGAAGGCTCAATACTCGGACCAGCAAGGTCAGAGCGGGTGCTCCTTTTCAGGGGAGCGAGTGCCAGTCTAGAGCAACTAGACCAGCTGTGAAAGTTCTTAGATTCGTCGGTTCTGGGGCCACTACCCAATGGGCAAGCGACCGGACCAACGCGTCGGGCAGAAAGATGCAAAAGGGCCCCACGCAGCACTCGTCGAGTGTGGAGGGGTGAGCTTCGGTGCACAAGCTGCTCGGGCTGGAGCTTCTCAAACTCCAATGCACAGCTTCGAGGGAGCCTTGGGTGCTGCACGGTCAGCGCTTCGTTGTTCCTCAAAGATGGCCGCTCCCACGTTGCAGGTCACCTCCACGGGTCTCAGCTTTGCAGGGATTGTGGATCGGGCTGTTAGAAGGCAGGCACGCTGGGTCTTGTTGATCTCTGTTGCTCGAGTTCCGGCGGGAACTGCAACAAAGCAAACGTCGAGGTGCTGGATGGTGCCTGTTTGCACAGGGTGGTCACTCCTTGACCGCAAGGGAGATTCTTCATTCTTCTACGTCGAGTAGGATGTCGAAGGGTCCAGAGTTTCGTTTCATAAGTTTCAGTCAGGATAATCTGATGTGCATTGGCACTGCTCCCACCTATATTCCAAATCTGGGGGCTGGATTACCTGCTAGGTCCCTCCTATGGGTGGGACCCAGGAAGGGGGTAGTTACACCCCTTTCCTTTGTCCAGTTTGCCGCCAAGACTGGGGCTGGAGTGCCCCAGAACTGGTTTGACTGGAATCTGCCCAGTGACACCTTGTGTGCCCCAGGCAGTGTCTAGTTTCTTTCAACCCTCCCTGCTACAATCCACTATCTCCTGTCTGGGGTGGTGTGACACCTCCCTGTGACAGGAGATCCTTTGATCAAGCCTCCTCTGTCGAGTTTCGGTCAGCAGCAGGGGGCCAGACATGTGTCTGTGGCAGCAGCATCCATTTTGTGATGCTGGGGCTCTGGTTAGGATTAACCGCGTTTTCAGTAAAGTAACATGTCTTCTCCCTCTAGAAGGGTGGAATGCTACCCCCGTCGCCAGAACTGGCGAGGGGGTAGTATTGCAAAATGTATGACACCAAACACGACATGTTTTGATAAAGCCAAACCAAAGTTAGCATTAACCGCGAGGATTATAATGCACTTAAGAGTATATGGTATGGCAGTATCACTGGAACAGCAGTAAGGAAATGGTTCCGAACACTGCAGACAGGCTCAGCTCATGCTAGAGCACCATCTCACATAAAACCAAGCACTCTGCCTCCAGGATTGTAAAGGCCTGCCATGGGAGTGACTGATAGGTATATATGTGTCCAGATATAGGTTCAGATATAGGTATACTATATCTAAGCAAGGGGTGATTACATCACCTTGCCCCAGCTGTGTGAACAGCCAGTTGTGTCGATTTAAGTACCAGCCAGGGGTGGCAAAAGATATGCTGCAGCCCCTGGTAGGCCTTGGATGCACCTATGCCCTGAGCACCTATAGTGCATGGTACAGGGGCTGACAAGGTGTCCAGTACCAAATTGGTTATGTACCTATAGTACATGTCTATGAATTTAGAGAGAGAAAGGCAGGCTGTGGGTCTGATTAGCAGGCCCACAGCCACATTAAGTCGAAAACCAGTGAAGCAAAAAGCAAAAATTGGGGTGACCATAGGATAGCAGACCCTACTCTCCTTCACTAACAAACAATCCAACTCTTCTCGGAATACAATGGGAAACACCTTTTTGCCCCACCTGTGTCCCACTCACTTACAGCACATTTCCCTCAACCCATTCACGTAGACCAATTTGGACATTGCTATTGGCCAGTTCCTTTGAAGCAAGCAGCAGAATATCTCATCTCACCTCACTGAGATATACACTTTACCAACCATTAACCTTCGGAACTCAGTTGTAGCCAGAAAGCAACCATGTACCTCAATACTTTGCCCACCTTTTCCACGCAGAATTAGATCCATACTCCTCAACATGCACTTAGACTTGATGAATTGTTTGCAAACCTTTTCAGAAACATAGGGGCATATTACCAACAAGTAGCGATATTTATCGCTAAATAGGCTTAGCGACGATTTTTTTTATCGCTGCCAATCGCAGGATGCTATGCTATTAGCAACGTTTTTCTCCATTGTGCTAAAATATCCAGCAATAGCGGCGAAATACGTGAATATCGTTGAGAATACAGCGATATTCACGCATTATCGACGAAATGCTCTTAGCCATGTTATCCACCTCCCATTGGATAACATGGCTAAGAACCGGTCTGAGCAGGCGTTGGTTTTTGGCGATAGCGGGAATATTTCCATCGCTATGCCTGCCTTGCTAATAGGCGATAGCGACCTTAGCGACTGCTTTCAGTCGCTAACAGGTTGGGTATGCCCACTTTGTATGTCATTACCGATAAATATCCCTGACATGCAAAGCGGGCCCCAAACCGCTCGCTATCGCCTAAAAGCTGTCGCTAACATCAGCTAGCAACAGCTTGCTAATAGAGCGATAGAATTATTGCCGCTTAGCGTCCGTTTTCGGCCGCTAAACCGGCGATAATTGCCTATCGCCACCCTTGGTAATATGCCCCATAATTCTTATATTCACGTCTTGATTAACACACCTTCTGCTGGTTTGCCCACAAAACCTGCACTCTCTTGCAGTACAAGCTCACCACAAATCTTCCTAACCTCCTTTTTATTCTTTTCTCTGAGGCTCAGACAACACTTCTTAAATTGCTTTTTTTTCCACAGTGTTGGTAAACAATTTTTTGGCGCTGGAATTTTTTTGATGCCAACTATATAGCCTACAATCCTACACCTGCAACATGTTCCTTTGAATTTCCCAATTTTTCCCTTGTGAAACAAAGCCAATAGTACTCACACTGCTGCAGTCGCCACCCTTCTTACTGATCTCTCGCACGCACAACTGTCTATGTTCGATTCTTTTAACCAGAAGTAACACCTCACTCAAGGTTGGCTCATCTTTTAATCACAATTCACAATAACCCTATTGAGAACTTGTACAGCTTCAGAAATACTCTTAACTAACTGGAAAACTAGTTTGGGGACAGAACCTTCCAAAAATAACTTCAAGGCTTCAATACAAGTTAATGTGTTATCATCCTTAAAAGGCTCCCCAGGTATCACCTGTGTAAATGTCGGAGAGGGGGAATTGTAATTGCATGAAACAATGATTTGTAATCCAAATGACCAAGTTACATGGACGAGTACTACTGCTGTTGGTCCTTTGCCGCAAAATACTCAGAATGTTCAGCTAATGAAAACACATCCTCATGAAGATGTAAGTGTACGAGGATCCAGACCCAAGTACAAATACTTCTCACAAGATAGTAATGTGGTTCCAGATAAGTTATTCTATCAGATAAAGAAACACATTTTCTACATTCAAGATGGTTGGCATTGCATAGTCAAAATACTCCTACCTGCTATAAGAAGGGAGAGAACTTCTGTTAAGTTAGGATTCAGAAACCTCTGACCCTTGTCAAAATCTATTACGAGAGAGTCCAAGGAACAATATTTAATATAACAACTCCAAGCTGGCATTACCTCCATGACGGTTTTCTTGGATACCTGGGGAGAGTTCCCTTCGGACTTCCACTCCAGTCAGCAGCCCACAGTCAACTCTAATATCAGCTTTCAGATGATGCAGCCTTAACCTTCTCTGATGACATCACAAACTGTCTGCAGCCTCTGGCTGGTGCTAGAATGTTCCCCTGAGTTGAAGCACACACAACATCCCCACGGACAAAATCACAGAACCCAACTCCAAATGTAGATACCCAAGAGACATCTGATTCAAATGCCCAGTCTGTTTTAAATAAAATGAAAGCTAAGTCGAGCTTAATTCTACACCTGCCAAGTAGCCCAGTGTCACAGATAGCCCGAGTGGCTTCTATGTGTTACAGTTAGATCAGTTCTGGCGCTGATCTGTGAGGTAAGTATAATTATTGACATTCACATGCCTTCAGGTGATGGACACTGTTAAAGGAATTCCACTGAAGGCCTGATATTTCAGCCAGTTTCGCTCAGGTGACATGCGTCCTACCCAATCAAGGAAAGCGATTTTATTATTGACATATTTCTATAATGATCGGTTTGACCTTGGAACCGGCAGTGACGGGTCCTAGTCCCAGATGACTAAAAATGAAGTAAATATGGGCAAATTGATGTATCTCCTTGTGTATCGAAAATATGTGAGCAGTAACAAAAATGCAATAATGCTATCTAGTGTTATCCCAAGTATATGTTGCTCTCCCTTCTTCTTATCTCATTTTGGGCTTTGTAATTTGATTCTAAGCTGGTGACACACACAATAGTTATGTATGTTTATTACCTCAAGATGTAGATGATCATGATAACCTCACACATCGTTCCTGCTGGAAACTGGACTGTTTGTTTTCACCAGATCTGAACAATTTTTTAAAATCCAGCGGATTTTTAATAAATGTCACCAGTGTTGTCCTACTTGTTTATTCTGTGAAGGTTAGCTCATTTTTTTCTTTCATATTTTATTTATTAATACATTCCATTACGTATGTATTTTAACGTCCGTTTGTAATTATTAAGTACTTCCCATAAGCGAACTCTTTTATTTCTACACTAATAACTAATCTCAAAAAATATTTTAAACATAAAAATGCAGCGGATATTGAAGCATAAAATGGTTGTGACTGATGTAGTAAGGCCGGCCAGCTTTAATTTGGGACTTTCAAGTCATTTCTTTGGGGCGGAGTTTTATAAATATAATGCATATTACGCTGGAAGTGCGTAGGCTGTTTGCCCCTGACTCCTCCTCTCAGAATTGTGCAGCTTGTTGTTGGGCCTGCAATTTGTAGGGTCCTCGTAGAAATGTTTCCGTTTTCAATTCGAGCGCTTACTACATCTGTTACACAAGCGCCAAGATTCAATTGAATCTGCCGCGTGGACCACATGTACAGTCAAAAACAGACGTCCCTTTATGTGGGAGCCAGCCCCTGAACAGTCACTCTCACAATAAAGTCACGTGCAATGTGTGCGTAGGATACTGCAGAATCTGTCTCATCATTCAATTCTAGTCTGTCCATTTACATGCGTGCTGTCGCACTATATACACAGGCCTTATCTCCAGCTCTGCCTTTTCTGTCACTATAAGCAGCCGCATGGCCCACCTGTGCGAGGAACCCTCTGCGTCCCATAAATCCCCTTCTTTTACTACCCAACTGGGGTGAAAGAAGGCAATTCCTGACTTTGCATTAAGACCCAGTATACCCTTGTTGCGCGACTGGTCGAGCTGCCGATCCTGTTGGAATGCAGTGCAGCCATTTTGCCTTTTTTTGCGGAGATTCCCGCAGCCACCTTTACGCACAATCTTCTGCAGGTCGACTTGGCTCCCTCCGCCTCGAGACACCGCGTGCCCTGTCCTTTGCCAAAAGGGAGGGGCTGCTATCTCCAATCTGGCATCGGAAAATGACAAAGCAATCTATCAAGCAGAATTAGGCCGGGCAGATCCTTCCTGTTCTGTGCAGCGCTCTAATTCAATCTGAGGTGAACCAGAGGCCTGGCCTGAGGAGGGAAACGCTCTCTCAAATCTAATAGAGGCAGGCTGCGCTGAGGCCTGGTGCGGGCTGCCCGAGGTACACTGCCTGCGAAGATGCTGCGTGGCCATATTGTAACCGATAGGATTGTGTTAGCAGCCCTCTTTGTCACTAGGACAGGACATGTTAGCACTCCTCGGCAGTTTATTTATGTACTTAGACTTATTTTTGGCCGGCTAAACAAAATTGTTTCAGTGCCAGAGCATAACAGATCAATAAGATCAACAAGATGTGTGACTGGATAAAAATGGCGACCTTTGTTTATATGTCACTATTTTCTCTTGACCTAGGGTGACCAGATTTAGAGAACTAAAAACCGAAACACGCCAAAAATAAAAGTAGGACTAAAGCCTTCAGTCTTACTTCTATATCCGGCCTGTCCCGGTTTTTGATTAGCCTTGTAAATATTTGCGTGTGTGTGTGTGTGTGTGTGTGTGTGTGTGTGTGTGTGTGTGTGTGTGGGTTGGTGGTTGTGTGTGTGTGTATGCGTGTGGTTCTTATGAACATGCCTATCAATTTGCTAGCCCACAAATGAGGGTGAAGTGCGATATTTAGGAGGGTATCCTATTAAACATCGTTAATAAAGCCATTTTAGGATAGTGATAAAGGATTTGCAAAGAGGGTAACCATGGTGAAATCTATTAAACATGTAGCTTTTTGGAGGGTGAAAAGAGGGTGACTCCCTCTGAATGAGGATCAGTTGAGAGGTATTTATCAACACTTCTTGAATTCTATGGGAAGAATTTCACGATCAAAAGTTTATAAAAGTAACATTTATGGTTTTTAATATTCATTAGAAAAAAATTAGGACTTCAAATGTGTAACTCTAGTTTATAAATTACTTAATGAGGCTGGCCTACAGCAAGATTTTCTTACAATGTGCAAGATTCATGGTGAGCGATTTTCGAAGTATCCTTTCCTCTGCACCTCAAAATGTCCTGTAAAAATATAAATATATTTTCTATTGAATTTACCACTTGGGTAGCTTGCTATTTTAATTGCATCCCATGTCCCAGTACAACTGAGCATACATTTGACACTTTATCTTAAAATTCTGCCAAAAACTGGAGTTAATTCAATTGTGTTGACCTGAAAGGAGGTGCTGGAAATCATTGGTTATCCCTGCCACCGAGCCTTGAATCAAACAACATAACGTGCATCGCCACTTGCTGCTTTGGAACTTATTTTCACAGTTTAAACGCCAGGTTATTCATGCTTAGATAATGCTAATAATATGGCTACTGCCAACAAATGCGTATGCAGCTTAACCTTCCGCAAGCCTAATTGAGGCAATCTCTAATTATTCAGGCTTGTACCCTTGCTGTCCTGATGATGATCCTACTATTTTTTAAATAGGATCGAAACGTTGTTGATTAAAGTAAACAGTTTGCACAGTAATCAAATCTGATATAAAAAGGTTTTTTCTGTTTCCTCAAGCTTGTTAGAAATTGTGTTCAATATTCCACAAACTACACTTTCTTGCCTGATATGTTCCTGTCCTAAAGTGTACTTGTCATGTGTTTATGTAGGATGTAGGATTGTGTCCCACTGTATTGATGTGTTTATACTTTTGGTTTTGAAATTTTTGAATGAGTAAATTGACTGTCCGGCTGGACACTCTTAATATAGCACTGATTGGAGTCTATCTATATTTATACTGATGACCATACTGTTCTTTTTAAGGACCATTGTTCTGATACTAAAAGTAAATCATTGTAGAACAGAGAGTTTGGCTGTGGAAGGAAAAAACGACATGCTGCCGGAGCTCTTAGAGCTGACGACCTTAGATCTGGCATGGGAAGTCAAAAGGAAAGCATGATGTAGATATGTCCATCCTAGTAACACTAAGAACTAGGTCACGCCCCAGAGGGGACTTGGACAAGGTGTGCACAACTAATTCAATGTTTAACAACCAATAATCACATACAGAAATTATTTTCAGCAATACATATTTATTCTTTGTTGTTTAAATAAACCAATGTTGCTCATACAACGTATACACTCTTACGCCTCCCCCGAATCCGGCATTTTCCCAGACGACGTGAAGTGGGCGGAGGTTAAACCCCTCTTCAAGAAGGTCACGGCCGACCCGATGGACCTGAAAAACTACAGACCCATCTCTCTCCTCCCCTTTGCTGCCAAAGTCACCAATAGATTCGTAAACACTCAGCTGACTACTTTCACAGAAGAGAATTCCATCCTAGACCCCTCCCACTACGGATTCCGCAGCAACAACAGCACCGAGACCACTTTTCTAGCCGCCACCGATGACATCCGTATGCTACTTGACCAGGGCCACACTGCGGCCCTCATCCTACTAGACCACTCCGCAGCCTTCGATACCGTCTCACATCGCACTCTCGCAGTCAGACTCCACGACGCTGGGGTACCTGCAACTGGATCCAGTCCTTTCTCTCCGGAGGAACCCAGAGGATCAGACTACCTCCCTTATTATCCGAACCCCCAGAGATCAACTGCGGAGTACCCCAAGGATCTTCACTCAGCCCCACGCTCTTCAACATCTACATAGCCCCCCTCGCCGCCATCATCAGACAACATGGGCTCAGCATAGTATCCCATGCCGACGACACCCAGCTCATTCTCTCCCTCACAACGAACCCTGAAGACACCAGACTCTGCTTCCAAGACAGAATGAAGGACGTCGCTGCCTGGATGAAAAATAGCTGCCTGAAGCTCAACTCGGAGAAGAAGGAAGTCCTCATCCTCGGACCCTCCACCTCCTCCTGAGACAACACCTGGTGGCCCTCTGCCCTCAAGAGTCCAACCACCCCTACAGGCCACGCAAGGAACCTCTGCATCATCCTTGACTCCTCCCTCACCAAGACCCGCATGATCAACGGCGTCGCCTCCACCAGCTTCAATTGCCTTCGCATCATCCGCAAGACCTTCAAATGAATACCCCCAAATGCAGGAAAAACGTCACCCATGCACTCATAATCAGCAGACTGGACTACGGCAACACCCTCTATGCAGGAATCAACAAAACCCTCCTACACATGCTTCAAACCATCCAGAACTCCGCAGCAGCCAGACTCATCCTCGGGACCCCGTGGCACGAACTCATTACCCATCACCTACGAGACCCACACTGGCTCCCTGTCGAGAAGAGAGTAACCTTCAAGCTGCTCACCCATGCCTACAAATCCCTCCACAACATCGGAACCAAATACCTCAGTGAGAGGGTCTCTTTTCACGTACCCAAAAGGACCCTCCGCTCCGTCGATCTCGCCCTGGCAGAGACCCCCTCCTCATCCGCAGAAGCAGAGCAGGTGGAAGAGCCTTCTGCTACATCGCAGCCAAGGCCTGGAACATACTCCCCCTCAACACCAGACACTCCCCCACCCTGCTCACTTTCAGGAAGAACCTCAAGACCTGGACTTTCGACTGACCGGAGATGCACTTCCCCTTAACCCCCAGCGCCTTGAGACCCTCACGGGTGAGTCAATCGCTTTGTAAATACCTGATTGATTGATTGATTTCACAATATATAAGAACAATCCTCAAAACAAAATATGTTGATAAACAAAAACTTTCTTAAAATCTGTTTGTTGTAACTTGTGCCCAATGCATTTCAGGACATGTCGTCCCTTCATCAGAGGCCAATCTGTTAAACAAAAAACACACATTTACCAAAACACAAATGTACAGGGATGGAAATCAATTATTCTACAAGTTATTATGAAGAAACCACAAAAATCGATTGGTAATCCGATGTGGTGCTAAATACCCTAAATCCAGTTTATGTTAGGAACCCCATCCCTTGTTCTTGAATGCCTCTTGGAGTGTAAAAAAGTGCTCCACAAGAATGTTGTGTGCTGTATACCAAGTGACTTCTGCTCCCACAACCGCGTTCACCACTAGTTAGCTTATAACAAACTTACTGGTGTAGATTGATATGCACACAAATACTTCCAAAAACAATGAGCAACTAAATCCATACGATCCTAAATACATTTAATTCACCATCAAAACAGACTTCCATCAACTGATAGCTAACCCAAAACTATATTAAGCACAATGGGGGTATATTCACAAGAACGTGTCATAACTACAGCAGAATTAGCTTAACGCAACTCTTCTTATTGCAGTCTATTGCGGGAAAATAATGCCTTGTTAACGTAGCATTCACAACACACAGGTACCATGCGATAGGCCCACAATAACGCATCAAATGTCTGCTATAAAGACAACACAATGCTGCAAAAATGCAAAACACGAATGCAAAAAAACTTGCGATGAGGCCAATAACGATAAAAAAAGCCAGCAAAAACCAGCGACAGACCTGCAATCCCCACGCGTCAAGCAGGAAAAGGCACCATAAAAGCAGAACAAAAACAAAGGGAAACAAAAATAAACCATGTACCACCATGGATGCACCCGGACCTAGTGAAGAGGTCAACACGAACCCCACAAGCCCCACAGACCACCAGCAAGGAACAATGGGGTCAGGGAAGTCCAAGGAGAAGAGGGAGAGTAAGACAGGGTGAAGTCCGCAGGAAAACCAGATCAGCGTCACGGAGGTAACAGAACACTACCATCAACCGACCAACAATTAGACTAAAGTGAATGCAGTCGGAGTGTCGAGGAGGTCAATGTAGGAGGCCAAGAGGCGCTGGCATGATGTGAAAAGCAAAACCAAGCGCAAACCCACTGCCAACAGGAAGGCAACAAAGGTGACAGGAGGTGGGAGTCCAGCGCCACAGGAGGAGCTGGAGGAAATGGAGGTCATAGTCATCAGTGTGGAGACGGTGCAAGGAGTTGTGAGTCCGGTCACAGCTTGATAAGACCTGCCACAACATCAACAGGGTGAGTAACGACCAGGAACTGGGGGGCCGGGGGGAGATGGGCACAATGGCACACATGCACAAGGATGTGTAGCACACTCACAATGACCCTGGATCATGTTCCTGAGCCCTGTGGCGCACTGCAGCACGCACATAGCAATAACAGCACATCCACATTGACGACAATGTGGTACAATGTGAAACCCCGACACTGCGGAACAGAGGACACAACTGGCTCCGCTCATGCGCAGAAACAGGCGAACTACATCTAACAGAGCAGGAAACTGTGAGATGGAAATATATGGGTACAACCTCACATCCATCATGTAGTCCAAATGTCCACTGTCCCGCATCAAAATCGAGTACTTCCCAAACAGTCACAACGCCATTTGTCATACAGTCTGTATGTAAACAAGAACATTGACGACAATGAGGTACAGTGTGAAACCCCGACACTGTAGAACAGAGGACTCAACTGGCTCCGCTCATGCGCATAAACAGGCCAACTACATCTAACAGCAGGAAACTGTGAGATGGAAATATATGTGTACAACCTCCCATCCGTCATGTAGTCCAAATGTCCACTGTCCTGCATCAAAATCGAACACCTCCCAGTCACAATGTACATTGTCATACAGTCTGTATGTAAACAAGAACAATGTGCCAATATTCATGTCAACACAATGTCAACATGCATCTCCCCTTCACATTGTAGAGGGACAAACAACACCTCCAGCAGAGCAGAGCAGACAACTCATCAGTGATGCTGGAGAAGACCACCACACCTTCAACACCAATGCCCTACAACAGCTCATGGACATCCCAGGCAACCCACCACCAGGACCAGGACAGCCAAGCTACATGGAGGCATGGAGGAGAACACAGCCCCTGCACAGACCACACAGAAGGAAGCACCCGCCAGCCCGGCTGGCTCCCAGCACTTCACCGAGCCACACATGGCATTCCAATGCCAGGTGTCAGAATGCCAAAAGGAGGTGGCCGAACAGGTGCGGGTGGGGCCGAACCCATGGAAGACAAACTAGATCACATATGTGTATATCTAATTCCCTTCAGGGACCACCTACACCATACAAAGGAGACCCACACTGTGACAGAGACACATGCATTTGCACATTTCCAGTACTGAACCATGCCCAAACGCATGCAATTATCATTCACACCCCCACGCTGGAACTGCATACAACGGCTCAGTCCACTCCTCTTACGTATTGAGTAGGTAACGACATAGCTACATGTCCACGGTCTAAGCGGCTGCCTGCGGTGACATATTTGCATCCACTGTACACAGTACAACGTAATGTTGTAGGTTCCGGGGCCCTCATACATACATTATGACCACACGGACACATGCATATAGTTTGTGGAACTGGCTATGGGCACGTGCGCCCGGCACCTCTATTGGCAGGGTCACATGTACAGTGATGCCTGTGCTGGATGTGTGTGTGGTGAGTGTTAGCCTGCCCTCACGGAATGGTTGGTGCTGGCAACAACATGAACAGTGAACACCTTTAAAACGGAAACTGAAAACACCAGCATAACAGAGACAACTGTGGAGCGTCATGGAGGTAGACGGAGCAAGTAGAGGTCACCCAATATGCAAACAGAAGTGTCCGTGAGCTGCAGTGCACTGAGTTTGGGGCACTAGAGCTGAGCGCGCTCATGTGAAGAAATTGTCTAGGATTGTGTCCCTTCGGGATATAACTGATGCAGCTGCAGTGGGGTGTGTTACACTTGCATCGTCTTCCTCATCATCGTCCCAGGTCTCCCACACTGCTTGAGGTGACATTGCTGCGTAACCTCTCCACAGCACAAAACTCAATCAGTAACGGTCCATGGGTTGCGGTGCACTGAGTTAGTGGCACCTGGAGTGCTGAGCAGGGTATCAGGCTGACAATGGTATCCACGAGAGGTGTGATCAACTCCGTTAGTCTGCCAGTACGACTGTTTTGACACTGGCAGTTGGCAGTTGGAGGTGGTCCTGGCAGTGGTGGCATGTGCCTCCTGCAGTGATGCGACATCCGGGCCGGTCAGGACTCAATTTGATGTGTGTACCCTGGTGGACCGTAGTTGAGGCCGGAGGCAGCATACAACGCAGAGCCACATACACATGGCGTCGATGACCCCAAGGCCATCGTCTCAGAGGCCATCCATTATCTCAGAAGACAGGGTCCCTAACTTGAGCTGCACAGAGTTAGTGGCCCCAGATGCACTGTGACCGGCACAGGAACACCGCCATGGGACGGTGATTTGCTGTGCACTGAGGTAGGGCCATGCGGACTGAGCGGGTCCTCATCGATGTCCGAGGTGAATGTGGCAAAGGTTTGCACGGGACAGTGGAAGGTGTCCTGCAGGGCATGATGCAGAGGGCAGAAGCCATCTGGAAGCGGCAAATTGAGGAGTGGAATGCTACAGCCTCATTATTACCAGCACGTTTGTATCAGCTACATGAGGATGAAGACAACCCCCAGTCCCTAGACTCAGACTCCACCAAAGTTCAACCAGAGAGTGTCCATGAATGTCGGGGAACAGACTTAGTGGCACCAGGGCTGAGAGGGGATGCAGTCTGCGATGATACCGATACAATGATATGAACTCGGACATTGCTAAATCAAGACTCTGTCCCAAATGTTTAACCTACTCAACCGCAGTGTAGGCCAGAGGCAGCGGTCAGCAGTGGCCCACAGCCACGTGTCGTTGGCTCTCGATGCACAGACTTAGTGACGCCAGGGCAGTTGTCGGTAGTGTTTGATCACCTCGGTAACGATGATTTTTTTTTCTTCCTGACTGAAATGTGTTATCCTCTTACATCTCTCCTTGCGTGCAGTGATATGTACTCTGCCATTGAAAAATCAAGACTCAGTTCCAAATGTGTGACTTACTAGAGCGCAGTGTGGCCAAGGGCAGTAGTCTGTGTGGGCCCACAGACACGTGTGGTTGGAATGCTATACACAAACTTGGTGTCACCACATCGAAGGGAGTATAGTGATATAAACTCTGGCATAAATAATGTTCTCTGCCAAGTGTAATCAAGATTCAGTTCCAAATGTGTGACCTACTAGTCCGCTGTGTATGCCGGGAGGAGTATGTCAACAAGAAAGGTGTACTGCTGGCCTGTGTCGCGGAGGCCGTGATGGTCTGCGGAGGCTACCAGGGTCACATCCCTTGGGCTTGGAGCTTGCACGGGCACATGGTGGGCCCTCTTTGACACACGCCGGTGTCGGCAGGTGAACATTGAGTCCTGGATGCATAGGGGCATGGAAGACTGGTTCGGGGACCAGCGGCCTGGGTTGCAGAACGCGCACAGGATCGCAGGCAACACCGCTCATGGCGACAGTGTCGGCCTCGCGGCGGGGTGAGAGGTGCAGCCCTGGCAGATGCGTTGGGCGTTCCGGAAGAGAACCACAACCAGAGTTACGTGCTTTTTATTCACACCCCTTCGCTGGCCTGGTGAATGCCTGGCCAGCCCACTCCGCTCACGCTTACAGGGGGGGACGTAACAAGATACATTCCAGCGCTCTTTCCCACTGGCTGGGGTGACATGGTTGCGTCCACCGTCCACTACACTCCAAACACCAGCGGTGTTTGTTGACATGGATACTTGTGTGGTCTGCATGCTTCAGTCTGGCCTTCACATCCACGCCACACTTGGCATTGTGTACATTCTCATTCCTCAGTCACTTGCCTCCTTCGAACATGCCTGGTCCCCACCTTTTCCCACAATCTGCTATTGTGTGGCTGAGGTGCCATGCCATTGATGGCTTATGTACATGGCTGGCCCAGGTTCCCACCGTAAGTTGTGCCATTGTTTTTGTTGGGTGGGCATGTTGTTTGGCATGTAACATGTGCATTCCCAGTGCTGTGAGTTGCATGATTGTTGAGTTGAGGTGTGTGGTTTGTTCATTTGGTACTTGCCAACGAATAGTTTATTTCCGTAGGTGCCATCCTGGTAGCACTGGTTGATGATGGACTGTCGGAAGATGAAGGAATCATGCACATTACCTGGGTGGTTGGCGTCGACGTTGGTGGCGATTCCCCAGTGGTCCACTATTGCCTGCACATTGATGGAATATGTTTGCTTTCTGTTGCGGCTATTGTGTGCAGTGTTGCCAGGGGGCACAAGTAGGACATGAGTGCAGTCTAATGCCCCCAACACTTGTGGGAAGCCAGCTATGGCGTAGATGCTTTGCTTGGTCTCCAGCTGTTCCTGCGCAGTGTGGGGGAAGTATAGATAGTGGGGTACCAAGCTGATGATGTCATCCACGACCTTTGTGAGGAACTTGGATTCGGCTGGCTGTGAGACTCCTCCGACTCAGGCGGTTGTTGGTTGGAGGGTACCAGAGGCCAATATGTGTGGCACAGCCAGCAGCTTTGTCTGAGGTGGGATATTGGTTGTCCGCTGTGTTGGTGCCATCAGCCTGTGGGCAATGGTGGTCAGGTTGCGGCGGATGGTTGTCCCTATGAGCCTTTAGTGGGCAATGACATTCTCTGGTGTTGGGTCTGTGAGGTTGATGCGTTTTCTGAAGGTCGCTGTCTTTGTCTGCGCTGGCTCAGTGTTGGTCGGTGGGGGGGCGGTGAGGTGGGGTTGTCCTGGGGGTGTTGACAGTGGGTGTTGTGGTCCTGTTGGGGCTCCCAGCTGCATGATCAGTGACTCCATGGCATCTGTTGCCCTTCAGGTGTGGCTCTGGCCTGGGCTCCCTTTTCTGGTGCAGGCTGTTGTCCGACTTTACACCAGGTCAGAGTAGGTGTTAATTTCCTGCTACTAACGCGCCTTATCGTATGTTTTGGGATCTTATCGCCAATCTGGCTGGTCGTTGAGAATGTTGCGGAGTGGTGTTGTCGCGGCTTTTGGCACTGGAACGCCTACTCTGCATCTTATTAGAGATAGTTGCCGGGGTCATGTGTAGCGCAGTTTTTTGCGGCTGCTATCGCAGGTAAACTGGTGATCTGGGCTGTTATCATGCGTAAATAACAAGGACCCCCTGCATATTAATATGGTTCTTGGGACAGGGTAAAGAACACAGTGGAAAATATAAATCCCAAGCAACAAATTGACACAAACAAATATATTGGTAACTATTGTAAAAAATGAGTTCAAACATAAGATAAAAAAATTATTAGGTTTTAATTACTTATACAAAGTACATTTAAGACAACAAAATTTAATAATTGCTAAAATATTTCGTGCAATAAAAACAATTTGGTGGCAAAACATTCAATTCCTCGACGAGCGTTTCGACACAACAAAGTGTCTTCATCAGGAGTAGCCAACCATACACTTGTTGGTTTATTTCTTGATTCAAATGTCCAATTAATTCATATACCCAGAATCGCAAAGGTTGCGGAGCGGTTGTTTTATTTGCGGTACACTAGTGTTGTCTCGTTGGGATCTCGATTACGCGATGGTTCATTTATGATATTGAACCTTATCATAATGAATAAATGAATGTGCACATCTACAAGAGTCACTCTATCATTTATTGATATGTTTTAAACATTCATTCACTGTTTGCTCTTGTGATTCAACTTCGCTTTGTTTTATCTTCTTAAAAAAGGAATTGATTTGTAGCACTTTTGGAAATGAATTGTTAAACGTCTAATGTTTCATATTAATTGGATGTATTTTTGGATGTATTTTTCTATGTATGTTTTGTGATGAAAATTACGTAAGTCTTTTTGATGTAATGTTATGTTATAAATGTATATCTTCTCTTTTTTTGCCTAAAAAATAAGACCGCCAAAAAAAAGCATAACATTTATGAGTGAAGGGTATAAATAAAAGTACCTGACCAGGTCTAATAAAGTTACACTTGGTCTATTTGAATAATTGCATCATCAAGATACGAGGGGTCGGGGCATCTCTTTATGTTGTCGCTATAGAATAACACAGCAATGGATGTATAAGCTTGGGTAGCAGATCAAAGAAAGGGAATTCAAAACAGATTGAATCTGGATACCATCACCAATGGCAACTTACATGCTCATAAGTCACCTGCCACAGTAAGTCACAAAAATGTTACCCAGGCAAACTGTGTGTGAATAAATGATCCCAGAGTGAGAATGTCAAAGTTGTCCACTTAGGTAGCAAGTGAATTAACATGCCTTAAGACATGCATGAAGAAGGTGAGCCTCCATCTCTTTCATTAGAAGTAGTGATCAAGTTAGAAGATGCCAGAGAGTCAGTAACAGAATAGATATCAGATATAAGTGGGAAACCAGGGGAATGGTAGGTCAAATGGGGTCAAGTGTTAGTTAAGAAGATTACATTGACCAAATACATGGAGAATCTCCGGCAAGTTATCTGTTAATATTTGCATTTAAAAAAATCACATGCTGCAGCATGTGGAGTCTTTAAACCCACGGGCAGAACGTTTTTTGCCTAGACAGGAAAGTTGCCGGCAGATGCAAGTCTGAGTCTTAGTCAAAATAATCAATTGATTTTGACCCAATATTATGTCTCAGAAGTCATCATGACCACCTAAATAGAGAAAATCTAAACTATCTCTAGTTAATCAAATTGATCAAAAGGGCGGAATTAATCAATGCTACCAAGGGCCCCATCAGAGAGGAAAGCTAAGGGTAGCATTTATTGATCCTATAGATGCACAAAACGTAAAGCAGTAATCTTGTCAATTTCCATCTTTGGGTCTAAAGATAAAAGCTATAATACAGATCCTATGTGCAGATTATTTGAGTCCTAATTCTTAGGCTGGCTAGACTGATCACATTTGTGCTCCTATTTCTTTGGATCTACGCTTTGGAGCCATAACTCCAAATTGAGTATCAAACAAGGTGAAGCTAATGACGTAAGTGTACAAGTATATGTTCCATCAATGTACAGACTCTCGTGGCAGAAATAAGGATGAATGTTTTAACTGCATAAAAAGGTTTTTTTAATTGAAATTAATTTGCTATAGACAATTTTGAACAGGAAGCCTGAGTTCAGTGACACGGCCCGTGGTACTACTCCTATACTATGACTTCTTCTAATGTAGCCGGGATGCGGTGATGAATGGAGGATTAGGGATCAGATCATTTTTGTTGCTCAGATTTACCTGACCTACTTCCAAGAAACATGACAAATGTGTTACACTTCATGTTTTTGATTCTGTATGTCTGAAACCATTTAAAGATGCACTTGAGACAGCCTTATTACTATTTATACAATTTATGAAATTATGAGTGGCATCTCCGGAAAGCAAATTACAGATTAATGTGATCAAACACTAAAAACTTTAATTAAGACAACATCCAAGCAAGACCAAACAAGAATGGTGGCCGTAAAGGTTTACTTGTCACCAGTAAAAACAAAAATTGAATCAAGGCAAAATTCCATCTTGTACCCCAGCCATCACTAAACTGGGAGCCACAAGTGTGGCCTAAAATCATGTGCTGTCCACCTATCTTGACTAAAGTGATCCATAATGTAGTTGTCCTTATGGACAATGCTCACTTACTTATTAGATACTAAAGTAGCTCTAACCTGCTTCCTGAAGCTAAGAATTAAACAAAATATTTTTCCATTTATTAAGCCAAGACTTGGCATTAGCTTTTTAAAACCTATCACTATCTACTTAGCTGCCCCCATGAAATTAATCCTTCAACTCCAGCTCACTCAGAAACGACTGACCAGAATATAGTTCAGAAGAACTCATACCACTCCTGTGCCCTGGCTCCCCATCCAATCTAGGGTCATTTTATAGGTAACGGGAACTGTTCACAAAGCAATCTATACTAAAACACAAACCATTTTAGCCAAAAATTATTGCGTCTTTTGGCTTGCACTCCCCGTTAGGTCAACCTTTCTCTTTTAGAAATGTCTAGAATCCACAAGGTTATCTATGGTGATCATGCCTTTCCAGTTGCTTCAGCCATATAGTTGAATAGGCTTCATCTGGCCCTCCTCACAGAACCACTGTCTTTTTGAAATGTTTGTTAAAACCTGCTTTGACCTTTAACATAAAGGGGTCGATTCCGATCCGGTAAAATCCCCGTCCGTACGATTCGTATCCGGAGCCGTTTCCGTACGACTCGTACGGACGCCGTACGACCGGACGATTCCGATCGTCCGACCCGGTCGCGATTCGTACGGTACACGTCGATTCGTACTGAAAAGCGCACGATCACCTACACACCGTACGGCGCGTACCCCCCATGATCGCAGGGGTACGCGCCGTACCCCTGTGATCATGCGGGGTACGTGCCGTACACCCAGCGTACATGGGGTACGTGCCGTACACCCACCGTACATGGGGTACGGTGCGTACCCCATGTACGCTGGGTGTACGGCACGTACCCCGCATGATCACAGGGGTACGGCGCGTACCCCTGCGATCATGCGGGGTACGTGCCGTACCCGGGGGGGCGTTCCGTACCTGTTTCGGCGCGAACTCTGCGTTTACGACTGTTTTCGGCTCCCGTAGGAAAAGGGTCGTACGGTGCGTACCCGACACGAATCGTACTTGCTGGGTTGTAAAAACCAGCCGCGAACAGTAGTGATGTCGTGTACAGCGGGTTCCGAGTGAGACTCGGACGGAGATTTGAGTCGTACGGAGTCCTGTACGACTCGTACGGAGTTCGGCTCCTGGTACGGATCGTACTTCGTCGTACGTACGGGACGTTTACGGGTACGATTCGTACTGGGAAAAAACGCTCCGTACGACGATTCGGAGCGCATTTTACCGGATCGGAATCGACCCCAAAATATGGAATTTTGTTATACTTTAATACTGTAGCCAAAATTTGAGCACGAAAAATATCAACAGGTAAGTATGAAGAGGTTGTTTAAATCGAACTCCACATCTATATAACTTGAATCTATTTATATCTTCAAGGTACATAGATGTGGACTTAAGAATATTAAATCCATACCTCGATCAGTGGACTTACATGTTGATATTTTTATCTTTGATATTTTGGCTACGATATTAGGGTAGCACAATATCCCATACTCGAAATTCCATTCTACAACTGTTAAAAACATAGGGGCATATTATCAAGAATGGAGCTAAAATTATCGCCACTTTAGCGGCAGGAAACTGCTGCAAAAGCGGCGATAATGGGCTTGATAATATGCCGTAGAGAAATCCCAGAGAAGCCCATGTTCACACCAGAACATAGGCTTCTATGGGAATTCACAACTGCCTATTATCAAGCCCATTTTGTCGCTTTAGCTGCAGTTTTCTGCTGCTAAAGCGGCGATAATTTTAGCTCCGTTTCTTGATAATATGACCCATAGCGTTTTAATTTGCAATCTGCTGGGTCTCCAAGCTTTACCTCTGCTATATTTTCCACTAGCACCAAGATATAAATTCTAAATCCACCTAAACTTGAGAACTACCCAGAATTCTTGGCTTCTTTTTTGCATAATTTATGCGTCACTCTATGCCTGAAAAGGTATTGTTTTTATTTATACTGGGTGCTCCCTTGTGTCTGGACAAAGCTATACCTAAGTAGAGCAAAACACGGTGTCAGGGGTTGCTTATACTCATTTCAGGTTTGTTTGGTTGTTATTTTACCAATTCAAAGCTGTAATACTGTGCCTGGAGTGGTAAATGGTTTTTGCCATTTAACAGCTCGGCATGGACAGCACTGTGCTAGCGCTCTGCTTAAAGACTTTGCTGTAGAAATGGGAAAAGACTGTGCCCCTTTCTATCTCAGTGTGGATGGCACTGTGCTAATCCTATGCTTAAAGACTTTGATAGAAAAGCAGACATTTGAGGTGAGCAGATCTAGAGTGTCACTGGTGTTGACAGTGCTCTACACAGCAGCTGCTTTCCACCTAAACTTGAGAACTACCCAGAGTTCACTGCTTCTTTTTTTGCATAGATAGATAGATAGACAGATAGATAGATAGATAGATATCCCTATATATATCTCCATATACATCTATATCTATGGACAACTTTCCGTTTTCTCTCCTCCTTTGTTAAAAAATAAGTGTCACCACAGTCCCGGGTAGTGTTCTTATTTTTTCTTTATTTTCTCACCAACAGTGCATAATAAAAAGTACGGCCTATGCGTTTTGGCGTGTGCGTTCAACAGGACCAAAGAGGCCAAACTCCTAGAAAGCCCCTTCAAAGTGCCCATTCAACAATAGTCCATCATCACTTTTTATCAAAAAAAGAACTGGAATGTGCATGTAACTTGTATGGTGCTGTCAAATGTATCCGCCATTTTAAATCTCCCTCTTTCAAGCCTTACTGTAAAGTACATTAATGTTGCAATTATATTTCTGTTGCAGGAATCAATTTGATAGCAATCAAATATGGACAGACAGTTTCATTATAGACATGATAAATCTTAGCATTTTCTACTGCCCCATCATAATCAATTTTAAACACAGTCCTAGTTTATGTCTGCAAAAAGTTTCACGGGTGAATGAAAAGAAACAAAATAAACCAAACTATTTGATGAAGCATATTGGGCAAATTAAAGCCAGTTTACTTTTCCTACTTTATCATTTTATCATATTCCAATTGTGGAATTTATTGAGAGGAGAGTGCAAATAGTGCTGTTTGTAAACATATGGTTGTGCAACACTGTTCATAAAGTGCTAATGGCTAAGATGTTGAATGATTGTTGGAGAACAAATAGAGAACATATTAAGAGAGACGTGCAAATCATGCTGTTTGTAAACATTTAATTGTGCAAAGCTGATTATAAAGTGCTGAGAGGATATATGAGTATTTATCCAGGTAGAAGAACAGATAATTCTCCTTAATAACACCCAAATGTGTAAGGATCATCGTAAGGTATCAGTGCATAGGGTATAACAACAAATGCAGTTCCAAACTTGAATGAAATTCCTATGATTACAATTCATGGATTCTTCCTTCAATCTTGCAGAGGCAAATAAAATACGGGTAACCCTGTAACCTCCCTTGTTGCCTAAGGTACAGAAACAATAATTCCATGATTAAAAAGGGATTGTACTGTTGGAACATATCTGTGTACATAGAAAGTGCTGGTGCTGATTAAGGGGTTGCATTGATAAGGCCTTGAATATATATATCTTACACGATATTGTGCATTGTCTGATTCTTATTGGGAAGTTGACTCAATTCCCAAACCACTATAATTGCAAAATCTGCTTGTCCCAACAGAAATTGTCATATAACCTATTAAAACCGATAATCAACGTACACAATGTAAACAGCCTCTCATCATTCAGATGAATCTTCTATAGAATGTTCCCATTATGTATACCTGTAACATCTCCAGGAAAGTAAAAGCTCTGTGTGCGCACAATGAAATGGAATTTCAAACAGCTATTAATCAATTGACGAGAGAAAAAAAGGAAGAAAACTCTATAAAAATGGTTACTTATCAGAAAGGTAGTAAAGCACTGGATGATACCAAGCAAATATTCAGATTCAAATTAAAGTCTTGGACTTTTCTTAAATAATCATATAAAATGTCGCAATATATAGACCATAATCTCTTAGATCGACACAGGGAAAAACTTAAATTCATATTCATGCAAAAAGAAAAACGTTAAAATATTTCATAAGTGTATGTGTAATGCAGCCTCCAAATTATGTCCCAGGGTAGTTTCTGTTCGAATCAAGATGATTAGTTGTGACTCCATTCTTCTTAATGTTAACTTTTGCTCACCTCCATGTCTCCTATTCTGATGTGTTTCATTCCGAAGTATCTCAGCTCCTTACTGTTACCTTTATGCTCTTCCCAAAAATGTTTGTATATGGGGAAAAAAAGTCCCAGTTCTTTATAGGTCGAAGATGTTGTAGAATTCTAATTTTCCTTTTATTTACAGTGCTTCTCACGTACTGCTTGCCACATAGGCATTCTAAAACATAGACCTCAAAATGTGTATTGCATGTAATGTGTTCCATGATTTTTTCATGCTTTCCATTGCACAGCTTATACGTGGTTCTATTTGTTCCATGCTGACATACCCTGCACATGGCACATTGATAGAAGCCAGGGCGATTAAGCCAGTTTATGTGGTTGGTTTCTCTTGTTGAAAATGGCTTTATGTCAATAGATCTCATAGTGACGCAACCCTTCTGTAGGTTATTGTAGGGTGATCTGTAAGTACCTCCTTGAGAGTTTCATTCAGCTTCGGTATTTTCCAGTTCCTCTGAAAAATGTGTTTAAACTGTTTTAAAACTATGTTTGCAATTGAAGTCCATGATTATAAGGATCACCCTCTCTCCTTGTTGATCTTTTTTGAGTGGTACTAACAGTTTGTCTCTAGGTCGAATCCTAGCTTTTTCTGTGGCATTTCAAAGTACTAACTGGGTAGCCTCTTGATAGGAATCTCATTTCCAGTTCTTGTATTTGTTCTTCAAAATCTTCTGGTTCAGAGCAGTTACGTTTGGCCCTTAACCTGACCCAAAGGTGGATGCCCCACTTTCGATTCTTAGGATGTCTGCTGTTGGCATGGAGAATACCATTACATGGTGTAGCTCTCCGATGTATTTTTGTTCATATTCTCATGTTCTTAACAAATATCTCAATACCCAAGAAGGTTATTCGTTCTGGACTAATATTTTGAGTGAAGCTTAGATTGTAGGTATTGTTATTCAGAGACAGAATGAACTGTTCCAGGTTTTTGATATCTTTCTCCCATATTAAAAAGAGGTTGTCTATAAACCTGGTCCATAATTTCACAGGTACTGGTACATTCTGATTCTCCTCCGTCCAGACTACTTCCACAAGTTGGAGCAAATAAAGTTCCCATAGTTGTGCCTTGTTTCTGTAGATATTAGTTTCCATTGAACATAAACACATTATGGGTCAGGCAAATATTCAGCATTTCTATTACCATGTTAGAATATTCCATGTAGCTGATTGATCGCTCTCAAAGAAAGTATTTTTAACAGCTGTAACACCATCTTCATGTCAAATAGATAATTAGAGCGAGGTCACATCTATTGTAGCCATTAAATAGATCCCCTTTCAGGGGATTCACTGAACCTTTATATATGAATCTATATGAATAAGGGTCAGTAAATCCCCTGAAACAGGACCTATTTAATGGCTATAACAGATATAGGAATAAGGGTCAGTGAAACCCCTGAACACGAAATTCACCGTTACCAATGAACAAAGTCACTTGCACTCCTGGATAGGTTTCAAGAGTGTTTCATCAAACACAGACACCAGCATAGGTGCAATACGTTTCGGCCCTCATGGCCTTGATCACGCATCAAGATTGTGTCAAAATACATCAGTATAAGTATTCATACATGGTCATAGAACCAGGACTATACATAGTATATATAGCAAAATTTATGAAACTGTGGCGACCATTTTGGAGTGTATACCAAAGAGGCCATTAGATATGACATATATGTAAAAACATTAGTAATGATGGAGGGAATGCACCAAATACATCAGATAGCATATAATATTGAAATATGACATAGCAATCCCATGACATCGGATATTACAAAATTTGGGCCAAATACTGTGCAGATTTATGTTCAACTGGAGACCTACATGGAACGTGATTCATTTACAGCATGGAGTGAAAATGGCTCAACATAAAAAAGAATAAACCAGGAATGAGGCATCTCCCAAATTAGGTTTAACATTGGTAATAACTGGCCTTCGATCAGGGGTGCTCCCATCATGTATAAGTGTATCTGCGCGTGGGCAGCGAGTTAGTAACAACTCTAGTCAAATGTATGCTCCTAATTGGCAATACAGTGCAAAACAGGCGATGTCAGTGTGCACCTGCTAGCTGTAAAAAGATTCAGCAATAGCTAACAGAAGGAGGTAGTGCCCAACTGGGCAAACACACATTACAGAAGAGGATAATGCAAGGTTCATCTTGCCAGTGTCCATAAAGAATACAAGCTATGAGATAATGCCCAAATGGGCTGAAACATGCTTGATAGACAGTGATGCATAGCACCCACCCTAAGCAGGAATATGATGTGTGTGTGTCACTAAAATGAGTGACAACCTGTCCACATAATAAAAGCAACAGGTTTGAGAGCTAAAACATGTGCATTAAACATGAAACTGGAATTGAGGTAACACCCATAACTCATGGATTGTTATTGATAATGCAACAAAATAGGCTTAGGTAGAATCTCAAATACACCCACACAATGGGCATAAAATAAACACCATTGCTACTCATAATCATAGGCATTTTGTAAAGGGTCAAGTCCGCTAGGACGACTGTCAGTTGCTGACTACCAAAGTGACGTACAAAATTATCTGAATG
Source organism: Lissotriton helveticus (assembly GCF_964261635.1). Taxonomy (NCBI): domain Eukaryota; kingdom Metazoa; phylum Chordata; class Amphibia; order Caudata; family Salamandridae; genus Lissotriton; species Lissotriton helveticus. The sequence continues at coordinate 592,298,200 of NC_136065.1, read as the reverse complement.
TACCGCAGAGATCAAAGGTCCTGTCTAAGATCCTATGCAGCATACAAGTGATAGTGTGCAAAAAACAGAGAAATGAAAAAACACAAACCCTCCAAAAGTGAATCACCAAATTCTCTGTGAAAAGAGTAGGGTAGGTGTCCAAGCTTGGACTGCCTCTCCTCACCTAGTCAGGGACGAAGAGTCCCATCCTCTCCTCCTGAAATAAAAAAACAATCATGTAAAAATATGTGAACCCACATATCACTTCTGTTAAAAACAAGTTAACAGAGACATGCAAGGGCTAACAACGAGACAGCCATAATAAAGTCAGTTAAGATGGACATGCAATTCTTCATCAAAGTTGAGGCTGAAGGGGGCGTTGGTGTTGAGATCTATAATATGACAGGATTCCCACTGTCTTAGTTTGAGGACTCTGTCACCCCCTCTGGTGTCTGCACCCATATGATCACTGCCGTAAAATCTGAGCTGATTTTTTCAAAATCTCCTGCTACTGGATAGTGTTTGCCTTTGTTGGGGATGGCACAATCATGTTCTAGGATTCTTTTGTGGACTTGGTGTACCGTGCTGCCTACATTTCTCAGGCCGCAGGGCATTCTATGACATAAATTACATAGTTGATACGGGAGACATCCATTACCACATGGGTATTGCATCGCAATGCCTTTACATCACGGGTATTTCAACACAGGCCGTTACAACAACTTGCGCTGGATGGCGCTCTAACCTAAGGAATAATATGATTTACTATTCCAACACCTTTCCTACTGTACGTAGACTGGTGTTGGCATAGTAAATCACACTATTCCCAAGTCCAGCGCAAGTCGTTCTAATGACTTGAGTTGTAAAAACTGTGATGTAACGTACAGCGATCATATTGATCGTCTTGTAACGTCACATATTCAATTGGTACTGCACCTTATGAATTGTGTGATATTCTTGTGTGTCTTAGTGTACGGTAGTGCATAGTCGATCTGATTATTGGAGGTGGTGCATGCTTTGCAATTACCACTGATAAAAGACCCAGTAAGTTTGTGATTAGGTTCAGACCTAACGTCAGTGGTTATATTACTCTGAATAAGTTCATTCCTTTAGGATCTGCTTCTGCGACACATTATAGCTGGACTGTCACCAACACAACTACCAGTTTTTGGTAAGTATTCTATTGACTGGTAGATTCACAGATTAAAGTGGTAATCAATCAAATGGGCCCTTCCTCATCTTTGAATTTACCAGATTGACCAAACAGAATCTCGTCCAGAGATCTAGCTTCCACCTTCTGTGCAGCCAGGGACGGGAACCACTGAGGATACCCCGATCCTTGAACTTTTTAATCAAATTTTTCTGCTCCTGATATTAATGTGCTGCAATTGCGTTTGGCTCGAATGAGCTCCCCATAGGATATGCTCCATTTTAAGCAGTTATGGTGGCTGCTTAAATCCTGTATCAGGCTGTGTCAACTGTGGGCGTTCTTTATAGTTTGGACTTGAGTGTATCTCCAGTTACCATTACATCAACATCTAGGAAAACTATACTGGTTCTACTCACAGTGCTGCTGATCTCCAAGTTATAGGTGTTGTTCAGCCGATCCACAGAGTTGGGCTTGCTTCTCATCACCGTACCAAATTAGGAACAAGTCATCAATGAAGCATACTCACATGACCACCCTCTCCATGTCCTCTTTGAACCTCTTTGAACCTCAGGGCCGTGGATACCTGCTCCTCCCACCAGACAATCAACAAGTTGGCGTAGCTGGGAGTAAAGCAGGTGCCTGTCACAGTCCCCTGTAGCTGTTGGTAAAGTACTCAATTGAAGAGAAAGATGTATTTTTTTTTTTGTTGAAACTTTTTATTATTTGAACACAAAAGAAACAATACATCAAACAAACAAGCAAGGCAGTACAGTAACAATACAGTCATTAGGTCTGTGCTCAAGGAGGACGGGAGAAACATGGTAGCAGGAGAAAAAAGTCTTTGAATACAGATGGGGGGGGAGGCAGAGGCAGAATTGCAGATGAGCAGTACGATATACCACAGCTGGAAGGGATATAGGTCAGGGCGACGGAGAAGGGCTCTGAATGGCGGTGAATGGGGGTGTACAAATATCGCCACGGTATGAGTTCCACGAATTCCAAATCTTCCCCCATTTTTTGGGCCTGCCTCTTGCAATATATACTGTTTTCTCACGAAACATGCACCAGTCCAGACTCTCTTTCCAAGCAGTCACTGTAGGCGGTTTTGGGGATCCCCACAACTGGGCAATATCTCTCTTCGCAACCATATTGGCCAAAGTCACACACCGAAGCTGCGACACACCATAGTCATTCGGACCCCATGCATTCAATAGACATTGTCGGGCTTCAGGCATCATAACAACACCCGTGACATCATCCATAATCTCATGTATATGTTTCCAGAAGCGCACCACCTCAGGGCATTCCCATATGATGTGGAGATAGGTGCCAAGGAGACCACACCCACGCCGACACATACCATCACTAGAGACGCCCATATGAATTAGACGGGGACCAGTGACATAGATTCTGTGGAGGATCTTGAGTTGGACCAGACAGAGGTGGGCCGGAATCGCCACCTCCTTGGGAGAGGAGATCGCGGACTGCCAATCCTCATCATCCAGTTCAATACCATCAGCAATCCAGGCCTCACGGAGGCGATCAAGCAGACCCGATCGGTCATTGATCATTTTCTTGTAGAACAGTGAGATAGTGCTATCCGGCACATAGCCATCTAGTATACGATCTTCGAGGGGGGAGGAATCCGGAACAGCACTGCCCACTGGCAACACAGAATTCAGAGCATGACGTACCTGGATGTAACAAAATATTTCCCTGTCGCTCAGTTTATACTCCATTTGCAGTTCGGAGAAGGCCTTAACCTTTCCTTTAACCCAGAGATCACGCACTTTACCAATACCGATCATGTCCCACTTATCAAATCCCTTCGTCCTCCATAGGCCACCCAACTTCGCAGAGGCATAGAGCGGTGTCGCACCCGTTAATTTATCACTCCAGCCCATAGCCGCCGTCGCGCTATGCCACACCCGCACAGCTATAGCAGTAGGTCCCGTAAGTTGTGAACGGGAAGGTCCCGAGTAAAGTGCCCTATAATAATCACCACCCGGGAGCAGCCACTTGTCCATTTCGAATGCTGGATTCAACGCCGGGCCATACATCCCGTGGTTGATAGCAGCAAGGTGGGAAGCCCAGTAATACCTACGAATATCTGGGAGCGCTATACCACCATCATACCAAGGGAGTGTCAATTTCGGAAGAGCTATGCGTGAACGTCCATCCCATATTAGTTGCCTCTGCAACGACTCTACTTCCCGAAAATATGTCGACGGGATAACATCAAAGCTATTCTGTAGGGCATATAGAAACCGAGGTATGGACATCATCTTAAAAAGGGCCGCGCGTCCTAGGGGAGACACCGGTAATTTACGCCAACGGGCCACGTCGGAGCGTAACCGCTGGAGTGGAGGGAGTAAATTACGTTCGTAGCGAACCGCCGGTTCCGTGGAGATAAACACACCCAGGTACTTAAAGCCTGATTGCGACAACTGGATGGGACAGCCCCGTGGCAAACGAGGAACATCACCCACCAGTACATAAATGTAGGATTTCGACCAATTAATGATGAGTCCCGAGTTCTTCCCAAAGGAGGTAAGTACGTCAAACAACACATTGAGCGATTTTTGGGGAGAGGTAAGGTACAATAAAATATCATCCGCATATAAGGAAATGCGATCCTCAAATTCTGGCGTCCAGCGTATACCCTTCATCGAGGGTTCCCACCATAACCAGGCGGCAAAAGGCTCCATCGCCAAAGCAAAAAGGAGTGGGGACAACGGACAACCCTGTCGTGTGCCCCTACCGAGAGTAAAAGGCACGGAGACGCGGCCATTAACCACCACCTGGGCTAGCGGTGTTTCATACAGGAGTTTGACCCAACCGATAAAACCCGCGCCGAATCCAAACTTGGCGAGTACCGCCCAGAGATAAGACCACCCGATTGTATCAAAGGCCATCGTGGCGTCCAAGGACGCCAAGATGGCCGGTTCACGCAGCGTCGGGGCCCTCGCGAGAACACCATGCAGACGTCGCAAATTTAATGCCGTGTTACGGTGCGGGATAAAGCTGGATTGATCCGGATGAATCAGGTCGCCAATAACCGTAATCAGACAATTGGCAAGCAATTTGGCAAGGATCTTGTGTTCCGCATTCAAAAGCGAAATGGGTCTGTAAGACGAGCAGCGATCTCGTGGTTTACCCTCCTTATGGATCACCACAATGGTCGCAAGACGCTGATCTGGGGGGAGGGAGCCATTATCTCGCGCAGCCAGAAACATAGCACGTAAATGGGAAGCCAAAGTATCAGGGCGTAACTTATACAGTTCCACAGGAAGGCCATTGGGACCCAGAGCCTTGCCGGAGCGGAGGGAGCGCAGCGCGAGAGCCACCTCATCCACCGAGGGCGCGGCATCCAAGCAATCACGCTCCGATTCCGACAAACAGGGTAGCGCTATGTCTCGAAGCAACAAATGCGAATCCTCTTCAGGCCTGTCGGACACCGAGGTATAGACCTCTCGAAAATAATCAGCAAAGCATTCAACAATGCCAACAGGATCAGTTACACTCATACCATCACATGTCACAATCACCGGAACCACTCGATTGGCTCTCTCTCTACTGTCCAGCCAGGCAATCAATTTTCCTGCTTTATCACCCACATCATAGAGCCGCCCCTGTTGTTCCCTACTCATCGTCTTTGCCGCATCAGTAACCAAAGTTTTATATTCCAATTGTTTAAGGTGGAGGACATGTAATGCTTCTCGAGACACCCCCCGCTCCAATGCAGTCTCCAGGTCTTTGATTTCAGTTTCGAGCTGAACAATTGCCTCGTTCTTACATTTCTTGGCACATCCCACCAAAGACAATGCCTGTCCCCTGATCACAGTCTTAAAAGCTTCCCACAACGATACAGGTGAGGATACAGAACCAACATTTTCAGCAAAGTACAGATCAAATGATTTAATTAATTCAGCGCGTGTCTTGGGGTTGAGGAGATACCATGGGTTAATCAGAGCCACCCTGCCTTTAGCCCCGTTGCTAAGATTAAAATGAAACCAAATAGGGGAATGATCCGATATGCCCCGGGCCAGGTGTCTAATCTCTCCAATCGAGGGGGACAGTGCCGCTGGTATCAGGATATAATCTAATCTAGAAAGACTGCCATGAGCTCCCGAGTGAAACGTGAACTGTGTTTGTTCTGGGTGCATTAATCTCCAGCAGTCTATGAGGCCCAGTGTTTCCAGAAAGTCGCCCAACCAGGACTGCGCAGCAGGAAGATCTCAGGGGGGAAAGCGGTCTCTCCTGCCAGAAATGACGGAGTTAAAATCCCCACCCAGTATCAAAACACCCTCAGGGAGACGCAGCACCATCCGCCCCAGGTCCATGAATGTCGTGGATTGCAAGCCCGGGGGGACATAAACTGACACCAACGAGATTGGCTTTCCCTCCCACCGCCCAACAAGTGCAACATATCGACCCCTGGCATCGAGGATCACATCGTCAACTTCGAGGGGAAGGGAAACCCTAAGCAGAATACCCACTCCTCTAGAACTAGATGTAAAACCAGAGTGGGCAGCAAGACGATAACCCCTTCTATTAAGAGCGTGACAAGTGCTTCCTATCAAGTGTGTCTCCTGTAACAGAACAACATCAGGCGAAAGGCGCCGCACCAGCTGCATGACCACCCCTCTCTTTATGCGATCACCCAACCCATTCACATTCCAGCATAATACCTTCAACCCCCTACCCCCCATCCAAGTCCAAAATGAACTCCCATCGCAAAACGAGCATCACACCAGTGCCAAAGATAATGAAAGTACCTTGCCTTGAAAGAGAAAGAACAAACAATCCCAGAACTCGTCCCCCCCCCCAAGGTTCCCAACACAACTCCCCCCCCACCCTGCACCCCTGCACCGACTCAAAAGCCACCCCAATTTGCAGTGTGCCTGTCGCCCGAGCAATTAAAAAAATGAACTAGTCTACATAAAGAAAACCCCAGAGGAGGAAAGGGTCCCGCCTTCCCCGCTACCTCCGAGGATACAAACGGAATGATCAATAAAGGCAGTGAACTCCGGCCGATCGCGCTGAAAATTGTTCCGGACACAGGCACCGAAATCATTCTTGGTCCGTTAGTCCCCCTTCCGCACCACCAGCATGTTCCTGGCCAGCGCGGCGAGTCGGCAAAGTGTCCAACCAATCACTCACGTCCTCAGGCCTGGTAAAGAAAAATGTTCGATTGTCATATTCAACACGCAGTCGGGCCGGGAATAACATAGCATATTTTAGTTCCATGTCTCTTAGTCGCCGTTTTACACCTTGAAATCCCATGCGTTGTTTCAGGACCGATTGAGAAAAATCTGGATAAAAATTCACAGCGGCGTTCTCGAACTGCGTAGGGCCACTTGTCCGTGCCGCCTGCAAAATGGCGTTGCGATCTCTAAAGTTGAAGATCCGTGCAATGATCGGACGGGGGGGAAGACCGGGCTTCGTCTGTCCCCCTGGCACTCTGTGTGCACGTTCGATGGCAAAGAATTTGCTCAGGCCCTTTGGTGCCAGATGATTAAGAATGAGGTCCTCCACTCGAAGATCAGTGGCGAGTGGACTAGATTCTTCCAGGACCCTTATAATACGCACGTTATTGCGCCGTGCACGGCCTTCAAAATCCTCCAAGCGACGAGCAAAAAAGTCATTAGCAGATCGAAGATTGCGCACTTCTGTTTGCAAGTCGGACACGTCCGTGGTAAGGCTGGATGTTTTCAGGTCTAATGACTTCACTTTCTCATACGTCTTGGCCAAGTCAGTGCAAATGAGGTTGACATCGATAGCCACCGTGTCCAGCTTCAAGGCCAAGGCTTCATATTGTTGGCCAATAGAAGACTGAATGCCAGCAATGGCGCCCATCACGTCTTGTAGTGTTAAGTCCGCCAACACAGCAGGATCGTCGACAACCTCCTCCCGGGTCTTAGGTGCGCCACCAGGGGATCCTTTAGAAAGTGTATAGCGAGCCATGACGTTCGTCTGGGTAGAACCTCCACGGATGGTGGTCTTGACCTTCCGTTTCTCACCCTCAGGTTTGCCCGTCATGGCGGGTCGGGTGCCCCGAAGGGATGCTTGGGATCTGGTCCAAATGGCTCCTTAAGGTCACACACGGGAACACAGGAGACAAAGTTGAGCCAAGTGGAGGCCACAGCCAAACAGTCGCCCGCCCGAAACTCAATGAGCTGGCATCGGGGCTCGTCCGATCAACAGACACACCACGTATATGAGGCAGTGCGCCGGAGAAACGAAACCGAAAGTGAAGTGAGGCTGTGGTCCGATCCCCGCAAGCCGTTGTTGTTGAATTACGACCCGGGCACTGCCACCACTCAAGGTCCAGGCTGCTCCATGGAGAAGGCCGCAAAGTTCAAGACGGCAAAGCTCGGGGAATCTGTGTCCGATTTCGACCCAAAAACCTGCTAGTACATCAGCCGGGTTGTATCTTCAATGATCTTCCATCAAATCAGGATATTGTACAGGATAAATGCGGGAGGCAGCGAGGGTCTTCGGGAGCCCTGTGCTCACGCGGCCATCTCGGATGCGCGCGAAGCTCCTCCGAGAAAGATGTATTTAAGGCAGCAGTTCATCATGTGAGGATCATGTTTGTGCATTAAGGCTGATCGGTCTGGATGTGAGGAAGTGCTCACATGCTGGAATGTCATCAGAGTGATATATGCTGGTATACAGCAATTTGACATCCAGTGTTATTAAAAGGAAGTCATTCTGCTAGTGTACCTCTTCATTTTTCCTAGAGAAAATCCTTATTTTCTTCTATATGTGAGGGGAGGGGACTGACAAAGGGTCTGAGAAAGAAGTTGATGTAGCAGGATGCATTCTCCAGTGGACTATTCCTGGATACAATGGGTCTCCCAGGAGGGTTTACTAAACATTTGTGCACCTTGGGAAATAAATACTGTACAGGTAAAGTAGGGTGGGTGCTTTTGAGAAACATGTATTCTTCCGTATCAATTAGACCTTTACCTTTTCCTGTCGATAATAACTCTCAAAAATTAATGTAAGCATCCTTGTAAGCAGCCTGGCTGATCTTGGCATAGCAATTGGTGTCTTTCAGCTGTTTTTTACAACTTCTGCAATATACTTCTCAATAGGAAGAATAACAATCTTGCCCATCCTTGCCTGCTGGTCTGACCACAATACTGTTATCCCCGCCAAACCTTCTATGGCTTTACGCTGGCACCAAGTGATGTTTCTTCTTTACCTTTGAGCTCATGTGTCTGATCTTACACAGGTATGCTACCACACACTTGTGAAATGTATCTATCAAATCGAAAGATAGTGTCGGTGTGTTCTTGGATTTAGGTTTAAAGTTACTAACAACATTGAGCTCATACACCATATCCATTTCACTCAATTTCTGTTTCCCATTGCTGTGGGAGAGCCCCGCAGGCACCAACCAGCCATGCGGAGAGAGCGGAGGGGGCGAGGGGCATATTGTCGGTGCCTGCCCCCGCCGCCGGTGAAGCCGAGGAGGAGGGAGCCCCGGGAAGAGGAGAAGACGCGTGGCCTGCTGCTGGGGCTACCGTGTGCTGAGGGAGCTCCGACGAGAGAGAGAGAAGGCCGGCGCGAGGCTCCCCGAATGGAAGGAGAGCCTCGAGTGAACAGAGACTTGCCGTCGCCCCGCCCGCGATGGCCTGCCGGTGAGTCTGGGCTGAGGGCCGGGCAGAGTGGGGCAGAAGAGAGGAGGGGCGCCGGGACACGTTGTCGGTGTCCGCCCACCCCCAGTGGCGCGAGCTCGCGCCTGTTGCCAGTGCAAAGCCACGAGGGCTTCAAGGGCGGCCCCAGCTGGCAGTGGGTCGCCCCAACGTGTGTGAGCCCAGAGAAGCTCAGAGGGGCCATATTTTGTTTAAGAGCCTGTTTGGCTCCAGAGAGGCTCCCCGCCCGCAGTTGTGATTAAGAGCCCAGCGAGGCTCCAATGACTGGGGCATGTGTTATGCCAGAGCCTGTGTGGCTCCAACGACCCCACAGTTGTTCTAAGAGCCTGCTAGGCTCAGGGGGCATATTTGTTCGGAGCCTGTGTGGCTCTGCTTTGGCCAGTTGTTTGAAAGTTCCAAGGAGGACTTGGGGGCATGTGTATTTCTAGAGCCAGATGGCTCCAACGCCCCACAGCTGTTTCAGAGCCTGTGTGGCTCCAACCTTTTGCGCAGTTTTGTTCTAGGGCCAGTGAGGGCCCCGGCGCAGTTTTGAGTCTCCAGCTGCCCAGCAATTAGTGGGCAGCTGCACCGTTTAGGCGCAAGATGGAGAGTGAGTCCCTGAGAGGGATAGAGATGGCACAGAGGTGCCCGGCCAGTCATAGCTGCGCAGCACTTAGTGCCAGCTGCAGCGTTTAGGCCCTTGTGAGTGTTCCCAGGTGCCCAGCAAGTAGTGGGCACCTGCATCGTTTAGGCCCCTGACATTGAGACTCAGGGCGTTCTAGCCCCAACAAGGCCAGTTGGCCTAGGGACTGCCACAGGTGGTGGCTTATGTGAGGTTTTGCGCAATTGTATGGTTATTGCACCTCTGAATGTATTCTCTTGCATCATGTGTTATTCCTGCACCTCTGAATGTTTTAGACATCATGTGACTTTTGCGCTACTGTAGTATTCTGGTACCTCTGAATGTATTTGTATTGCATCATGTGCTTTATTCTTAACACCGCTGAATGTGTAGGTTTATGCATTATGTGTTTTTCTTTACTACTCCTCTGAATGTGTTTTATACATCATGGGTAATGTGTTCTTTCTTAGACCCCTAAATACTGTGTGATACTTAGGTGGTTGTTCTTTTTAGTACAGGTGGTCCTAGTGAGGTCCTGGTCCCCTGCGTGACAGTCTCCTAAGGGGTTTAGGGTTGCGTAGGTGGTACTTACCTGTTCCCAGTAGTTACTGGATGTGATTTATAACTGTTACTTTGTGTTACAGTGATTTTATATACTTTTATTCTAATTTCTAACAAGTATTTCTATATCTGCAAAGTGTTGATTCTGACAGTGGCCCATGTGGCCCTGTCTTGTAAATAATCCCTTGTGAATATTGCCGTGCCAGTTGGCACAATGTACATGTGTGATTTCTATCTGATATGTTTTGACAATACAAAAGTTATTTTAATATAACCTTGCGTGGAGTCTCTTTTGTGGTGTGCCCAGTATGTTGTTGCTGTTGTGCGCTGGCGCAAATGCTTTACACATCGCCTCCGAGTTTAGCCTAGACTGCTCGTGCCAAGCTACCTAGAGGGTGAGCAGGGGTTATCTTGGCGTGTGACTTCCTTGCCCTGACTAGAATGGTGGTTTCTGCCTGGCTTTGGCATCAGCCTTAGCCTACCAGAAATAGCCGGTTCTAACTTTGATGTTCAGAGTGCATTCGAGATGGTGCACAGAGAGAAATTATTGGCAAAACTGAAGGTCTTGGGTCACTGGGTTACTTAGAGACTGGGAGTCATTCAAAGATTACGTTCCATTACATGTTCACATTCAAACAGGGAGAAAGCAATGTTTTACAAGAAATGCGGAACCACAAGAAGCCTTAAAAAATGTGGTATATTAGCTTTTGGTTTATTTGTTATCTATACCACTGACCTATTCCCCTCTTTCAAGAAGGCTATTGTTTTCCTCCAAACTTAAGGAGATTGAGCACATCGATAATAGTTTACAGTAATAATTGCTATTAATCAGTACAACACAAATTGGGCTCCAAACGCTGTTGAACTCTATGGAGATCCATCGTGATTAATCATTTAAGACAGAACTTGAAAAAAACAAAAAAGAAATGATATTTGTTTCCCATATGTTCTTACACATGGAAAGAAAAATGGGCACCAATTGAGGTTGCTAGACCTTATTGGGATAAGAATAGCATCTAATTTATTGTGGTCATCACGGATACAAGATTTGGGGAAGAAGTGTACCAATGCGAGTCAGGGAGTGCCTTTGTTTTACTTCAATCATGGTGCAGTATCTTACGTCCTGTTCTAAATATGTTTAACAGCAAGATTGGATCCATTTGTCTACCACATCTGTATCTTGGACTCCTTTCCTTCTCTATCTGGCCTGCTGATAGTTCCCCTAGACTGACTACAAGGGTGGTCCTCTGCAATTTGTGCACGTCTGTTAGAACCAGCTATTTCTGGTAGGCTAAGGCTGATGCCAAAGCCAGGCAGAAACCACCATTCTAGTCAGGGCAAGGAAGTCACACGCCAAGATAACCCCTGCTCACCCTCTAGGTAGCTTGGCACGAGCAGTCTAGGCTAAACTCGGAGGCGATGTGTAAAGCATTTGCGTCAGCACACAACAGCGACAACATACTAGGCACACCACAAAAGAGACTCCACACAAGGTTATATTAAAATAACTTTTGTATTGTCAAAACATATCAGATAGAAACCACACATGTACATTGTGCCAACTGGCACGGCAATATTCACAAGGGATTATTTACACAGGACAGGGCTACATGGGCCACTGTCATAATCAGCACTTTTAGAAATAGAAATAGTACTTATAGAACTTAGAATAAAAGTGTATAAAATCACTGTACCACAAAGTAACAGTTATAGATCACATCCAGTACCTACTGGGAACAGATAAGTACCACCTACGCAACCCTAAACCCTTAGGAGACTGTCACGCAGGGGACCAGGACCTCAGTAGGACCACCTGTACTAAAAAGAACCACCTAAGTATCACACAGCATTTAGGGGTCTAAGAAAGAACACATTACCCATGATGTATGAAACACATTCAGAGAAGTAGTAAAGAAAAACACATAATGCATAAACCTACACATTCAGCGGTGTTAAGAATAAAGCACATGATGCAATACAAATACATTCAGAGGTACCAGAATAATACAGTCGCGCAAAAGTCACATGATGTCTAAAAACATTCAGAGGTGCAGGAATAAAACATGATGCAAGGAAATACATTCAGAGGTGTGATAACCATACAATTGCGCAAAAACTCACATAAGCCACTACCTGTGGCAGTCCCTAGGCCAACTGGCCTTGTTGGGGCTAGAACGCCCTGAGTCTCAATGTCAGGGGCCTAAACGATGCAGGTGCCCACTACTTGCTGGGCCCCTGGAAACGCTCACAAGGGCCTAAACGCTGCAGCTGTCACTAAGTGCTGCGCAGCTGTGACTGGCCGGGCACCTCTGTGCCAACTCCATCCCTCTCAGGGACTCCCTCTCCATCTTGCGCCTAAACGGTGCAGCTGCCTACTAATTGCTGGGCAGCTGGAGAAAAACTGCGCCGGGGCCCTCACTGGCCCTCAGGCGCCCACTGCGCCATGCTGGAGCCACACAGGCTCTACCAACACCTAGGTCCACGTTGGAGCCACACAGGCTCTACACACACTGGTGCCCCCACGTTGGAGCCTGTCAGGGCTCTAAACTGCAAATGCACCTGGGGAGCCTCGTGGGCTCGAGCCAACGGTGGGGCGACCCACTGCCATTCGGGGCCGCCCTAGCTGCACCAAAGTCAATTATGCCCCTACGAGCCTCTGGGCTCGCCAAACAAGATGCGGCCCCTTGAGCCTCTCTGGGCTCGCAAAACGCTGGGGCGACCCACTGCCCACTGGGGCCGCCCTTGAAGCCCTCGTGGCTTTGCGCTGGCAACAGGCGCGAGCTCGTGCCACTGGGGGGGGCGGACACCGTCAACGTGTCCCGGCGCCCCTCCTCTCTTCTGCCCCACTCTGCCCAGACTCACCGGCAGCCCATCGCGGGCGGGGCGACGGCAGGTCTCTGCTCACTCGAGGCTCTCCCTCCATGCGGGGAGCCTCGTGCCGGCCTTCTCTCTCCCTCGCCGGGGCTCCCTCCGCACACGGGAGCCCCCAGCAGCAGGCCACGCGTCTTCTCCTCTCTGCAGGGCTCCCTCGGCACACGGGAGCCCTGCCAACCGGCCGCCTCGTCTCCTTGGGGCTCCCTCAGCCGAGAGGAGCCCCGAGAACGGCCGCCATCTCCCGCGCCTTCCTTTCTTCCTCCTCCCGCGGACTGCGGGGGCGGGACTTCCGGCCGGCCGCGACAGGATTGGCCGGCCGGTCAATCACTTCCGGGTCGCCGCGGGCAGCGCGGCGGCCCGATCCAGACAGGCAGGCAGCGATCAAAGTGAATGATAAAGCGAGGTGGGCTCTCGTGAATTAAATAAATACGGGCCAGACACCTCAGCACGCCCAGCGCTATCACCGAGCATAAAGCGCTCCTAAGCGCTAGAGAGTCCAGAAAAAGCGCTCTCTAGCGCTTGGGTGAAATGAAACGCTCCTAAGCGCTAGAACACAGGCAGAGGGGAAGCTCAGCGCCTCCAGGCACTAGGAATACAGCTCCAGCGCTCTCCCCAGGAAAATGCGGCTCCTCCATGCTGCCACGGTCCCAGAGCTTCCCAGGGGGCAAAGCCAAGTCCCCCCCATCAGCCCAGGCAGGGCAGAGGGGTCCCCCAGGAGTCCAGGAATCCAGGCATCCAGGGGCTGGGCAGCGCCCACCCCTGGTAGATTCAAGTCAGCCTCAAGAGCAAGAACAAGAACATTTTGGAAGGGGACACAGCCCCTTCTTATACACAGAAAAGGCTTTGAAGTCTTTTGAAGTCTTTGTGTAAGCGAGCCCTAAGCCCTGGGTGTATCTGGTTTCCCTCTCCTGTCAGCCTCAGGTCAGAGGTGACAGTGGGCCATCAGGAGGGAGAGCCAGCATGGTGGGCCGACAGGCACAGCCTGGCACCACCAGCCGCTCTTTCCTCCCATCCCGGACAGCAGATGGGGGCCTTTCATCTACGGCTGACTCAGACCCCCTCCTCCGGGGCCCTGCAGACCCCGTCCTACTCAAAACAGACAGTCCATCCACCAGCAGGCCCAGGCACTCCTGGGCCAGGCTCATCAGCCAATCACGTGCCAGCAGACTCACTACACAATTATGCCAACTTCTAAAAGTGGCACTTCTAGACTAGACACAGCCATGCCGCATATACCATTCTGCAGCATTCATTCTCACGAGTTCACACATATCAAACTCGACCCTGCACTCCCCACGCATCAGGAATCTACCATGGGCATACATATTCCCCATTCATTCCTATGGGAGGGCAGGTCACTCACCACACATACACAGAGAGCACACGCACTTTACACTGTACCACAGTGAAAAAGTGCGCAGAGGCCTAAAATCACCAACCCAGGTTACAAAAACAGGCTAGGAAAAAGCAAAAAGTCACGGGGTGAATCTGCCCAAAGGACCGGGTCCAACACATCCCCCTTCCAGCCAAAACGCAGGGTAGACCAATCACTACACTGATGGGCTTCAATGCTTTGGGCGACAAAACCACGGACGCGGGCCTGCACGGCAGGGACACCTTCCAGTTTTTCGCCACTCTGAACCCACATAGATTTCCCTCAACAAAAGCTCTCTGGCACAACTAGGATACCCCACTGGTACACACTAGTCATCGACAGCCAGGACCAGGCCCTAGGCCATCCAAATGTCACAGGTCCTAACCAATCCCCAGAGTGGGGGGCAGTAACCCCTGGCACACAATAGCCAATCTCCACTCTCTCTCTCAGTGTAGCTACACTACCACTGATCCTTCAACCTAGGGACCACACCCCCAGGCTTACCAGAGGTCACGGGCAAGCATGCCCCAACCTACCTCTACTTCTGTGTTCCCGCACCCTCACAGGGAAGCACTCACCAGAACACAATTCTCCTACCAGATCAGGACCTCACTCCGTCACTGGTCTACCACCTGGAAACTATTCCACTTCTGAGGTACAAAGCACACAGCACAGTCCCTCTTCAAGCAGGTGGGGGGACACAGCACACAGCAAAGCCCCCCTTTTCTCTACCTTAGTGGAAACAACAAACTGCAGGTGGGCCCCAGAACACACAGCAAGGGCAGCCCCCTCAGTCTCTTCAGCTGATCTACTTTGGTAGAGTTCCTCTTGACCTAGAAGTTTCCTAATCTCCCAACCTAGGATCTAAACCCTCAAGTTGCACCGGGGTCAGAAGTACACCATCCTTCTGCACCCCCTTCCAGTTCCATGATTACAGGCCCAGTATGTCTCAGGCTAGACAGAGCACACGCCAGCGGCGTAGCAGCGACACACTCTCCTCCAGTACTCCCTATCACAGGGTGATTCTCAGTATGTTCCAGGCTAGACAGAGCACACGCCAGCGGCGTATCAGCAACACACTTTCCTCCCACCGGGGTCAGAAGTAAGGACACCGTCCCTCTGCACCCCCCTCCAGAGTTCTGCACCCTCCCACCTTGGAGCGGTACCCCTGGAAGCCAACAACCGGTCAGGACACTGATTACAGATGCCCTTCCCTCCAGGTCAGGCTGAACCTGGCCTCCCCCCTCCTCGGGTAACGACCTCCAGAGGGCCCACAAATGGTCAAGCACTCTATACGGTCAAATGCCCAGCGAACCAGGACTTCTGCACCCTCCACTTAGGAGTGGTACTGCCCAACACCAGGACCGCCGGAGTTCTGATTACAGACACTCCCCGTCCTCTAGACACAGGAAGATTCTCCTCAAATGACTTGTAAGTACAGCCTAGGCCCCTGACCTGGCGCTCCCTTAGGGAACCCTCCAGGCCCTGAGACAGGGTTTCCAGCCAACGTGGGACACACCGTCCCACCCTCACTCCGCCTCCACTGAGACAGGACGTGAGCCCCTACACCCCTACCATCCTAATGGGACCTAGCTGGGCTACACATGAACCTCTTCACCTACACAGGATCATCAGATACACAAGCCACTACTTTTAGAATCACTCCCTAATGCGTCTGTAAGACATCTAGCACACCGCCAGACATCCACCTTCTTGTCCAATGCCTCTGCAGGACCTCCTGCACACCACCAGAGGTACACCTACGTGCAAGCTCCTTTGAAAAGAAACTCGCACCAACTCCTCCAGTTCAACACAGCACTCATCCACACACTCCCCTTCCAGACTGGTGAGACAGTTCCTCACTGCCTCTGACTCTCAACCTGTCACCCTCTTACTGAGCACCAGGCACCATACTCTGGGAACTGGGAATGGGAATTCACGCACTGGACACATTTAAGCTGCCACCACTGGATCCTACCATACTGGGGAATCCAGACACACACACTACACTCAGGGAATAACCACCCTCCTGAGCAACAATTTCTCCTCCACCCTCCCTCTCTTCCATCTACCCACACAGGGACAGGAACGGGAATTGGACACTGGACGAAGCAAGGGATTCCTAATCTATGGGAACCTCCCCTCTCTACTGGCGTCCCGCCCTGTCATTTTCTCTCATCTGCCACTAAACATAAAGCGCAGGAACACCATCTGAAAATGACACTCTTGAGGAAAAACAAAATCAAAAACAATAATCCCAAACATGTGACTATCTGAAAAATGCAGAGTTTTGTAATGTAGCCAGTTGTCGCTATGGCACTGCGCAAACACAAGCCCAAATCCGCACCGCTGACCCACCAATGTTAGAACCGGCTATTTCTGGTAGGCTAAGGCTGATGCCAAAGCCAGGCAGAAACCACCATTCTAGTCAGGGCAAGGAAGTCACACGCCAAGATAACCCCTGCTCACCCTCTAGGTAGCTTGGCACGAGCAGTCTAGGCTAAACTCGGAGGCGATGTGTAAAGCATTTGCGTCAGCACACAACAGCGACAACATACTAGGCACACCACAAAAGAGACTCCACACAAGGTTATATTAAAATAACTTTTGTATTGTCAAAACATATCAGATAGAAACCACACATGTACATTGTGCCAACTGGCACGGCAATATTCACAAGGGATTATTTACACAGGACAGGGCCACATGGGCCACTGTCATAATCAGCACTTTTAGAAATAGAAATAGTACTTATAGAACTTAGAATAAAAGTGTATAAAATCACTGTACCACAAAGTAACAGTTATAGATCACATCCAGTAACTACTGGGAACAGGTAAGTACCACCTACGCAACCCTAAACCCTTAGGAGACTGCCACGCAGGGGACCAGGACCTCACTAGGACCACCTGTACTAGAAAGAACCACCTAAGTATCACACAGCATTTAGGGGGCTAAGAAAGAACACATTACCCATGATGTATGAAACACATTCAGAGGAGTAGTAAAGAAAAACACATAATGCATAAACCTACACATTCAGCGGTGTTAAGAATAAAGCACATGATGCAATACAAATACATTCAGAGGTACCAGAATAATACAGTCTCGCAAAAGTCACATGATGTCTAAAAACATTCAGAGGTGCAGGAATAAAACATGATGCAAGGAAATACATTCAGAGGTGCGATAACCATACAATTGCGCAAAAACTCACATAAGCCACTACCTGTGGCAGTCCCTAGGCCAACTGGCCTTGTTGGGGCTAGAACGCCCTGAGTCTCAATGTCAGGGGCCTAAACGATGCAGGTGCCCACTACTTGCTGGGCCCCTGGAAACGCTCACAAGGGCCTAAACGCTGCAGCTGGCACTAAGTGCTGCGCAGCTGTGATTGGCAGGGCACCTCTGTGCCAACTCCATCCCTCTCAGGGACTCCCTCTCCATCTTGCGCCTAAACGGTGCAGCTGCCCACTAATTGCTGGGCAGCTGGAGAAAAACTGCGCCAGGGCCCTCACTGGCCCTCAGGCGCCCACTGCGCCATGCTGGAGCCACACAGGCTCTACCAACATCTAGGTCCACGTTGGAGCCACACAGGCTCTACACACACTGGTGCTCCCACGTTGGAGCCTGTCAGGGCTCTAAACTGCAAATGCCCCTGGGGAGCCTCGTGGGCTCGAGCCAACGGTGGGGCGACCCACTGCCATCCGGGGCCGCCCTAGCTGCACCAAAGTCAATTATGCCCCTACGAGCCTCTCGGCTCGCCAAACAAGATGCGGCCCCTTGAGCCTCTCTGGGCTCGCAAAATGCTGGGGCGACCCACTGCCCACTGGGGCCGCCCTTGAAGCCCTCGTGGCTTTGCGCTGGCAACAGGCGCGAGCTCGCGCCACTGGGGGGGGGCGGACACTGTCAACGTGTCCCGGCGCCCCTCCTCTCTTCTGCCCCACTCTGCCCAGACTCACCGGCAGCCCATCGCGGGCGGGGCGACGGCAGGTCTCTGCTCACTCGAGACTCTCCCTCCATGTGGGGAGCCTCGCGCCGGCCTTCTCTCTCCCTCGCCGGGGCTCCCTCCGCACACGGGAGCCCCCAGCAGCAGGCCACGCGTCTTCTCCTCTCTGCAGGGCTCCCTCGGCACACGGGATCCCTGCCAACCGGCCTCCTCGTCTCCTTGGGGCTCCCTCAGCCGAGAGAAGCCCCGCGAACGGCCGCCATCTCCCGCGCCTTCCTTTCTTCCTCCTCCCGCGGACTGCGGGGGCGGGACTTCCGGCCGGCCGCGACAGGATTGGCCGGCCGGTCAATCACTTCCGGGTCTCCGCGGGCAGCGCGGCGGCCCGATCCAAACAGGCAGGCGGGCGGCGATCAAAGTGAATGATAAAGCGAGGTGGGCTCTCGTGAATTAATTAAATAAATACGGGCCAGACACCTCAGCGCGCCCAGCGCTATCTCCGAGCATAATGAAATGAAATGAAAAATTGCACTTGTATAGCGCGTAACTACCCGGAGGCCTCGCAGCGCTTAAGCGCATAAAGCGCTCCTAAGCGCTAGAGAGTCCAGAAAAAGCGCTCTCAATCGCTTGGGTGAAATGAAGCGCTCCTAAGAGCTAGATTACAGGCAGAGCGCTCCCAGGCGCTCAGGGTGAAGCTCAGCGCCTCCAGGCACTAGGAATACAGCTCCAGCGCTCTCCCCAGGAAAATACGGCTCCTCCATGCTGCCACGGTACCAGAGCTTCCCAGGGGGCAAAGCCAAGTCCTCCCATCAGCCCAGGCAGGGCGGAGGGGTCCCCCAGGAGTCCAGGAATCCAGGCATCCAGGGGCTGGGCAGTGCCCACCCCTGGTAGATTCAAGTCAGCCTCAAGAGCAAGATCAAGAACATTTTGGAAGGGGACACAGCCCCTTCTTATACACAGAAAAGGCTTTGAAGTCTTTTGAAGTCTTTGTGTAAGCGAGCCCTAAGCCCTGGGTGTATCTGGTTTCCCTCTCCTGTCAGCCTCAGGTCAGAGGTGACAGTGGGCCATCAGGAGGGAGAGCCAGCATGGTGGGCCGACAGGCACAGCCTGGCACCACCAGCCGCTCTTTCCTCCCATCCCGGACAGCAGATGGGGACCTTTCATCTACCGCTGACTCAGACCCCCTCCTCCGGGGCCCTGCAGACCCCGTCCTACTCAAAACAGACAGTCCATCCACCAGCAGGCCCAGGCACTCCTGGGCCAGGCTCATCAGCCAATCACGTGCCAGCAGACTCACTAAACAATTATGCCAACTTCTAAAAGTGGCGCTTCTAGACTAGACACAGCCATGCCGCATATACCATTCTGCAGCATTCATTCTCACGAGTTCACACATATCCAACTCGACCCTGCACTCCCCACGCATCAGGAAACTACCATGGGCATACATATTCCCCATTCATTCCTATGGGAGGGCAGGTCACTCACCACACATACACAGAGAGCACACGCACTTTACACTGTACCACAGTGAAAAAGTGCGCAGAGGCCTAAAATCACCAACCCAGGTTCCAAAAACAGGCTAGGAAAAAGCAAAAAGTCACGGGGTGAACCTGCCCAAAGGACCGGGTCCAACACAGTCCAAGCGCAAACCACCCATGCACCTAGACCGTCATGGTGCGGAGAGGAGAGGAGAGGAGAAGAGGGGAGGAGGGGAGGGGGAAGAGGAGGTAGAGGGGGAGACAGCAGTGCGGGGAGGAGAGGAGAGGAGAAGAGAGGAGAGGAGAGGAAAGGTAAGGGGATGGTAAAGTGAGGGAGGGGAGGGGGAGAAGAGTAGTGAAGGGAGGGGGAAAGGGGGAGAAAACAGGGCATGAGAGGAGAGGAGAAGAGAGGAAAGGAAACGGGAAGGGGAAGGGGTGAGAAGAGGAGAGGAGGGGAGCGGAGGAGGGGAGGGGGAAGGGGTTGGAGAAGAGAGGAGAGGAGAGGTTAAGGGAGGGGGTAGGGCAGAGGAGAGGGTAGGGGAGGGTAGAGGAGAGGAGAGGGATGTATGACGTTACAACGCATACTTTTACAGCGCATACCTTTACAACACATTTTTTACAACGCAACATCCATTACAACGCATTCCAATACAACACATGCCATAACAACGAATTTTTTAAAACTACCTTTACAATGCATTCCATTACAACACATACTACCTTTACAACGCATACCATTACAACGCATAACATTACATTGCATCAATGGTAAGTATTGGATAGTGTAGGGGTAAAAATTACTATTCTAACTCCAGGGGGTGCAACAGTAGGGTAAGTGTTGGATAGTGTAGGGGTAAAAATTACTATTCTAACTCCAGGGGGTGCAACAGTAGGGTAAGTGTTGGATAGTGTAGGGGTAAAAATTACTATTCTAACTCCAGGGGGTGCAACAGTAGGATAGGTGTTGGAAAGTGTACGGGTACTATGCGTTGTAATGTTATGCGTTGTAATGGTATGCGTTGTAATGACATGCGTTGTAGTGGTATAGGTTGTAGTGTCATGCGTTGTAATGGTTGCGTTGTAATGGCATGCGATGTAATGGATGTTGCGTTGTAAAAGTTTCATTGTAATGGTAGTGCATTGTAAAAGTTGCGTTGTAAAGGTTGTTTCCAGAGGAAAGGGGAGGGGGGGAGGGGGGGAGGGGAGGGAGGGGAGTGGAGGAGAGGGGGGAGGGGAGGGGAAAAGAGAGGAGAGAGTAGGGGAGAGGAGAGGAGAGGAGAGGTGAGGTGAGGTGAGGTGAGGTGAGGTGAGGTGAGGTGAGGTGAGGTGAGGAGAGGTGATGTCTATTGGCCCAACCTTTAAAATGTGTGACAAAAGCAATTCCAAAATAATATGCCAACAACCCCAGTAAATATAGCTAGTGAGATATATATACCCCATTAATACTTTGTTTCACAAAGCAATGGGTGGAAGATAACAATTGATTCCCACTTTGCATGCAGGATTCAGGATGGACTGTTCAATGGTGAACCATGTGGAGTGCTTGCTTACCTTGCAGAAAAAACATTTACTCAGTGAGCAACCGGAATTTGTACATATGCTTCGCTGAATTGAATCAGGCATTTGACACAATTAGGAGAGATGTACCAAGGATTAAACTAAATGGATTTTGTCCTGGGCCAGTATTTATCCAGTAATCATACCAGGAATTGGAGTCAGTGTTAATCTGGAGGGGCAGCAGACACTCCTTCGGATTTCAGAGCAATGATGCCCTTATTACAAAAACACCTCTTGACTCCTGTCTCGTTATCTCTGAATTTGGAAAACATGGACGATGGACCAGTAACTCCCCAAGCATTGGGGGATGGTGCAAAACAATTTCAGTATAATGAGAACAAAACTATCCTGCTGGACTGTAGACATGTGAGAGTACTTCTGTATGTAAGTGGTGGTAGGAGCACAGCTGCCAGTTCTGCAGCAGGGGCTGTGGCAGTGGTACTGGGACTGCCAAGTGTGAGAGGCCCTACTGCACTGTATTATGGCTATTTTTACAGCTTAATTGAATACATTTCTAATCTACTGATTTAGGATGTAGGGTGCTGGGGGGAAACACTGCTGCTGCTTTTTTTACAGGGGGCCGATATTGCAGCACTGCTAAACCCCAGCCCCCAGTGACAACAAGCATTTGCAATGCAATAGGTCTTACGAGACTTTGAGCTATTGGCACTGTAAATGTCACTTGGTTAAATTCTTGCAAATGCAAGACCTATGGCATTCCAAAGAAGCAGCCGCCATTGTCCCCGCTGCTTGAAACGTATGGCGCTCTGAATGTTGCAGGAAAGCATGTCGTGCCTGCAGTAAGACAAAACTCACTAAAGAAATAGTGCTTACAGACTAAATAACAGACGGTGTAACAACAGAAGTAAAAGGGCCAGTTCTCACGGGTGGTTACAAATTAAGACAAGGCGGTATTAAGGAAGGACTAACAAGCCGAAAACTGAATCAGAAGCTAGCATTTACAAAGGACAAAGACACAAGCCAATGAAAAATATGGCGGGAGGGGGCAGAGCTTCAAATGTATTCTCTAATACAGCATGCCTCGCGGAGCAGCCCATGCGCTGCCCAGGCTTGACCTAAAAACTGCCCCTCGAGTCTAAAACTGCCACCACCCATCTGGCCTATGGGTAAATGCCCCGTTCCCACTACCGCCAGTCCCGCCCTAAGTAGACAACCACTTCTGAGTAGCTCTCTTGCCTAACGATTTTTCACAGTAACACTACCGCTTTTAATAAGGCCCTCCACAGTAGGGTGCAGAGATTCCAGCTCACATTGAATGAAATATAAAAAACATGCCCCAGTGCAGGCATGTACTTTAATTGATAGATTTAATGCTGAAATGAAATGATTTTTAAAAAAATTATTTGCTTTGGAATTAGTGTTTGATATGAAATGGTTTGTGTTCATAAAGCATTTGTTGATAATGGGAAGTTTATGTGAATCTGGCACTTTTTCATAAACAGCTACTTGCAGTAAGAAAGCATTTGAGATTGTGCGCAATATAAGGTGAAGGAGAACTCCTGTTAGCATTTTAGGGGAAGGTCATACGCTTCTGCCTAAACTGCAGGGGAGAGGGTGCGCGAATGATCTGTGGAGAGGTGTTATTCGAGATTCTACAATGCAGTCTTGAGAAGTGACCATAAGTAAGAATCTATGCAAGTTTATGCAAAAAAACACCCTATTCGAGCCTAGTCTAACTTCATAAAAAACATTATGGGGCAGATTTACAAGCCCCTTGCACCACTTTTGCGTAATTTTTAACATGGGAAAAATTACGCAAAAGTGGCGCAAGGGGCTTGTAAATCTGCCCCTATATATGCTGTGTAACCCAATGGCCGTGAGAAGCTAATGTCCTTTCTATGCTGTGCAAGCATTACAACCTTTTTTTATTCAGTGTTGAGCTGAATCACAGAGTGGGTTATTAAGGAAGAAAAGTGGTTTCATAAAGAATAATGTGAGGCATTGCCCCGATTAAGTCCTCCTCATCCGAGACTTACTTGTCAATAGATAATGGAGGACGCTATGAAGCAACCCGGAAGTACACTCGCATGCCCACTGGCACTCAAAATAAAGCAAGGGAGGTAAAAGGGTTAATAAGGTATTGCGTGGCGTGGGTATTGTAAGGTTAAGCATGTTTTTGTGGACCACAGTGGAAGGGAACCGTAACTCGAAACCTTCAAAAACATTCTTCTTTTGTAGGAAGTCGAGACTGAGAGGTATTCAAAATAGTGGATTCAATGGCAAGAACTATTCTACTTCGAAAGTCACACATTGCATTTATGAGATTAAAAGCTTAAGGTCTAAACAGGTGGTCAGAAGTGGCAGAAATCGAGGTCAAAGTGGTATACGTGGCATTTTGTATTTAATGCATCGTCTAAGTAAAAACAACTGGACAACAATATGCATACTTGTTATTTTAGCAGACAAATCGCTTATAAAAAGTAGTTTGCAATTGTGAGGAAACAAAACGTGTGTGCCATTGTGTAATAACAAGTTTATTCAGGTGTGACCTGCACCATGAAAAGGATGAGAGGTGATTTCATAGTATTGAGAGCCGGTCTGCTGGCGCAGTGGACAAATGCATCCACAGCAGGGGCCTGTGTTCGACCTCATGGTCACAGGTTCTAATCCCGGCGAGTCCACTCAGCCTTTCATCCATTTAAGGTCGATAAAATGAGTACCGTTGGGTAACAATATACATCTGTTATTCAGCGCCTTGAGACCTTCGGGTGATACGTGTGCTATACAAAAGTACATGTTATGTTAAGTCGAATTACTTGCAAGAAATCGTATAATTCTGTTTCGGCCTGGTGAAAAATTTTGAAGGTTGCCGTTTACTATAAGTATTACGGGAAACGGTATTTGCGGCAGTATTTGTCCCTGCATGAAATGTGGTTCTGACCCAGCATGAAATACTTGCACAAGCCGAGCCTGCGACATTTCACCCACAGGGCCCTGTACCAGTTGTGCAAATTGGGTTGCCAAATGTTGCATTCAGACCAAAAGGTGAAATGAAAGGTAGAAAAGTCACACTGAGTGTATATGGCTTTCACAATGCAGCTGCTGTGCTGTTCAGCGTCTTGGGCCTATGAAGCAGGCCCAGAGAACAGCAGCATCCATTTTACATGCAGACTGTCATCCAGTGGTAAGGAATGGTTAGAGAGGGTATGGTGAGGGGAAACCGTAAGACTTTTGTTTTGTTTTTCTACCATGGAGCCTGTCCACTGTTCATCTTGTAGGCGACATGGTAAGGGATTGGGACAAAGTCTCCATGGTCTATAAAAACTATAACCATGTGTAGGATTATAGTAGCTACTTTTCAAAATGGATATTGATTTATTGATGCACCAAAAAAGTATGACTTTGTTGTTCTTTGATGAAATATCCAGATTTGTTAACAAAGAACAATTGATGGACAGAATGCTGAACAATGTCAAACATTCACCCCAGTACAGAGATCTGGGCCTAAATCCGTTGTTTTTGTGCTCCCCATGCCATTCAAGTTTAAACCCAGCCATATGCAAATCAGTCTTGACCGTGCTCCCCATGGGAACAGCCCAGCCTGAACTGCCAGGCCAGGTCCTCTCTGGACCGCAAACAAGCATCCGAGGACCGGTTTTGGGGTATCATCCCTCATCAGACAGGCTAGCTTGACTCCAGTGGCATGGAGAGTACAGGATCCACCGTCCCACTCGGGGTGACAAATGCAAAAAGCACAATTAATAGACAGAATGCTGAACAATGTCAAACATTCACCCCGGTACGGAGGGTCTACGCCTAAAGCCATTGTTTTTTTTTGCTCTCCGTGTCATTCCAGTTTAATACAGCCATGTTTGCTCACCAGAGAAGGTTTTTACCATCATGTTTGGCAGAGGTATTCTAATGACATTGCTAGATATGTCTGTCCGAATCAGATCAAAGCTGTAAGTGTCTTGGAAAAGCGCACTCCACCAGGAATTCACCTGTTTACCCAATAGGCCTACATCTACCTTCTGGCCACAAACAAGACTAGCCAAGTACTATGTTGGGTAATGTTAGAACAGGGATTTCTGGTTGGCTAAGGCTTACGCCAAACCCAGGCAGAAACCACCATTCTAGTCAGGGCAAGGGGGTCACACGCCAAGATAACCCCTGCTCACCCCCTTGATAGCTTTGCACGAGCAGACAGGCTTTTCCCGGAGGCGATGTGTAAAGAATTTGCGCACGCACGCAACAGCAACAACATCCTAGGCACACCACAAAAGGAACTCCACACAAGGTTATATAAAGATAACTTTTGTATTGTCAAAACACATCAGATAGTAATCACACAATATTCATTGTGCCAACTGGCAGGGGCAATATTCACACAGGATTATTTACATTAGGACAGGGCCACGTGGGCCACTGTCAGAATCAGCACTTAGTAGAACTAGCTCTTAGAATAACTGTCACACCAAATCACAATTATAGATCACAACCAGTAACCACTGGTACCAAGGAGGTACACACTACGCAATACTAATAACCATAGGCATAGATCACGCATGGACACATAACCTCTCTAGTATAACATACTAGGCAAAGCAAACTTCTAAGCATGAGCACCTTTAGAAGTATAACACAAGCATAAAGGCAAAGCACATTACGCAGCAATCACATTTAGGCCTAAACAGTATAACTACAGTAGGCGATCTCTCACTAGTCTAAACACATTAGACTCTGCCTCCTAAGAATAAATCACATTTAGGGGCATACCTAACAGCGAAGTAAACTCTCACTGACATAAACCCACATAGGTAAAATAGCCTCATAATCATAGTAACATCACATTGCGCAATAATCAC
This sequence comes from Lissotriton helveticus, assembly GCF_964261635.1. Taxonomy (NCBI): domain Eukaryota; kingdom Metazoa; phylum Chordata; class Amphibia; order Caudata; family Salamandridae; genus Lissotriton; species Lissotriton helveticus. The sequence continues at coordinate 592,272,186 of NC_136065.1, read as the reverse complement.
ATTAGGCAATTACCATTCTAAACATAGTAAAATCACATTGCTCAGAAATCACCTTAGGGCCTTGCGCCCTATCCACATACCAGCCCCCTGGCCAACTGGCCATCGCAAGAAGGGGCTTAAATGCCCTGTGTCCAGAATGTCAGGGCGCACTGCCATTGCAGCGCCAGTCAGGGGTGCGCCACCGGCGCAAACCTAAACATTGCAGCTGCCCACTACTTGCTGGGCAGCTGATGACAATCACAAGGGCCTAAACGCTGCAGCTGGCACTAAGTGCTGCACAGCTGTAGAAGGCCTGGCACCACTGTGCCATCTCTGTACCACTCAGGGACTCTCAAAATTGCGCCTAAACGGTGCAGCTGCCCACTACTTGCTGGGCAGCTGGGGATCAGTAAAGCTGTGACAGGGCCCTCACTGGCCCTTAGGAGCAAAGACTGCGCCACAGGCTCTCACTAGCCCTTTAACAAAATTGCGCCAAACTGAGCCACCCGGCGCTCAATGAACTGTACCCCCAGGGGCCCACTGGCCCCTTAAACAATCACAGGTGCCCCCAAACGTTGGAGCTCTCAGGCTCTGGCCACAAAAATGCGGCTTGGGCTCTCACTGGCCCTCTATAAACAAATGTGTCCAACGTTGGAACCACGGGGCTCTAGAAATACACACATGGTCTTGAGCCTCTCAGGCTCCTAAAACAAATATGGCCCCGTCGTTCGAGCCCCCCCTGTGAGGGCTCGAGATCACGGAAATGCCCCCAAATCACCGGAGTCCCTCTCGGGGGACTCGAAGTAAACTATGCCCCCAAGAGCCTCTCTTGGCTCCTCACAAATGCAACCTTTCGTCGGAAGGGCCCGCTATCAAGTGGGGCCGCTCAAGGAATCTGCCGAGACCTCCACGGGGCCTTTAAAATACCATGCTGAGCCACGTGGGAGCGGCCCGCTGCCATCCGGGGCCGCTCTATCACACAACCTGCCCCCACATTGGAGCGCCCCCCTAGCAGGCGGGGGCTGCTCTGAAGAGGATGCTGCCCTGCCCCCTGCTCAGCCCTCACTTACCGGGCTTCGGGGACTTCTCTCTTGGTGGCAGCCGCCGCTGGACTCCTCCGTCGGAGCTCTCCCTCGCTCATGGGAGCCCTGGCGGCTTCAATGAGGCAGCGGGCGGGGCTCTCTATCTCCGGGGCTCCCTCCTCTGCATGGGAGCCCCGCAACACTGGCGCTGGGTTGCTGGCGGCCCCAGGACTCTCCTTCACTTCTGGGAGCCCCGGGCCGCAGTGACTCGGCCGGCTTTTCTTCCGGCTTGCGGAGGCGGGGTTGCCTCCCGGCTCCTCCCCCGATGACGCGGCGGGAGGGTCGGCCGGCTGGGCCAATCCCAGCGCGGCCTTCGGTGCATGCCGGTGACTGCCTTCTCTTGGGGAACTCGGCCGCGGCGGTGATTTTCCCCTGGCAGACGAGGGGTGGGCACCCTGGAAACTATACAAATATGAGCCCATCCTGCAGGGTGGGCTCCTGCGAGGGTAACACGAAGCGCTACCAAGCGCTTAGGCAAAATAAAGCGCTCCCAAACGCTAGTGTAAAAATAAAGCGCTCTCAAGCGCTAGGGGCCAAAATAAAGCGCTCCCAAGCGCTAGAGGCAAAAATAAAGTCTTCCAGTCCCCCAGGCAAGGCAGAGGGGTCACAGGAATTCCTCCAGCCATTCAAAGCATCCAGGGGCTGGGCAGGGCCCAGGGAGGCAAGCCTTCCCCTGGGCCCAAGCAGCAGCACGCCCCTGGTAGATTCCAGTAGAAACAAGAACATCTTCAGGGTGTCACAGCACCCTTTTTATACAGCATTTCCCTTTGTCTGTGTCTGCAGGGTGGGGGGAGCACTCTTGATGTGCTCAGACACCCCTCCCATTCACTAGTCAGGCTAGGGTCATCAGTCGCACCACAGGGGGCGGAGCCAGCATTGTGTGGGGAAAGCCCAGCCCTATTCAGGTCCCAGGTGCACCCCTCCCTCACATCAGCATGTTAATCTCTCCACTCACCACTGGGCAGACCCATCCAGACTCCTGGAGCCAGGCTCACCAGCCAGCTCCAGCCAATCATACGCCAGACACAAATTACACAAACATGCCAACTTCTAGAAGTGGCACTTCCACACTAGACACAATCATGCCGCATACATCACTGCGCAGCATTCAATCTCACGAGTTTGCACATACCAAACTTGACCCTGCACTCCAGACACATCAGGAACTACCAGGGTCACACATATTCCCCATGCATTCCTATGGGAGGGCAGGTCACTCACCACACATACACAGAGAGCTCACGCACTTTACACTGTACCACAGTGAAAATGTGCGCAGAGGCCTAAAATCACCAACACCAGATTACAGAAATAGGCTAGGAAAAAGCAAAAAGTTTCGGGGTGAACCTGCCAAAAATGCCAGGTCCAACAGGTAGAGTATGCACTGTGCAGCAACGGGTGATGTGAAAAATGTGTTTTCTCTGTTTCAGGATGCTGCTCCAGCAGTTCACGGAAGCCTTAAAGATGACCAACCGAAATCCAGACGTCTTCTTTCTCTGGACACATTTCGAGGGTAAATATATATATTTGTTAAATTACTCATTTAAGAATTTCAGCAGTGTGTATTTCAAGGGTTATTCACTGAGCCCCTTTTTGGCAGAAAAGATCAGTAAAAAAGATGTAAGCCCCTGTAGATTCCACAGTTACTGTTCCATCCTTCGAGGTGGTCATTCCCAATTTTCTGTCAGGGACACACTATTAATTTCTTGCCAAAGGAAGCCCACGAAGCTCGTTTTTTGCAAAAAAAATTTTGTGTTGAAATTGTTTATTAGCATTTATTAAATATAAGACAATAAAAGCAATAAAATACAGAAATGAGCAATATACTAACAAATTACATTGGAAGTATGCACAAAGTTAAATATGTATGAATTCATAAGGATGAAGACTGTAACTTATTTAAATACAAGTAATACAATAATAAGATGAAAGGAGGATAAAATAATTCAGTTGTGAATAAAACAATAAGCTATTTGATTCAAAAACTCTAATGACTTGGGGTGAGATAAAAATTCATTTTAAAGCAAAAACAGATCGAGAACTTGATATAAGTTGAATGTTTATTAATAAAATCAGCTTTCCATGGTGTAATATTCCCACTAGACACCTTAATTAGATTCCTTTTAATTCACATCTTGTCTATAGTATTGACACTGCCCGGACCCTTAACTTTGTGTCAGTTATTGGTAACTCTCATGTGGTGGAAGAAGCTGCAGTCCTCGTGGATGGTCACTGGCAGCGGTGGACTGTGAGCTAAAGCAGCCCTGGATAGTATGTTCTTTACCAGCTTAAAATTTTACAAAGTGAGTGTAGCAAGTGAGACCAAGCGTCGGAGGAGGATTTTAGAGGCTGGGTAAAATGGTGTCCTTGTCTACACCAATATTGGGGCTGCTGGTGCAACACTTTAAACATTGTAAAAAGTGACGTACCTGCGGCGCAAGGAGCTTGTGAATAACCCCCATGTGTGCACTTCCAGGAGGCTGTTTACTAGGATAGAGGGTGGATTATCCAACCCACCCACTGCTTGAACCAACCCCCTGATCGTCACCCTACCAGGGCCTTTCCTTGTTTCCAATATGGCCAGTCCAGCCCTAGCAGCAGGCGATTTGAGTTGGTGGATAGTAATGACAACCATGGTGTGTTGGTGTTTAGCGACAGGTACCCATGAAGCTGTGCGATAAACGATACATCTGTAACCATCATGCGGGGTGAGTACCTGGAGATCTGTAACCTCTTTTGATGCGAGTCGCTGATTTGTGACAATCACTGCATGTGAGTAGCTGGGGGACCCGTAGCCCTGATATGTTGTGAATAGTTGAATATTCACCATCAGAGTGTGGTAGTTGCCAGTGGCCATGTTGCATCCTGATCTCTTGACTGGGTGAGAGTATTCTGCTTAATTCAGAGACTCTGTCCCTCACCACCCCTTGTTGTAAATATTTTTGTCCACCCTAAACATGGAAGGGTATACTCAGACATGAGTCCCTTGCTCATTGCACCATCAGGATTCAAGCAAGCCGGGCCGAAGACGGCTGTAATGCCAGAAACCGGTCCCCGGTAGCTTGTTTCCTTCCCAGTGTAAGAATTGGCTTTTGTAGTCTGGTCTGCCCTGTTCCCATGATGCACTGGGCCAGGGACAGACTAATTTGCATACAGCCAGGTTCTGAAACTGGGATGGTGCAATGAGCTAAAAAACGGTGTTGGATCTAGCCCTGATCTCTTGACTGGGTGAGAGTATTCTGCTTAATTCAGAGACTCTGTCCCTCACCACCCCTTGTTGTAAATATTTTTGTCCACCCTAAGCGTGGAAGGGTATACTCAGACATGAGTCCCTTGCTCATTGCACCATCAGGATTCAAGCAAGCCGGGCCGAAGACGGCTGTAATGCCAGAAACCGGTCCCCGGAAGCTTGTTTCCTTCCCAGTGTAAGAATTGGCTTTTGTAGTCTGGTCTGCCCTGTTCCCATGATGCACTGGGCCAGGGACAGACTAATTTGCATACAGCCAGGTTCTGAAACTGGGATGGTGCAATGAGCTAAAAAACGGTGTTGGATCTAGCCCTGATCTCTTGACTGGGTGAGAGTATTCTGCTTAATTCAGAGACTCTGTCCCTCACCACCCCTTGTTGTAAATATTTTTGTCCACCCTAAGCATGGAAGGGTATACTCAGACGTGAGTCCCTTGCTCATTGCAACATCAGGATTCAAGCAAGCCGGGCCGAAGACGGCTGTAATGCCAGAAACCGGTCCCCGGAAGCTTGTTTCCTTCCCAGTGTAAGAATTGGCTTTTGTAGTCTGGTCTGCCCTGTTCCCATGATGCACTGGGCCAGGGACAGACTAATTTGCATACAGCCAGGTTCTGAAACTGGGATGGTGCAATGAGCTAAAAAACGGTGTTGGATCTAGCCCTGATCTCTTGACTGGGTGAGAGTATTCTGCTTAATTCAGAGACTCTGTCCCTCACCACCCCTTGTTGTAAATATTTTTGTCCACCCTAAGCGTGGAAGGGTATACTCAGACATGAGTCCCTTGCTCATTGCACCATCAGGATTCAAGCAAGCCGGGCCGAAGACGGCTGTAATGCCAGAAACCGGTCCCCGGAAGCTTGTTTCCTTCCCAGTGTAAGAATTGGCTTTTGTAGTCTGGTCTGCCCTGTTCCCATGATGCACTGGGCCAGGGACAGACTAATTTGCATACAGCCAGGTTCTGAAACTGGGATGGTGCAATGAGCTAAAAAACGGTGTTGGATCTAGCCCTGATCTCTTGACTGGGTGAGAGTATTCTGCTTAATTCAGAGACTCTGTCCCTCACCACCCCTTGTTGTAAATATTTTTGTCCACCCTAAGCGTGGAAGGGTATACTCAGACATGAGTCCCTTGCTCATTGCACCATCAGGATTCAAGCAAGCCGGGCCGAAGACGGCTGTAATGCCAGAAACCGGTCCCCGGAAGCTTGTTTCCTTCCCAGTGTAAGAATTGGCTTTTGTAGTCTGGTCTGCCCTGTTCCCATGATGCACTGGGCCAGGGACAGACTAATTTGCATACAGCCAGGTTCTGAAACTGGGATGGTGCAATGAGCTAAAAAACGGTGTTGGATCTAGCCCTGATCTCTTGACTGGGTGAGAGTATTCTGCTTAATTCAGAGACTCTGTCCCTCACCACCCCTTGTTGTAAATATTTTTGTCCACCCTAAGCGTGGAAGGGTATACTCAGACATGAGTCCCTTGCTCATTGCACCATCAGGATTCAAGCAAGCCGGGCCGAAGACGGCTGTAATGCCAGAAACCGGTCCCCGGAAGCTTGTTTCCTTCCCAGTGTAAGAATTGGCTTTTGTAGTCTGGTCTGCCCTGTTCCCATGATGCACTGGGCCAGGGACAGACTAATTTGCATACAGCCAGGTTCTGAAACTGGGATGGTGCAATGAGCTAAAAAACGGTGTTGGATCTAGCCCTGATCTCTTGACTGGGTGAGAGTATTCTGCTTAATTCAGAGACTCTGTCCCTCACCACCCCTTGTTGTAAATATTTTTGTCCACCCTAAGCGTGGAAGGGTATACTCAGACATGAGTCCCTTGCTCATTGCACCATCAGGATTCAAGCAAGCCGGGCCGAAGACGGCTGTAATGCCAGAAACCGGTCCCCGGAAGCTTGTTTCCTTCCCAGTGTAAGAATTGGCTTTTGTAGTCTGGTCTGCCCTGTTCCCATGATGCACTGGGCCAGGGACAGACTAATTTGCATACAGCCAGGTTCTGAAACTGGGATGGTGCAATGAGCTAAAAAACGGTGTTGGATCTAGCCCTGATCTCTTGACTGGGTGAGAGTATTCTGCTTAATTCAGAGACTCTGTCCCTCACCACCCCTTGTTGTAAATATTTTTGTCCACCCTAAGCATGGAAGGGTATACTCAGACATGAGTCCCTTGCTCATTGCACCATCAGGATTCAAGCAAGCCGGGCCGAAGACGGCTGTAATGCCAGAAACCGGTCCCCGGAAGCTTGTTTCCTTCCCAGTGTAAGAATTGGCTTTTGTAGTCTGGTCTGCCCTGTTCCCATGATGCACTGGGCCAGGGACAGACTAATTTGCATACAGCCAGGTTCTGAAACTGGGATGGTGCAATGAGCTAAAAAACGGTGTTGGATCTAGCCCTGATCTCTTGACTGGGTGAGAGTATTCTGCTTAATTCAGAGACTCTGTCCCTCACCACCCCTTGTTGTAAATATTTTTGTCCACCCTAAGCGTGGAAGGGTATACTCAGACATGAGTCCCTTGCTCATTGCACCATCAGGATTCAAGCAAGCCGGGCCGAAGACGGCTGTAATGCCAGAAACCGGTCCCCGGAAGCTTGTTTCCTTCCCAGTGTAAGAATTGGCTTTTGTAGTCTGGTCTGCCCTGTTCCCATGATGCACTGGGCCAGGGACAGACTAATTTGCATACAGCCAGGTTCTGAAACTGGGATGGTGCAATGAGCTAAAAAACGGTGTTGGATCTAGCCATGATCTCTTGACTGGGTGAGAGTATTCTGCTTAATTTAGAGACTCTGTCCCTCACCACCCCTTGTTGTAAATATTTTTGTCCACCCTAAGCGTGGAAGGGTATACTCAGACATGAGTCCCTTGCTCATTGCACCATCAGGATTCAAGCAAGCCGGGCCGAAGACGGCTGTAATGCCAGAAACCGGTCCCCGGAAGCTTGTTTCCTTCCCAGTGTAAGAATTGGCTTTTGTAGTCTGGTCTGCCCTGTTCCCATGATGCACTGGGCCAGGGACAGACTAATTTGCATACAGCCAGGTTCTGAAACTGGAATGGTGCAATGAGCTAAAAAACGGTGTTGGATCTAGCCCTGATCTCTTGACTGGGTGAGAGTATTCTGCTTAATTCAGAGACTCTGTCCCTCACCACCCCTTGTTGTAAATATTTTTGTCCACCCTAAGCGTGGAAGGGTATACTCAGACATGAGTCCCTTGCTCATTGCACCATCAGAATTCAAGCAAGCCGGGCCGAAGACGGCTGTAATGCCAGAAACCGGTCCCCGGAAGCTTGTTTCCTTCCCAGTGTAAGAATTGGCTTTTGTAGTCTGGTCTGCCCTGTTCCCATGATGCACTGGGCCAGGGACAGACTAATTTGCATACAGCCAGGTTCTGAAACTGGGATGGTGCAATGAGCTAAAAAACGGTGTTGGATCTAGCCCTGATCTCTTGACTGGGTGAGAGTATTCTGCTTAATTCAGAGACTCTGTCCCTCACCACCCCTTGTTGTAAATATGTTGCATCCTGGCCATGCCTGTCCTTACGCCCACCTCCTCATCTGCCTTCAGTGTAGTCAACCATTCTTCGTTCCCGAATCTGCACTGCCTTGTGTTTAAAATCGGAGAGAGAGAGATGCAATCACATTGTTTTTGTGGTTTGTGAATGAGTGCAGGAGTATCTGTCTAGTGCCAGAAAGTGGGCCTGTCTCAGGATTAAAATTAGGGGTAATCGATTATAGGGAACCTAGGCCTAGGAGAGGCCAGTTCATGAGGAGTAAGAGGTGATACCCTTCTCCCGTCATGCAGCTAGCTAATTAATGCATGGTCATGTGGGACCCACAGCAGGCTACCTCAATAAACAAAACCATAAAAATTTTTTACAAAGTAATGGTCTGACCATAGCCTTCGACACAACTGCAACACGTTCTTTCATCATATAGTTTTAGTCGGTCTTTGAACTGCCTCCCGTGGCGGCTCCTCTGATACGGTGGAGGAGCGTCGCCCCACTGCCTCAGACCAGCAAAAGAAAGGAAAAAATAAAATGATAATAACTAATGTTATCATTTTATTTTGTCCTTCTGCTGCGGCAGCTTGCGTGAGGGGGCGGGGCAGGTTGAAGAGCAAGGGAGGAGGGTACAACCCTCCTAAGTGCACAATGACTGTTTGGTCGGCCCTCTTGGGCCACCCAAACCAGTCATGCACACATTCCCCCTTCTCCATGCAGGCTGTATTACAGCCTGCATGGAGAACATGCCTACCTCTAAAGCCACTAGCTGAGTGCCTTGTTACGGCGCTCAGACCAATCACATGGCTGCTTTGCAGCATTGTGATTGGATGCCGGGAGCATGGGAGCCCTGGTGCTTCCTGCTTCCTGTTTCTTACAAGAAGTCAGGAAGAGGACCCAAGAGAGGCGTTGGCAGCAGCTGGCCAGGATGGCCAGCCGGGAGGTAAGTGTTTTTTTTATTAGTGACCCCCCATACCCCTCGCCCCTTCCCCCGTCTCACTGATGATTCCAGACAGCAGCTGTGACTGACTGTCTCGCTATGCCCTCGATAGCAAAATATTCACTTCCATATGCACTGTCGACCCAAATTCCATCTTCAACAGAGCCCTGGGCTGAAGAAGGAGATTGAAGTTATAAAGCTGTACCTGTATAACTTAAGTGGTATTTACTATACAACATATAGACATGTAAATTTCTTTGAATACATTTTGCGAATAATTTTAGAGTCTGTTTGACATAATCTTGCTTGCTTTGAAGTGTTGTGTTTAGTGGTTGGGATGTGTTCTGTGTTGTCTTTTCTGAACACTATGGGCTGCATCTATTAAAAGTGTTGCATCGCTCTGGGAACAGCGATGCAACACTTTTCATAGCACCATCCTTGCGATTTACAGATACGTCTGTATTCCTGACGTATCTGTAGGCGCAAAATTGTTGGAATGTGTCTGAAAACAGATGCAACTCCAGCAATGTGTCTTTTCACATGGGTCAAGCCCCATGTGAAAGGCCCTGTGTCACTCCTCATGCATGCTTCAATCTGGCATAAGAATTTGACGTAGTCACACCCTAGAAGTGGCGCAGTGAAATGTGAAAGATTTCTCTGCGTCACTTCTACGTGGCTTTGCTGCGACTGAATGCCCATTCTGTATAGATTATATCTGATGCAGGTTTAATGTAGCGCAGGGGTTTACAAAGTCACTCATCTGCCTAGATGCGTCACTTTGTAAATATGATGCAGTGTGACGCATTTTTTACGCTGCCGCAGCGTCACAAAATGTGACGGAACTGCAGCATAAGGGCCTCATAAAAAAGGCCCCATGAGGGAAGGTGCAACCTTACTGCATTGAGGCAATGGACTCGACATCCTTCGCTCCACTCAAAAGATCACTCAGTCACCCCTTTTCCTGATATCCACTTCCGGCACGGTCTATAACTGGATGCCATGTTGATATCACAACAGAACAGCCTTAATGGTGTGTGTGCCCAGAATCTCACCTGTCATACTGCTCTACTGGAGATGGGCCCAGAAGGCCCAAGAAAGGCAACGAAGGGAGAAGCTCCGTCTTCCACTTTTCAAACTTTATGCACTTTGCGGGTACAACGACGCCCTCAGGTGTCGATGCTCTTGGTACTGTGCCAAAGCTCTAAATAGCCAGATATCTCCACCACCTCGCAGCAACAGGGCATTCAGTGACGAAGATGTTCCTCAGCGAGATGTTTATCGACGGCGCTGCCCACTCTGTGCCCCACCTCACTCCCCGAGCCAGGCCATTACCTCCTTTCACTATCTCCTGATTCAATAAGCTCGCTCCTAGCTCTCTGCTATCTCCTCGCTGGATGCTGTGGCATGGCTGTGCACATAAATAGGTTTTAATAAATTAGGTTTGCTGAGCTAAACAGAAAAACAGTCTGTGGTGAGGGCTCGCAGTTAACTCTTCGCGCGCCCTCTAACAATGTGTGATAGAGTGTATCAATGACTGGCATTGGGAAGTCTGGCTGAGGTTCATTTGGCGGGCAACCAGGGCAGACTGAGGAACCAAAAGCAGCCATAGCAGAAATTTCCAAACAAGCCCCGCCCCCTTATTCGTCTCACTCTATATTTCTCTTTTCATCCATCCATTATCTCTCTTCCCTTCTCTGCTCTCCTATCTTCCCTCTCTGGCCTCTCTTTCTCCCCATCTCTATCTCCTCTCTCTGTTTAGGCCCCCTGTGTCTGCTGTAGTTAACCTCTGGGAGCTGGGAAAGAGCCACCAGCAGCGACCCTGCGCTTTCAAAACCTGCCTCAAAGGGCTGCAGCCGACAGGGAAATGCCCGATGGAATAACCTGCCAGTCCGGCCGCTAACGCCCTTTGCCAGGGCACAAGCCCTAAAAAAAGAAGGGGGGGACGCTGTCACCGGAAGTGACGTGACGACAGGAAGTGACGTCACGAAAGGTGGCTCCGATCTTGCCCCAGAGAGGCCAAAAAAGGTGAAGTCCAGCTGTTAGGCAGGGGAGACGGCGTCCACCCTGTAAAATAAGTGGGGGGACGCCGTCCACCCGCGTGGTACCCCAACTCGAGCCCTGCCCTGTGCTTATTCTTGTTCAGGCCTTGCAAGGACTGAACGTGAAAGAGTTGGGGGTGTAGGGCTGGTGAAAGAGTAAATGTGGGGAATGAGCTCCTGTCGCAAAAAGAAACTGCCCAATCGGGATGTCGAGAACTGTTTTGACAGGCTGGTGCCTTCGAAAAGACGGTAGAGCTGGGGGAGAGAATCATATTTCAGAGAGACAGTCAGCTTCATTAATGAGTGACCGCGGGCAGCATAAACAGTCAGGGGTGAAGGGCAAGCTGTGGTCCAGAGAATGACTGGGCCATACCTTTGTTATTAAAAGGACTTAGCTAAGCTTGACTCAGGATGTGAGTAGAACTGAGTCTGTGTTCACTAGTCACAGAGAGCGCTTGTCTTGAGGCTCAGTGCCTTGCAAATCTATCCCTGAACGATGTCACAATATATGTCCAAGCACAAGCTGACCCAAGGTGACGGCATCAAACAAAGGAATGCCTGTTGTTGGTGACTGTTAGCAATGCAGGAATGGGTAAAGTGAATTGCCTGTCACTCCTTACACTGTCTTACACTGACTATGCCACTGTGTACAGTACATGAGTTAGCTCTACACGTACTGGCCTTAATTAAGGGACTTTCTCCAGCCTGTGGCAAGAGTGGCAAGAGTGCTATTTGGTGTCAGACGCTTGTATCTATAAAATGAGGTGCCAAAAATGAAAAACAGAATCTCTTTGCATTTTAATAAATAAGATCCAAGCCAAAAATGAAGACTTCCCCATGGTTGGATATTAACACACCAATGAGGCGAACAGTCTGTGTGTAGTACAATGTATGTGCAATTATGCATCTCCCCTGTTGCTTTGGTCCTTGCTGCTTAGCCAGTGTGAATGTTCTGCGTGGAATGTTGGTGTGGCAATGATGAATGGCATGTTTGGGTGCCTGTGTGGTGAAGTGTGACAGTTGGAGTATGGGCTGAGCATCAGACAGACTGCTCCTGGTGGGGCTGCTGTACATGGATTTACCAACTTGCAACTAAGATTTAATAGATCATCTTAAACTACATCCCGGCTACTAGATCATCATTACTACACTCTGCTTGAAAAGAAGGGCTAGACTTGCAGACACTCTATCACAGTAAGTCTTTCTGTGTTTCTGGCTGAAAATCATAGTATCCCATCATTAAGGGCTAGATGTAGGTAATTTAGATTTACCGATTCTAAAATACCGAATTTTACCGATTCGGTATTTTAGAATCCGTAAATCTGATGTGGGTAATAATTCGGTATTTACCGATTCGGTAAATACCGAATCGGTATTTGCTATTGAATCCTATGGGCCTTGAAGCCCATAGGATTCAATAGCAAATACCGATTCGGTATTTACCAAATCGGTAAAAATACCGAATTGCAAAGGGGGACAGGGTGTCACTTTGACACCCTGTTGCACCCCTGTAACTGGCTTGTGCGCCATGTGGCACACATACATGCCCTTAGGGCATGTCTGTGTGCCACATGGCACAGGTGTACATGCACAGATGTGCATGTACACAAGAATTCGTTATTTACCATCCAATTGTATTACATGGTAAATAACGAATTCTAAAGGCCCTGTAGCACTATTAGAAGTGCTACCTACATAGGAAAATACAGATTCTGTAATTTTACCCATCGGTAATTTTACCGATTTGGTAGAATTACCGATTCGGTAAAATTACCGAATCTGTATGTTTTCAGTGCCCCTACATACCAATGTCAAAATACCGGTCGGAAACGGCCGAAAATCGGTATTTTCGGCCGATTCCGACCGGTATTTTGACACCTACATCTGGCCCTAAGTGTTTTGCATCATTGCAAAGAAGTACTGATACTCTAGGAATGTGTGATGCTGCAACTAAAAGGATTCTCAACTTGTAAAATATTTGTAAACTTTTCACTTACAAGTCATTGATTTTATGTGTGTTAATCTAATTAGTTCAATGGAAGCACAATAAGTTTGCACTGCCCAGAAAGCATTAGGATATCACACAAATGTCCAGGACTAGAAACAATGTTCATAAGGCCTTGCGGAAGGAGGTCACCCTACCAGATTCACATTTTATGAACCTTATAAAGTTGAAAAAATAAGCTGTGAGGCCTAAGTGAAAAGAAGAAAACATCTCAAGGGCCACTCAGGGTGCAAGCTGCTGCCCACCGGCACTCACTATAATTTTCCTGTCCTGTGACAGTGCAGCTTACTAGGGTGAGACTTTTTGCACTGAGGGAACATATGCTGTGCAGCTTTATTCCTCACTCGCTGGACATTCTGCTGCTTTGGGGCCAATTCCGGTCGGAAGGGCTCCAAACGATGTTTGGAGCCCTTCCGACCGCTTCGGAATGTGCCGGCCGGATTCCTTTCCGACCGAGCCATTCCGATGGGCTCGGTTGGAATGGAATCCGACTCAGATTTCGGGATGGCTTACGATGGGCTCGGAGAGCCCGTCTGCCATCCTTAAATCCTTCAGTACTCCCCCGGTTGCCTCTTTACGACCGCGGGAGTACGATGGCAGTTTTTCCCTGCCTTTTTGTGCCGGTGTTTCCGGTACGAAAAGGCAGGAGGAAACTGTCTCTAGGGCCCCCAGCAGGGCCCCCATGGGTATGAGGCCGCCAAATGGCGACCTGGGGGCACCTATGGTGCCCCTCTGTTGATCCCTGCACCCGGTGGCAGGCACCTTGGGGTGCTGGCCAAAGGGTGCAGGGATGAACTGCACCCCTGCTTTACACACTGCAGGCATGCATTCCGCTCAGAATGCATGCTTCCATTGTGAAGCATACGAATGCGACCGAACAAGGTTCGGTCGCATCTTACTTGCAGGGCCATAACCGACGACAGCAAGTCGGTCGGTTATGGCTCCTGACCGATGTCGGACGGACCTGATTCAGTCCGACATCGGATTTGGCCCCCTAGTGTGGAACTTCTAGCAGGGAGGGAATGGGCTATGCCTTGGTATGCCACGTTTCCACGCTGCCACTCAGAACCAATGGCAGCTGTGAGTGGTAAAGAGAAAAATACACCCATTGCCCAACAAAACGATTTAAGCCTGACGACAATCATTTCTCTTGGGGGTACCCCTGCATGATAAGCTAAGCCTGATCAGATGAAGTCTTGAAACTGTACTTGTCTTGGTAAAACCAAAATTTCACAAACACAGAAGTAGAAATACAATTTTACGCCCACCAAAGGGCCCTGAATTACTTACTCAACTGCGCTCACCAATATATGAGGTACTACGGGAATTAAATGCAACTTTTAACCACAGTATCCCCTGTGTTAACTAAATTACTTTATGCTAGAGAGCCGCTAACAAATTATTTCACACCACACACTCCCTGTCAATAAATGGTGTAGCCATGTCATACTGCCAACTGTGATAGGGTTGAGTGGATATGTGTGAGCGCAACTTTCGTTTGGCCATCTTAAGAGTATATGAATGATTTGTGGTGCACAGATAGAGAACGGGTGCAGTTTTTCAACACAGACAGTGATAGGGTCGATTGCCAAAGACACTGCACGGGCAACACTGAAGGATTCATCATAGAACAAAGCAAAACCAAAGGGAATGATGGACGGAGTGTTGAACAATGCAAGCACTCAACTCCAGTCAACTGATCTGGGTTTAATCCATCATCTTTCTTTAGCTCACTCCACCACCCCAGTTCAGACATGGCCATATGCAAATCAGTCTGACCCTGTGCCTCATGGGAACAGTCCAGCCCGAACTACCAAGCCATGTCTTCCCTGGACCGGAAACAAGCATCCTGGGACCGGTTTCTGGCTAATCAGCCGTCATCAGCCAGGCTAGCTTGAGATAAAGAATGATGGTGGTTTAAACCCAGATCAGTTGACTGGGGGTGAGTGCTTGCAATGTTCAACACTCCGTCCATCATCCCCTTTGGTTTTGCTTTGTTTGCCCTAAGTTGGCAGGGTATGCCCAGACGCGGGTCCCTTGCTCACTTTGCCACTGGAATTAAGCTAGCCTGGCTGATGAGGGTTATGAACCCGAAACTGGTCCCAGGATGCTTGTTTCCGGTCCAGGGAAGACATGTCTTGGCAGCTCGGGCTGGACTGTTCCCATGAGACACAGGGTCAGACTGATTTGCATATGGCCATGTCTGAACTGGGGTGGCGGTGTGAGCTGAAGAATGATGGTGGATGAAACCCAGATCAGTTGACTGGGGGTGAGTGCTTGCAATGTCCATCATCCCCTTTGGTTTTGCTTTGGATTAATCATAGAACACATGGGGACCTCATGGTGGTTGCTGCATGCCCATGTAGAATGTCTTGTAGGCAGTGGTGTAAATTGGGGGAAAGGGCACAGGGGCGGTTGCCCAGGTGTAAAATTCCAAAGGGTGCAATATTTTAAAAGGAAGTATTGCACCCCCTAAGCCATGGACTGTAAGTACTTTCTGAGCTAACGGTCCACTGGTTAGGGGGGCGCAATACTTTCTTTTAAAATTTTGCACCAGGTGCTGGCAACCCACGCTGCGCCACTGGGTGTAGAAGACCTGATGGAGAGTATAATGTCATCTGTGTTCTGATTTGAGAAAGGGTGTGAATTGGCTGTAGATTAAGACCCTCCTGTCTCCCTGATTGCCTGCTCATCTGTTAACACCTGATGCGACTCAATGTGTAATTTGTCAGAGGGCCAGATATTAAGTGCAGCGCTGCGTGGGAAAACTGTGCTCTGTCCCTGACAGTGTTCCAGTCGGACTTTAGAGTACATCATGATCTAGTTTTTGCCTTCCTGTGTGATCCTTTACCCTGACAACTTGTCCTGACAATCAATGTGTCATGTCTTGGCACTAAATGTATGTGGGTGCTTTATTTCAGTCCGGGGCCGTGCTTCAAAGTAAAGTCAAAGATTTTGTATAAGTAAGGAGCATCCATAGGTCTGGTATTTATACTTTAAGCAGCCAGGTCTGCTTTTATGCACTGTTACTTTCATGAAATCATTTTTTTCAATTATGGGTAAGTTATTTTATTGCAAGTGATAGTGCATAAGGCGACCAAGCCTGCACCTATCTTCTCTGTTGAGGAGAATCGACTACGAGAGGACAGTGCACAGTGTGGTCTGAAAATAGAAACACACCTCCCCATTACCTTTTTTTTATATCTATTGGCCTGCTTTGACTTACAGGGGCAGAAAGGATGTGTTGCAAAAGTCTTGCAGTGGAACAGCAATGACTGCCCTCTACCCTCCTCCATGGGGTGCAAGTTGCATTTACAATCTTGCCTACAATGTCCCTCCATCCCTGGTTTGTGTGTTCGCATATTTTTAAAAATAAAACACAACACGTCAGGATCTCAAAGCCTAACTTGCTTTTAATGCAAGCTAGCAAGCTGCATAGCAAAATAATTCAACGGCATTAGAGACAGAACTCTCACTAGAACAATGTCCATAGGTGTATGGTGCTAAAATACATAACATTAGGACAGTTTATACAGGTTTTTTCTCAATACAAGTCTATAGAGCCTAATCATCTGTCAAAAATTCAGCAAAGAGTTATCGAAAGAGCATGTGGCAGGATCTTCTCCCAGAGGACGTGCAAGATGTTTTGGGGGAGAAGATATAGGGCCATATTATCAAGCTAGGGCGATACATTATCGCTGCTTTCATCAGCAGGAAACTGCAACTAAAGCGGCGATAATGGGCTTGATAATAGGCCCTTGTGAATTCCCATAGAAGCCCAGGTTAACACCAGAACCTGGGCTTCTATGGGAATTCACAAGGGCATATTATCAAGCCCATTATCGCCGCTTTAGCGGCAGTTTCCTGCCGATAAAAGCGGCGATAATGTATCGCCCTTGCTTGATAATATGGCCCTCAATTCGTTAATAAAATACTGAGCTCAGTTTTCGCCCAAAATCCGGCTTCCAGAACCAGGACTGAATGTGAGGCTTTGCTTTGCAGAGATGTGCAAATGCACATTCTTTAATAACATGGCTACTGGAAGTACTATAGCCCAAAATAATTAGCCAGCATGTCTGAGGCTAATCGATAATTGAAACCAATAAGAAACTACACCTATATTTGTTTATAAAATACATTGCTACACACGCCGTCATACAATAAATATATAAAATCAAGCAATCAATGGACTTGTAAAGCGCGGCTACTCACCCCTGAGGGCCTCAATGTGCTATAAAACAATAATACAGTAATATAAAGAAATGTATGATTATGTTTTCACAATATCCAAGATATTAATTGAGGATTGCCGTGAAGTTTGGCTCGCAGAGTGAGAAGTGATTGAAGTTTGGACGCATAATCATACTTGCATAATTGCCTCCCTAATAGGGATGCCCATATAGAGCCGACACTTTCCCTTCCAATCACTCCTGAGAGGATTCAGGTGCTAGCACTGTTGTATTTATTGCGGTTCTTGTTCTCCCAATCTGAGATCAACTGACAGCTCCATCCCCCTGTCTAGTACTGAACAGAGAGCTGGACATGGAGAAGGCACTACTCTACTCTGATATCTGCTGGAGACCAGACTTTCTCTGGACCGGCCTGGTGCTGGAGCTGTTCATCTCGCTGATGACAGATCTATGTACTCCTGTATCTTCTCGCCATGTCTTTTTGATTGTGGTCATCCGCTTAAGTAGATGTATATTCTTGGTGAATTCCATCAAATAACCATTCTGGTGGTCAGGGCTTAGGGTAGTAGTTATTTTAATAGTTATAGAGACAAGAACCTGCATCCCTACCACTGTACGCCTGCGCAAAATGATTGAAGTAAATTGTGATGCTTCAAACCAAGTTCTGTGGTGCATCCTTTTCAGCCAGTTTGGTGCCCTCGTTGCCTCACCGTGATAACAACATGGCATATCACTCAGAGGTCTGCTGAACATGTGTGCTGCAACGTGCCCACAATCATGGAACTGCATGCGGGAATGGACCTGGTACCTCTGAGACTTGCATATCTGTCCTAGTTCTGGGCTCTGTAATTTTTAATTGCCAGTAACCGAAGTGGAAATAGAAGTCTATGGGCCAGATGTAGGTAATCTCAATTTACCTATTCTTAAATACCGAATTTTACCGATTCGGTATTTAAGAATAGGTAAATGGAATGTAGATAATTTTTCGGTAAAAATTACCGAATCGGTAAGATTCGGTAATTAAGAATCGGTATCGGCCCTGGAGGCCCATAGGAATGAATGGGAATTACCGATTCGGTAAATACCGATTCGGTAAATACCGATTCAGTAATAGGGGGAACACTTTCAAGGGTAGCAGGGTGTCCCATTGATACCCTGTTGCACCCCTGAATAGTGCATGGGTGCACATGTGGCACACATACATGCCCTAAAGGCATGTATGTCTGCCACATGGCTCTGAATAAAAAGCAAAAAATTGCTTTTTAAAAGGAATTCGTTATTTACCACCGACTAATAGCTGGTGGTAAATAACGAATCCTTAAATGTAAGATGCCCTCACTTGAGTGCTCCCTACATTACAGAATCAGTAATTTACCGAATCGGTATTTTAAGAATTTGGTAATTTACCGATTTCTTAAATTACCGATTCTGTAAATTACCGAATCCTGAAATGTGGCCTCCTACATCTGAAAAGCCTAATACCGGTCGGTAACGGTCGAAATTTGGTAATTTCGGCCGTTACCGACCGGTATTAGGCTTCCTACATCTGGCCCTATATCAGTAAATCTGGACCTGGTATCTCCCCCTCCAGTTGTCACCATCTCAGAAAGAGGCCCCTTGAGAGAAGGTGCTACATAATTTTCCTTGATTCTCCAGAAGATCACCCCTGTTTTGGTTGTTAAACTCTTGCTTCAGGAGAACATCCTACGTCATTGACTGAGGGGAAGACTTAGGTCACGGTGAGACACTGTCCCCTTCTCATCGATACATAGACCTGCATGGGATTGAGATGAGGACCAGGCATTAAACGTCCCACACTGGACCCAGTTATCCCCATACAGGCCAGACTACAAATAACCAGCATCGTTTGAACAGCACACATGAAGGTTGCCCAGGAACCCAGTGAAAACCAGTGTGCCGCATGACCCAGTCAGGTCTACGAAGCAGGCCCGGCTCCAGGACTTGGGATCTGGTGGGCCACGAAGAAGAAATGGGTAGGCCATAAAGATGAGCGGGGTGTCCAGAGACTCCCAGGTGTCTGAGAGCTTGGTCCGGGCAGGGTGGGTGGTGTAGTATGGGTGTGAGCTGCATACCATACTTACTGCTGGGTTCTGTCGACTACATTTGCTGTGTATTTCTAGAGGTTTAATCCTATGGCCTTGGTATCTTCTGCTCTCTCCACCTCACCCTCTGCTTCATCCCACATCTCTTCTCTCTTCACATCACCCTACTCTCTCTCCTCCTTAGCTATGTTTCCAGGTCTCCCTTCACTTTCTCCACTGCACTCTTATATTTTTCTCACCTCATCCTCCTCTCTTTCCACCTTAACCTACTTTCTCTCTCTCATGACCTTGCCATCCGCTCACGGTGCATCAACTTACTCTCACTAGATCCCACCCTTCAATTTCCACCTCACCCTTCTTTCTCCACCTCACCTGTGTCTCTCCACCTCGCTATTCTCTTTCCACCTCACCCTTTTCTCACCACCCCACTCTTCTCTCTTCACCTCACTTTTCTATATCCACATCTCCATTTCTCTCTCTTCCTCGCGATTTTCTCTGTTCTTCTCTCTCCTCTCACTCTTACTCACCCTCCTCTGTCAATCCAACTCGCCGGGCTTTTCTCCCCATCACCATCCTCATTGTGTCCTCAATATCCTCCCTCCTGCCTCTCTACTCCCCCTTCCCCTCTCTCCATCTCACCCCTCTCTTTCTTATCAGTTTAGGACCCAAAGAGCAGCAGGGCTATAATCCAGTGCCTCTGATATTACGCAATGGGGAGGACCAAATTGTGCAGCAGGGTTGACTAAATTATGCAGCATAATGTGGGATAGTATTGCTTTAATATTTTGTCATTTTTGCACCTGCTAACACTGTGTGGAAAAAAGTTTCACCTCATTTGTACCAGTTTAAAATGCAGCTTCAGCAATAAGCATCTGAGAGGTGAGGAGTAAACCTTTGCGAAGGGCCTTCCACTGTGCAGCAACACATCAATGCATTTTTAGTAACATTTAATTAATTTAAGACACCTTTTATTGAAATCTGCAAATAATGCAACCAGATGATGGATTATAAAGTATGTGGCAAATCCATAATTAAGCGTAAAACTCTGCAGCTGCAGAATTGCAGAATTACAGTGGCCCTGACTATAACCCATTCCTGTCTATTCATGTGTCAAAATGTAATATTTTGCTGGGAGAAAATGTATGCACAGTCACCGAAGTGCAAAATGGGGTGTGTGTTCTTTATGTTCCTTCTATTTCTATTAGTGCGCTCCACTTTTGCGAGTACCTCTGGAGAATGAGAGTAGGCGGGACCGCTGCAGCACATATTGCCAGTGCTGCCATGGAATGTTTCCCAGTGTTTCTCTTTTTATAGTAGGCACTTGCACTGCTCCTTCCATTCTGTATCTGTGTTGTAATAGTGAAACTTAGGAGGAGTATAATGCCGTCAGTAGGACCACAAGTATTATGCAATTCTGCAGCATATTCCTCATAATTATGGGTTTGCCACATCTGTCACATAATCCGGAATTCAGACAAAATATCGAGGTAAAAATATTGAGTTGCAGAAATATTGAGTTTTTAATATCGTGACACAGAGATATCGCATGCACAAATATCGTTGACAAAAATATAAATTTTTTAAGGTAAGAAATATCTTTTTTATGTTTCTTTATGTATTTAAATAATATTTTAATTGTATATGTTTTATATTGTTTGTGTAAATGAAAACTGCTGCTAAAGCGGCTATAATGGGCTTGATAACATTCCCTGGAGAATTCCAATAGAAGCCCATGTTCACACCAGAACATGGACTTCTATTGGAATTCTCAAGGGCATATTATCAAGCCCATTATTGCCGCTTTACCCCCGGTTTTCTGCCGCTAAACCGGCGATAATTTTTAACACCGTTCTTGAAAATATGCCCCTAAATACATATTAGACTAGACGTCCATCTTCTGACATTGTTTTCACAATCACAGTTCGTCCTCAAAAGTTAGTCAGCAAACGTTTTATCGACACCAGAGCTTAACTAGATGTTGTGGGACGTGTAAAGCAGAGCGAATGAAGCTCCTGAACTTTTCAAGGGACCGCGCGTGCCATGGTGTGACTGCCATGGCGCGAAGTGCCGGAAAGATTACCTCAGCCTCGGAGACGCGCTTTGCACGTCACAGGCGCGTGGGCCCCAGGCTGCAGCAGTAGGGCAGCGCCTGCCAGTGTGAGTGGTGCAGTCTTATCAGATGTTTGAAGCTGGCACCAACTGTGGCAGCGCTAGCGCTTGGCATGGACTCGTGCTCACATACAGAACAGAGCAGCGAGAGATTCGCACTGGGGGCCCCGACTGCAGTTCAGCAAAACAGAGCACAGCTGCCCATTCCCTGATATCCGCTGCAGATTGAAGGCCTACCCATGTTTAGTTGTGATTTGAAAGAAATGTCAATCTTTTGAGGTGGTAGATGAAGATTAGTGGCAAAGTACGAGACTGGTGGGTTTGCGATTCAAGTGAAAATAGCTGTCTGACAGAAAGATAGTCACTGGCAAAATACGTGTCTGGTGTGCACCCACTGGCAAAATACCTTTCCGATGGGAAAACACGGCCAAAATACCTATTTAGAAATGCCTATTTGCAAAGCAACTGTGTAAAGGTAGCTCAGTAGTAAAATGTGTACCTATTGGTGAGCTTTTAATATGAAGTGTATTGGCAAAATATCTGTTTATTGGAATTGCTCTGGTACATTGCCTCTCCAGTGGGTGCACATTGAGAAAATACAGGTCTAATTGATGTGAACTTGAAAAATACTGATTTCTAGTGGGCGCTCAATTGGAAAGACCAGTGTACTGGCCGTTTTTCAGACTCTGTTTTCGGTGTACAGAAGAGGCGGGACTGCAGGGCCACAATCGTGGCACTTGTTTTTTTTGCCTCTGGTGTTGTCGGTGAAATACATCCCTTCCAACCTTGTCTCTCATGGCAGCAATGGCGAGCAGATCAGGATGTCGCGGAGAGGTAGTGTAAGGGGTAGACGACCTGAACTCAAGCAGTCAAACAACAGACACTATACGTGAATGTCCAGCCCAGCTCAGTCCTTTAGGAAAAAGCTGTGGCGGCTCCTCTGCATTGGCGGAGGAGCGTCGCCTCACTGCCTGACGCAGAGCCTGAAAACGAAAAATAAAATGTTTTAATTTTCATTTGCCGTCTCTGAGCCAACTTGTGCAGGGAGGGGCGGGGCATAGGAGGTGGGGGGAGAAGCGCTTGTGCACTCCCTAAGGTCGCATATGTGTTTGGCTGGCCGTCTCAGGCCGACCAAAACATACATGTGCACTTAGGTTTCTCCAACCCGGCTGCATTCACTAACAAAATATGTTAGTGAGGCTCTGAGTCAATGTTTTCTTCAAGCATTTGTGTTACCAAAGGTGAGATGCTGTTGGGATCCGGGGGCGACTGACCACGCAGGGAGCTGTGTTTGGATTTAAAAGCACCTGCTGCAGAGTTCCTTGTGTGTCCAGCTTTCAGGCAGCAATAACATTTTCATGATAACTCTTCTGATTAATGTTCCTGCTAGAGACAGGGTTCGAAGTTTTCCCTAGTGGCAGTTTTGACTCTCTATAAAGTAGTGCAGAGGGTAGATATGCCTGCTGCAAAGAACATATTTGTATTTTATGTGGATAGCTGAGTGAAATGGTAAAGCGAGCCTTTACCAGCACTTTAAAACAAATGAAAGGGGCTATAGAGAGAGAGAGGAGGGTCAAGTTTGCCAGGGGGCAGTGAGTGAATCCGAGGTCACACTGGGGCAGGGTTCCAAAAAAAGATTGTCACACCGGGCGCCATCAGCACTAAAGTCAGCCCTGCTTGCAATCTCCAAGTGTGGGTAAGCAGTCTTCAGTCACACGGTGTGAGCAATGGTGCTCACAGTCACATCGGTTCGAGGAGGGGAGGGGGGGGGTGTCTGACCCTTTTCTCTGGGTCAGACCGCTGAAAACTTCAGTGTCATGGGTGAAGGCACTGCAGTCAGGCAGGTTGGGCCGTCACAGCTGGGGGATTCCTTCCTCTGGTATGGGTTGCAGGGTCGCTGTGTTCAGGGCGCAGCAAAGGCTATCAACACAGGTCTACATCTGTGGCAGTCACTGGAGCCGGTCAACTCCAAAGACACTTACAGGCAGTTTGTGGCGGCTGCCACCGAGTCATACCGGTATGGTGGGGGACTAGAAAAAGAAATAAAACTGACTTACGTGGCTGCCAGATGCCGCCTTGCCTCCATCCTCTTCTGTTCCTGCTGGAAGCAGGAAGAACACACAGGCTCCCCAAATCCAATCACTACACTGCTGCCACCATGACAGCAGCGTCCTGATTGGTCTGAGCACTGTGGTTCGACGCTCAGATGGGAACTATGAGGCTGTGCATGTTCTCCAGGCAGGCTTTACAATACAGCCTCTGAAGAACATGCAAGGTGCGCATGACTGTTTGGCCGGCCAAACCGTCATGCGCACTTAAGTGCCCCAACAGCTCCTCCCTTGTGACAACAGCCCAGCCCTGCCCCTTAAACCTGCCTCAGTACGGAAAAATAAATTGATAATAACATTGTGTTATTATCATTTTACTTTTTACTTTTTCCATTGCTCAAAGAGCGGTTGGGAGGTGCTCCTCCTCCTTAGCGGGGGAGCCGCCGCTGTAAGCAGTCAGCTTTTCCTGAGCCACTCCTCTTTCTACGCTCAGAGGCTGGGATTCTCCTCCTAGGGCAGGCAGCTCCTGTGTGACACCTCCCTCCTTCTTCCTACGCAGCAGGCAGGATCCCAGATCTTAGGCAGAACCATATCTCTTCAATATGACACACAGACTAAAGGTGATGCCTCCTCACCTAAGTGTGATGTCCCCTCACCTCTGTGTGATGTCCCTCACCTCTGTGAGACTGTTTATCAGCTATACTTGTCCTGGATCACACCAGCTCTTCTCTGGGTAAAATGCCTGCTCTCAGCCAGTGAACAAGCTTGGAACTGGGAAGAAATGGAAACGTTTGTGTTCTTCTTTCATAATTGATTTCCAGGCACGGAATGAGAATTCAATGTCTGAAGTCCTGAAATAAGTTTAGTGCAGTACTTTTTCAAATTCACTTAATGACTGCAGTGCAGACAGTCTTTGTGTAAAGTGAGGCTGTCCCAGCAGGCAGTGATATCAACGACTCCATGTAGGATTACCTATAACACAAGCACAAAATGTGTGAAGCTCTGTTCTTGGCTGCCATCAGCCTTCCTGAATAAGCCACTCAAGAATGATCAGCTTCTGCCCAGAAATCTGTCTCCCTTTAACAACTAAGGGGCATAATACAAACCCCAATCGCCACTGGAGCGTCCCTTTTTTTGACAATCCGGTGGCTCAGCAGCATTTCCCATATTTACAAGGTGGCATTAAGTCACGCAATATGCCCATTTCTGCCACAATCCTCTATGGCAGAAGGGCTGCAATGGGTGCTGATGTGGGCATTCTACTGCAATACCCATTGCTTTTTGATGCTGCCCCAGATCATGCAATTCTAATGCCATGGATTACCAGGTGTTGGAATGGCGATACGTGAAGAAATTTAATAATTTCTCCTCATTCTTTGCTCTTTCCATGTGTGCTGCCGCAGCACACACAGAAAGAGCAAATTGCAATGAATGAGTTTTTATGTGCAGGAAGATGTCCCTTCCTGCACATTAACAATCACCCCTGCAGTGCAGGCTGCCTTGCAACATGGCGGCAGGGTGCCTGCCCTGGCGCTAGGCAGCTTTTGTTGCATCTGCGCTAGGGAAAACACAGGGGTGCCCTGTATTCTTGTGAATATGACGCATCCCTGAGTTTGGAAAATATCAAGGCGCGACGCTGCTGATTTTGGTGTAGCTCTGCTCTCCGACATTTTTTTGTAAATATGCCCCTAAATCTTTTAACCAACCACCACACCCCTTCCCACCCCGCAACGAAATGGCAGTGCTCAAGAAGGACTAATTGACACTCACATGTTGAAAGGCTTACCATAGAATTTCGAAAACAGCCCTGCCTCCGTTCTTCCACAGTTCATTGTCTAGGGCTACATTCTCCCGCTCAAGAAAGCAGACAACACACTTCCGCTGCCTGTAGAGGCTGTATAACAACCTCCATCTTGTGTTATATTTAATGAGGGGCAGCCCAAAATGGAGTCCACTGGCTTCAGCATCCATGCACTTGCAAAAAACAACACAGAGTCCGCCATACATAGAAAAGCTCTTGACATACACAAAGAAATGTTAGTGGAATATCTGGACATGATATACAAGTGGTACTTTACCAGCGGGCCTGTAAGCATTGCAGTCTTCTAAAATGACCTATCCAATACCATGGATTCATAATGGCACCACTGCTTATAGCGCATATTCCAATGACGCGGGAAACATCCTTTACGACGCAGTAATGACACCGCAGTGCCATTACAACGCGGGTTTCACAACGCAAGTCGTTACCACGACTTGCGCTGGAGGGCGCTCTAGGACAAGGAATAGTGTAATTTACTATCCAACACCTTTCCTACTGTATGTAGACTGGAGTTGGAATAGTAAATTACACTACTCCTAAGTCCAGCGCCCTCCAACGCAAGTCGTTGTAACGACTTGCGTTGTAAAACCTGCGTTGTGATGGTCTGCAGTGTTTTATACCGCGTTGTACAATCATACATCCGTTGAACTTAGGCCTCAGTGCATATGTAGAAGTTCTTGTGTGATGGGGACAAAGAAAATCAGGATACCATATTCACATGCAGTCGGTTTTCTCAGGGCAGGGATGCAAGTCATGTTACCATGAAGTGGATGTTCCTGTCCCAATAGCGTGCACTGGCAAAATACATGTCTAGTTAAAGTACTATAGCAAAATGTATGTTTGCTGAGCACATACATGAAAGATACTTATACACTGAGCACCCACTGACAACATTCCTGTTTAGTGGGTGCACACTAGCAAACAAATCTATCTACTAAATGTGCATTGTTAAAATACCTCTCTTGTGGGCACACACTAGAAAAACCCCTGTCAGGAGGGCACTCATGGGCATTGAACGGGTTTTATTCCAGTAAGAGATTTTTCTCACTACGGGTCCTCGCGGCATCAAAATTATGATGGCGATTATGTACTCGTACCATACAAGTTGGAGAAATGTCTGTAGTGAGTTCATTGTTTCAGATGATAACATTTAAATATAGAAAATTCTGATGTGTAGCTGTGTTATACCTTACATGTGAAAAATAATGAAAAATATCACACAATCTGCTAGGCTAATTAAGAGGAACTTCAAGAAACCGTAGTGGTTCAATATAAACCTACACTGGTTATAATTCGTGCATCTCAGACTCTACTTTTGTTGATTCTTTATGGGTAGGTAAATGTTATGTTATGTTAAAACTATATTTCTTGAGCGCACGGCTACCCAGAACGGGTGTCCCGGCGCTTTGGCAGAGTCCTAAACACAACCAAGAAAAACCCAGAGGCAGAAACACTGTAGACCCACTGGTTAGGCGGAAAAGAGGAACATCTTGAGCTCCTTTCTAAAGGCCAGGAGATTGTTAGCCTTACGGAGTGACAGAGGGAGCTCATTCCACAAACTAGCCGCCATGAACTGGAAAGACCGGCTAAATGAGTTTGGAGGTCGTGTCTAGTCTCCCCTGGATGTACTGTGCCCATTTGGGTCTTGATCATCTCCACATCACAAAGGCCTGCCCTCCAATGTGGTACATCTGAAACATTATTCAGGTACTGATTCAATGGGGAGAGTAAAGCAGAGAGTTGGAATGGAACCCCCTCGCTCCTTTGCAAGATGGGTTTCTCAACTCCTTTGACTTGGAAGTGAGGATGGTAGTGCAAAATTAGAGGTTTCTGGAAGGAATTGGGTTGCTGGTTGAGGGGAGTGAAACACTACTCAAGCAGTAACCACAATCCTTGTCAGGGCGGAGTCACAAGCAAACTCTAAATTAACATGTACCCAACTCTCTGGTAGCTTGGCATAGAACAGTCAGGCTTAACTTAAGGCAATTTGTAAAGTAGTTATGCAGCACTTTAAAGAGTAATGAAATGAAACACAAACCAAGAAAAAAAACACACCAATGTGGAAAAATATAGTAAATTAATAAATAGTCATAAATTACAAAACTCCAATCAGTAGAATCAGAGATATGCAATTTTAAAGATTTCAGGGAATATAGGGCCAAAAAACACAAAATGCCAACTGTGTTGACCTAGTTGCACCCGACTGGGACAAAGAGACAAGTTCAAGCCAACTGCGATGGAGCATGAGCCGGCTACAGGGACCCACTTAAGTCCACTAAACACAGTTGGTTAATCCTGATTGCAAAGAGATGTGAAGTACCGTGTTGATGGAGTGTCAAGCAGCAGAGGTGATTTGGGGTTCGGGCAAGGAGATGCATCAAGCAGTAGCGGTTGCAGGGAGCTGCAAAGTGCGATGTGGTGTCCTTTCATGGAGATGCGTCGCACAGCAGCGGTTCCGATGGGCTGCATTGGGCAATCCTTAAACACAAGATGAGGGGAGAGGGTCAACCACATCTACAACTCTACCAACCCGAACACCCTGATATCCAATTGTACACACGTAGAGGGATGGAGAGAATCAAAATCAAAATCAAACCCAAAGCAACCTGCACAACAAAATAAAAGTGTTTGTTTTGAAAATACTGCCCTCACTCACACACAGAAGTGTGTGACATGCTTCATCATCGGGTCTGCTTACAATACGCCCAGGTGTAGCCACACTCTGGACGGAGCATAGGGAAGGGGGTTTGAACATAAAAGACCACTGGACACAATATAACAACACACAACATATATACATAAACAAATATGTGATCAGTGAATGTCACCCTGTGACTGGAACTAAAGTGCAACACGTGCAGTTAATCAGGAAGTGTTAAAACTGGTTTGAGGATACCAAACAGGAATTTATTGACAGGTTCCGCAACCAGGATTAAAAGAAAAGAAAGGATGGGTAGTGTTTCCAAGAGAAAATCAAGTTCTCAAAACAACCCTCCTTATACCGCTGTTGTCAACATGTTTCAACCAACTTACTGTGCCATGAGTGTCACCCGGTCTTCATCAGGACATGTGTTGCTATTAGTCCTGCAATTGGTCAAGCCGCAATTCGGTCAAAGTACCAATTTTACTGATCACCATGGATTCCAATCGAATCAGCATGTGTGGAGGGGATCCCGACAACACGGGAAACATAAGCTGGAATATAATAATCCCAAATAAATATGTTTTGGTGGGGATGCGCATACACCATTATAACATCCCCCGGATTCTTAAGAAGAACCCAGATATTGGTCCATTTAACTCGACTATGGGCATGTCATGTTCATCACTCAACAATATCAGTGAATTGAATATATGAGAAATGCTATAATCAAATAAAAATTAATTAAATACATCTCTTCATAACTGAGGGCCACATATCCGGTGCTGGTAATATCTACAAAGGAATATACCCCACGTTCAAGATCATAGGTCGTGGTGTAGGAATAATACCATTTCAAAAACTCACTGAGTTTATTGCTAATGTAAACTCCACATGGCGTCCTGCAGGTCTGTCTCCCAAGAACACAACCTGTATGTACAAGAAAGAAATAAGCAAAACAGGTATTGTCCTAAACAGACTCCGTCAGGTAGTAGACTGCGTCATAGCATCAAGTGGAATGAAATAAACCCATGGTATAGGTATCGGAAGGAGCGTGTGAGCCTGAAAAGCACAACGAGAGACGCTTGTGATAGCCCATCAGAGGTAGACAGCATCTAAAAATAGAATGGTTGTCAGCCCCCCTGGTCACTCCTTACTGTTCCGAGGAACGACCTCGACTGGTTACCTGCTTTCGGATCGCCGCGTAGGTGACTGCGGCTTACCGGAATCCATTGAAGTACCCGTGGCATTCTCTCGATTGTTCACACCCTCCGCGCATCACTTCGCGCGCCATCTGACGTCAAAGCGTCCGGCTTGAGGACCGCGGGTTCATGGGAAATGAAGTTCCCAATCGTGGGTACTGCATTAAACTACTGGAAAGGCTCGTCCATCAGCCTCCGATTGATTGATTAAGTCATGAAGTATAGGAAAGGTGTACAATACGGGAATAAGAGGGACATTATGAACCCTACAATCAGAGAGGGTATTTTGAATTAGGTCAGGTAAGGTCGAATGTGAGGAGATGGTTTTATGTACATATATGTATGTGTGCCTCTAAAATCATAGTAAACCCGGCCAGCTTTTAAAAGATGGTCAGTAAAACCATTTTTAATATTATAGTGGTAGCCCATAAATTCTCCATCTTGAAAAAACAATCAAAGGAAAATCTTAAAAGTTATACACTGACGCTGTAAACAGGAGGCACAATAATAAATGTATCTAATCTCAATTCCCGTGGCCGATACAGGTATTTCATACACAGGAGCCATCATTACAAATGGCTTCATACACAAGGGGCATCATTACCAAAGGCACTAGCCATCTAGTCATAAACGGGACAAACACGTTGGTTCAAGAGAGATTCATTTCTGTTGTGTCCGCCCATCCATAACAGACATATTAGTGCCTGCCCAGTGATTGCCAAGGTATATCATCATTGAGCCCTGTAATGTGGCTTCTCAAGCGGTACACCAATTTTTGTTCTCTATGAAATAAGATGCGTTGTTCATCTGTCATGGATCTACCTAGGTTTAATGTCTCAATGACAGTCCATCCTAATTCATCCGCTAGGTGTCCCATTTCAATAAAATGTGCTGTCAGCTTGGTATTTGATCTGCCACATCGTATCGTACTTCGATGTTCGGTAATTCTTGTGCGCACTTTTCTACTTGTCATCCCCACATAAAATTTGTTGCAGGGGCATGTAATAAGATAGATCACACCCTGGGAATTACAATTTGTGTGGGATCTCTGTTCCCAGGGTGTACGGAGGCCCAGATCAATTTGTTTTGTGTTAGAAGTCAAAGTGCATACACTGCAGGAACCACATCTAGTGTGACCCATCAGTTTAGGAAGGCCAGTTACTGAGACGATATCCCTGTTCATATTCATAACTCTAGGTCTCGTGTGGACCAACATGTCCTTCAGATTCTGGCTTCGTCTAAACGAAAAAAGAGGCTTTTCTATATATAGACCCCCTGTGTTGAGAATTTTCCAATTCCGCAGCACTAGTCTTCTAATCTGCTGGGATGCTGTGTTGAGGGTCGAGACAAATACAGGTTTATTAGTCTTTGATCTGGTGGTTATGGCAAGAAGGGAGTCCCTGTTGGCATTCAATGCCCGTTTCTTAGCTCTTTTGATGGTATTTGCTGGGTAACCCCTATGTTTTAATTTCAATGAAAGAGGCGTGGCTTCTGTGGCAAAATCAGCACGATCTGAACAGTTTCGGCAAATGTGAAAGAATTGGCCCACCGGTAAGTTCTCCTGAAGGGATTTCGGATGGAAACTTTTGTATGCCAACAGTGGGTTCTTATCTGTGGGTTTATGGAAAACCCTTGTTTTTAGGATGCCCCCATCTGGTTCTAGCAACAAATCCAAAAAGGGAAGACTGGTCTTCGTGACTGTCGAGGTGAAGTGGAGGAATACGTTTTTCTCGTTTAACCATTCGAGAAAAAGGCCCACCGAAGTCTCATCTCCTCTCCAAATCACCAAGACATCGTCAATGTAGCGATGCCATAATCTTAATTGAGAGTGCCAAGGGCTCGTGGTGTCAAAGATGGTAAGTTGTGTAAATGCCCCCACATACAGCCCAGCCAGGCTGGGGGCAAAGACACTTCCCATGGAAGTACCATGGGTTTGTAAATACATTGTGCCCTCAAATTCAAAAAAGTTTTTTGTTAAGGCTATTTCTGCCAAGTGTAGTATGAAGGCTCTGGGAGTGTGGTATCGCCATTCCTCCTCAAATAAGATGGTTTCCAACATATGAAGAGTTTCTCTTTGAGAAATGTTAGTGTATAAAGCCTCTATGTCCAGGCCTATAAGAAACTCAGTTGTTGGGTCAAATGGGGTGTCTTTAAGTAAGTTCAAATACGTCCCGTAAATACGCATGGAGTTTCTGTACATGGGCCCGTAAACGGTTCTCCTTGGAAAACAGTACACCTGTGATGCCAGGCTTAGCTCCAGGCAAGGTTGCAACATACAGTTCTGAAGAAGACTCACAGCTAAGGTCCGAATCCCTGACAGCACAGTTGAGTCGAAACGTCAACGCTCTCCTATTAACCAAGACCTGTACCTATATTTTCTTTGTCATATTACTGGAAACTGCATTGGGTGCACAATTGAAATTTACAGATTACTTGTAAATATATGATGGACAGGCTTGCAATGACTAGTCTTTATTACCAGTAGGTATAAAATATTGAATTTATCTCATTCATTCTTTGATTTAGCGGTTAATGAGGTGTGAAAGACAATTTTCATACTCCAGTTCTTAGACTTTCTACAGTGGAAAATACATGGGCTGTTTCCTACGTTAAAAGTTCAGTTCAATATCATCTTTATTGGTGAAAACGCATCTATTCAAGTCGTCCTAAATTTCTTTAAAAATTTCATACATATTGTCAGGTCTTACATTTTAACTTCCAATGGCCAGTGCTTATTTGAAAAATGTGTTATATCCAGGGACATGCACACTCTATTTAACTACACGGTTTGCCATTTTGAAACAATGACCAGCACACTCTGGCCACGTGTGCTTCTGCATTAAAATTTTGTGTTGTAATGGACGTCTCCCATTTCAAAGGTAAGACATATGCAACCCTGTCTGCGTTCGTCTTCCCCTGGACCACGCTCAGCACCAAGGATCCTTCCTCTCGGACACTACACCACAACGGTGCCAATACCCTCCTCACCATACACCCTGGATGCCACATCACCTGCCAGGACCAACATCTGCTCCGGACCGGACATCGCCATCGCCATCACTGATGGCTACTAAATCACCTGCAAGGACCACCCTGACCGACCAGGAGGACGCATTGCCATCACCTACAGAAGCACGCTCCGACTAACCTTGCACTCTAATGACCCAACGGTGACCATGGAACACCTCAACTTTCAGATCCAGACCAACCCCAAGCCCATCCGCTGCGGCACCCTCATCTGCAGGCCCCCCCAGGCCATGGTCCCCATTCTCCGATACCATTGTAGACCTCATTGCACCCCAGGCTCTCCCCAACACCGACGACATCCTACTTAGTGAACTCTAGTTCCACCTGGACAAACCCAGTGACCTGAACACCACCCCTTCCTGGGGAAGCTCGCCAACATTAGACTCAAGCAGCTAGTCACCGCACCAAGCCACATAGCAGGACACATGCTCGAGCACGTCTCCTCCGGCAGTGGGAACTTCAACTACAGCCACACTACCGGACTCTCCTGGACTGACCATCATTGTATACATCTCGTCTTCACAATGCCCAACATACACTACCGCCATCATTGCCCGCCCTTGCAGCTGGATCAAGGCCACCGAAGAACTTCTTGTCAACGCCCTCAGCACCACCACTCCGCCAGAGCCTATAGATGATAACACCGCAGCGCACAAACGCCACCGGTTGATCTCCAACTGCGCTGACACCCCTCAAGAAAAGACTGGGCAAAATCTATCACCATGTTGCGCCGTATTTTCAAAGTGACGCATGTAGGCATATGTGTGAACTTGTGATGCCCTGTGCCAGGTATGATGTATGCAGGATGTGCGTTCCTCATAGGAGTGGCACAGTGAAATCCATCAGATTTCACTGCGACTATTGTAGGACGGCACAGCGTCAGTACCTTATTGATGGTGCTCATTCTTGCCCTGTAGTTTTGTCGCAGGGCAGCACAGCAACATTGCTTGCAGCACTGTCCAGCACCAAAACATGCTGAAATGAGTCCCCAAGTGCTATCTCCATTTTGAAGACCAGCTATTTTCTGGTCTTAAAAAACTGCCTCTAACTGCAGTTAGAGGTAGTTTATTTGTTTTTCCAAACTTCAAGGATTCCCTTGTAAATATCCCAAAGTGGGGTTAGCTGCCGTTTTTGCACAGGAACGCCTCCCTTGCATGTCATTATCGCTAACAGAAGTGGCCATTTTTTCTATGGACCTTTTCGCTGAAAAACTCCTGCTAACAGAGGTTAGCGACAGCTTGTACATATGGCAATAAAAAATCACCGCAATAACATCAAAAAGTGCCGCTAAGGCGGAGTTAACTCCTTGTACATATGCCCCTGAGTGTCCTTCTCATGCATGGGAAAAAGTTGGAATTCATCTGGTTGGTCCATTTCATGCCCTTCCTAGCCAGTGTCACTATGCAATGGTTTTGGTCAATTTGTATTCAAAATGGCCGGAAGTGAAGTTCGTTTCTGAACCCAATGCCAAAACAGTAATCGAATTTTCAGGAGAGAAGGGTTCCCACAGTTTTTGTTGTCAGACAATGATGTTCAATTTCTGAATGATGAAGTTGAGGTCAGGAGATGTCAAACACTTAAGGACATGACTGTATCATCCCCAGAGCAATGGTCAAGAGAGAAGCCTTAAAAACGTTTGTTCAATAATCTTGTCTTTGAATGAACTGGCCCTTCAGATCGCAACATACTAAAGTAATCATATACCAGGGACACCAAAGACGCACTTAAGCACAATACAGAGAATGTGATCACACAGCTAAATTGATTGATAGGACAACCACTTTCCATGTAGGCCAAAAACTGAATTATTACCCAGGCTAAAATGACAGACTGCCACAAGTTCCTTATGTGTTTTCTTTGACTTTTTCCATCAGCAGAAACTTGTTGAGCCCTCTGAGTCATCACTGAGTGACAAAGAGCATTATTTATTGTTCAGAGGGAACTGAAAATCATCCAATTTCTGCAGGAAACGCTACATGTGAAGTGGAATGCTCCTTCGGAATTTCCTCCACAATATTCTGCCTATAATGGCTCTGATCCTTTTGTACTGGCTTGTGACGTTGATACTTCATGTCACCATGACCTAAGTCCGTTCCACAGCTAATCCTGGTCAGAAATAGAACTGTGGACCCGGTGTACGAACTGGCTGGTCGCCATAAGAGGCCTCAATGAGGTTGAAAGTTGTACACTGACTTTTTATGACCAGTCGTTGATGTAACAATGCACTAATGTACTAATAGGTTGTGTCACAAAATATTCACTCATGAGGGGCTGCAGAAGGATGTATGACGTTACAACGCACACTTTTACAACGCATACCTTTACAACACATTTTTTACAACGCAACATCCATTACAACGCATTCCATTACAACGCATGCCATTTCAACGAAATTTTAAAAACTACATTTACTATGCATTCCATTACAGCGCATAAAACCTTTACAACGCATACCATTACAACACATAACATTACATTGCATGTTTGGTAAGTATTGGATAGTGTAGGGGTAAAAATGTGTATTTTAACTCCAGGGGGTGCAACAGTAGGGTAAGTGATGGATAGTGTAGGGGTAAAAATTACTATTCTAACTCCAGGGGGTGCATCAGTAGGGTAAGTGTTGGATAGTGTAGGGGTAGAAATTACTATTCTAACTCCAGGGGGTGCAACAGTCGGGTAAGTGTTGGATGGTAATGTTATGCGTTGTAATGGTATGCGTTGTAATGACTGAGTTGTAATGACATGCGTTGTAGTGGTGTGCGTTGTAGTGTCATGCGTTGTAATGGTTGCGTTGTAATTGCATGCGTTGTAATGGATGTTGCGTTGTATACGTTTTGTTGTAATGGTAGTACATTGTAAAAGTTGCGTTGTAATGGTTGTTTCCCCTGCAGAATATTATCATCCCATGTTACTTAAAGATACTGGCACAACTTTGCAAAAAAATCCCCACTGGGAAAACATCGGGGAGCAGGTAGTGGTTCTGTAGACCACTGCCTGGTCCTCCTGAGGCCGACCGACACGATTCACCTTTGATAAAGAATCTGTTACCATCTCCTTTATTACAGTGTGTAACATTTTGGTGGCTTGAGGTCACAGTTGCAGTCACAAACCATTGATATATCTCATTGCGAATCACAAAAAGTAGGGGACACCCCTTACACTCCTTCCTCCAGAGATTGAGAATGAGTCGTTAAATCCATTTTGCAATTTCATAAGTCTGACAGTGGATTCAGTTCATGACAAAATACCATTTTGCGACCACAAACCATGTGATTTTGGCATTGGTGCAGCCTAAAACCACAAAAGGGTTTTGTACATCTTGCCTACAGTCTCTGGATTACTGTGACTGTAGTTTTGATTTCCGGTGTCGGGAACCCTAGACCGGCATGTTGCTGATTGTGCTTCTGATGTCCTCTGGTCTGATCGCTCGCTCACATGTGTAGGATCATATATTGGCATAAGACATGCAAGCAAATAAAATGCAAATTATATAACAATAGAAACTTAGGGGCCCATTATGACTCCATTCCGTCCGTGATCACCGAGGAGGAGGGAACCTCCGCATGGGCATGCGGAGTTCCCTCCTGTCCAATTAGGATGTGACCTCCACCCTGGCGGTCACATCCTCTATTTGTAACGTTGCGGCGGGTGCGGCTTCAAGCTGCACCCGCCGCATTGTTACAAATGCATACATTGCATTTGTATGCAGAAAGCGGCAGGCACCGCGCGGTGCCTGCCGATTTCTGCATACAAATGCAGGGGGGTACCATAGGTACCCTCCAAGTGCACCCCCTACCTCCCCTTCACCCAGGGGGCCCGCTACGGGCCCCCGAGGTGAAGATCCACATGCTTCTCCTCACCGGAGAAGCCACCGCGTAAAAGCATGTTTTCTCAGCCATCCTAATATGTCTGGCGGTGTCTGAGAGACACCGCCACCATATTAGGCTTTATACGCCGCGGTTGTAAGCCAACTGCGGCGGAAAAGCGGCGGACTGAAACCAGGACCCAA
Source organism: Lissotriton helveticus (assembly GCF_964261635.1). Lineage (NCBI taxonomy): Eukaryota > Metazoa > Chordata > Amphibia > Caudata > Salamandridae > Lissotriton > Lissotriton helveticus. The sequence goes on along the minus strand of NC_136065.1, from coordinate 592,236,286 downwards.
CAGCCATCCTAATGTGGCGGTGGGTCTTTGGTTGGTCCGCAGAGGATTTTCCGCATCCTCCGGGGCCGGCGGTGGCTTCCGCCGGCCCGGAGGATGTGGAAAATCCTCTATCGTAATCAGCCCCATAGTTTGTAACAATAGTGTATTCTTATTTAGATGGACCTGATTTTGTCCAACACTGCTGTCAGAGTTAAAATGTATCAGGAAGTGAAACATCATATTAAGATCCCTGTTTCTGCTTACCTACTCGCTTCTGCTGACCAAGCTTCCAGGAGGCAAGAGCAATCTGTGATCAATGCAGAGTCCCTTTCTTATTATTTATGAGAGGGACGCTGAAATAATCAATGCGAGTTGACTGAGCAGAGCTGAGTCAATCAAATACCTCTGGGAGACCTCTAATTTATTTAATGTAAAGCTCCACAGCAAAATTATGTAGTAAATCATTGGTTGAATGGTGAGAGCATGTAGGGATGGTCCAATTCAAGATCTATCATCCCTCAAAAGAAGGTTCCTTCTCCAGTTTTCTAGCATATTGTCGCTGTGGCAGCTGGGGTCATTAATGCCTATAGTAGCTTTTTAAGACAACAGGGGTTTTAATGCGTTAATTGCATGCAATGGGGTGGTGTTGCATAAGGACCTGCATAGGCAGCAGTTGTGTTATGCTATAGTCCGTTTGTTCATGGTCTGTACTTAAGTTGTTAAATCATGTTCTGCCTTAAATGTTCTTAGGAGACTGAAGTTCCCTTGGTTGTAGTTTTTTGTGTTTTACTTCTATTTAGTGACGATGATAGGTCATTACTGGTGGTCGTTGTCTTTTCGTTACAGTGGTGTTGGGCCATGGTTTCATCTTTTGTAGGGTTGTTAGGTCATGGACCGACCTACTAAAGACAAAGAGCCTTTGCCTGCTGTTACACAGTGACAGACTAGAAATTTTCCCTTGATGGTGTTGACTTGGCATGTTTTATTCAGTGGTGTATTCGTTAAAAAAAACATAAGTGCCGGGACTCTCGTCAGGAGGCAGCTTGCATCAGCCCATTTCTCATGTTAGCACCACCTAAAACAAAACCAACTACTAATGGGGAGAAGATGTGGCATAATGGACAGAACTGCCAACTTCGGAGCTGGGAATCCAGGTTTGAGTCTCTGCGTCGGCTCAACATTTTGTTATTCTGGGCTAATCACTTCATCTACCTTGCCTACCAAAAATGGTGCTCATGAGAAGCGCACCATTTGGATCCAATACGCTCTATAAGCACCGGTGTTTATGATTAAGTGCCGCTGCTGAGCATCAGAAACCACGTGCTCGAATTAAGCACTGGTTTCCTTCAATACTGATAACAACAAAACATACCTAGAACCGCTGAAAATATGCATCAGGGTAAAGTCTGTTGCCTCCGTGCCTGATCACCACTAGAAAACTCTGCAAGTGGCTACCAGTCCCTAAAGACTTGCCAAAGACCACGGGATAGCTTTCTCCTTTTGCATAAAGCAGGCTAGCATATCTTCAGAAGATGAGTGAAATATAGAATGTTTAAACGTTGCATTATTGTTGAGTCTTGTTGGAGGAGTATGAATGGTGACTACGGCCTATGTAGGAAGTGTTTTGGTGTCATATGCGATGAATTGCAGCTTGCACTTCTCTTGTTGCAGCAATTATGCTGCGGCACTTATGCAAAGAAGGGACAGAAGTAATGTGAGAGATATTAAATAATTTTGCACTTCGTGGGCTGGTATGATGTGGACATGTAGGTACTGGGGTAGTAATTGTCTTGCTGTTGCATTTTGGTTTCTTTGAAAGGAAGAGATGTTCCTTTAGGTAGGGTTTAATTATGCTGTCCAGCCAAGGCAGGACAAGGAAGATGGTTGTATGTTTCTTCTGTGGGAACCACTAGATGAGGGAAGATGCTTGGTAAAGTTGCATGGTGTGGCTTGATTTACTTGTGGTGAGTAGTAGGCTTGGGTCCATTTCCTCTCACTTGAATAACTTACTTTTGTAGGCATCAGTGGTATTGGAAAAATTCCTGGAGCGGTTCAGTTTTCTACTGGTAATTCTTCAATTAGCCATAGGTAAGAATCTCCGTTTTCGATGAGTATAAGTATCCATTAGTTGATGGTTCAGAATAGTTGGTCTAGGTGTGAGGTGGCTAGTTCCTATTGATTCTTCCGCTTTAAAATGATCTGGGTGCTGGTTCAGTAGATTGTAGCAGGTTATGTTGAAAGACCTGTTGCATTCCAGTAGAATATTGAGGTTGGGGTTGAAGATCAAAAGGGAGATGGTTATCCTTGAGGAATTCCAGAATCTGTGCTGAGAGGAGCTGGGTGAAGAGAAGATGCTAGATCTTTTGGCGAGAGAAAATGAGATTTATTGTAGGATGGTTCCTTGGTTGCCTAGATCTGCTAACCGTGTAGGAGGGTAGGTGGTGTGCTTTGTCAAAGGAGGCATACCATTTCTGCCAGCAATTGTCCCCAGGTAATTGGTGATAGAGATTGTCAGAACCCCACTCAGAGTGCCACAGGGAAAGGGGGAACTTCTGGGCCCAATCGTGGTGGTTGAGGCATTTTACTCCCAATATCCTGGGGTCCAACCTACTATGGATCCTGAGCAACTAAGCCAAGTACCCCATTCAGCACTTGACACTCAGTGGTAGTGAAGGTTGAGCAGTCCAAGACTTCTCAGGGAGGGAGGAAGGGGAGATAGACACAGGGGAAAGAACACAGGATAACAACTCAAAATATATTCAATAGCAGCAATAAATGATTGTTCAGTAAAATAATTTCTTTTATGAAAAAAGGATTATTATATACCAACACAAAGTAATATATTGCATTTCAAAACAATACATACAGCACCCCGTGGTCAGAGCTCTAATGTTTCAATAGGCAGTTCCTGAGTCCCACTCTCCACTCGCTAGTGGTATTTGTTATTCCCCATTCACTATAGGTGACATTCAGGTAAGACCCTACTAGTAGTTTGCGTCTTAGAAGGCCCACTCCGACTCTACATGTTCTACCATGGAAGTGCTTTATAGCAGGCAAGCTTCCCTAGCGGCCCTCTGGCCCATTAATCAGTCTATTTCCGCACCATCAGGACCTACCTGACTGGAGTCTCCGTGCCCACACCCCTCACAGGTGCTGAAGCTTCTGTGGCTGTCTCTGGTGAGTACCACACAAATGACCATGTAGGGTCAGCGATCGTGTGTCCTCAAGTTCCTCACAAGCAGTCCTGCTGAGGGTGTCCTCGACCCGCCTCCAATAGCAGTAAGATTCCTTGGCTCCTCTCCACAGTTAGGGGATGTGGGGGAATTAGACGCTACTGGCGCAGATCCTCAGTTGGTGATTGGCTCTTCTCGGGTTACTACGGCTGCATCTTCCTCTCGACTACAGTCTTGATCAGACCATGCTCCTGGCTATTTTCCCGGTGGCCCCACCTGGTATAGAGCCTCACCGCCCTCACTCCGCACATGGACTATAACCTGATCATCACTTCAGCAATGTTCATGGCAGCCCCACGTGGCATACAGCATTGATGACTTCACTCTGCACATGAGCTACGGCCTAATTGGCATAGCAGTAATCTTCATGGTGGCCCATCTGGCATACGGGGAAACCAACATCCCTCTGCACGCAGGCTACAACTCGATCTGTGCAGAAGCCATCTCCTCACACCTCGATCCAGAGATCCAATTGCCACGATCTCCCATAGGACTTTGCTCCATCCATCCCTCTCCTCTTCCTCAAAGGGCACCCAGTTCTTGGCAAGTAAGCAGACACTGGTATGCCAGTCTCCAGGGGCAGGTGGTCTTGGACTCCTTGTGTGATGTCCCTCATCCAGCTCAGAGACTAGCAGGCCTTATCCTCCATCCCCGGTCACAAGCAAAAGTCTTGCAGGGCTGCTCCTCCTTGCACAGCCGTACTGGCTGCTTGACAGTTGACATTTTTGGGGGCCCAAGCTCCCCTTCTTTTAGTCCATTTCCAGATACCAAATGTGATTTAGAGTCTGCGTATTTGAAGCTTGTGTCAGGGCTCTGCTCCGTTTGAAGTGCCCTCTCCTCTCTCCTGCCCAGGGAATCTTGAAAGCAGCATTTCACAGCAGGAACCACTTCAAATCTTATATTCCCACAACACAGGTCATGATAGTGACTAGAGTTTCACACATGGATGTCAGCCACAGTGATATGTGTATCCAAAGATTTCCCTAGGGCCTCAGACCTATTCTTTATGGTTCTCTAATTGCACCATCTCATTCCTGAGATATGCTCCGGCCCCTTTCAGAGACTACTCTCTGAATAAAAGAGCATCCTTTGAAGTATGTTCTAGAGCCTGAATCTCCCTTCCTCCAGTGTGTCCCGCCCAGCTCACAGGATGCAGCAATACACAAATCTGTCTGGGTGTGGGGGGGGGGAGTTTGGGGGGGTGTTCCCCTACCTCCTCATGCTCCTCCACTGAGTCCTGAGTCTCCCAATATTGGAACCAGAATCTTCCATGTATGGTACCTTTCACAGACATACGTTCTCCCAGCACATGCATATAACCTACACGCACTGCACAGCACTACATCCTATGTGTATTGTGACATTGACGGGAACACATATACCCAGTACATGCATATAACAACCACACACTGCCCAGTAGTGCATCCTTCAGGTAGTGTATCATTCATAGGCACACATACACCCAGCCCATGTATATAACACACATGCACTGTGCAGCGCAGCACTACACACCAAGCAGATGTAGCCCAAGAATGAGTTAAGCACACAGCAGCTGAACTTAAAATGAGTGAGCCTGAAGGCCTAACTCCAGTGACACAGGTAAAAACGCCTGTTTAATTCTACTGATCACTGGATTGTATGCTGTCATCACCGTGCTCATGCTGCTTAATTAATGGCAAAAGCCACCGTCTTTCACCACTATGAGGGAATCAATTTGGGTGCCAAACCTGGTCTAAACAGATCACAATCTACGAGACAGCCTGTGTCTTTGCGCAAAAGCATGATCCATGTTCACCCATGGAAAAACAATCAGCACCAGAAATCCAGATATCATTGCAGTTGGGGGCACTCAGGGCAGGGTTACACATCCAGCACCAGGCAAAGGACTTTTCCATCCCACCAGATATCAAAGTGGATTCAGTACTTCTTGCTAGGTGGAAACCCATTTAATGGTCAGAGAAGACTACTTCCTTCGATGAGAGAAGACCATTCTTTTTTTTGTTGCTGTGAACAGGATGTTCGATTGGCTGGTAACTGGCTAGACCTGCTGAAATGAGGTTCTTCTTCTTGATTAGTAGTCTGACTTTAATTTTTTTATACCATAACCCTGACTGATTTATCCCAATTCACTTCTGCATGCTTTCAAACATGTTCACACTAAACTTTCTTCCAATGCTTTCTTTTCACCTAACCATATCTGCTGGGGAGAACTGGGACTAGTTTGCCTGGGCTTTACGGGTAGAGGGTATGGGATGTAAAAAATGTTACTTCGCCGTTTTGCACTTTTTCACACATGCAAGTAGCATTAGAGTAAAGCAGGGTCAAGACTGATTTGCCTGTGACTGGTTCCACACTGAGGTTGCATGGTGTGCAAAATAATGGTAGATTGGGATGCAGCCTAAGTGGTTCTCTGCAACTGATATTATTTCAAGCATTGCATCCATCATTTTTTGTCTACTTTAGTGTGTTGTTCTAAGTGGGATGGGTATGCCCAGATGTGGGTCCTGTGCACACTCTGTCACTGGAAGCAAGCTATATCTGGCTGATGAGCCTTATCTCCGGCAAAACTGGTCCTGGGTTGCTTGTGTATCGGTGGTTGCTTATGTATCGGTTAAGGGAGAACCTGGCCTGGCAGTTAGGGCTTGACTGTTCCCATTGGAACAGGGTCAAGGCTGATTTCCATATGGGGGTTCCAAACTGAGGTCGCATGTTGTGCAAAATAACAATGTACTGGAATGCGGCCTGAGTGATTACCAGTGGCTGACATTAATTCACTCAATCTATCCATCACATTTTTTGTATACTCAATGACAACCCAGCACACACTGACGGCTATCCTGCACCTGTGAGTACTAGAGCCTGGACAGGAACTCTTGCAGCTGCACTGTAAGTGCAACAACAGGTACACGCTTTATATATACAAACACTGGCCTCTGATATGCATTTTCCTGCACTGGTGCCTGCACCACACCTGTTCTGATTGGTACCAACTCTAACCCCTCTTCACACTCCAGTACACATGTACAGACAATGCTGGAGCACAAATTGACACCTGTATGAAGCGCCTTGTGTGAGCACTGGAAGACACATGCACTAGGACTGGGATACAGGTACACCAGGCCTTAGACCTCCATGAAACGCACATACAAGGAAACACGACAGTGGTATAGGGGGTCATAGACACTCATGCCAAGAGAGACAGAACCAGGGACATGAAGATCTAAAGTTAGGGAAGGCAGAGACTGGAAACTATAGACACTAGCACTGGGAAAAATGCACATTATGGTGGGAAAACTCAGGCATGGGGAGAAAAATATGTCTGCTGTGACAGGGAGGGGTACACATCTAAGACAGGGAATCACACATACTGGGAGAGGTAGATGTAGAAACTAAGATAAGGAGTGACACACACAAGAGAGAGAGAGAGAGAGAGAGAGAGACAACGAGGCTAGAACATGGGACATGATACAAGGGCACTTGGGTGTGAATTGACAGAAAATGGGACAGAAAACACAGGCACCTTGATAGAGAGTTAAACACACTGGGACGGGTAGATGCAAACAAGAAGAACATGAAGACATAAACACAATGGCAGGGAAGTGCCAGGCACTGGGACAAGGATATATGGACACGAGAACAAGGAGAAACAGATATGGGACTGAAAGACTCAGGCATTAGAGAAGGTGCACAGCATCTCTCTAAACAGACTTTGGTCTCCAGGGAGTGTCCACATTCATGTGGAATGTCACTTCCCAGACAGTCTTGAGCACAATGAGGCAATGCTGATGGCAGATGTGCATTATCCAAACTTTACACCTTTTCCAGTAAAACCCTTTATTTGATGGTGTTTTGCTGCATCAATGATGGGCTAAAATCACATCAAAGGACTGCCAGGCCAGGTCCTAGCTGAACCGGAATACAAGCAACTCAGAACTGGTTTCGCTCTAGCATTCTATCCATCACCTTATTTCTGACAGATATGCCCAGACATGGGTCCCTTGCTCGTTTTGCCACTGCAACCAAGCTATACCTATCTGATGAGCTCACATAAGGAAAAAACTGGTTTGGGATGCACTAAAAGCAGTGATGTGAGGATCCTCTTCAAATAAGTGGCTACACTGTAAGCAATGATGGAAGCCCTGCTTACCAAACGTAGGCAAGACATCCAGGAGACAGTGGTCCAGGATACACACGTCCCTTCTAGGGCACTATGGCAGAAACTAACAGCTATAAAGGGGCAAATTAAGACATTAGAGCAAGATAATGCAAAATGTATCCTTGCCAAGCTAGGCATGCGCTACCATGAGGGGAAGAATAATGTGGGTGTGCACATGGCTAATAAACTGTGAGCACTTTAGGCCTGGTTATTATTGATCGGCAAAGAGTATGTCATACCCAGGAAGCAAGAAAACTACAATGTCTTCACTCGTTTTTGTTTTCTATTGTTCGAGTAGAACCCACCTATGACCAATATAGACTATCATATTTAGGTTGCACAGCATTTCCAAAGTTAGCGAAGTAGTTACAGCTGATCTGGAGGCACGAATTACCAAAGCAGAGGTCCTTTTGGCGATCAGGAGCCTAAGGATAGCTAAAACTAAGGGTGGGCGGAGCAGACGTAGTGCCTCTACGCGAAGTTCCACGGAGTTGGAAAGCAACTCTGTGGAACTTCGCTCTGCTCTGCTACGCACCCTCCCAAAGTAATTATAAAGTAATAAAAAAGGCACGTACCTGCCGTGGCTGCCTTCTCCTCGCCATGGCTGCTCTCTTTCCTTGTCCTCGCCGTCCTTCTTCTTAGATAACCCCTACTTTATATGTTTCGTGCATGCGCATGCAAGACATACAATGTAGAAGTTATCAGAGAAGAAGGACGGAGAGGAGGAGGAAGGAGAGCGGCCAAGGCGAGGAGGAGGCAGCCACGGCAGGTAAGTGACGTTTTTATTACGTTCACAATGGAATGCAGAGTATGCAAAACTTCGTAAACTACGTTGATGGAGCGTAGTTACCCGCCCGTGCTTAGCTAAAACTCCAGGTCCAGATGGCTTTGCTGTCACTTTTTGAAAATACCTTTGTCCGTATTGCTTCCTCTGCTCATGGATGTCTTTAATGGCTTCAGAAAAGGCAACAACATCAATAATCCTTAAGCCAAATAAGCAGCCTACCTCCTGTGTATCATATCACCCCCATTTCACTTCTCAGCCCAGAGGTATAGGACAATTCATGGTGGAGAAAGACAAAGGGACTGGATGAATATTTAAAGAGGTGGGAGTTTGGAGGTTATTTATTGGTGGTTATGTTTACCTGACGTAGAGTAGATTGTTTCAGAGTAGAGTGAAGTGGTGTAGAGTGGAGTGGTGTGGGGTACCTCCCCCCAACCCCGCCCCCTGGTGTGACCTAAAATGGAATGTAAGATAGATTGAGAGAGCGAGACAGCAATATAGCAGAGAAAGATTGGGAATTGATGTGAATGAGTGTGTTAGTAACAATGTGAGGGAGTTTGTGTGAGAACATGGGAGTGGGAGAGTAGGAGGGGTAGCGTATGAGACTTTGGGAGAGAGTGTGTGAGTGCGGTTGAGTGAGTTGATGCTTGTTGAGGGTAAATGTGTGGGAGTGCGGGTTAAAGTCAATATGACGAGCAATCAGTCGTAGTCATACAGCCTGGAAAAAGTTTGTTTTTTGGCCCAGCTTGTGTTTGGGCTCCAAGGGTCGCTGGGCTACCCCTTTGAACTATCAACCTTGGCGATCAGCTTATGCAGCACCCTCGAGATAGGTGGGGGGAAGTGAAGAAGAGGGGCAGACAGAAGGCACGATTAAAGGACAGACAAAAAAGGGGCGACAACGAGAGGGGAAAAATAGAAATAGAGAGGAAAGAAGGAGAGGAAGTGAAAGGGGAAAAGAAACAGACGGAGAAGGAGATCGAGGGCTAGAAGATGGTTTTTATTTTTAAATAACACATTGTGCCCTCCTTAGGTCGCCTAAAAGCGATGAGAAGGTGGAGTTAAAATGGAAATTGGGGACTAAGAAAAAGAGGAATGTTTGTGCGATCTGTGGGACCTACGGTTCATTTCAGAAAAGTCACTAGAAGTTCACAAAGATCACACACAGAAATTCTCTTCTTTCTTGATCTCTCTGAGAAGCCTTTGGGGCCGGGGAAAAGTCACTCAAACGTCTGGCCAACCTGACCCTTGACTGATCCAGCACAAATCACCAATCAGAAAAAGTTGTCCAACACGAAGGTATGGACCGGTATGACCACTGAATTATAAAACATGCCAGCCGAGCCACCTGTTAAACCCAGGCAAGAGAAAAGAGGAGACAGATGCGCCCAGCTGCGGCGTCGCCATCAAATGTCTCGCAGACAGGAGTTTCGGCTGCGCTGTTAATTGTCTTGGCTGAATTATCACGCCTGTCATATGTCGTAAGGCCCCGGTCTGCAGGCTCGAGCAGACTTTAAAGAGAAAAGTGTCCGGGAGTGCTCGACCACCCCCTTTCAATTAAGCATGGATTCCCCAAAGAGTCCCTGGAGGGGGGTGGGGGCGGCAGACATTACTACATGAGAGGGCAGACAGGCTCTACAGAAGAACGAAACGGGGAGGGCGCCGAGCCTTTCAATTAAGGCTCTGAGAAGATGGGGGCTTTTTATGAATCTCTGGTAATGATCATTAACCCGAGAGAGAGTGTTTCCCTCCCTCTGTTTCAATTACAAATCCCAGTGCGCTGCTTAAGTTGTGAAATCTCTTGGGCCGATTGGCGCTTAGTGTTATGAAAAATTCTCCCAGTGTTCCACTCTGCCTCATCTCGGACCTCACTAGTGAGGTTTAACCCTCTGTGTACAAGTTTAATGACAAGCCAATGAATTAAAATCCAGTGAGCACCGCCCGTACTTTGAGCCCACTAATAAGAGGGACCAACACACTCCTGTTTTCTCTCTGTGTTCGTTTGGCCTCCTGGAGCAGTTGGGCCTAGGTGCAGACTCCCCATCAGAGGTCCTCGTTGCTTCGCTTGTCCCTTGCTTTCATGACTTGTTCATTCCGCTTTCTTCTCACGTTCCTTAATTTTCTCCTCTTCTCTTTCCCACCCCTTCTCACCAGCCACGGTCGGTGGTAGGTGTAACTGCAGGGCGGTGACGTAGGGAGGGTGAGGGGCAGGGTGGGGGGTTGTAATGTATGGATTACGGACTTTAACAGGTAAGTAAACATATAAATAAATAAAACGAATTTCGTTGCGCACACTGCATCGCATTTGGTGATGCAGTGCACACAACGAAATTTGTTTTATTAATTTATATGTTTACTTACCTGTTAAAGTCCGTAATCCATACATTACAACCTCCCCACCCTGCCCCTCCCCCTCCCTACGTCACCGCCCTGCAGTTACACCTACCACCGGCCGTGGCCCCCTGGTCTTCCATTCCACGTGTGACCTGGCCTATTCCTTCCATGGTTATCTCAGAAGGTTCCTTTGCCTTCTCAGGTCAGAACCCTGGGAACTGAAGATTCCAGAGGTGACAGTTAGTGACAGTTGGTCAGGGTAAGCTAGCAAAGTGAGATTCCTGTTTACTTTCTGGTTCACATGAACGTTAAAGTTTAAGATGTTATGTGGGACCCGTCAGGACCGGCTCTAGAGCGATGCGATCGGTGCCACCGCGTCGGGCGCTGACTTGGGGTGGGGGCTCATTTTTGCAAGTCTATTATCATTTTAAGAGCGGCTACTTCCATGTTCCTGGCCTCCAGCAACGTTCAAGGATCAATTAAAATTTCAAGAAAACTCCTGTGATTAATCGTCTTCCTGGAAAGAGACGTGAGGTTTGTTCAGTTGAAAGTTTTGACTCATCCTAAGGTAGTGCGGAGGGTTAAAATGCCTGCTGCTAAGAACGTGTAGCAGGCAATTAACAAACTGCATATAATGTAAATAGGTCAGTGGGTTACTGCTCCTGCCAGAGAGCTCATTTTGTTACTTTTCATTTATAAGTCAAAATCATAATATAGAACATTGAGCAATAAACTGTCATCAAAGAGCTGCATGCAAACTGCAAGTTATATGTTAGAGCTATATGTTTTTGTGCCCAGTCTTTCATTATCCTAATTGCTTGCCAAATGGGTTCATTTGGATAAAAACAATTCTTATTATTAAGGAGAACTCCTAACAATGGTATTATGTTTTAAATTCTGAATTTGTGCTTTAAAGAATAAGGACGCTTAAACGATATGACCTACCAGCATTGATGACGTCACTCCTACATTACATACACCTTGTAGTCCTGTCTGATGTAACATTTCCTATACACTGATTTATTCTATGTTATGTTAAGATAGCTTGTAGAGTGCACGGGAAACATCCTTTACAACGCAACTTTTACCACGCAGTGCCTTTACGACGCAACCATTACAACGTATGTCATTACAACGCATTGCGCTCCGGGGCGCTCTAGGATAGGGAATAGATTTAATTTACTATCCAACACCTTCCCTACTATCCACTGGGACTGGAGTTGGAATAGTAAATTAAACTATTCACTATCCAGCACCCCAAAGCGCTATGCGTTGTAATAGCATGCGATGTAAAAACTGCGTCGTAACAACATGCGTGGTAAAAGCATGCTTTGTAATGTCATACATCCAGAGTGCACATCTGCCCCAACAACGGGGCGTCCCAGTGCTGAGCAACAAAACGCCTACACCACAAGAATCCCACGTAAGGAAAGACATATGATTGTCTCTATGCAATGTGTGTGTAATGTAAAGTGCTCTGACACCTTACACTGGTTTGAGTGGTGCTATAAAACTAAATGAATCCGAGAGACAATGGTTCTGGAGACTTAAGGGGCACTGTTAAAAGGTGCAAGTGAGGGAATCCATGGCAGAGGTGGTCATTGAGGGTGGCGCCAACAAGCATTATGGCACAGGGCGCCACCAGTGTTAAAGCTGGCCCAGGGAGCCACTCATCTTTGCAATGGCCATAGTCACAGCTTCTGAGTAAAGTCTGAAAGTCACTCTCCTGTCACTCAGAACCGGCTGATTAATTATACGGACCCTTCTCAGCAGAGCCCAGCACTGGGTTTCCTCTCTGTAGGGGCTCGTCTCTTAGCATTTATTCAGGTTTGGGAGGAGTTTGTTACTGGTGCCAGGTGCTGAGGTGGTCTTCGAAGGCTGCTCCCTAGATTGTTGTCTTTTCTCACAGATTCAGAGAGCAAAATAGCGTTCTGGCTTCTAAAGAGAGCAGCCTTAGATAAGGGGTTGGAAATCTATTGAATTTCGAAATGGCACAATTCCTAAAATGGCTGAATTTGCAATAAGACATGGCAGGCTGCATTTTTCTGGTGCCTTAGGCATGCATGGTTTAATGTCAGAAAATCAGAGGTGATGGAAGGAATGCTAACCAATGGTGTAAACCACTGGCAATTGTTCTGAGTAGAATTCTATGCATTGTTTATCATCCACAGTGCCACTCCAGACAGAGGCACCCCGTATCCAGATCAGCGCTGACACTGCCCTTCATGGGAGCATCTGAAACTGTCAGGCGAAGCTCCCTCTAGAGGGGAAGATAAGCAACCTCAAACTGGCTTTGTGTTTAAATCTTGTTATAGGCATATAAAAAAAACATATCAACCATCGTTGGTACCAAGATCTCCCAGTGGTTGCCCATACAAACTGGCAGTCTACAGTAGAAGTCAGAAATAATAGGTCCGCCATGCTCTGCAATGTAGTAAAGTGGGGGAGTAAAGAGCAGCCAATACAATGCAACAATACAGAAAAGGTAAAAGGGCAAAAAAGCCAAGAAAAGAGTGCTGAAAGACCTCAAAAGGTGGGAATAAGGACCACACTATATCCGGCAGCTCGTCATGTCTCAGTAGTAATTTAAGGAGAGTAGGCGGACAAACGCATTTGACACAAAGCTATATATGTATAATGAGCTTCTATATGTTACCACTGAAGACAAAGTTCCATAGTTGAGGAGACTGTAGCCCCGGGACACAGGATTTTAATTCTCCAAATCATAGAGAACAACAGGATTGAGATTAAATAGTGTGGTCAAGGGCGTGCACATATGTGGGACACTATATACTGTGCCATAGTATCCAAGCTATACCTCACGAATGGCCCATACCAAACCCAAAACCAGTTTGAGAATTTGACCGGGGACAATACCCTCTGCTGTATGCGACACTGCAGCTGATTTTGTTAGAGAAGGCGGATAAAACTGGCCCCCAGTAACAAAAATAGCCACCCAGTGGTCCAAAACCTGCCCCCGCCCTCGCTGCCCATTGGGGAAACGCCTGGTGCCTGCTAGGGCCAGTTTGGCCCTGCTTTTCGATTTGATATCCAGTCCAGGCCCTCAGTCATGTGTCCAATTCATGATTGATAGCTTGGAGCCTGAGTAGGTAGCTCTGCTGAAGATGGATATGCTCAAAAAGGAGGAGGTTGCTTTGCAGCTGTATGGGTGCTCTTATATGATGGGGGCGAACATGTGGAATTAGAGGTCTTTGTGCTTCTCTTGAGAGGCTCACAATATTTCTTCTGTCTGTATCCCTTTGTGAATTCTGGACTTCGTGCAAAACAGTTTGAGTTGGAGTTAACCAAATGTTATTTACCAGTCAAGCAGACAAAAATCAGATTGCTTTTTGTTGCCGTGAAGGAGTTTGTCTTCTGTGAGGGGAATGCTTCTCATCTGTTGAAGGGATTTGAGTTAGCCGGACATAGGATAGGGTTCATCCTGTTGTTCTTATGTAGGATCTCCTGCTGGTCCTTATGATGAGTGCTCCCTTTGCACCTTTTCTACAGTGTCATTCTACATTTCTGATATGGGAGTTTGCCATTTTGTTGACTATTACATTTGCTAGAGATCTGTGGTAAATTAAGGTTCTTTTGTATAGGGAACCTTATTTGAAGTTCCTAGAGGAATTGGTATTAAGGCCTTCTCAGGCTTTTGGGATTAAGAGTGTGACTTTTTTCAGAACAACATTTTGCGTGATTATTCCTCCTCGCATAATTATGAGTAATTTGGGAGGGGGGAATCCTACTGCGAGAGCACATTTAGCGAGCGTGTCGGCTGCTCGCACTCCCTATTCATGTTCTGCTACATTTAGCACTGTTTCTTAGCACAAAATGCACCCTCACATCCATTTTGGATACAAAGGTCCATTTTGTGCTAAGAAAATATTGCTAAATGTTGGTATAAATTGGGGGAAAATCCAACCCCAAGAGTACATTTAGCGAGCGCAAGTGGCTGTTTGCGCTCGCTATTCATAGTGCTATTTCTTAACTCAAAACGCATCTTCGCTTCCAGCGGGGAGAATTTTTATGCCAAGAAATAGCACTAGAATTACTCTTCTCGCATAACTTGAGTGCAATCTTGAGGAACTCTTATGTAATCTTGTGTGAATACACTACACTGAATTGTGCAAGTTACACACACCCCTATTCTTTCTCTGAGTTGTATTAAAATGTGTAATTTCAGTTACAGTGCTTAACTGTGTGCTTATTTTTGGGACGATGTTCAAGTTCAAGTTCAGAAATGTATATAGTGCACTACTCACCCAGAGGGTCTCAAGGCGCTTGGGGAGGCGGGTGCCTTTACTTATCGAATATCCAAGTTTTTAGTTGCTTTCTGAAGGAGAGGTGGTTCTGAGTAAGGCGGAGGTGAGTGGGGAGAGAATTCCAGGTCTTGGCCGCTAAATACGATAGCTTTCTGCTTGGTACATCCTCATTAAGGAAGAGGGGATGAGGGGGTAATTATGGTTAACATTTAGGATTGCTAAGTGAAAATGACTGTTAGTTTTCGCAAATATCGTCAATGGAACTCTCTGTCCCACACGACGTTCCAGCGGGCAGCCCCTCGGGGATGCATCAGACTGCCCCATAGCAGAAGTGATCTTAGGTGCCTGCATAAGTACCCCCAGAAAGCCTTTCTGTCTTGTTGCTGTCATAAGCTTTCCTATTACTGCTCAGATGTTTGGGGTCAGGCAGACATTCATCCAGTATAAGGAAAAATATATTGTCTGCTCAGGGCCAACACCTCAGGAGTGCAAGCATGCACAGAAAGACTACCAGGCCAACTTGTCAGCTTCTTCGCCATATGCTGCAGAATGGTATCATCCCTTTAGCCAGTCCTGGATTCTTAGCCAACACCACGAAGCACGGTGTGGCTTGTAGCTCCTATATTTAGGTTTTGCATACACAGCGCATGAGCTACGCTGCGAGATGAGCTGTTTACAATTCAGTGGGCTTACAATAAACCCGCACCACACCATTAGTTGTTTTTGTTGTCACTCTCATTTTGAATCTTTCGATTGCTTACCTTCTGTAGGCTTCCCTTCTTGTATTTGTGTTAGGTCTCCATGGAGCATGAACACAGTAAATGGGTTCTTTCTCATCTTTGGTCTTTCTCCTCGTTTTGCAACGCACTACTTCTTTTTTTCTAAGCAGTTCAGAATTATTCCCGAAAGTGAAATACTCTTTCCTCATTTAACACAGGCATATGACTTCTTATTTATCGTGCTTTCAACCTATCTGCTATCTCCATTGATGCTTTAGTTACCTACACTTACAACTGTACTAATCAATGCCTCTCTACAGTATGCCATTCTATGTCACTCCACGGCACTCTACACAACATCACTCTATGACCCTCTACTCTACGCCACTGTGCTCTGTGCCACTTCAAACTACTGTGTTCTACTCCACTCCACTCTACGCCACTCCACTCTATTCTGCTCTACTCTACACTACTCCACTCTCCTCTATGACATTCCACTCCGCTCTACACTACACCAGGAAACATCCTTTACCCTGCATGCGTTACTCAGAAGTGCCATTACCCTGCAGTCTTTATGCCGCAAAATCTTTTACAATGCAGGGCTTTACACCCCAAACTACTACAACGCATTCCCCATTACAATGCTACGGTGGAGTTAGAATAGTAAATTTCATTGTAATGGGGAATGCATTGTAATAGTGTGCAGTGTAAAGCCCTGCATTGTAAAATATTTTGCGGTGTAAAAAATGGGGGGTAATGGCATGCGGAGTAAAAGTGTGCAGGGTAAAGTATTCTATTCCACTACACCACTCCACTTTACACAATGCCACTCTATGTCACTCTATGCCACTCTACCCTATGCCACTCTACTCTATGCCACTCTACTCTGCGTCACTCCACTCTGTTCTATTCCACTGCATTCCACGGTACTTTTCGCCACTCTACTCTTCGCTACGCTACTCTTTTGCCACTCTACTCTATTTCACTTTATGTTGCACCATTCCACTCTACTCTACTAGGTAGCACTCAACTCCACACCACTCCACTCAAAACAATGCCAATCTACACCACTCTGTGCCACTCCACTGTATGCCTCTCCATGCCCCTTGACACTATGCCCTTCCAATCAATACCACTCCACTCCATGCCACACAACTCCACTACACCCACTTTATGCAATCTACTCTAAGCTACTCCACTCTATGCCACTCTACACCACTCCACTCTACTCTACTCCACACTACTCCATGTCCCTCCACTCCACACAATGTCACTCTACTTCACTCTACTCTATGCCACTCTACTTCATGTCACAGCACTCCACTCTATGCCCCTTCACTCTACTCCATGCCACTGTACTTCACACCACTCTACACCATTCTGCACCACTCTATGCCACTCCACTCTATGCCATCCTACATCACTCTACTCTATGCCACCCTACTCTGTTCCACTCTACTTCATGACACTTTATGCCATTCAGCTACATGCTACTCTACTTCACTCCACATCACTCTACTCTATGCCACTCTACTCTACACCACTCCACTCTAAACCAGTATAATCTGCATCACTCTAGTCTGTTGCACTCCACTCCAGTCTGCACCGCTCTGCACTACACCACTCCACTCAACACAATGCCACTCTATGGCAGTCTCCGCCACTCCACTTCATGCCACTCTGTTCTATGCCACTCTACTCTAGGCAACTCCAGGCTATTACACACACTCTATGCCACTATTCTATTCGCACCTATACTTAATGCCACTCAACTTTACAGCACTTCACGCCATGCTACTCTACCCTATGCCACTGCATCTCACACCACTCCACCCTATTCCACTCCACTCTACGCTACTCCACACCACTCTATGTCACTCTCCTCTACACTGTTCTCGTCTACACCACACAACTGAACAGCAGCCACCCTGCTGAACATCATGGCTAAAATACATTGGGAAAGCCACTAGCTCTCACATAGGCGATTCCTATTGGCTTTGCCCAATGCTTGTCCTCTTATGTGGTCAGTGTAAAAACCCCAGTATGCTTGGCACAGTCAGCCGGAATAACTAGGACTGGCAGACAGTTGCGCTCATTACAGGGGTCCAGTTTACAGCAGGGCCCTGCAGCGCAGAGGTGCCCAGAGCCTTTAATGTCGTCTCCCATTCAGCCCAACGCCAATGAATATATTTGAAATATAGGAGACACAAGGGCCACTCATCTCATTTGTGAGGGAGCCCCGTCATTTTGTGTTTCGCCATGGTTCACAGATATTCAATCTTGCTGGATGGGGGAAGTGGTTACATGGATGTACCATTCTCTCCGTAGTACCCCCAATATGGCGATTGCAAGATAACTAAGTCTAGAGCATGACTTCTATAACTATGATGTTCTGTGGATGAGACGTTTGCAGTATTATGGATTTAACGCACTTGTTTCGTAGTCCTCCATCTGCTGCCAACAAATGCTGTTTCTACTTAAACGGATCAAAAGTAACTAAAAAACGTGCAGCGCGTGTTGCCTTGCAGTGGCAGACCATTGGAAAAGGTTCATTAGTCACGGTTCTGATACTGATTTTTTTAATCAGGTGTTAAGCTGGTGCTAATGAGGCGAATTTTTGGCCCAGGCCGAATTAATGCGCGTTAAAATGATAAACGCAGTGAAATAATACTGCCACAGAATGCGGTTCAATATGCAGCATAATGTGCGTTTTCTTACCGTTTATTTTTATGCAACCTCATAACAGAATTTAAACCTCCCTATGCAGATAATTCAATCGCCCATGGTCTAGACTAGAGCTAACTCTCGGGCAAAGTAGGCAACGCTCCAGCCCTGTTTGTTTACTCTTGGAATATTTAACTATGATCTTACCTCTCCCAGAATATAAAGAGTTGAGATCCCCCCCAGCCCCCACCCCACCGTCCACCTTCCCATCTCATGTCATTGGGTTTCTAGTCCAGAGCATTTGGTTGCTGTCCTCTGAACCGGCTCCATAACAATATCAAAGCCTTGGTGAGCACCCCAGAGACACGTAAGGGGACCCCCGCCTCACCTCCCAACCTGCTCCACATCAAGGACTTTAAGATCAAAAGACAGACGCGGGGCCTTACCCACTGAGCCCACCCGCATCCCCGACTTCCCCACATGGGTTTACGCTGCATAAGGGACCCCGGAAAAAACATTCCCAACTCACAGAAGTCAGAGACACTCTCCATTCCTAAAAAGGCTGTGAAAGATGGACGCCAGGTGCTTTCTGAGTGCCCTGGCACCAAACACTTAGCGGGCAGCTGTCCCGAGCAGCCAGCTTGCGTATTTCAACATCACCCGAGATTAGGACTTTTGCTTTTGCGCGCCCTTCTCAAGTGTCGAGATGTGCCTTTGCATCCTTGTTTTAGCCTGGCCACGCCCCCTCCAGCGAGCATCACCGCCCTTGATCTCTGCCCAGCAGCATCCTTTGCTTATAGTTGTGCGAATTAGAAAGCGCTAGCTGGTGCGGCCCGCTGGGGATTCAGCTAATTGCTGGTGGAAGTCGATAGGAGATGTAAGCCTCCCCTTGGGAGGCTGGCTCTTGGTTAAATTGAACATTCCCACCAGCAGCTGGTGCGAGGGAAACGTTAATGTAATCCGTGGTATGTTTATTGCTGGTCTCCACTCTGGACCAGGGCGCCATCTTTGCTCTGACTGAAGTCTGCCGGACGTCGGACTCAGTCTAACAAAGATGCTTTTGGTAGCAGGCTCTCCCTGTCCACCAGACTGAGTCGCTCGTGTGCCTTAAAATACAGAAGTTCTTGCTGCCCAGGCTACAAATAAATGATTGGAATAAAATAATCTCCTTCTGCGCCCCACCTCGTGTGTGGAAGGGATCTTCGTTTTAGTAAACCATCCCAAAACCAGGCTAGGTTAGAGACACGTTCAGAAACTCAGACATTTTTCAAAATTCTTAAAAGACAAGCAAACTTCTGATTGGGTTAAAAAAAACTGTTCAATGCTAATGTATAGACCCATGATACAGCCAGGGCGTCTACCTGTCCCATAGGATGCGTTTCAATCCGCTAAAATTACAAACGGGTTTCCCTTCACAGCTGCAGGCTCTCAATAAATGTGGAATTATTCCTAATCCTAAATTCTCAGTTCATGTGGGGGAAGTAGATGTTAAACTTAGTATGATACTGGCATGTGTAAAGTCGCACGTGAAAGAAGATGATATATACATAGGTGCTTATGCAGGACTACCTTCCTTTCCCTGCTTTAACCAGATTCTTGTTGTCATCTTGTGGTGTGGGAGGGCACGTTTTTCTCCATGCTGCTCCTAGGCTCCATAGTTTGAACTGCCTTTTACGTACTCCACTTCCTCTTACTCCCTGTTCGGAGGAACTTGTGACCAGTCTCTAGATAATCCCTCTGCTTCGGGGTCATGGTCTCATGACGCATTCCTCTCCTTTCGTACATCTGAAGAAGTGCACCGCGTTTATTGTTACAGTGGGTGGTGAAAGCTAGAAACAATTTGTTGGGCCTCTTTGACCTATGCTTGTTTACAATAGCCATGTGCCCTACAGCTGATTGAGTGCCCAAAGAAACTGATTCGACATCAAGCCACAATAAAGTTTCACATCTTTTGATTTGATGGCAGACAGGACATGGGTCCATGTCTGTGATCATTGCAAGGTATCAAAGTGTACATATGGTTGGTGGTATGAATATTGTTGAATTAAATTTGAGATTTCTTTTCTTTTGGGTTCAGGTCCAAGAGAGTTTCTCCTTTATTGCTACCTGTGGTACCCTGTCTCTTGGTTAGTGGGGTCACTCCCTTTTTCTTCACTTGTTATTTCAACAAACAACAAAGTGATGGAGGGAATGCTGAACTTAAACTTATCCACTGGTGATCACACGGTTCTGCACCCCATGCAATATCTTTCAACATACTAATATTCCAGACATATATCACTCTATGCCAATCAGGCTTGGTCCTGCTCCTATAGAAACAGTCCAGCCTGAGCTGCCAGCTCAGGTGTCCTCCACGCAGAAACTCAAGCTGCCCCAGACCGGGTTTGATCTTCTTGAGCTCATCAGTGGAGAGCATCTTCAGTTCCATGGCACAGTGACAACAGAACCCATGCGTAAGCTTACCAATTGCACATAGGCTGTGGTCTACGCAAACTGCTATCACGCTGAATTAGAAATCTGAAAATGTTTATGAACAAAAAGAAAATAATCTATGGATCGCAGAGCCGGTTGACAAGCGTCCTCCCTAGCACTACGCGACGATAAAAGATAAAGCCCACAGTCACAGAACTCAAATGTATATGTTTTCATACACAAGGATCACATTGAGATCGTGTGATGAAATTGAAAGAAAAGAGCTATGTCGGTGTAGAAATGACATTTTGGGCTACAGCACAATCGACTTAAAAACGGATGCAAAAACGGATCCATAAGTATATACTATCAGAGCTGAGAAAGCTATTCAGTAGTTTCTTTTCTACAGTGCAAGGCGTGAGTGTGAAGTTTGACATGTTAGAGACGCATTCACCTTGGTAGCATCGGTTTAGCATTGGGTAAGAAAATAGCTCCAGCTACCAGTTATGCTAAGATAATTACTAAATACCCAAAACTCTACCACATTGAATAACAAAGGGATGGAAGAAATGATGAATTGATCTCAGCCACTGGTAATTCAGCATTCTAGTTTATTGTTTTTTGTGCAGTGTGCAATAGTAGAGCGACAGCAGCCATATACAAATCGGTCTTGGTCAAGCTCCTTCTGGAACAGGCCGCTGTCCCAACTGCCATGCAATATCCTCTCCAGACTTATTCAGTTCTTGCCTTGGGGTGTGGTACAAGGGTGTTGGGAAAGAAAGCAATTCTAAACACTTTTTGACGGTGGCACGACTCAGCAGGATCTACAGCTCCATTGACTAGGTCACCATTCAACTCTTCAATAGCAACTGTGGAAGTGAAAGTGTTGAAATGTATACCTTTATAGGGAAAAGGGTCTATTTCAGTGCTGTCTTCGGTACACGATTATAAAGTGGTCTTAGCACCATCACATGTTTTTCAGTGTGTAAACAGCCATCTTCTTGTGAAGATGCCATTTTGAGGTTTCTCGTCAGTGGGGCTGCCTAGCACCGTCTTGAGGCAGATCTACTGTGGTTGTTAACCACATACACATATTGCAAAGAAACAAATGATGGTGTGTGTGTTTGTGCCTGTGTGTGTGCATTATGTATGTTTCTGTGTGCACAAGTTCATGTCTGCCTGTGTCTGTGTGTGTATGAATGAAATGAAATGAGGATTTATAAAGTGTGTGGCTACCCGGGGGCGTCCTAGCGCTGGCGAATGTGCTAGCGGCAACAATGGGGTTTAAGGGAACAGCCACGTTTTCAAAAGCTTTCGGAAGGAAAGAAGGCTGGCTTCACTACGGATAGCAAGAGGCAGAAAGCTTAGGAGCGATGTAGGAAAAGAGACGGCCCCCTGTGCGTGCCTTCTTAATTCTGGGCGTGAAGGCTAAATGTAAATGGTCAGACCGGAGGTTTCTATTGGCTTTGTATGGTCTTAACATGCCTTTAAGAATAGGGGGGCCCTTGCCGTGAAGGATCTTGTGAGAGGTGCACAAGGATTTGAAATGGACTCTTGCCTGTATGGGTAACCAGTGGAGCGATCTTAAGGCAGGTTTAGCTGAGCACCGGTGTTTTGTGCCTGTGAGAAGCCTGGCTGCCGAGTTCTGAACGACCTGGAGTTTGGCGATGACTGCCTTGGGGCACCCAAATATAAGGCATTGCCGTAATCCAGTCTGGACAGGATAAGCCCCTGGATGAGAGGTTTTCTGGAGTCAGGGGGTAGGAGGTGGAGAATTTTGCGTGTTGTTCGGAGGAGACCAAAACAGACGCCTGCCGTTTTCCTAGCTTGGGTTTTAAACCTGAGGTCTTGGTCGAGCCATATTCCCAGGTTTATTATGTCTTCTCTAGGAATAAGTGCTAGTCCCATGTAGGGTGGCCACATGGACTCGTGTGAGAAGTTAGATTGGTTGCCTAATACCATAATCTCTGTTTTTCCACTGTTCATTTTGAGGTGGGAATTGATCATCCAAACGGTGATGTCTTTAAGACAGGAACATAGGTTTTCAGGGGAGCGATCCAGATGATTCAGAGATACGATCAGCTGGGTGTCGTCTGCGTAAGTAACTAGTTTGATCCCGTAGGAGGTAACTATTTTCTCCAGGGAGGACATGTAAACATTGAAAAGTGTAGGGCTCAGGGAAGAGCCCTGAGGAACTCCACAGTGCAGCGGAGTAGGTTGGGCTTTAATGTTGCCCTCAAGAACTTGGAAGGTTCTGTACTGAAGGAAGGATTTCAGCCAGGACAGGGCAGGACCGGCGACTCCCACTCCCCTGAGCCGGTGAACCAAGGTGTTGTGGTTCACCGTGTCAAAGGTTGCGCTTAGATCCAAGGGGATCACAGCTACGGATCCTCCTGAGTCGAGGATCTTTCTTGCCTCTTCCACAGCTGCAAGCAATGCGGTTTCTGTGCTCTGACCGGGACGGAAGCCCGTCGTGAGGAGTGGAGTGAGTCACTGGATTCGAGAAAGGCGGATAGCTGGCGGTTGACACATTTTTCTGCCACCTTACTGATCCCAGGCAAGAGGGAGATGGGGCGGTAATTACTTAGATCATAGGATCCAGATGGGGCTTTTTTAGAAGTGCTTTTACTATGGCCCTCTTCCAATTAAGGGAAACAGTGCCCTGTGCTATGGAGGCGTTAATCAGGTTGATAATAGGGGGGATGATGGAGGGTGAGACTAACTTTAATATATGTAGCGGAGCTGGATCAAGCGGGGAGCCGCTTTTAATTGATTGTATAATGGGAAGAAGAGTTTCCTCCGAGATTGGATAGAATGATTCTAGGCTAGGGTCTTTATGCTGAGGAGCAGAGGGACAGGGTTCTGGAGGTGAATGGGAATTGCTGGGCGGGAGGGATGAGAGGATATTTAGAATTTTGCTTGCGAAAAATTCAGCCAGTTCATTGCAGCGATGACTGGAGGGGTCAAGGGGGTGGGGAGGGTCGGGAATTTTCAAGAGTTTTTTTATGATAAGGAAAGTTTCCCTGGAGGAGCTGGTGGAGGATCTAATTTTTTTTTCAAAGAAGGCAGCCTGACTTGTTTTAAGGGTCATTAAAAGGCTAAAATAGATTGTTGGTATTCTATTTTTTTTTGAGGTAGCATATTCTTTTATCCATGTTCTTTCTGAAATTTTACATTGTTTTTTAGGTGGCAGAGTTCATGGGTGAACCAGGGGGGTTTTGTCTTTCTAACTTGTTTTGGGGCAGCTTTTCTGGGAAGAACTATGTCCAGTGAGTCCTCAATCCAAGCGGAGAACTTCATGTCTGAGACTGAGGGATCGGGTTCATCTGGAGGAGGGGCGAGTTCCAGTTGTAGTTTCCATTCTTCCAACGCATGTTTTGACCAAGGTCGTTCGAAAGTGCTGGGGGAATTTCTGGGGAGAGCGGTGGGGGGGATGTGCCAGCTGAATGGGACTAACAAGTGATCTGACTAGGGCACGGGTACCTGCTCTGACACTATTAGTTCAGAGAGAGTTGAGAAGATCGGATCTAGGAGGTGTCCTTTTGTATGTGCGGGTTGATAGTTCATAAAATGAAGCTGGTAGGTTGCGAGGTCGAGTGCTAGTTCACTCGCCACTTTGTCTCCGGGGCTATCAAAGTGGAGATTCAGATCTCCTAAGATTGTGAAGTTGGGTAAGGTGCTAGCCAGGGAGAGGGCGGATGAGGGTTGTGTGTGTATGAATGAGGGTTGTGTGAGTCTCCTGATCTCTGCCAACCTCGCTGGAAAATTGCTGGCTCTAGCTAAATGGTGGAAACTCCTGGCAACTTGTAGCCATCTCTGGGATGACGTGCTTCCACACTGGCAACATTTTGGTCCTATAATGGTAATAATTCCTAACACGTTGCGGCCATCCATGTTATGATATCATCTTTTTTTCACAAAATGTTGGTCCTGACAGAATGATGATGTTTCATGTCATTCTGTGTACATCACATGACACAGTGGTGCCTCTGGCAGTATGGTGGTAGTTCATGGAATTGATTGTGCATCTATTGTGCCCAATTGGTATATACTCTTGACTCTGAAGTGATTCCGGTAATTCCAGGAAAATTGCTGCCATCCATGGCACAATTATGTTTCCTGCAGCACAGAGATTATCTTAACATATTGATGTCATCCATTGCGCAATGATAGTAAATTTTGACATATTGTGAGCATCCATGGCACCAGCACCTCCTGCACATGCTGGCACCTCTAATATTGTGGTAACTCATGACAAACCCTGGCCACGAGTTCATAGTTGCTCCCACCCAGTCTAAAACCTTGAGTGGACACATCTTTGACAATGCCTGGGTTTTATAGGAAGGGTTTCACAAGAGGAAACCAATTAAATGTTTGAAATGCTTGCACTTGAACTTTGTCGGGTAGTGGTTGGCCAATCAGTTGTCAAAGTCACCGCTCTCTAAGATCATTCCTGAGATTGTTTAATTAATGATCAGAGGCCCAGTGGGACATTTAATTGCACCTGCATTAGAGTGTAGTATCATAATCTATGTGGGAGGGTGGAGAAGAAGGAATTGTCCCAGACGTATGCTACAGTAATGCACAGACCCCATTGGTGAATGAAGAGGATTGGAGAGAAGCATTACAATTTTCAATGGAAGTGGCAATAAAAGCGAGCTGTAGACTGATCCAGCTAAACATCTTACAATGGGTATACAATGGGTATACAATGCACGCAATCTGTTCTGTAAAATAGGTTGAACGAATAATGTGTGTCGCCTAAGGGTTTGCAGCCTAGAAGGCTCCTTTGTCCACATACTGTGGAGTTGCCCTCCTATCCAAAAGTTTGAAATGGGGTGGAGAAATCATTTGCCACGGTGACAGGAATATCTTTTAATTTGTTTAATTTAATTATCATCACTGTGAATATGGGAGTCTGTAGTTCATTCAAGCTACCAATACATTTATGTGAAGACAGGATGTATGATAGCTAAGCATGATATTGCTGAAACATTGTGATCAGGATCTCTCCCTACACACCAGTCTTGGGAAATGGGGATTGAAAACATATGACTATTCAATCAATATATAGCTTTATTCGATTGTCAAGAGCAATCATAAAAGCGAAACATGTGTTAAAAAAATGACAATAAAATACATTTACATATTATACAAAACATTTCATTGGTGACAGAAATTTCAGTAAAAAAGCATTCTTCCTATAATGAAGGATACATTACATAATCAATGTTTTCCTAAAGCATATCACTTGTTTTAAGAACGCTGTGATTGTTGCTACACATAAATCATTGTCCAGATATTGTGTGCTTAACATAGCCAGACGACATTGGCGTAGGCCCATCTGTCTCAGTAGGAGCAGTAAAATCCTACGCCTTGGAGAATCATAAAATTTACAAAACAAAAAGACATGAATAGTACTTTGGGATGATACATCGTCACAAGGACAAGGCAATAAATCATGTGACCAATCATTTATATTCGGAAAACTAACCAGCCTATGAAAAATTCCAAATCTAAAATGTGTCAATAAGAATTTATCATAATTGCCATGAACATATACCAAATAGGGTTGAATTTTAAAAGTTGTTAAAACCAGTTGATGTTGTAGGACAGTTGGTTTTAAAACCTCAGTTGTTATCTGTAGGAGGATGGATATCTGACTATGGTTACCTCAGATTTTTTTGCCTTGTGTTTAGCTGGTTTTCAACTTAGTTGGACTGGGACCCTGCTAATCAGGGCCCCAGGCTATCTGCTCTCTCTGTAAAATGGACTCCATGTACCCTAGGTACATAACTAATCGGATATTGAGTCACCTTATCAGTCCCTGTACAGTGTACTATAGGTACCCAGGGCATAGGTGCACCCAAGGCCTACCAGGGGCTGCAGCATATCTTTTGCCACCCCTGGCTGGCCATCCAAACTGACACAACTGGCTGATCACTCAGCTGGGGCAAGGTCGTGTAATCACCCCTTGCTTAGGTATAGTATTCCTATATCTACCTTTACATATAGACACATATGCACCTATAAGTCACTCCTACGGCAGGCCTTAACAGTCCTGCAGGCAGAGTGCTTGGTTTTATGTGAGATGGTGCTCTAGCATGAGCTGAGCCTGTCTGCAGCTGTCGGAACCATGTCCTTATAGCTGTTCTATGATATTGCCATACCATATACTCTTAAGTGCATTATAATCCTCGCGGTTATTGCTAACTTTGGTTTGGCTTTATAAAAACATGTCGTGTAAGGTGTCATACACTTTGGAATACTAACCCCTCGCCAGTTCTGGCGATGGGGGTAGCATTCCACCCTTCTAGAGGGAGAAGACATGTTGCTAACAGTAAACGCGGTTAAAACTAACCAGAGCCTCAGCATCACAAAATGGATGCTGCTGCCACAGACACAAGTCTGGCCTCCTGCTGCTGACTGAAACTCCGGCAGGGGAGGCCTGGACAAAAGCTTTCCTGTCACAGGGAGGTGCTAGCACTACCCCAGACAGGAGATAGTGGATTGGGGCAGGGAGGGCTGAGTGAAACTAGACACTGCGTGGGGCACACAAGGTGTCCCATGCATAGCCCAGCTCAAACCGGTCCTGGGGCACCCCAGCCCCAGCTCCGGCACGAAACTGGACAAAGGGAAAGGGGTATAACCACCCCCTTCCTGGGTCCCACCCATAGGAGGGACCTAGCAGGTAATCCATCCCCTTGATTTGGAATAAAGGTAGGAGCATCAGATAATCCTGACTGAAACTTTGATACATAACTCTGGACCCTTCGACATCCTACTTGACGTAGAAGACTGAAGAATCTCCCTTGTGGTCAAGGAGTGACCCCTTTTGTACCACCCTGTGCAAGCAGGCACCATCAAGCGCTCAAAGGTTTGCTTTGTTGTTGCTCCCGCCGGAGCTCGAACGACAGAGACCAACAAGAACCAGACTTCCAGACATGCAACAGCCCGATCCACAGCCACAGCAAAGCTGAGGCCCGTGAAGGCGACGTGAGAAGTGGGACTGGCCATCTTGGAAAGCCAGCAAAGTGCTTGCCGTGCAGCTCCGGAGGCATCCTTGAAGCTGTGCATTGGGGATTGAGAAGCCCCAGCCCCGAGCATCATTTGCACTGAAGATCATTTCTCCACACTCACCGAGTGCTGCGTGGGGCCCTTTTGCATTTTCCTGCTTGACACGTCTGTCTGGTCACTTGCCCGTTGACTAGTGGCCTCTGTGACGATGAACCTTCAAATTTACAATGTTGGTCTGGTTGCTCCATATTGGCCCTTGCTCTCCTGAAAAGGAGCAGCCCATCAGACCTAGCTGGTCTGATCCAGAAGCCATCTTTGATTCCTGCGTGGGTTGCATTTGCCAAGGACTGTTGACTCCAATCTGGAAGCCAACACTGCCGACAGCGAGAGCCTTTATGGGACAGTCTGTGTCCGACTCCTGGTCATCATCAATACCTCCGGGTCCACGTGGCAGCAGAGACAAGCTTCTCAACAACTACCTGATTGCGCCCGACATCGCCTGGTTCCTTCCTGGTTCTTTCCTGGTCACTGGCTAGTGACCCAGACTCTGTCCCCTCTGCTTTCAGGTACTCTACATCTTCGATCCACCCTTGGATCCAACCGGACTCTTCTCTCCTGGTCGCCTGCAGCATCTTTTCCTCCAGGCTCCATAGAACTCCACGACGAAACCCGACACACTTTGACACCTATGCACCCGCTTCCTGTGGGTGAGGTAACGCCAGCACTACGGTGCTCCTGTAGAGATTTACATCCCTAGTGTCCTAGTTTTAAGTGGTTAAGTTCTAGTCCAGTCAGAAGACTTCCAAAACTGCAACTTTCTAACTTTTACACACCATTGACTTGCATTGGTGCACGTGTGTGCATTTAGACACTGCACCCGCATCCTGTGGGCCGCCCCCTTCCTAACTTCTGTTAGTCCAATGTAGCCCCAGCGATTCTCAAGGCCCTAGGCCTTACCACTGTTCGTGACGTGGTTCTTATACCACTATTTTAGTATATGGTTTTAAGGGCCATCAGGGCCTATCCATATTTGTGCAACTTTTGTATGTTATATGAAGTTCTTTATTTAACGCTTGTGCTTCTGTTCTCATGAAGAGTACAGGGGATTATTCTAGTACTAAATACATATATTTTATAATATATAACTTGTGTGGTGTCCTTTCATTTGGTAATAAAAGGATTGCATATGGTAAAACAGCTGGCTTCACATGCCCTCTTGAGTTTAGCCTAAGACTGCTTTTGTCCCTGCTACCCCTAGGATAGCTGTTCTATAAGGTTGACTTACAACCAATCACCATAAGGGTTGTTTGGACTGGTACAAGGTGCTCACTAGAATAGTGAACATCATACACCAGGCCAACTTCTCACATTGGTGTGCAGCGGTTGGGATTTGAGCTTGCTGTTGTTTTACCAATTGTAATCTTTGACAAAATCATTTGAAAGATCACATCAAGTACCATAGGTACATATAAACAAAGCTTTAAATACTTAAGTTCTACTGAACTTAGTAGTTGTAGACCAAAGGGCTTAGCACACCCTGACTACAACTCACTAGTAAGGTTCTAGTAGGTAAACACTTAGTGTAGGTAGGTGCACACACTCACACCTCACTAGTCATGTCTGGCACAGGTGAACAATCCAGTTCTCTACCTGTGGAA
Source organism: Lissotriton helveticus (assembly GCF_964261635.1). Taxonomy (NCBI): domain Eukaryota; kingdom Metazoa; phylum Chordata; class Amphibia; order Caudata; family Salamandridae; genus Lissotriton; species Lissotriton helveticus. Next base: position 592,207,068 of record NC_136065.1, on the reverse strand, counting down.
AGTGACCCTTCCAGGGCACCCTCCAGCTATGAAAAACTCAGCTTCAGAGAATTGAGTGCCTTGGGGTCTCTGCTTGGCAGCAGACTTGCTGCATAAAATCTTACTTGCCTGCACATGCTGCTTGGGGGAGCCACGCTACGGGGTTCTGCCTGCCCGCCTCCCGCCGCCGTTGCTCCAGACGCCATCGGAGCTTGGCCGCCGAGTGGAGAGTGGGCGGGGCAGAGGACTTCAATCCCCAACAGCCCCAGCGGCGCCCTGACTAAGCTTTGCGCGCCAGGAGGCGCATAAAATCAACTCCACCCCGGTTGAGTGGGGGTCTCTTTGCTTGGCAGCAGACTTGCTGCATAAAATCTTACTTGCCTGCACACGCTGCTTGGGGGTGCCACGCTACGGGGTTCTGCCTGCCCGCCTCCCGCCGCCGTTGCTCCAGACGCCATCGGAGCTTGGCCGCCGAGTGGAGAGTGGGCGGGGCAGAGGACTTCAATCCCCAACAGCCCCAGCGGCGCCCTGACTGAGCTTTGCTCGCCAGGAGGCGCATAAAATCAACTCCACCCCGGTTGAGTGGGGGTCTCTTTGCTTGGCAGCAGACTTGCTGCATAAAATCTTACTTGCCTGCACACGCTGCTTGGGGGAGCCACGCTACGGGGTTCTGCCTGCCCGCCTCCCGCCGCCGTTGCTCCAGACGCCATCGGAGCTTGGCCGCCGAGTGGAGAGTGGGCGGGGCAGAGGACTTCAATCCCCAACAACCCCAGCGGCGCCCTGACTGAGCTTTGCGCGCCAGGAGGCGCATAAAATCAACTCCACCCCGGTTGAGTGGGGGTCTCTTTGCTTGGCAGCAGACTTGCTGCATAAATCTTACTTGCCTGCACACGCTGCTTGAGGGAGCCACGCTACGGGGTTCTGCCTGCCCGCCTCCCGCCGCCGTTGCTCCAGACGCCATCGGAGCTTGGCCGCCGAGTGGAGAGTGGGCGGGGCAGAGGACTTCAATCCCCAACAGCCCCAGCGGCGCCCTGACTGAGCTTTGCGCACCAGGAGGCGCATAAAATCAACTCCACCCCCGTCTCGCGGGGCGCCGGGCGAAGCCCGGGCAAAGGGCGGGCCCTCTGAGGCCCTCAGAGGACGAGGAGGTCGGGTTGGGTCCACCCCCCCTAACGACACTATTCTTGCAGCACGTAAGACTTTGACATTGTTCTCAAGGCCTTTATTCTACATTGTTTACTAGTGGCCCACCAGCCTCATATTACACCGTTTAGGGGTGTCTGGTGTCCTGTAACATCTGTTCCAAACTAAGACAAGTAAGAAAGACTCGCACTATGTCTACCAGAAGTAGTAGAAGTAAGACAGCGGCCAGGGGGGCGTCCGTTATCGGACCAATAGATAGTTTTATTAAAAGGACTAACGATGCCATCGATCTCAGCATCTCGCTCCTCGAGCGCAGGGTTTCGCAAGATCTGGAAAATGCGAAACGTTCTTCTCTTGGGACTATTATGCTAGCGACAACCCCAGTAAGACCCAGAAATTCAGATAGTAACTCACACATAGGTCCTACTCACGAAATCCGACCCGACCTTCATATTATACCTAACGTGGTCAATCTATCGGCTACGAATCCTTTAATTGATTCAGATCTCAACATAAGTAGCGAACTAGAGAGAACACCAGACTTAAATATAGATTTTACACCAGACATTGTAGTCGAAAACAACGAGAAACACCCAAGAGACAGGCAAGAAGGTGCCATTAGAAAGCAAATAAAACAACCAATTCAACCCATTCCCCCTGTTGCCAGAAAACGCAATCCGCCAAAAGGTCAACAGAGGAAAGGCACAAATAAGCACTTAAACGCTAACGGACCAAATTCATCTATAGAGACATTAAGTAAAAATATCCATGAGATCCTTCCTGTGCGTACGGACAAGCCTGACGTCATTATAGGAAACGACCAACTAGTGGAAAGATTTGGCGACCTTTTAAGTATTTTTATGTCGCCAATTGAATCCAGGCTTGCCCGCATCGAGAAACAGCTAGAAGAACTCATAGTCTATAAAAAAAAGCTGATAGCGTCGCTTCAAAAACTATCACCAGTTCAAAGACAAGTACTAGTAAGCCCACATTACCTACATCAAAGGATCTCCCAGTCACTGACCCCGCGACAAAACCGAAACCTACATCATCCTTAAATAAAGAAACTGTTACAAAGAAACCGGTACCAATTAACAGTCCGATTCCTAGAATTGATATGAATAGTCAACCTACAAATACCCAGGTTGAGAAGTTGCATATAACATCCCAAAGTGGTAGAAAAACACCAAACCAAATTAGCGATACGTTCCCAACCTTCCAAAGGCCTAGGATGCATCATGATCCTCCTTACAACTCAAGGCAGATACCTCCACGCATCAATCTGCCACCTGAGTGCGGGGCCTATGCGCTGGACTTGGTCAACGTTCCGAAACTCAGGAACGACCAAGATGAGACTTCTTCCTCCCTAAAAAATAAGACATTACATTGGCTGATAACTAATTGTAATTTCCCAATGGAATGTTCTGGAGAAATCACTCACACCCAGAGAGTTGGATGGATAGGTCCTCTGAAGAAAAAATTCGAGGGGGATTGCATAATTGTCACCTTTAAAAAAACGATATGGGCCGAAAAGACTCTGGCCAGGGTCCCCTCCCCCTCTACCTGGGAATTCAATACTACTCTTCTCCCTCTGGGGTATTTCTACAGGCATTTAATTACCACTCAACCATTTGCGGCAGCTAACCAGATTACTTCCTTTTATGACCAACACCTTATATCTGAAAGTAATACGCCCTTCTTTCATCAAAGCCCGAAATTCACTTACTCTAATGGTCCTGCACAATGGCATCAAGGCCAAACTTATTCACATCCGACCACCCATCCTTACCTGTCTACAACGCCACACTACGAGCACAGAGACGCCCGTTGGCGCCAAGTCGCCGCGGCACCAGGTAATTCCTACAGCATTCCGACCCACAACAGATTCAGCGCATTGTCTGGCCTGGATTTTAAGGACTGACTGATTCATGACCAGCCCAAAGAGATAGATGGACACATTGAAAATAAGGGGGAATTACTAATATACAAAATGCCAGTTACTGAGGATAAAAATATAACATTTACTCCTGGCAACCGCACCTCTAATGTCCTTTCGCAACGTAGGCTGGACGACTTGGTTAATCTATCGTCAGCCCATTCTATTTCTAGTACCATCGTTAACTTTACGAATATACCAATACCCCCTAACTCAAATCCAGTTACTTCACAAGTTCATCTTACGTACTGGAACATAGTCGGCTTGTGTGTTAAACAGACAAACCCTAATTTCCTGGAACAGGTTAACTTGAGCAACATCATTTGCCTCCAGGAAACTTGGGCTACTGACCCTATACACATAACAGGGTATAGGACTTTTTTCTCTGCAGCCAAAAAATCATCTTCTGGAAGAAGTAAGGGCGGTCTAATCACCTATATAGCAAATACTCTATACAACGAGGACATTCTCCCCCTAAAATTGGAAGAGAATTATCAGTTAATAGTCCTAAAAAGAACTAAACAAAATATATATGCTATAGTAAATCTTTATAATAATTTGAATACGGATGACCTGACCAACCTTCTCTCAGAGATTTCCCTAGCCCTCCAAGACCTGCGAGCACGGTACGCAAAGCAGTCATGTACTATAGTGTGGGGTGGTGATTTTAATCTCCACCTATGTAGAACTAACAACATTGATAGATGTGGTATTGAAGAGGATGATGGCAATGGCATAACACACTTTTTACATTCGGCTGAGGGTGAGAAAATGAATGAGATTATGACAGAATTGGAACTGGGCTTTGCCAATGAGATAAAGACCTCCCCAGTACCTTTTTCGCCAACATTCAGCGGCAGAGGCCTGACGAGCCTGATAGATTATGCCTGATCTCATCATGTAAAGGCCCTAACATCGAACTATTCGAAGTAATTAAAAATCCATTGAGCGACCACTTCCCAAATACCATCGCATTACGCGAACTAAAATCTTATAAAAAGCCTCACTTAATGAGTATCTTAGACCAGCAAGAGCTCGAACTAGGATCTTTGAATGGGTACACACTAAAATGGGGAAACATCGACAAAGGAGCTGTAACAGCAAAAATAGTCAGACAAAATCAAACAGACATAACAAACTGTCTAGACCCAAGTACAAAATCCAGAGATGTTTTGGTTAGCTTTAATATCATCTCCCAAAATATAAAAAAAGAACTTACCAGAACATGTAAACAAAAAAGTCAGGCCAAAAAAGGCTGGTTCAGTCCGGCTTGTACAAAAGCCTACACAAAGCTGAAGACAGCTCTAAGCAGGGAAAAGAGAGATAGAGGGGAGGTTACTAGATTAAGAAAAGAATACGCCATAGCTTTGAAAACTAGAAAACAAGAGCTAAAAGTTGATCTATGGGAGCGTTTAAGCAAAAGCTCAGAACTAAAAGACAGTGCAACTTTCTGGCAAATAGTCAGATCTCCTTTTTTAATAGATAGAGAGGACCTACCATCCATCGATGTTGCAATTAGCGAGAGTGAATGGGTGAGTTACTTCTCTAAAGTTTTTAGTGACGGGAACATACGGGGAATGGAGCATATAGACCACCCAACCGAGGTTGTCTTCCCAATAAAATTGCATTTTTTCCACGATGAGGTACAAAAAGCACTCAAGTCCTCGAAAACAGGAAAAGCCCCAGGTCCAGACGGGGTCCCAGTGGACATTTTTAAACATGTAGCAGATCTCTGGTCCCCGTTACTGACTAATGTCCTAAATGCCAGTATAGATGAGGGCCTAATACAAACCTGGAAAACTTCGATATTGGTCCCTATATTCAAACAAGCATTGAAAATGCAATAGGTCTCGCAATAGAAGAGTTTAACTTTTTTCGTTTTGCAAATGGATGAGTGGCGTTGCGTGGATGAGTGGCGTTGCGTGGATGAGTGGCGTTGCGTGGATGAGTGGCGTGTGAGAACACTAAGGCTATTGGCATTGTAAATGACAATGCCTTTTAATTTAATTTAACTATTAGTGAATAATATATTTTATTTATTCACTATTAGTGTAACAAAAAATTGACAGAAAATCAAGTGAGTGGAGCACCAGCTGACCCTGTGTTTCTGGCACTGAATTTGCCACCTCTTATGCCAGGAGACACAAAGGCAGTGCTAGGGTAGCAGCAAAGGTAAGCCACAGCACCCCTAAATGACGTCCAAGGTCTGCATAGTTGGTAGTTTGAGCAAGCAGATCTGTTCTGGGAACTCCCAAGTTGTATCAGTATAATCATTAGCAACAAGCCCACAGCTGCACAATGTGCTCACAGAGTAGACATCAGTGTAGACGTGTGTGTTTCCTTGCTAGTTGAACTAGTTAGCTCTCAACCAAAATGGTTGTAATGGTTTAGGTTTGGGGGTTTCACATTCTCACAGGCCATCTAACTTTGACACTCTTATTTTCTCACTGGGTGTTTTGTTCACATTTCATATTGTGTTGCAGGTCCCTCAGTCTGTGCACACAATTGCAACTAATGCCCCTGCTTGTGCATAGATGCGGGGATGCAAAGAGACAGGCTTGGGACGGTCACGATACAAATTAGAAAGTGTTCCTTTCAACTTTATAGGCATCATTGATGTTTACCATAACTCCAATACTAAAGGCCACACTCCATCGTTCTAATACGGTTGCAATGGAAATAAAAAGGGGGGACCCATGGGGAGCAGGGCACAAGCCGGTCTCCCCCAGGCTGTTTTGCGCGGAGGGAGCAGCGCACAGGTGGGGGCAGGGGTCAATTAGGGCAGCTGGCGTGCGGCGGCTAAATTTATTTAGCAGGGCGGGCGGGGCGGGAAAACTACTGTGCCCTCGGGAGGCGGGAGGAGCGGAGGAGTTTATGTTCGGCGTCGGGATAATTTTACGACGTCACTCACCCTGCTCGGAGTTCCTTTCACATGGCGGGGCTTAAGGACATCAGGGAGGCCGTCTGGATTCTGCAGGAGGCCGGGAGGAGTGATTTATTGGTGCCTGGGGTCCCAGGTGCGGCATGGCTGGGAGCAGCTCGCCGGAAACAAGACGGAGGGAAGAGAGGGGAGGGGGGAGGAGAAGTGCGACAGGGGAAATGCGAGACGGCGGGAAGGGGAGGGGGCGGAGCGGGTAAACAAAGACGGACATGCACGCGCCCGTGACTTTTAAGGTCAATGCGCATGCGCATAAGCTTAATGCGCATGCGCATTGACCTTAAAAGTCACGGGCACTGCAAGGAATCGCCACGATTCCTTGCAGTGTGGATAAAGAGTGGATAACTCGCAATACTCTCGCCTTGCTCGATGCGCATGCGCATCGACAGGCGAGACCTAAAAAGAGGACCGAAACAGCCCATCTTGTTATAGACCGATATCACTCCTGGACTCGCTCGGGAAGATCGCAGGTCGGATTCTTCTCGAGCGACTCCAGGATTGGACAACAACTCATAACATCATTTCGGCAATACAATATGGGTTTCGTGAGGGGCTAGGCACAGTGGATCAGGCATTAAACCTGTCTCTATTGGCAGGAAAATACGTGGAGGTCAAGGGGACAGCGCTGCACATGGTCTATGTCGATTTATCCTCAGCATTCGACTGTGTAATACACTCGAAGCTGTGGAAAATCGTTTTAGCTATGGGTGTCGATCCTCCGGTTGTGGATTTCCTTCGGGAATTGTACACCAGAACAACTGGAAGAGTAAGATTCGGGACCAAAGGACAGCTCACAGAAAGTTTTAGGGTGGAAAAGGGGGTCAGACAGGGCTGCGTCCTAACCCCTTTTTTATTCACCCTGTACACTAATGGGCTAGAGACCGCCATGCTAGTAGGAAGTAAAGATCTCCCCTTAATCGGTCGTCGGCAGATACCAGCCTTGTTGTATGCCGACGACGCGGTTATCCTAGCAAGAACTCCTGTTGAGCTGCAGCGAGCACTAGATAAATACTGTGCCTTTATGACGAGTCTAAATCTGGCGCTTAATGTAAAAAAAACATATACCATGCACGCAGGCAAGAAAACCAGAAAGACAAGAAGCCTGTATGTAAAGGGTGAGGCATTGGACAGGACTGCAACATACCCATATTTGGGAATTGTAATTGATGAAAAATTTAAATGGAAGGCAGCGATTAATGCAAGGAAACTAGCCTTTCTAAGAGCAACAACGGCATTAAAATCGTTCGCACAAAGATTGGGCCAGAAACCCCCATCAGAACTGTTAAAAATATACAATGCAAAATGTGTCAGTACTGCCACGTACGGCGCTGGGATATGGGGGTCAGCGAATGTGGATGAATTGCAAATAATAGAAAACTCTTTTGCAAGATACTTATTAGGAGTACCGAAGAGCTCCTCCACATATGCATGCCACTTAGAACTGGGTATGGACTATATAACAGACACCATAAAAATTCAACCAGTAATGTTGTGGCATAGAATTTGGGTAACAGAACAATGTCATCTAACAAGATCAATTATACAAGATATCCAGTCACTTGATCATTGTAGAAAAATAAAATGGTTAGCACATGTCAAAGCCTTACTAACTGATTTAGGTTTTGAAAAGTACTTTGCTGAGCCGTCAACAATAACTACGATTTCAAAGGCAGATTTAAAAAAAGCCTGTTTGGCACACTTGGGCCAAATACGCCTATTAAAAGAGATAGGGAAACCCTCTGTCCAACAGGCCCTACAAGCTCAGACCGTGTTTTCCATTGAACCTTATTTGATGTACAGTCTAACCCAATTTGAAAAATTGTTGCTGACACGCTTTAGATTTAATATGTTTCATTTAATGGTTTCTTTCCCCACCCATAACGACTGGTCATCAAAAACAATTCCATGCCCTTGTGACTCTGTCTCTGCACAATCAACTATACATACAATTCTTTTCTGCAAATTTTATACAATACCGCGAACCCGCTGGCTACTGCCAATATTGAAAACCTGGGGCTTGCGTCAATGCAGACCAGCATATTTGGCGCTCCAATACCTTGAAAACGAAGTTATTGCAAAAATGTTGGCCCGTTTTCTTAAATTCTGTATTCGCCATCGTTTAAATCTTTGAAATAAGCGAGTCATCTTTTTGAACCCACTGTAATGAATGCATGCCGTGGTTACAATTTAATGAATTGATATTACGCAAACTGATATTTTTATGAAAACTGTTTTTATTGTACAAACAATAATCAAATTTTAACTGATCCCTTTTAACTGAGATAGTTGTATAAAATGTACTTTGTTTTTATGTATGAACTTTTATGGTATTTCTACAATTATGAAAAACCGAATAAAGATGGTTTGATTTGATTTGATTTGAGTGCCTTGTGTACCTCAAAGAGGCTGAAAAAGGGTCATAACCCTACCATCCCAATCCTGATACATGTCCTAGAGATAGCAGATCTTGAGAAGGTTCCTGGAACAGGCCCCTCAGGTAATTCAGGAGAAGGAGTAACCCCCATAGATGATGAGACCATCACCCCAGAAGTTGAGGATGAGGAGGTAGATGAGGATGAGTCAGATGATGGAGGGGAGGGCCAGGTTCAGGTCAGAAGGCTTAGCCAGGCTAACCTAAGTTTACATGGGAATGGAGAAGGGATGCACCTTCCCCGGCCTAATAGTAGACTTAATCCAGGCAATAGAAGAGAAAGATCCCCTTCCAGGGAGTCTCTCCTTTCTAATGCCTCAAGGGGTTCTCAAAAGGGAATGACTTCCCCTCAGAGAGAAGAGCATGATGCTAGGATGAGAGCTGTCCAAATTCAGATAGAGAAAGAGGAAACAGTCCTGGCCCAAGCTAAACTTGCTTTAGCAAGGGAAAGAAAATTGTGTGGAATAGATTCCACTGGTGGCAGCAATATCCCTAAGGATAAAGACAGGTCCTATGATCATATAAACCTGAGTAAGATTGTGCCCCCCTACAAATATGGGGATGACATCCACAAATGGATGACTGCTCTGGAGAGAGCCTGCATGGTACAGCAGGTTCCTAAGATCAGTGGGCAGCAATCTTGTGGCACTCCTTTTCAGAAAAAGGAAGAGACAAACTCCTCACTGTTAGACATGAGGATGCTAAAGACTACACTGTCCCGAAGAGTGCTCTTATTGATGGGTTTGGCTTAACCACTGAGCAATACAGGTTGTTGTTCATAGATACCCAAAAAGCTCAGATTCAGGACTGGACTGATTTTGTAAATTGTGCTGCTAAAGCTCTGGAAGGTTGGTTACTTGGCAGCAAAGTACATGACTATACAGGATTGTTTAATTTATTATGAGGGAGCAGATCCTTAGTAATTGTCAAAAACAGCTTTTACACCAGCACCTGGTGGACTCAGATCTGACCTCTCCACAAGAATTGGGTAAGAGGGCAGACAAATGGGTCAGAACCAGGATTAGGCCTAAGAATCAGGGTGGTGACCAAACGAAAGATAATTCCAAGACTCAAGAGAAGGGGGGGGATAAATCAAAAGACAAGTCCCCCACAGCACCCCAAAACTCCAATGGTGGGGGTGGGTCCCAAAACACCTCCTCTGTCAAGAAACCTTATTGCCATGCCTATAAATAGCCTGGCCACTGGAAGACTGATAGCAGTTGCCCAAAGAATAACAATAAGGAAAATATTCCTCCAAGTAAGACTCCAACACCTCCTGTTACTATTAGTAGTAATCCCCCAGGTGGTGGGAGCACCCCCAAGAAATTGGCTGGGTTTACTTTTGGAACTCATGTGGACTCTGGCCTAACCAGGTCCCCTACTACAGCTACTCTTATCTATGAAAAAAGCATGGGGTTTGCCAACTTCACTGCTTGTCCAAACACTTTGAGCAAGTACAGACAGGAGCCCCACATCAATGGTCAGAAAGTTGAGGCCTATAGAGACACAGGGGCTAGCATCACTATGGTGACTGGGAGTCTAGTCCCCTCAAGGCAACCTTTCCCTGGAGCCCCATACCAGGTGACTAATATTGATGGAGTGCAGACAAATCATCCCATTGCAGTAGTAAATCTCAGCTGGGGAGGTGTCACTGGCCCAAAGAGAGTGGCAGTGTCTACAAACTTGCCTGTAGATTGTCTACTGGGAAATGATTTAGAAATCTCAGCCTGGGCTGAGGTAGAGCAAATAACCCATTCCAAAATGGTAAATCTCCATGGAAAGGTTAGTGAGGCTGTGATGGTCACAGCCCCAATCCAAGATGTCCTCCCTGAACAGGTTGGTAGGGCTGTGCCAGTCTCAGGCCAATCTCAAGCAGATTCCTTCCCTGAACAGGTTAGCAGGGCTGTGATGGTAACAGCCCATACCCAAACTGAGTCCCCTCCTGAAAAGGTTGGTGGGGCTGTGATGGCCACAGCCCAAACTCAAACAGATTTATGTGTTGTGAAGCTGTGAAACTATGGATCACTCCACACAAACAGAGAGCATTGAGGAGGAAGAGAAATCTCCCTCCCACCAGACTTTAGGAAAGGATCCGCCTCCTCAGGGAACTGATCTTACCCCTTGTGAAGAAACTGCCCCAGAGGTAGTCAGGCCTAGCCTGACAGAGCCCCTGATGTCAGCGGACCCTTCCAAGGTGGGACCCAGTCTGGAGCAGGTAACCTGCCCCTCTCTGCCCTGCCTCAGTCAGCCCAGGGCTGCAGAGGTCAAGGAGGCCAGTGGACCCCAAAGGGCCCTCTGTCCAATAGAACACCCCCATCAGCAGATTAGGGGCACCAAAGCTAGCAGCCCTGGCAAGGTGAAAACTTCAAAAACTCCTGAGGGATCTCCCTTACACCTAGTTAGGAACCTCCCCCAGATGGACACTGTTGGGCACAGCCAAACATGGGACCCAAAGGCCCCAAACCTGACCTGTCCCTCCAGTAAGCCAAACAAAGGGACCAGCCTCCAGCTGTAGGCAGCCAGAGGTTGACCCTGAGAGCACAGTGCAACTCAGGCATGGAAAGAAAGGCACCCATGGTGGATAGTGATTGGAAGAAGTTGAGCCCTACATTAGTGGAGTCTCACTTCAGTACTCCATCCCAACACCAGCCTTTTTCTTTGCCAAAACACACCACAGGTAGTAATTCCCTATGGTGGAGACCCTCTGATACCCCTATGGTGCGGGATTGCTTATTGGACCATGAGATAGGGGGTAACCATGCCAGTGCAGGTTCCTCCTGATATGGCCACTCAGGCAATATAGGCTTACCTGGTCAAGGATAGCCTTATCTCCTTTCGTTTGGGGGGGGGGGCGGTTATGTAGGAGGATGGATATCTGACTATGTTACCCCAGATTTTTTTGCCTTGTGTTTAGCTGGTTTTCGACTTAGTTGGCCTGGGACCCTGCTAATCAGGGCCCCAGGCTATCTGCTCTCTCTGTAAAATGGACTCCATGTACCCTAGGTACATAACTAATTGGATATTGAGTCACCTTATCAGCCCCTGTACATTGTGCTATAGGTACCCAGGGCATAGGTGCACCCAAGGCCTACCAGGGGCTGCAGCATATCTTTTGCCACCCCTGGCTGGCCATCCAAACTGACACAACTGGCTGATCACTCAGCTGGGGCAAGGTCGTGTAATCACCCCTTGCTTAGGTATAGTATTCCTATATCTACCTTTACATATAGACACATATGCACCTATAAGTCACTCCTACGGCAGGCCTTAACAATCCTGGAGGCAGAGTGCTTGGTTTTATGTGAGATGGTGCTCTAGCATGAGCTGAGCCTGTCTGCAGCTTTCGGAACCATGTCCTTATAGCTGTTCTATGATATTGCCATACCATATACTCTTAAGTGCATTATAATCCTCGCGGTTATTGCTAACCTTGGTTTGGCTTTATCAAAACATGTCGTGTAAGGTGTCATACACTTTGGAATACTACTCCCTCGCCAGTTCTGGCGACGGGGGTAGCATTCCATCCTTCTATAGGGAGAAGACATGTTGCTAACAGTAAACACGGTTAAAACTAACCAGAGCCTCAGCATCACAAAATGGATGCTGCTGCCACAAACACAAGTCTGGCCTCCTGCTGCTGACCAAAACTCCGGCAGAGGAGGCCTGGACAAAAGGTTTCCTGTCACAGGGAGGTACTAGCACCACCCCAGACAGGAGATAGTGGATTGGGGCAGGGAGGGCTGAGTGAAAACTAGACACTGCCTGGGGCACACAAGGTGTCCCATGCATAGCCCAGTTCAAACCCGTCCCGGGGCACCCCAGCCCCAGCTCTGGCACGAAACTGGACAAAGGGAAAGGGGTGTAACCACCCCCTTCCTGGGTCCCACCCATAGGAGGGACCTAGCAGGTAATCCAGCCCCTTGATTTGGAATAAAGGTAGGAGCTGCGTCCTAAGACATCAGATAATCCTGACTGAAACTTTGATACATAACTCTGGACCCTTCGACATCCTACTCGACGTAGAAGACTGAAAAATCTCCCTTGTGGTCAAGGAGTGACCACCTTGTGCAAGCAGGCACCATCAAGCGCTCAAAGGTTTGCTTTGTTGTTGCTCCCGCCGGAGCTCGAACGACAGAGACCGACAAAAACTGGACTTCCAGACATCCAACAGCCCGATCCACAGCCACAGCAAAGCTGAGACCCATGGAGGCGACGTGAGACGTGGGACCGGACATCTTGGAAAGCCAGTGAAGTGATTCCTGTGCAGCTCTCGAGGCACCCTCGAAGCTGTGCATTGGGGATTGAGAAGCCCCAGCCCCAAGCATCATTTGCACTGAAGATCACCTCTCCACACTCACCGAGTGCTGCGTGGGGCCCTTTTGCATTTTCCTGCTTGACGCGTCTGTCCGTTCACTTGCCCATTGGCTAGTGGCCTCTGTGACGACGAACCTTCAAATTTACAATGCTGGTCTTGTTGCTCCAGACTGGCCCTTGCTCCTCTGAAAAGGAGCAGCCCATCAGACCTTGCTGGTCTGATCCAGAAGCCATCTTCGATTCCTGCGTGGGTTGCATTTGCCAAGGCCTGTTGACTCCAATCTGGAAGCCGACACCGCCGACAGCGAGAGCCTTTGTGGGACAGTCCGTGTCTGACTCCTGGTCATCGTCGATACCTCCGGGTCCACGTGGCAGTGGAGACAAGCTTCTCGACAACTACCTGATTGCGCCCAACATCGCCTGGTTCCTTCCTGGTTCCTTCCTGGTCACTGGCTAGTGACCCAGACTCTGTCCCCTCTGCTTTCAGGTACTCTACATCTTCGATCTACCCTTGGATCCAACCGGACTCTTCTCTCCTGGTCGCCTGTAGCATCTTTTCCTCCAGGCTCCATGGACCTCCACGACGAAACCCGACACACTTTGACACCTAGGCACCCGCTTCCTGTGGGTGAGGTAACGCCAGCACTATGGTGCTCCTTTAGAGATTTACATCCCTAGTGTCCTAGTTTTAAGTGGGTAAGTTCTAGTCCAGTCGGAAGATTTCCAAAACTGCAACTTTCTAACTTTAACGCACCATTGACTTGCATTGGTGCAGGCGTGTGCATTTAGACACTGCACCCGCATCCTGTGGGCAGCCCCCATCCTAACTTCTGTTAGTCCAATGTAGCCCCAGCGATTCTCAAGGCCCTAGGCCTTACCATTGTTCATGACGTGGTTCTTATACCTCTATTTTAGTATATAGTTTTAAGGGCCATCAGGGCCTATCCATATTTGTGCAACTTTTGTATGTTATATGAAGTTCTTTGTTTACCGCTTGTGCTTCTGTTCTCATAAAGAGTACAGGGGATTATTCTAGTAATAAATACATATATTTGGTATTGTGGTATATTGTGGTATATTTATATAGCGCAACCTGTCACCGCCAAGGGCATCCTGGCGCTTGAACAGTGAACCAGCAGATTCAGCAACTTAGCCTGTCCTGGGGAAGAGGTAGGTTTTTAACGCCTTTCTGAAGGCTAAGAGATCCTCAAGACTCCTTAAGGAAAGCGGCAGGGAGTTCCAGAGTTTGGCCGCCGCTACTCTGAACGATCGGCCACCCATCCTCACTCTCTGAAAACGCGGTACTACAAGTAGCCTGGATGAAGAAGAGCGTAAAGCTCGGGATGGAAGGTACCAAGCGAACATTTTCCGCAACGGGACCGGGCCCAGGCCATGGATAGCCCTGAACACAATGCACGCTGCTTTGTAGCGAACGCGTAGATGAACCGGCAGCCAGTGAAGTTCCTGTAATGCTGCCGTGGAAGAGCTGTGATAGGGGCGAGAAAGGGCAAGTCTGGCAGCCATGTTTTGCACTCTTTGGAGCTTGCCCAGAAGTGTTATCGGGGCCTCCAGAAGTAGTGCGTTACAGTAGTCGAGTCGACTAAGGATGGTGCTCCGCACTACTTCGGGTCTGGCTTGCTCAGGGAGGAGGGGCAAAATCTTGCGCAGCATGCGAATCAGCATCATGCACGTTGAGATGGTCTTATTTACGTGCAGATCTAGCTGCAGGTTGGGCCCAAACATGACGCCCAGATTGCGCGCCGATAGTGCAGCTGACACCGTCTCTGGAAATGACGAGGGCCAGAAGTCGTCAGGGAGATCTCGGGGAACTCGGTCGTTAGAACAATACAGGACCTCCGTCTTAGTTCCGTTAAACTGCAACGAGTTCAATCGGAGCCATTCCGCTGTAGCCTGCATGCACCAGTGGAAGGTATCCAATGGAACTGCATCCTGTCCCTCCAGAGAAAAAACCAGCTGGGTATCATCCGCATAATTAAATGCGGAGATCCCAAATGATTTAATGAGCTGGACTAGAGGGCGGAGGTAAATATTAAAGAGTATGGGGCTGATGGCCGAGCCCTGAGGTACTCCTTGCCCTACTCTCCGCTCCTCTGAGCTGAAGGGAGGGAGCGATACCCGTTGCTGACGGTTGTCCAGATATGAAATCAGCCAATCCCTGGCCTTATCTTTGACCCCGCATTCCTCCAGCCTCAAGATCAAGGTAGGATGGCTAACCGTGTCGAACGCGGCCGACATGTCGAGCAGCACCAAAAAGGCTGCCCGACCACTGTCGACTCGCGCCCGCAGATTGTCTAACACGGTCACTAACGCGGATTCCGTCCCGTGTGCTGGGCGAAAACCAAATTGCGTCTCATCCAACCAGGTGTTCCCTTCTAAGAAGCCGGACAGAGTGCGGGTGACCAATTTTTCCATGATTTTAACCGGAAAAGGAAGCAGGGAAATTGGCCGATAGTTGGAGGGGCAGGCAGGGTCAAGCGTAGGTTTTTTTAAGAGCGGAGATACCACTGCCTTCTTCCAGCAGCCCGGTACAGTCCCTGTTTCAAACGACTGGCAGCAGATGGAGTGCAGCGGCTGAAAAAGTTCTTCCTGAAACACCCTCCAAAGCTTTGGAGGGAGAGGATCAAGAGGCGAGCTAGATGAGATCGTAAGAGCCAGGCTGCCAAACTCCTCCAGGGATGGAAGGGGAAAACTACTCAGCTGGGGTCGACTGGCCTCGCACGCCGGAGCTCCCAGACTGAGGGCCTGGTCCTCTGGCCGGGGTCGACTGGAAGGCATGGCCGGAGCTTCCAAACATATATTTTATAATATATAACTTGTGTGGTGTCCTTTCATTTGGTATTAAAAGGATTGCATATGGTAAAACAGCTGGCTTCACATGCCCTCTTGAGTTTAGCCTAAGATTGCTTTTGTCCATGCTACCCCTAGGATAGCTGGTCTATAAGGTTGACTTACAACCAATCACCATAAGGGTTGTTTGGACTGGTACAAGGTGCTCACTAGAATAGTGAACATCATACACCAGGCCAACTTCTCACATTATCCTTAAGGTATCCAGAAAAAACAAACCATCCTTCCTCAGATCTTTTCTTGAAATGGCAGAGATAGAAGAATTTAAAAAGTATTCCTGCTTTCAAAAATCAGTAAAAAACTTGAACACATAACTCAGCCATGGTATCCTCATGGCTCCATCCAGTTTTAAGATATCTGACACAATATCCCTGTTCAGCTTGGTTTCTTCTTTGGTCCATATTCTGTGCCATAAGAGCACAGGATCAAGATTAATCAGGTCAGATACAAATGGGAGTCCTAATTCGGCATGGCAATTATAATTAGGAATACTCTTAGGAACTGCAAGGATATATTTCAGGAAAGAGTTTTCAGCTACCTGGATAGGGTTAGGGTCAGCAAAACCCCATAGGATCATTAAAAAGGAAGCATATAAAGGTAGAGGCTGAATGAAGAAATATGAAAAAAAATATGGGGAGGCTAGACCATGGGAACGATTCAAGAGGGGGTGTCATGATGGACACATTTATTGTAAAGGACTAAAACACATTGGGCAGATTACGGGAAGAACTTTGAAAATGAAGTGTGCAAGGTACTACTTTGTTCATGTAACTGGGACAATATGCTATTGGTGGGAGGGATTAGGGAGGTGATAGAGGTGCGTCTGTATTGTTTTGAGTATTGGTTGTCTTGCTATAACAATAAAATGCAAATTAAAAATTAATTTAAAATAAAAGTATACCAGCACCTGGGAAAATCATGTGTGGAAACACTAGCTCTCTCAGAATCAGATGGAGCAGAATTCCATGCGGTAATTCTGCTCTGAGTAACTCAGGGTCTAAGTGTAAGAACACCCATTCCTGCTTTCCTTACTGTTTAAAAGATGGGGGGCATATTAGCAAGGAATAGCGATATTTTTCGCAAAACGCGCTTAGCACTTTTTTTTTATCACTGGATATGTTAGTGGAGAAAACATTCTATTAGCATTGTGCTAAAATATCCAGTGATGGCGGCAAAATGTGTGAATATCGCTGGTAATCTAGCAATATTCACGCATTAACGCCAATGGGGACTTAACCTGACAATCCACCTCCCATTGGATAAACAGGTAAGTCATGTTTTAGCAGGCGTTAGATTATAGCGATAAACGCGCTTAGCGCAATTTTTTTTATCGCTTTGCCTGCCTTGCTAATAGGCGATAGCTGTGTTAGCGACTGCTTTCAGTCGCTAACAGTTTGGGTACGCCCACTTTGCATGTCATTAGCGATAAATATCGCTGATATGCAAAGCGGGCCCCAAACCGGTCCCTATCGCCTGAAAGCTGTCGCTAACTGCTGTTAGCGACAGCTTGCTGATAGGGCGATAAAAATATCGCCGCTTTAGTTGCAAAAGTACAGCTAAAGCGGCGATACGGCTTGCTAATATGCCCCTAGGTTAGCAAGTTAGCAACTCATCCTCCGCATGTTCTGATCAGCGGAAGTTTTTTCACTTGGGGGGGGGGGGGCATCAGAAAAAATAAAATGGCAATGAAAAGATGTCCTAGCCATTTTATTTTTCTGACGTGCGCACTTACCGCACTGCAGCAGCCCAAGCCCAGAGACATAGGGGCATGTGACTGTCAGCAGAGGACTGGAGCGGTGACTGCCTGGATGCTCCAAAGTGCGTGTGCCATTTTGGGCAACTTTCTTGTGCCGTCCAAAGTGACATGCGCACTTTGAATCTCTCCACCTAGCTGTCTGTTACAGCTGGGCGGAGGCCATGCACAGGCCTACAGGAGCCTATTCCATCCAATCCTAACGCTGCTCTCACAGCATGAGAGCAGTGCCAGGATGGGTTAAGGGAGTTGGCTGAGCCCATGCTGGAGTGGAGAAGAAGATCAGGAGAAGCGAGGACGTGCGAGCCAGGTAAGTGATTTATTTTTCTTTTTTCTTTTCTCCTACCCTCTACTTCTATCCCTCCCCCCTCTCCACTCGAATGTTTGCCTCCCGCCCAGTCCCCATAGCTGGCAGCCTCCACTGTCTGGATCCTATAGGAAACAAATTGGGCAATGGTAGGTCTATGTGGTAATGACACCTGGAGGCAATTGACATGCGACAGATAAGGTACATTTATATAACGTTACAGTAAGTGACAGGATTTGTATGTGGATAATGCACAAATTGCTTGTATGCAGCAGTGACACTTCACAGACGTAGCTTGAATGTGGATGTTGTGTGAAGCAGTTCCACAAAGTTACATTGTTGATTCTCATGTAAAGCGCTCTGATACCTTCGGGTCTAGCCAGCGCTATATAAAACTCTTTAAATAAATAAATAAATGTAACACTGCAGTAGCTTTTACTCGTTTCTTTATGCACAGCAATCAAAGTCATGACAAAAATACATACTTTAACAAAAAATAAACCGATCTGTGCAGAAAATGGCGAAATATATATTTAATTATTACACAGAGCACCTACAAGCCACATAAGCTACTCAGAAAATAACACATCTCCTTTGTATGAAGCAAATGGATTTTGGAAGCCACATGTTATGGAAGCAGTTAATCTTTCATGTTTCAGTCTTTGGCTGCGCAGTTGCCTGCATGATGTATTGTTACCAATTATTTCAAATATACATTGAATGGGCTCTGGAAGTACCCAGAGGAGTATTACTGTTTCTCCTCGCGCTATTGGCCATTTGGTGTATCAGTCCCTCTTCCTGCAGTTCCTTTGAAATGCATGGTGGGATTTATTACATCTGAAAAATGCACTCAAGGATCATTCATCTGTTTGTCACATTCAGTTTTTTATCGTTTATGCGATTCCTTCAGAAAGCAATCAATTTTGGCTACTTTTCCCCAGCACTGGCAACTCCAAAAAAACTGGGTTTAAGATGCTTAACAACATTTGTGCTTGCAATGCATGTAGAAAGCATTTGTGAATGCCTGTGTTTACATGCTTTGGCACTTTAAAGGCAGATGTATTGCCTACAGTGAATTGCTGTCTGCATGAGAATGTATTTTCTACTTTTGTGAACAGGCAGTGCCCAATTCACAAAGGGCCTCCGCACTCATGGTGGAGGACCCAAAGTGGGTAACTGCAGTACGGAGGTCCTGCCACTGGTGCCGCTCACCCCCATGACTAAGGGGCCTCCACACTCATGGTGGAGGCCCCACAGTGGGTAACTGCAGTACGGAGGTCCTGCCACTGGTGCCGCTCACCCCTCATGACTATGGGGCCTCCGCACTCATGGTGGAGGCCCCACAGTGGGTAACTGCAGTACAGAGGTCCTGCCACTGGTGCCGCTCACTCCCCATGACTTCGGGGCCTCGGCACTCATTGTGAGGCCCAACAGTGGGTAACTGTGGTATGGAGGTCCTGCCACTGGTGCCGCTCACCCCCCATGACTACTGGGCCTCCGCACTCATGGTGGAGGCCTCACAGTGGGTAACTGCAGTACGGAGGTCCCACCACTGGTGCTGCTCACCCCCCCATGACTACGGGGCCTCCACGCTCATGGTGGAGGCCACACAGTGAGTAACTGCAGTACGGAGGTCCTGCCACTGGCGCCGCTCACCCCACATGACTACGAGGCCTCCACGCTCATGGTGGAGGCCCCACAGTGGGTATCTGCAGTACGGAGGTCCTGCCACTGGTGCCGCTCACCCCACATGACTACGATGCCTCCACGCTCATGGTGGAGGCCCCACAGTGGGTAACTGCAGTACGGAGGTCCTGCCACTGGTGCCGCTCACCCCTCATAACTATGGGGCCTCCGCACTCATGGTGGAGGCCCCACAGTGGGTAACTGCAGTACGGAGGTCCTGCCACTGGTGCCGCTCACCAGCCATGACTATGGGGCCTCCGCACACATGGTGGAGGCCCCACAGTGGGTAACTGCAGTACGGAGGTCCTGCCACTGGTGCCGCTCACCCCTCATGACTATGGGACCTCCGCACTCATGGTGGAGGCCCCACAGTGGGTAACTGCAGAACGGAGGTCCTGCCACTGGTGCCGCTCACCCCTCATGACTATGGGGCCTCCGCACTCATGGTGGAGGCCCCACAGTGGGTATCTGCAGTACGGAGGTCCTGCCACTGGTGCCGCTCACCCCACATGACTACAGGGCCTCCGCACTCATGGTGGAGGCCCCACAGTGGCTGCAGTACGGAGGTCCTGCCACTGGTGCCGCTCACCCGCCATGACTATGGGGCCTCCACACTCATGGTGGAGGCCCCACAGTGGGTATCTGCAGTACGGAGGTCCTGCCACTGGTGCCGCTCACCCCACATGACTACAGGGCCTCCGCACTCACGGTGGAGGCCCCACAGTGGGTAACTGCAGTACGGAGGTCCTGCCACTGGTGCCGCTCACCCGCCATGACTATGGGGCCTCTGCACTCATGGTGGAGGCCCCACAGTGGGTAACTGCAGTACGGAGGTCCTGCCACTGGTGCCGCTCACCAGCCATGACTATGGGGCCTCCGCACTCATGGTGGAGGCCCCACCGTGGGTAATTGCAGTACGGAGGTCCTGCCACTGGCGCCGCTCACCCCACATGACTACAGGGCCTCCGCACTCATGGTGGAGGCACCACAGTGGGTAACTGCAGTACGGCGGTCCTGCCAGCGGTGACGCTCGCTCCCCATGACTACGGGGCCTCGGCACTCATGGTGGAGGCCTCACAGTGGGTAACTGCAGTACGGAGGTCCTGCCACTGGCGCCGCTCACCCCACATGACTACAGGGCCTCCGCACTCATGGTGGAGGCCCCACAGTGGGTAACTGCAGTACGGAGGTCCCGCCACTGGTGCTGATCACCCCCCCCCCATGACTACGGGGCCTCCACGCTCATGGTGGAGGCCACACAGTGGGTAACTGCAATACGGAGATCCCGCCACTGGTGTTGCTCACTCCCCCATGACTACGGGGCCTCCACGCTCATTGTGGAGGCCCCACAGTGGGTAACTGCAGTACGGAGGTCCCGCCACTAGTGCCGCTCACCCCCCCATGACTACGGGGCCTCCACGCTCCTGGTGGAGGCCCCACAGTGGGTAACTGTAGTACGGAGGTCCCGCCACTGGTGCTGCTCACCCCCCCATGACTACGGGGCCACCGCACTCATGGTGAAGGCCCCACAGTGGGTAACTGCAGTATGGTGGTCTTGCCACTGGTGCCGGTCACCCCACATGACTACGAGGCCTCCACGCTCATGGTGGAGGCCCCACAGTGGGTAACTGCAGTACGGAGGTCCTGCCACTGGTGCCGCTCACCCCTCATAACTATGGGGCCTCCGCACTCATGGTGGAGGCCCCACAGTGGGTAACTGCAGTACGGAGGTCCTGCCACTGGTGCCGCTCACCCCTCATGACTATGGGGCCTCTGCACTCATGGTGGAGGCCCCACAGTGGGTAACTGCAGTACGGAGGTCCTGCCACTGGTGCCGCTCACCCCTCATGACTATGGGACCTCCGCACTCATGGTGGAGGCCCCACAGTGGGTAACTGCAGAACGGAGGTCCTGCCACTGGTGCCGCTCACCCCTCGTGACTATGGGGCCTCCGCACTCATGGTGGAGGCCCCACAGTGGGTATCTGCAGTACGGAGGTCCTGCCACTGGTGCCGCTCACCCCACATGACTACAGGGCCTCCGCACTCATGGTGGAGGCCCCACAGTGGGTAACTGCAGTACGGAGGTCCTGCCACTGGTGCCGCTCACCCGCCATGACTATGGGGCCTCCACACTCATGGTGGAGGCCCCACAGTGGGTATCTCTAGTACGGAGGTCCTGCCACTGGTGCCGCTCACGCCACATGACTACAGGGCCTCCGCACTCATGGTGGAGGCCCCACAGTGGGTAACTGCAGTACGGAGGTCCTGCCACTGGTGCCGCTCACCCGCCATGACTATGGGGCCTCCGCACTCATGGTGAAGGCCCCACAGTGGGTAACTGCAGTACGGAGGTCCTGCCACTGGTGCCGCTCACCAGCCATGACTATGGGGCCTCCGCACTCATGGTGGAGGCCCCACAGTGGGTAACTGCAGTACGGAGGTCCTGCCACTGGTGCCGCTCACCAGCCATGACTATGGGGCCTCCGCACTCATGGTGGAGGCCCCACCGTGGGTAACTGCAGTACGGAGGTCCTGCCACTGGCGCCGCTCACCCCACATGACTACAGGGCCTCCGCACTCATGGTGGAGGCACCACAGCTGGTAACTGCAGTACGGCGGTCCTGCCAGCGGTGACGCTCGCTCCCCATGACTACGGGGCCTCGGCACTCATGGTGGAGGCCTCACAGTGGGTAACTGCAGTACGGAGGTCCTGCCACTGGCGCCGCTCACCCCACATGACTACAGGGCCTCCGCACTCATGGTGGAGGCCCCACAGTGGGTAACTGCAGTACGTAGGTCCCGCCACTGGTGCTGCTCACCCCCCCATGACTACGGGGCCTCCACGCTCATGGTGGAGGCCACACAGTGGGTAACTGCAGTACGGAGATCCCGCCACTGGTGCTGCTCACTCCCCCATGACTACGGGGCCTCCACGCTCATTGTGGAGGCCCCACAGTGGGTAACTGCAGTACGGAGGTCCCGCCACTAGTGCCGCTCACCCCCCCATGACTACGGGGCCTCCACGCTCATGGTGGAGGCCCCACAGTGGGTAACTGCAGTACGGAGGTCCTGCCACTGGTGCCGCTCACCCCCATGACTACTGGGCCTCCGCACTCATGATGGAGGACCCAAAGTGGGTAACTTCAGTACGGAGGTCCTGCCACTGGTGCCGCTCACCCCCATGACTAAGGGGCCTCCACACTCATGGTGGAGGACCCAAAGTGGGTAACTGCAGTACGGTGGTCATGCCACTGGTGCCGGTCACCCCCCATGACTACGGGGCCTCTGCAGTCATGGGGGGGCCTGACAGTGAGTAACTGCAGTACGGAGGTCCTGACACTGGTGCCACTCACCCCTCATGACTACGAGGCCTCCACGCTCATGGTGGAGGCCCCACCGTGGGTAACTGCAGTACGGAGGTTCTGGCACTGGTGCCGCTCACCCCTCATGACTACGAGGCCTCCGCACTCATGGTGGAGACCTCACAGTGGGTAACTGCAGTACAGAGGTCCTGCCACTGGTGCCGCTCACTCCCCATGACTACGGGGCCTAGGCACTCATGGTGGAGGCCCAACAGTTGGTAACTGTAGTATGGAGGTCCTGCCACTGGTGCCGCTCACCCCCAATGACTGCTGGGCCTCCGCACTCATGGTGGAGGCCTCAAAGTTGGTAACTGCAGTACGGAGGTCCTGACACTGGTGCTGCTCACCCCTCATGACTACGGGGCCTCCGCACGCATCGTGGAGGCCCGAAAGTGGGTTACTTCAGTACAAAGGTGCCGCCACTGGTGCCACTCAACCCCATGGCTACGGGGCCTCCGCACTTATGATGGAGGCCCCACAGTGGGTAACTGCAGTACGGATGTCCTGCCACTGGTGCTGCTCACCGCTCATGACTATGGGGCCTCGCACTCATGATGGAGGCCCCACAGTGGGTATCTGCAGTACAGAGGTCCCGCCACTGGTGCCGCTCACCCCACATGACTACAGGGCCTCTGCACTCATGGTGGAGGCCCCACAGTGGGTAACTGCAGTACGGAGGTCCTGCCACTGGTGCCGCTCACCCGCCATGACTATGGGGCCTCCACACTCATGGTGGAGGCCCCACAGTGGGTATCTGCAGTACGGAGGTCCTGCCACTGGTGCCGCTCACCCGCCATGACTATGGGGCCTCCGCACTCATGGTGGAGGCCCCACAGTGGGTAACTGCAGTACGGAGGTCCTGCCACTGGTGCCGCTCACCAGCCATGACTATGGGGCCTCCGCACTCATGGTGGAGACCCCACCGTGGGTAACTGCAGTACGGAGGTCCTGCCACTGGCGCTGCTCACCCCACATGACTACAGGGCCTCCGCACTCATGGTGGAGGCACCACAGTGGGTAACTGCAGTACGTCGGTCCTGCCAGCGGTGACGCTCGCTCCCCATGACTACGGGGCCTCGGCACTCATGGTGGAGGCCTCACAGTGGATAACTGCAGTATGGAGGTCCTGCCACTGGCGCCGCTCACCCCACATGACTACAGGGCCTCCGCACTCATGGTGGAGGCCCCACAGTGGGTAACTGCAGTACGGAGGTCCCACCACTGGTGCTGCTCACCCCCCCATGACTACGGGGCCTCCACGCTCATGGTGGAGGCCCCACAGTGGGTAACTGCAGTACGGAGGTCCTGCCACTGGTGCCGCTCACCCGCCATGACTATGGGGCCTCTGCACTCATGGTGGAGGCCCCACAGTGGGTAACTGCAGTACGGAGGTCCTGCCACTGGTGCCGCTCACCAGCCATGACTATGTGGCCTCCGCACTCATGGTGGAGGCCCCACCGTGGGTAATTGCAGTACGGAGGTCCTGCCACTGGCGCCGCTCACCCCACATGACTACAGGGCCTCCGCACTCATGGTGGAGGCACCACAGTGGGTAACTGCAGTACGGCGGTCCTGCCAGCGGTGACGCTCGCTCCCCATGACTACGGGGCCTCGGCATTCATGGTGGAGGCCTCACAGTGGGTAACTGCAGTACGGAGGTCCTGCCACTGGCGCCTCTCACCCCACATGACTACAGGGCCTCCGCACTCATGGTGGAGGCCCCACAGTGGGTAACTGCAGTACGGAGGTCCCGCCACTGGTGCTGCTCACCCCCCCCCCCCATGACTACGGGGCCTCCACGCTCATGGTGGAGGCCACACAGTGGGTAACTGCAGTACGGAGATCCCGCCACTGGTGTTGCTCACTCCCCCATGACTACGGGGCCTCCACGCTCATTGTGGAGGCCCCACAGTGGGTAACTGCAGAACGGAGGTCCCGCCACTAGTGCCGCTCACCCCCCCATGACTACGGGGCCTCCACGCTCCTGGTGGAGGCCCCACAGTGGGTAACTGCAGTACCGAGGTCCCGCCACTGGTGCTGCTCACCCCCCCATGACTACGGGGCCACCGCACTCATGGTGGAGGCCCCACAGTGGGTAACTGCAGGACGGAGGTCCCGCCACTGGTGCTGCTCACCCCCCATGACTACGGGGCCTCCACGCTCATGGTGGAGGCCACACAGTGGGTAACTGCAGTACGGAGATCCCGCCACTGGTGCTGCTCACTCCCCCATGACTACGGGGCCTCCACACTCATTGTGGAGGCCCCACAGTGGGTAACTGCAGTACGGAGGTCCCGCCACTAGTGCCGCTCACCCCCCCATGACTACGGGGCCTCCACGCTCATGGTGGAGGCCCCACAGTGGGTAACTGCAGTACGGAGGTCCTGCCACTGGTGCCGCTCACCCCCCATGACTACTGGGCCTCCGCACTCATGATGGAGGACCCAAAGTGGGTAACTGCAGTATGGTGGTCTTGCCACTGGTGCCGGTCACCCCACATGACTACGAGGCCTCCACGCTCAAGGTGGAGGCCCCACAGTGGGTAACTGCAGTACGGAGGTCCTGCCACTGGTGCCGCTCACCCCTCATAACTCTGGGGCCTCGCACTCATGGTGGAGGCCCCACAGTGGGTATCTGCAGTAAGGAGGTCCTGCCACTGGTGCCGCTCACCCCACATGACTACAGGGCCTCTGCACTCATGGTGGAGGCCCCACGGTGGGTAACTGCAGTACGGAGGTCCTGCCACTGGTGCCGCTCACCCGCCATGACTATGGGGCCTCCACACTCATGGTGGAGGCCCCACAGTGGGTATCTGCAGTACGGAGGTCCTGCCACTGGTGCCGCTCACCCCACATGACTACAGGGCCTCCGCACTCATGGTGGAGGCCCCACAGTGGGTAACTGCAGTACGGAGGTCCTGCCACTGGTGCCGCTCACCCGCCATGACTATGGGGCCTCCGCACTCATGGTGGAGGCCCCACAGTGGGTAACTGCAGTACGGAGGTCCTGCCACTGGTGCCGCTCACCAGCCATGACTATGGGGCCTCCGCACTCATGGTGGAGGCCCCACCGTGGGTAACTGCAGTACGGAGGTCCTGCCACTGGTGCCGCTCACCCCACATGACTACAGGGCCTCCGCACTCATGGTGGAGGCACCACCGTGGGTAACTGCAGTACGGCGGTCCTGCCAGCGGTGACGCTCGCTCCCCATGACTACGGGGCCTCGGCACTCATGGTGGAGGCCTCACAGTGGATAACTGCAGTACGGAGGTCCTGCCACTGGCGCCGCTCACCCCACATGACCACAGGGCCTCCGCACTCATGGTGGAGGCCCCACAGTGGGTAACTGCAGTACGGAGGTCCCACCACTGGTGCTGCTCACCCCCCCATGACTACGGGGCCTCCACGCTCATGGTGGAGGCCCCACAGTGGGTAACTGCAGTACGGAGGTCCTGCCACTGGTGCTGCTCACCCGCCACGACTATGGGGCCTCTGCACTCATGGTGGAGGCCCCACAGTGGGTAACTGCAGTACGGAGGTCCTGCCACTGGTGCCGCTCACCAGCCATGACTATGGGGCCTCCGCACTCATGGTGGAGGCCCCACCGTGGGTAATTGCAGTACGGAGATCCCGCCACTGGTGCTGCTCACTCCCCCATGACTACGGGGCCTCCACGCTCATTGTGGAGGCCCCACAGTGGGTAACTGCAGTACGGAGGTCCCGCCACTAGTGCCGCTCACCCCCCCATGACTACGGGGCCTCCACGCTCATGGTGGAGGCCCCACCGTGGGTAACTGCAGTACGGAGGTCCTGCCACTGGTGCCGCTCACCCCTCATGACTATGGGGCCTCTGCACTCATGGTGGAGGCCCCACAGTGGGTAACTGCAGTACGGAGGTCCCGCCACTGGTGCTGCTCACCCCCCCATGACTACGGGGCCTCCACGCTCATGGTGGAGGCCACACAGTGGGTAACTGCAGTACGAAGATCCCGCCACTGGTGCTGCTCACTCCCCCATGACTACGGGGCCTCCACGGTCATTGTGGAGGCCCCACAGTGGGTAACTGCAGTATGGAGGTCCCGCCACTAGTGCCGCTCACCCCCACATGACTACGGGGCCTCCACGCTCATGGTGGAGGCCCCACAGTGGGTAACTGCAGTACGGAGGTCCTGCCACTGGTGCCGCTCACCCCCCATGACTACTGGGCCTCCGCACTCATGATGGAGGACCAAAAGTGGGTAACTGCAGTATGGTGGTCTTGCCACTGGTGCCGGTCACCCCACATGACTACGAGGCCTCCACGCTCATGGTGGAGGCCCCACAGTGGGTAACTGCAGTACGGAGGTCCTGCCACTGGTGCCGCTCACCCCTCATGACTATGGGGCCTCTGCACTCATGGTGGAGGCCCCACAGTGGGTAACTGCAGTACGGAGGTCCTGCCACTGGTGCCGCTCACCCCTCATGACTATGGGACCTCCACACTCATGGTGGAGGCCCCACAGTGGGTAACTGCAGAACGGAGGTCCTGCCACTGGTGCTGCTCACCCCTCGTGACTATGGGGCCTCCGCACTCATGGTGGAGGCCCCACAGTGGGTATCTGCAGTACGGAGGTCCTGCCACTGGTGCCGCTCACCCCACATGACTACAGGGCCTCCGCACTCATGGTGGAGGCCCCACAGTGGGTAACTGCAGTACGGAGGTCCTGCCACTGGTGCCGCTCACCCGCCATGACTATGGGGCCTCCACACTCATGGTGGGGGCCCCACAGTGGGTATCTCTAGTACGGAGGTCCTGCCACTGGTGCCGCTCACCCCACATGACTACAGGGCCTCCGCATTCATGGTGGAGGCCCCACAGTGGGTAACTGCAGTACGGAGGTCCTGCCACTGGTGCCGCTCACCCGCCATGACTATGGGGCCTCCGCACTCATGGTGGAGGCCCCACAGTGGGTAACTGCAGTAGGGAGGTCCTGCCACTGGTGCCGCTCACCAGCCATGACTATGGGGCCTCCGCACTCATGGTGGAGGCCCCACAGTGGGTAACTGCAGTACGGAGGTCCTGCCACTGGTGCCGCTCACCAGCCATGACTATGGGGCCTCCGCACTCATGGTGGAGGCCCCACCGTGGGTAACTGCAGTACGGAGGTCCTGCCACTGGCGCCGCTCACCCCACATGACTACAGGGCCTCCGCACTCATGCTGGAGGCACCACAGCTGGTAACTGCAGTACGGCGGTCCTGCCAGCGGTGACGCTCGCTCCCCATGACTACTGGGCCTCGGCACTCATGGTGGAGGCCTCACAGTGGGTAACTGCAGTACGGATGTCCTGCCACTGGCGCCGCTCACCCCACATGACTACAGGGCCTCCACACTCATGGTGGAGGCCCCACAGTGGGTAACTGCAGTACGGAGGTCCCACCACTGGTGCTGCTCACCCCCCCATGACTACGGGGCCTCCACGCTCATGGTGGAGGCCACACAGTGGGTAACTGCAGTACGGAGATCCCGCCACTGGTGCTGCTCACTCCCCCATGACTACGGGGCCTCCACGCTCATTGTGGAGGCCCCACAGTGGGTAACTGCAGTACGGAGGTCCTGCCACTGGTGCCGCTCACCCGCCATGACTATGGGGCCTCCACACTCATGGTGGAGGCCCCACAGTGGGTATCTGCAGTACGGAGGTCCTGCCACTGGTGCCGCTCACCCCACATGACTACAGGGCCTCCGCACTCATGGTGGAGGCCCCACAGTGGGTAACTGCAGTACGGAGGTCCTGCCACTGGTGCCGCTCACCCGCCATGACTATGGGGCCTCCGCACTCATGGTGGAGGCCCCACAGTGGGTAACTGCAGTACGGAGGTCCTGCCACTGGTGCCGCTCACCAGCCATGACTATGGGGCCTCCGCACTCATGGTGGAGGCCCCACCGTGGGTAACTGCAGTACGGAGGTCCTGCCACTGGTGCCGCTCACCCCACATGACTACAGGGCCTCCGCACTCATGGTGGAGGCACCACCGTGGGTAACTGCAGTACGGCGGTCCTGCCAGCGGTGACGCTCGCTCCCCATGACTACGGGGCCTCGGCACTCATGGTGGAGGCCTCACAGTGGATAACTGCAGTACGGAGGTCCTGCCACTGGCGCCGCTCACCCCACATGACCACAGGGCCTCCGCACTCATGGTGGAGGCCCCACAGTGGGTAACTGCAGTACGGAGGTCCCACCACTGGTGCTGCTCACCCCCCCATGACTACGGGGCCTCCACGCTCATGGTGGAGGCCCCACAGTGGGTAACTGCAGTACGGAGGTCCTGCCACTGGTGCTGCTCACCCGCCACGACTATGGGGCCTCTGCACTCATGGTGGAGGCCCCACAGTGGGTAACTGCAGTACGGAGGTCCTGCCACTGGTGCCGCTCACCAGCCATGACTATGGGGCCTCCGCACTCATGGTGGAGGCCCCACCGTGGGTAATTGCAGTACGGAGATCCCGCCACTGGTGCTGCTCACTCCCCCATGACTACGGGGCCTCCACGCTCATTGTGGAGGCCCCACAGTGGGTAACTGCAGTACGGAGGTCCCGCCACTAGTGCCGCTCACCCCCCCATGACTACGGGGCCTCCACGCTCATGGTGGAGGCCCCACCGTGGGTAACTGCAGTACGGAGGTCCTGCCACTGGTGCCGCTCACCCCTCATGACTATGGGGCCTCTGCACTCATGGTGGAGGCCCCACAGTGGGTAACTGCAGTACGGAGGTCCCGCCACTGGTGCTGCTCACCCCCCCATGACTACGGGGCCTCCACGCTCATGGTGGAGGCCACACAGTGGGTAACTGCAGTACGAAGATCCCGCCACTGGTGCTGCTCACTCCCCCATGACTACGGGGCCTCCACGGTCATTGTGGAGGCCCCACAGTGGGTAACTGCAGTATGGAGGTCCCGCCACTAGTGCCGCTCACCCCCACATGACTATGGGGCCTCCACGCTCATGGTGGAGGCCCCACAGTGGGTAACTGCAGTACGGAGGTCCTGCCACTGGTGCCGCTCACCCCCCATGACTACTGGGCCTCCGCACTCATGATGGAGGACCAAAAGTGGGTAACTGCAGTATGGTGGTCTTGCCACTGGTGCCGGTCACCCCACATGACTACGAGGCCTCCACGCTCATGGTGGAGGCCCCACAGTGGGTAACTGCAGTACGGAGGTCCTGCCACTGGTGCCGCTCACCCCTCATGACTATGGGGCCTCTGCACTCATGGTGGAGGCCCCACAGTGGGTAACTGCAGTACGGAGGTCCTGCCACTGGTGCCGCTCACCCCTCATGACTTTGGGACCTCCACACTCATGGTGGAGGCCCCACAGTGGGTAACTGCAGAACGGAGGTCCTGCCACTGGTGCTGCTCACCCCTCGTGACTATGGGGCCTCCGCACTCATGGTGGAGGCCCCACAGTGGGTATCTGCAGTACGGAGGTCCTGCCACTGGTGCCGCTCACCCCACATGACTACAGGGCCTCCGCACTCATGGTGGAGGCCCCACAGTGGGTAACTGCAGTACGGAGGTCCTGCCACTGGTGCCGCTCACCCGCCATGACTATGGGGCCTCCACACTCATGGTGGGGGCCCCACAGTGGGTATCTCTAGTACGGAGGTCCTGCCACTGGTGCCGCTCACCCCACATGACTACAGGGCCTCCGCATTCATGGTGGAGGCCCCACAGTGGGTAACTGCAGTACGGAGGTCCTGCCACTGGTGCCGCTCACCCGCCATGACTATGGGGCCTCCGCACTCATGGTGGAGGCCCCACAGTGGGTAACTGCAGTAGGGAGGTCCTGCCACTGGTGCCGCTCACCAGCCATGACTATGGGGCCTCCGCACTCATGGTGGAGGCCCCACAGTGGGTAATTGCAGTACGGAGGTCCTGCCACTGGTGCCGCTCACCAGCCATGACTATGGGGCCTCCGCACTCATGGTGGAGGCCCCACCGTGGGTAACTGCAGTACGGAGGTCCTGCCACTGGCGCCGCTCACCCCACATGACTACAGGGCCTCCGCACTCATGCTGGAGGCACCACAGCTGGTAACTGCAGTACGGCGGTCCTGCCAGCGGTGACGCTCGCTCCCCATGACTACGGGGCCTCGGCACTCATGGTGGAGGCCTCACAGTGGGTAACTGCAGTACGGATGTCCTGCCACTGGCGCCGCTCACCCCACATGACTACAGGGCCTCCACACTCATGGTGGAGGCCCCACAGTGGGTAACTGCAGTACGGAGGTCCCACCACTGGTGCTGCTCACCCCCCCATGACTACGGGGCCTCCACGCTCATGGTGGAGGCCACACAGTGGGTAACTGCAGTACGGAGATCCCGCCACTGGTGCTGCTCACTCCCCCATGACTACGGGGCCTCCACGCTCATTGTGGAGGCCCCACAGTGGGTAACTGCAGTACGGAGGTCCCGCCACTAGTGCCGCTCACCCCCCCCATGACTACGGGGCCTCCACGCTCATGGTGGAGGCCCCACAGTGGGTAACTGCAGTACGGAGGTCCTGCCACTGGTGCCGCTCACCCCCATGACTACTGGGCCTCCGCACTCATGATGGAGGACCCAAAGTGGGTAACTGCAGTACGGTGGTCCTGCCACTGGTGCCGCTCACCCCCCATGACTAAGGGGCCTCCACACTCATGGTGGAGGCCCCACAGTGGGTAACTGCAGTACGGAGGTCCTGCCACTGGTTCCGCTCACCCCCATGACTACTGGGCCTCCGCACTCATGATGGAGGACCCAAAGTGGGTAACTGCAGTACGGTGGTCCTGCCACTGGTGCCGGTCACCCCCCATGACTACGGGGCCTCTGCAGTCATGGTGGGGCCTGACAGTGAGTAACTGCAGTACGGAGGTCCTGACACTGGTGCCACTCACCCCTCATGACTACGAGGCCTCAACGCTCATGGTGGAGGCCCCACAGTGGGTAACTGCAGTACGGAGGTTCTGGCACTGGTGCCGGTCACCCCCCATGACTACGGGGCCTCTGCAGTCATGGTGGGGCCTGACAGTGAGTAACTGCAGTACAGAGGTCCTGACACTGGTGCCACTCACCCCTCATGACTACGAGGCCTCCACGCTCATGGTGGAGACCTCACAGTGGGTAACTGCAGTACAGAGGTCCTGCCACTGGTGTCGCTCACTCCCCATGACTACGGGGCCTAGGCACTCATGGTGGAGGCCCAACAGTTGGTAACTGTAGTATGGAGGTCCTGCCACTGGTGCCGCTCACCCCCCATGACTGCTGGGCCTCCGCACTCATGGTGGAGGCCTCAAAGTTGGTAACTGCAGTACGGAGGTCCTGACACTGGTGCTGTTCACCCCTCATGACTACGGGGCCTCCGCACTCATCGTGGAGGCCCGAAAGTGGGTTACTTCAGTACGAAGGTGCCGCCACTGGTGCCACTCAACCCCATGGCTACGGGGCCTCCGCACTCATGATGGAGGCCCCACAGTGGGTAACTGCAGTACGGATGTCCTGCCACTGGTGCTGCTCACCGCTCATGACTATGGGGCCTCGCACTCATGCTGGAGGCCCCACAGTGGGTATCTGCAGTACGGAGGTCCTGCCACTGGTGCCGCTCACCCCACATGACTACAGGGCCTCTGCACTCATGGTGGAGGCCCCACAGTGGGTAACTGCAGTACGGAGGTCCTGCCACTGGTGCCGCTCACCCGCCATGACTATGGGGCCTCCACACTCATGGTGGAGGCCCCACAGTGGGTATCTGCAGTACGGAGGTCCTGCCACTGGTGCCGCTCACCCCACATGACTACAGGGCCTCCGCACTCATGGTGGAGGCCCCACAGTGGGTAACTGCAGTACGGAGGTCCTGCCACTGGTGCCGCTCACCCGCCATGACTATGGGGCCTCCGCACTCATGGTGGAGGCCCCACAGTGGGTAACTGCAGTACGGAGGTCCTGCCACTGGTGCCGCTCACCAGCCATGACTATGGGGCCTCCGCACTCATGGTGGAGGCCCCACCGTGGGTAACTGCAGTACGGAGGTCCTGCCACTGGCGCCGCTCACCCCACATGACTACAGGGCCTCCGCACTCATGGTGGAGGCACCACAGTGGATAACTGCAGTACGGCGGTCCTGCCAGCGGTGACGCTCGCTCCCCATGACTACGGGGCCTCGGCACTCATGGTGGAGGCCTCACAGTGGATAACTGCAGTACGGAGGTCCTGCCACTGGCGCCGCTCACCCCACATGACTACAGGGCCTCCGCACTCATGGTGGAGGCCCCACAGTGGGTAACTGCAGTACGGAGGTCCCACCACTGGTGCTGCTCACCCCCCCATGACTACGGGGCCTCCACGCTCATGGTGGAGGCCCCACAGTGGGTAACTGCAGTACGGAGGTCCCGCCACTAGTGGCGCTCATCCCCCCATGACTACGGGGCCTCCACGCTCATGGTGGAGGCCCCACAGTGGGTAACTGCAGTACGGAGGTCCTGCCACTGGTGCCGCTCACCCCCATGACTACTGGGCCTCCGCACTCATGATGGAGGACCCAAAGTGGGTAACTTCAGTACGGAGGTCCTGCCACTGGTGCCGCTCACCAGCCATGACTATGGGGCCTCCACACTCATGGTGGAGGCCCCACAGTGGGTATCTGCAGTACGGAGGTCCTGCCACTGGTGCCGCTCACCCCACATGACTACAGGGCCTCCGCACTCATGGTGGAGGCCCCACAGTGGGTAACTGCAGTACGGAGGTCCTGCCACTGGTGCCGCTCACCCGCCATGACTATGGGGCCTGCGCACTCATGGTGGAGGCCCCACAGTGGGTAACTGCAGTACGGAGGTCCTGCCACTGGTGCCGCTCACCAGCCATGACTATGGGGCCTCCGCACTCATGGTGGAGGCCCCACCGTGGGTAACTGCAGTACGGAGGTCCTGCCACTGGCGCCGCTCACCCCACATGACTACAGGGCCTCCGCACTCATGGTGGAGGCACCACAGTGGGTAACTGCAGTACGGCGGTCCTGCCAGCGTTGACGCTCGCTCCCCATGACTACGGGGCCTCGGCACTCATGGTGGAGGCCTCACAGTGGATAACTGCAGTACGGAGGTCCTGCCACTGGCGCCGCTCACCCCACATGACTACAGGGCCTCCGCACTCATGCTGGAGGCACCACAGCTGGTAACTGCAGTACAGCGGTCCTGCCAGCGGTGACGCTCGCTCCCCATGACTACGGGGCCTCGGCACTCATGGTGGAGGCCTCACAGTGGGTAACTGCAGTACGGATGTCCTGCCACTGGCGCCGCTCACCCCACATGACTACAGGGCCTCCGCACTCATGGTGGAGGCCCCACAGTGGGTAACTGCAGTACGGAGGTCCCACCACTGGTGCTGCTCACCCCCCCATGACTACGGGGCCTCCACGCTCATGGTGGAGGCCACACAGTGGGTAACTGCAGTACGGAGATCCCGCCACTGGTGCTGCTCACTCCCCCATGACTACGGGGCCTCCACGCTCATTGTGGAGGCCCCACAGTGGGTAACTGCAGTACGGAGGTCCCGCCACTAGTGCCGCTCACCCCCCCCATGACTACGGGGCCTCCACGCTCATGGTGGAGGCCCCACAGTGGGTAACTGCAGTACGGAGGTCCTGCCACTGGTGCCGCTCACCCCCATGACTACTGGGCCTCCGCACTCATGATGGAGGACCCAAAGTGGGTAACTGCAGTACGGTGGTCCTGCCACTGGTGCCGCTCACCCCCCATGACTAAGGGGCCTCCACACTCATGGTGGAGGCCCCACAGTGGGTAACTGCAGTACGGAGGTCCTGCCACTGGTTCCGCTCACCCCCATGACTACTGGGCCTCCGCACTCATGATGGAGGACCCAAAGTGGGTAACTGCAGTACGGTGGTCCTGCCACTGGTGCCGGTCACCCCCCATGACTACGGGGCCTCTGCAGTCATGGTGGGGCCTGACAGTGAGTAACTGCAGTACGGAGGTCCTGACACTGGTGCCACTCACCCCTCATGACTACGAGGCCTCAACGCTCATGGTGGAGGCCCCACAGTGGGTAACTGCAGTACGGAGGTTCTGGCACTGGTGCCGGTCACCCCCCATGACTACGGGGCCTCTGCAGTCATGGTGGGGCCTGACAGTGAGTAACTGCAGTACGGAGGTCCTGACACTGGTGCCACTCACCCCTCATGACTACGAGGCCTCCACGCTCATGGTGGAGACCTCACAGTGGGTAACTGCTGTACAGAGGTCCTGCCACTGGTGTCGCTCACTCCCCATGACTACGGGGCCTAGGCACTCATGGTGGAGGCCCAACAGTTGGTAACTGTAGTATGGAGGTCCTGCCACTGGTGCCGCTCACCCCCCATGACTGCTGGGCCTCCGCACTCATGGTGGAGGCCTCAAAGTTGGTAACTGCAGTACGGAGGTCCTGACACTGGTGCTGTTCACCCCTCATGACTACGGGGCCTCCGCACTCATCGTGGAGGCCCGAAAGTGGGTTACTTCAGTACGAAGGTGCCGCCACTGGTGCCACTCAACCCCATGGCTACGGGGCCTCCGCACTCATGATGGAGGCCCCACAGTGGGTAACTGCAGTACGGATGTCCTGCCACTGGTGCTGCTCACCGCTCATGACTATGGGGCCTCGCACTCATGGTGGAGGCCCCACAGTGGGTATCTGCAGTACGGAGGTCCTGCCACTGGTGCCGCTCACCCCACATGACTACAGGGCCTCTGCACTCATGGTGGAGGCCCCACAGTGGGTAACTGCAGTACGGAGGTCCTGCCACTGGTGCCGCTCACCCGCCATGACTATGGGGCCTCCACACTCATGGTGGAGGCCCCACAGTGGGTATCTGCAGTACGGAGGTCCTGCCACTGGTGCCGCTCACCCCACATGACTACAGGGCCTCTGCACTCATGGTGGAGGCCCCACAGTGGGTAACTGCAGTACGGAGGTCCTGCCACTGGTGCCGCTCACCCGCCATGACTATGGGGCCTCCGCACTCATGGTGGAGGCCCCACAGTGGGTAACTGCAGTACGGAGGTCTTGCCACTGGTGCCGCTCACCAGCCATGACTATGGGGCCTCCGCACTCATGGTGGAGGCCCCACCGTGGGTAACTGCAGTACGGAGGTCCTGCCACTGGCGCCGCTCACCCCACATGACTACAGGGCCTCCGCACTCATGGTGGAGGCACCACAGTGGGTAACTGCAGTACGGCGGTCCTGCCAGCGGTGACGCTCGCTCCCCATGACTACGGGGCCTCGGCACTCATGGTGGAGGCCTCACAGTGGATAACTGCAGTACGGAGGTCCTGCCACTGGCGCCGCTCACCCCACATGACTACAGGGCCTCCGCACTCATGGTGGAGGCCCCACAGTGGGTAACTGCAGTACGGAGGTCCCACCACTGGTGCTGCTCACCCCCCCATGACTACGGGGCCTCCACGCTCATGGTGGAGGCCCCACAGTGGGTAACTGCAGTACGGACGTCCCGCCACTAGTGGCGCTCATCCCCCCATGACTACGGGGCCTCCACGCTCATGGTGGAGGCCCCACAGTGGGTAAC
Organism: Lissotriton helveticus; assembly: GCF_964261635.1. Taxonomy (NCBI): domain Eukaryota; kingdom Metazoa; phylum Chordata; class Amphibia; order Caudata; family Salamandridae; genus Lissotriton; species Lissotriton helveticus. Next base: position 592,170,754 of record NC_136065.1, on the reverse strand, counting down.
TGCAGTACGGAGGTCCTGCCACTGGTGCCGCTCACCCCCATGACTACTGGGCCTCCGCACTCATGATGGAGGACCCAAAGTGGGTAACTTCAGTACGGAGGTCCTGCCACTGGTGCCGCTCACCAGCCATGACTATGGGGCCTCCACACTCATGGTGGAGGCCCCACAGTGGGTATCTGCAGTACGGAGGTCCTGCCACTGGTGCCGCTCACCCCACATGAGTACAGGGCCTCCGCACTCATGGTGGAGGCCCCACAGTGGGTAACTGCAGTACGGAGGTCCTGCCACTGGTGCCGCTCACCCGCCATGACTATGGGGCCTCCGCACTCATGGTGGAGGCCCCACAGTGGGTAACTGCAGTACGGAGGTCCTGCCACTGGTGCCGCTCACCAGCCATGACTATGGGGCCTCCGCACTCATGGTGGAGGCCCCACCGTGGGTAACTGCAGTACGGAGGTCCTGCCACTGGCGCCGCTCACCCCACATGACTACAGGGCCTCCGCACTCATGGTGGAGGACCCAAAGTGGGTAACTTCAGTACGGAGGTCCTGCCACTGGTGCCGCTCACCCCCCATGACTAAGGGGCCTCCACACTCATGGTGGAGGACCCAAAGTGGGTAACTGCAGTACGGTGGTCCTGCCACTGGTGCCGGTCACCCCCCATGACTACGGGGCCTCTGCAGTCATGGTGGGCCTGACAGTGAGTAACTGCAGTACGGAGGTCCTGACACTGGTGCCACTCACCCCTCATGACTACGAGGCCTCCACGCTCATGGTGGAGGCCCCACAGTGGGTAACTGCAGTACGGAGGTTCTGGCACTGGCGCCGCTCACCCCTCATGACTATGAGGCCTCCGCACTCATGGTGGAGACCTCACAGTGGGTAACTGCAGTACAGAGGTCCTGCCACTGGTGCTGCTCACCCCCCCATGACTACGGGGCCTCCACGCTCATGGTGGAGGCCACACAGTGGGTAACTGCAGTACGGAGATCCCGCCACTGGTGCTGCTCACTCCCCCATGACTACGGGGCCTCCACGCTCATTGTGGAGGCCCCACAGTGGGTAACTGCAGTACGGAGGTCCCGCCACTAGTGCCGCTCACCCCCCCCATGACTACGGGGCCTCCACGCTCATGGTGGAGGCCCCACAGTGGGTAACTGCAGTACGGAGGTCCTGCCACTGGTGCCGCTCACCCCCATGACTACTGGGCCTCCGCACTCATGATGGAGGACCCAAAGTGGGTAACTGCAGTACGGTGGTCCTGCCACTGGTGCCGCTCACCCCCCATGACTAAGGGGCCTCCACACTCATGGTGGAGGCCCCACAGTGGGTAACTGCAGTACGGAGGTCCTGCCACTGGTTCCGCTCACCCCCATGACTACTGGGCCTCCGCACTCATGATGGAGGACCCAAAGTGGGTAACTGCAGTACGGTGGTCCTGCCACTGGTGCCGGTCACCCCCCATGACTACGGGGCCTCTGCAGTCATGGTGGGGCCTGACAGTGAGTAACTGCAGTACGGAGGTCCTGACACTGGTGCCACTCACCCCTCATGACTACGAGGCCTCAACGCTCATGGTGGAGGCCCCACAGTGGGTAACTGCAGTACGGAGGTTCTGGCACTGGTGCCGGTCACCCCCCATGACTACGGGGCCTCTGCAGTCATGGTGGGGCCTGACAGTGAGTAACTGCAGTACGGAGGTCCTGACACTGGTGCCACTCACCCCTCATGACTACGAGGCCTCCACGCTCATGGTGGAGACCTCACAGTGGGTAACTGCAGTACAGAGGTCCTGCCACTGGTGTCGCTCACTCCCCATGACTACGGGGCCTAGGCACTCATGGTGGAGGCCCAACAGTTGGTAACTGTAGTATGGAGGTCCTGCCACTGGTGCCGCTCACCCCCCATGACTGCTGGGCCTCCGCACTCATGGTGGAGGCCTCAAAGTTGGTAACTGCAGTACGGAGGTCCTGACACTGGTGCTGTTCACCCCTCATGACTACGGGGCCTCCGCACTCATCGTGGAGGCCCGAAAGTGGGTTACTTCAGTACGAAGGTGCCGCCACTGGTGCCACTCAACCCCATGGCTACGGGGCCTCCGCACTCATGATGGAGGCCCCACAGTGGGTAACTGCAGTACGGATGTCCTGCCACTGGTGCTGCTCACCGCTCATGACTATGGGGCCTCGCACTCATGGTGGAGGCCCCACAGTGGGTATCTGCAGTACGGAGGTCCTGCCACTGGTGCCGCTCACCCCACATGACTACAGGGCCTCTGCACTCATGGTGGAGGCCCCACAGTGGGTAACTGCAGTACGGAGGTCCTGCCACTGGTGCCGCTCACCCGCCATGACTATGGGGCCTCCACACTCATGGTGGAGGCCCCACAGTGGGTATCTGCAGTACGGAGGTCCTGCCACTGGTGCCGCTCACCCCACATGACTACAGGGCCTCCGCACTCATGGTGGAGGCCCCACAGTGGGTAACTGCAGTACGGAGGTCCTGCCACTGGTGCCGCTCACCCGCCATGACTATGGGGCCTCCGCACTCATGGTGGAGGCCCCACAGTGGGTAACTGCAGTACGGAGGTCCTGCCACTGGTGCCGCTCACCAGCCATGACTATGGGGCCTCCGCACTCATGGTGGAGGCCCCACCGTGCGTAACTGCAGTACGGAGGTCCTGCCACTGGCGCCGCTCACCCCACATGACTACAGGGCCTCCGCACTCATGGTGGAGGCACCACAGTGGGTAACTGCAGTACGGCGGTCCTGCCAGCGGTGACGCTCGCTCCCCATGACTACGGGGCCTCGGCACTCATGGTGGAGGCCTCACAGTGGATAACTGCAGTACGGAGGTCCTGCCACTGGCGCCGCTCACCCCACATGACTACAGGGCCTCCGCACTCATGGTGGAGGCCCCACAGTGGGTAACTGCAGTACGGAGGTCCCACCACTGGTGCTGCTCACCCCCCCATGACTACGGGGCCTCCACGCTCATGGTGGAGGCCCCACAGTGGGTAACTGCAGTACGGAGGTCCCGCCACTAGTGGCGCTCATCCCCCCATGACTACGGGGCCTCCACGCTCATGGTGGAGGCCCCACAGTGGGTAACTGCAGTACGGAGGTCCTGCCACTGGTGCCGCTCACCCCCATGACTACTGGGCCTCCGCACTCATGATGGAGGACCCAAAGTGGGTAACTTCAGTACGGAGGTCCTGCCACTGGTGCCGCTCACCAGCCATGACTATGGGGCCTCCACACTCATGGTGGAGGCCCCACAGTGGGTATCTGCAGTACGGAGGTCCTGCCACTGGTGCCGCTCACCCCACATGAGTACAGGGCCTCCGCACTCATGGTGGAGGCCCCACAGTGGGTAACTGCAGTACGGAGGTCCTGCCACTGGTGCCGCTCACCCGCCATGACTATGGGGCCTCCGCACTCATGGTGGAGGCCCCACAGTGGGTAACTGCAGTACGGAGGTCCTGCCACTGGTGCCGCTCACCAGCCATGACTATGGGGCCTCCGCACTCATGGTGGAGGCCCCACCGTGGGTAACTGCAGTACGGAGGTCCTGCCACTGGCGCCGCTCACCCCACATGACTACAGGGCCTCCGCACTCATGGTGGAGGCACCACAGTGGGTAACTGCAGTACGGCGGTCCTGCCAGCGTTGACGCTCGCTCCCCATGACTACGGGGCCTCGGCACTCATGGTGGAGGCCTCACAGTGGATAACTGCAGTACGGAGGTCCTGCCACTGGCGCCGCTCACCCCACATGACTACAGGGCCTCCGCACTCATGGTGGAGGCCCCACAGTGGGTAACTGCAGTACGGAGGTTCCACCACTGGTGCTGCTCACTCCCCCATGACTACGGGGCCTCCACGCTCATTGTGGAGGCCCCACAGTGGGTAACTGCAGTACGGAGGTCCCGCCACTAGTGCCGCTCATCCCCCCATGACTACGGGGCCTCCACGCTCATGGTGGAGGCCCCACAGTGGGTAACTGCAGTACGGAGGTCCTGCCACTGGTGCTGCTGACCCCCATGACTACTGGGCCTCCGCACTCATGATGGAGGACCCAAAGTGGGTAACTTCAGTACGGAGGTCCTGCCACTGGTGCCGCTCACCCCCCATGACTAAGGGGCCTCCACACTCATGGTGGAGGACCCAAAGTGGGTAACTGCAGTACGGTGGTCCTGCCACTGGTGCCGGTCACCCCCCATGACTACGGGGCCTCTGCAGTCATGGTGGGCCTGACAGTGAGTAACTGCAGTACGGAGGTCCTGACACTGGTGCCACTCACCCCTCATGACTACGAGGCCTCCACGCTCATGGTGGAGGCCCCACAGTGGGTAACTGCAGTACGGAGGTTCTGGCACTGGCGCCGCTCACCCCTCATGACTATGAGGCCTCCGCACTCATGGTGGAGACCTCACAGTGGGTAACTGCAGTACAGAGGTCCTGCCACTGGTGCTGCTCACTCCCCATGACTACGGGGCCTAGGCACTCATGGTGGAGGCCTCAAAGTTGGTAACTGCAGTACGGAGGTCCTGCCACTGGTGCTGCTCACCCCTCATGACTACGGGGTCTCCGCACTCATCGTGGAGGACCGAAAGTGGGTTACTTCAGTACGAAGGTGCCGCCACTGGTGCCACTCAACCCCATGACTACGGGGCCTCCGCACTCATGTTGGAGGCCCCACAGTGGGTAACTGCAGCACGGAGGTCCTGCCACTGGTGCCGCTCACCCCCCATGACTAAGGGGACTCTGCACTCATGGTGGGGTCTGACAGTGGGTAACTGCAGTACGAAGGTCATGCCACTGGTGCCACTCACCCCTCATGACTACGAGGCCTCCGAGCTCATGGTGGAGGCCCCACAGTGGGTAACTGCAGTACGGAGGTCCTGACACTGGTGCCGCTCACCCCTCATGACTATGAGGCCTCCGCACTCATGGTGGAGGTCTCACAGTGGGTAACTGCAGTACAGAGATCCTGCCACTGGTGCCGCTCACTCCCCATGACTACGGGGCCTCGGCACTCATGGTGGAGGCCCCACAGTGGGTAACTGTAGTACGGAGGTCCTGCCACTGGTGCCGCTCACCCCCCATGTCTACTGGGCCTCTGCACTCATGGTGAAGGCCTCACAGTGGGTAACTGCAATACGGAGGTCCTGACACTGGTGCTGCTCACCCCTCATGACTACGGGGCCTCCGCACTCATCGTGGAGGCCCGAAAGTGGGTTACTTCAGTACGAAGGTGCCGCCACTGGTGCCACTCAACCCCATGGCTACGGGGCCTCCGCACTCATGATGGAGGCTCCACAGTGGGTAACTGCAGTACGGATGTCCTGCCACTGGTGCTGCTCACCCCCCACGACTAAGGGGCCTCTGCACTCATGGTGGAGGACCCAAAGTGGGTAACTTCAGTACGGAGGTCCTGCCACTGGTGCCGGGTACCCCCCATGACTACTGGGCCTCTGCTCTCATGGTGGAGGCCTCACAGTGGGTAACCGCAGTACAGAGGTCCCGCTACTGGTTCGCTCACTCCCCATGACTACGGGGCCTCCTCACTCATCGTGGAGGCCTCACAGTGGGTAACTGCAGTACAGAGGTCCTGCCACTGGTGCCGCTCACCCCTCATGACTACGGGGCCTCCGCACTCATCGTGGAGGACCGAAAGTGGGTTACTTCAGTATGAAGGGGCCACCACTGGTGCCGCTCAACCTCATGACAATGGGGCCTCCGCACTCATGGTGGAGGTCCCACAGCTGGTAACTGCAGTACGGCGGTCCTGCCAGCGGTGACGCTCGCTCCCCATGACTACGGGGCCTCGGCACTCATGGTGGAGGCCTCACAGTGGGTAACTGCAGTACGGATGTCCTGCTACTGGCGCCGCTCACACCACATGACTACAGGGCCTCCGCACTCATGGTGGAGGCCCCACAGTGGGTAACTGCAGTACGGAGGTCCCACCACTGGTGCTGCTCACCCCCCCATGACTACGGGGCCTCCACGCTCATGGTGGAGGCCACACAGTGGGTAACTGCAGTACGGAGATCCCGCCACTGGTGCTGCTCACTCCCCCATGACTACGGGGCCTCCACGCTCATTGTGGAGGCCCCACAGTGGGTAACTGCAGTACGGAGGTCCCGCCACTAGTGCCGCTCACCCCCCCCATGACTACGGGGCCTCCACGCTCATGGTGGAGGCCCCACAGTGGGTAACTGCAGTACGGAGGTCCTGCCACTGGTGCCGCTCACCCCCATGACTACTGGGCCTCCGCACTCATGATGGAGGACCCAAAGTGGGTAACTTCAGTACGGAGGTCCTGCCACTGGTGCCGCTCACCCCCCATGACTAAGGGGCCTCCACACTCATGGTGGAGGCCCCACAGTGGGTAACTGCAGTACGGAGGTCCTGCCACTGGTTCCGCTCACCCCCCTGACTACTGGGCCTCCGCACTCATGATGGAGGACCCAAAGTGGGTAACTGCAGTACGGTGGTCCTGCCACTGGTGCCGGTCACCCCCCATGACTACGGGGCCTCTGCAGTCATGGTGGGGCCTGACAGTGAGTAACTGCAGTACGGAGGTCCTGACACTGGTGCCACTCACCCCTCATGACTACGAGGCCTCAACGCTCATGGTGGAGGCCCCACAGTGGGTAACTGCAGTACGGAGGTTCTGGCACTGGTGCCGGTCACCCCCCATGACTACGGGGCCTCTGCAGTCATGGTGGGGCCTGACAGTGAGTAACTGCAGTACGGAGGTCCTGACACTGGTGCCACTCACCCCTCATGACTACGAGGCCTCCACGCTCATGGTGGAGACCTCACAGTGGGTAACTGCAGTACAGAGGTCCTGCCACTGGTGTCGCTCACTCCCCATGACTACGGGGCCTAGGCACTCATGGTGGAGGCCCAACAGTTGGTAACTGTAGTATGGAGGTCCTGCCACTGGTGCCGCTCACCCCCCATGACTGCTGGGCCTCCGCACTCATGGTGGAGGCCTCAAAGTTGGTAACTGCAGTACGGAGGTCCTGACACTGGTGCTGCTCACCCCTCATGACTACGGGGCCTCCGCACTCATCGTGGAGGCCCGAAAGTGGGTTACTTCAGTACGAAGGTGCCGCCACTGGTGCCACTCAACCCCATGGCTACGGGGCCTCCGCACTCATGATGGAGGCCCCACAGTGGGTAACTGCAGTACGGATGTCCTGCCACTGGTGCTGCTCACCGCTCATGACTATGGGGCCTCGCACTCATGGTGGAGGCCCCACAGTGGGTATCTGCAGTACGGAGGTCCTGCCACTGGTGCCGCTCACCCCACATGACTACAGGGCCTCTGCACTCATGGTGGAGGCCCCACAGTGGGTAACTGCAGTACGGAGGTCCTGCCACTGGTGCCGCTCACCCGCCATGACTATGGGGCCTCCACACTCATGGTGGAGGCCCCACAGTGGGTATCTGCAGTACGGAGGTCCTGCCACTGGTGCCGCTCACCCCACATGACTACAGGGCCTCCGCACTCATGGTGGAGGCCCCACAGTGGGTAACTGCAGTACGGAGGTCCTGCCACTGGTGCCGCTCACCCGCCATGACTATGGGGCCTCCGCACTCATGGTGGAGGCCCCACAGTGGGTAACTGCAGTACGGAGGTCCTGCCACTGGTGCCGCTCACCAGCCATGACTATGGGGCCTCCGCACTCATGGTGGAGGCCCCACCGTGGGTAACTGCAGTACAGAGGTCCTGCCACTGGCGCCGCTCACCCCACATGACTACAGGGCCTCCGCACTCATGGTGGAGGCACCACAGTGGGTAACTGCAGTACGGCGGTCCTGCCAGCGGTGACGCTCGCTCCCCATGACTACGGGGCCTCGGCACTCATGGTGGAGGCCTCACAGTGGATAACTGCAGTACGGAGGTCCTGCCACTGGCGCCGCTCACCCCACATGACTACAGGGCCTCCGCACTCATGGTGGAGGCCCCACAGTGGGTAACTGCAGTACGGAGGTCCCACCACTGGTGCTGCTCACCCCCCCATGACTACGGGGCCTCCACGCTCATGGTGGAGGCCCCACAGTGGGTAACTGCAGTACGGAGGTCCCGCCACTAGTGGCGCTCATCCCCCCATGACTACGGGGCCTCCACGCTCATGGTGGAGGCCCCACAGTGGGTAACTGCAGTACGGAGTTCCTGCCACTGGTGCCGCTCACCCGCCATGACTATGGGGCCTCCACACTCATGGTGGAGGCCCCACAGTGGGTATCTGCAGTACGGAGGTCCTGCCACTGGTGCCGCTCACCCCACATGACTACAGGGCCTCCGCACTCATGGTGGAGGCCCCACAGTGGGTAACTGCAGTACGGAGGTCCTGCCACTGGTGCCGCTCACCCGCCATGACTATGGGGCCTCCGCACTCATGGTGGAGGCCCCACAGTGGGTAACTGCAGTACGGAGGTCCTGCCACTGGTGCCGCTCACCAGCCATGACTATGGGGCCTCCGCACTCATGGTGGAGGCCCCACCGTGGGTAACTGCAGTACGGAGGTCCTGCCACTGGCGCCGCTCACCCCACATGACTACAGGGCCTCCGCACTCATGGTGGAGGCACCACAGTGGGTAACTGCAGTACGGCGGTCCTGCCAGCGTTGACGCTCGCTCCCCATGACTACGGGGCCTCGGCACTCATGGTGGAGGCCTCACAGTGGATAACTGCAGTACGGAGGTCCTGCCACTGGCGCCGCTCACCCCACATGACTACAGGGCCTCCGCACTCATGGTGGAGGCCCCACAGTGGGTAACTGCAGTACGGAGGTTCCACCACTGGTGCTGCTCACTCCCCCATGACTACGGGGCCTCCACGCTCATTGTGGAGGCCCCACAGTGGGTAACTGCAGTACGGAGGTCCCGCCACTAGTGCCGCTCATCCCCCCATGACTACGGGGCCTCCACGCTCATGGTGGAGGCCCCACAGTGGGTAACTGCAGTACGGAGGTCCTGCCACTGGTGCCGCTGACCCCCATGACTACTGGGCCTCCGCACTCATGATGGAGGACCCAAAGTGGGTAACTTCAGTACGGAGGTCCTGCCACTGGTGCCGCTCACCCCCCATGACTAAGGGGCCTCCACACTCATGGTGGAGGACCCAAAGTGGGTAACTGCAGTACGGTGGTCCTGCCACTGGTGCCGGTCACCCCCCATGACTACGGGGCCTCTGCAGTCATGGTGGGCCTGACAGTGAGTAACTGCAGTACGGAGGTCCTGACACTGGTGCCACTCACCCCTCATGACTACGAGGCCTCCACGCTCATGGTGGAGGCCCCACAGTAGGTAACTGCAGTACGGAGGTTCTGGCACTGGCGCCGCTCACCCCTCATGACTATGAGGCCTCCGCACTCATGGTGGAGACCTCACAGTGGGTAACTGCAGTACAGAGGTCCTGCCACTGGTGCTGCTCACTCCCCATGACTACGGGGCCTAGGCACTCATGGTGGAGGCCTCAAAGTTGGTAACTGCAGTACGGAGGTCCTGCCACTGGTGCTGCTCACCCCTCATGACTACGGGGTCTCCGCACTCATCGTGGAGGACCGAAAGTGGGTTACTTCAGTACGAAGGTGCCGCCACTGGTGCCACTCAACCCCATGACTACGGGGCCTCCGCACTCATGTTGGAGGCCCCACAGTGGGTAACTGCAGTACGGAGGTCCTGCCACTGGTGCCGCTCACCCCCCATGACTAAGGGGACTCTGCACTCATGGTGGGGTCTGACAGTGGGTAACTGCAGTACAAAGGTCATGCCACTGGTGCCACTCACCCCTCATGACTACGAGGCCTCCGAGCTCATGGTGGAGGCCCCACAGTGGGTAACTGCAGTACGGAGGTCCTGACACTGGTGCCGCTCACCCCTCATGACTATGAGGCCTCCGCACTCATGGTGGAGGTCTCACAATGGGTAACTGCAGTACAGAGATCCTGCCACTGGTGCCGCTCACTCCCCATGACTACGGGGCCTCGGCACTCATGGTGGAGGCCCCACAGTGGGTAACTGTAGTACGGAGGTCCTGCCACTGGTGCCGCTCACCCCCCCATGTCTACTGGGCCTCTGCACTCATGGTGAAGGCCTCACAGTGGGTAACTGCAATACGGAGGTCCTGACACTGGTGCTGCTCACCCCTCATGACTACGGGGCCTCCGCACTCATCGTGGAGGCCCGAAAGTGGGTTACTTCAGTACGAAGGTGCCGCCACTGGTGCCACTCAACCCCATGGCTACGGGGCCTCCGCACTCATGATGGAGGCTCCACAGTGGGTAACTGCAGTACGGATGTCCTGCCACTGGTGCTGCTCACCCCCCACGACTAAGGGGCCTCTGCACTCATGGTGGAGGACCCAAAGTGGGTAACTTCAGTACGGAGGTCCTGCCACTGGTGCCGGGTACCCCCCATGACTACTGGGCCTCTGCTCTCATGGTGGAGGCCTCACAGTGGGTAACCGCAGTACGGAGGTCCCGCTACTGGTTCGCTCACTCCCCATGACTACGGGGCCTCCGCACTCATCGCGGAGGCCTCACAGTGGGTAACTGCAGTACAGAGGTCCTGCCACTGGTGCCGCTCACCCCTCATGACTACGGGGCCTCCGCACTCATCGTGGAGGACCGAAAGTGGGTTACTTCAGTATGAAGGGGCCACCACTGGTGCCGCTCAACCTCATGACAATGGGGCCTCCGCACTCATGGTGGAGGTCCCACAGTGGGTAATGCAGTACGGAGGTCCTGCCACTGGTGCCGCTCACCCCTCATGACTACGGGGCCTCCGCACTCATCGTGGAGGACCGAAAGTGGGTTACTTCAGTATGAAGGGGCCACCACTGGTGCCGCTCAACCTCATGACAATGGGGCCTCCACACTCATGGTGGAGGCCCCACAGTGGGTAATGCAGTACAGAGGTCCTGCCACTGGTGCCGCTCACCCCTCATGACTACGGGGCCTCCGCACTCATTGTGGAGGACTGAAAGTGGGTTACTTCAGTACAAAGGGGCCGCCACTGGTGCTGCTCAACCCCATGACTACGGGGCCTCGGCACTCATGGTGGAGGACCCAAAGTGGGTAATTGCAGTATGGAGATCCCGCCACTGGTGTCGCTCACCCCGCCCTGACTACGGGGCTCCACCGCCAGTGCCCGGGCCCTTTCTGAATCTGGCTCGTAGTTACTGAGTTCCTTTCAATGCTACTTCCTTTGGAGACTTTTTCCAGTGGTTTTGCCTCAAGTATCTGCATAACGAAACTTAGCATCTGTCCCTCAAACAGCGAAGCAAATTGAAATATTCCATCATTGCTTTGAGATACAGGATTGCTTTATTGCTGTTTTTATCCCCAGTAGGTTCACGCTTTACAACTCCCACTTAATGTGGACATATTCCGCAATTGTGGCAGAGGTCATACAAATATGGATAGCTGTCTCTTGGACATTTGTAATTTGTTTTATTGGGCATTACCCTTATCCCTGCTTTCAACAACATTAGGTAACCTTGCATGTATTGAAGGCTGTGGAGCGTTCGTCCAAAAGGGCTGTTTCTAAGCTAGATTTTCAGGATTACCACTAACTGTGTTAATGATTTCTGTTTCCTTTCATTTTATGCGCCTTTTTTCCCACCTCTCTTTTTAATATTCAGAAAATTTGGCAAAGACCTGGCCCTAATGAACTAACGTTGAACATTCCTGAAACATCACACAGTGAGAGGGGAAGTGCTAATAAAATGCCAGTCCTATTATTCTTGCCTCCTTCTATTCCCATTTTCAGAGCTCTCCCGGAAACAAGACTGTTCGAGAGAGCATGTAGCATCAGGCCAAGAAAGATCATTTCTCTCCAAGATCAAAGCTATTGCATACGGTTATATGACACAGGCACACATGTCTAAACCATGTGTCCCTCTACAATACTGCCCCAACAACGAATGCGCCTGAACAATGCATGCCTTTGCCACACAATTTCATGATAAAGGCATAACTGGTTAAGGGATGTGTGGTAAAGATAACCCCCAGCTCCCCACCCTGAACCCTAAAACTACCCCATCCCCCCTGAGGCCTAAACACTACCCCAACCCCCCCTGAAGCCCTAAACACTGTCCCGACCCTCCCGAGCCCTAAACACTACCGACCCCTCGAGCCCTAAACACTACCGGACCCCCAACCCTAAAAACTACCCAGCCCCTAAAAATTACCCTAACCCTTAAAAACGACCCCCAAAACCCAAACACAGCCTCACGTACCAGACCGCGTCCTCTCCTGATCCTTCCTCTTCCTGCACCCACCCATCCCAGCATCTAGACCGCGTACTGCGTTAACCACGCTTATACGTGGTTAAGGTATATACATGGTGAAGGAAAGCGTGGCTCCGCTTGTGAGGAAATGGCATGAGTGGCTCAGCCCGCATCATAAAGGCAGTTTCCCATTGCATCCTGCTAATCTGATTATACTGGGTGCAATCACCCATTTCAAATTTTCATTGAATCCAATGTTATTGTGGACTTCGCTCAAGACAGTTTTCAACCTTCCCATGGAAGTACTCAAGAGTGATGTCTATTGCATCTGCAAAGCTCATTGGACTAGAGGAAGCGGACTGTTTGCAAACTATCATAAAATATGATATGTGATGATAATCTAGAGCTTGCAAAAAGGAAGTTCCAACTTTCCTGCTGATGGGCTTAGTGGTGATGCTTAACTTGAGCAAGCCGTGGCATGAGGTGGATGCAGGCCGCGTTGGATCTGCAAACCTTTTAGGTCTGTCATCGACTCCTCCAAACTGTTGAACATACCACTCTTCAGTTCACAGAACGGGAAGAAATTCATCAACTAGCCATGCTGTTGATAAAGCCATTTTAGTGCTGACCACACTCAAATTAGGAGCACCCCCTCTAGTGTTCCATGTCCTAACCAATTAACAATTGATCTGCCCTGTTTCTAGTATTGTTTGAAGGGGCTTCCTTGTGACAAACGTCACAATAGGTCTCAGGAGCCCAAGCAGACATCATCAAACTAAGGAACATTCTGAAAGGTCTATTGTCTGTGATTGGTAGAAATGCAGGCCTAGGTAAAGATACTTTTTTTTAATATATATTGTTCATATACTAGTCAATGTCTTCTCAAAACAAAAAAACCCTATATATATATATATATATATAATATATATATATATATATATATATATATATATATATATATATATATATATATATATATATATATATATTCACTGAAAAAACCATAGGTTATAGACCATATATAGTTAGGAATTAGCATTTAAAAAACCTTATTTTACTCACACAAAACCATTGAAATTCCATATATAGTTAGTTGTACTAACTATATATCGCGCACCCGCAATCCACTGCTGATCATGTCACATATTACATCATTCATGACATGGTCAGTGACATCACTGATGACATCACTGATGACATCTCAAATGACATCACTGATGACATCACTGATGACATCTCAAATGACATCACTGATGACAACATCCAGTGACTGTATTTTTCTGTAAAGTCAAAATATGTCTTACATATTTAATAATGAGTGGATGTATAAGTGTCTGGATGAAGGATTTAGTAGGTGCATGACTGACTGTATGAGTGAGTGATTAAATGTGTCTCACTGAGTGCATGGGTTAGTGACTAAACTGTCTTAATTTGTGCATCATTATGTCTGTTGTTCTGAAAACTGCTGCATGTGTTGTTCAGTAGCTATATGAGTAACTATATGGGTTATTGATTGGTTGCCCAAGTATTTGTATGGGAGACTGAGTGTGTGTGTGGGTGGCTGGGAGGTGTATGACTCTGTGCATAGATGTGTGAGCAGTTGATTCACTAGATGTATGGGTTCAAAAGTGCATGTGGAAACAGCTGTATGGGCGGTTGACTGTGTGCATCAGTGTATTGGTGAGTGAATGGATATCTCAGTGCTACATGTCAAAGTAAGTACATATGTAAAACACAGTACATGTGAGACTTGACATATATAAATAACTGTGCATAAGAGCCAGTGAATGTGTGAGTGGCTGTATGCATCATTGTGAACTTGTATCCAGGATTGTATAAGAGAGTAAATATGTTTTAGTATATGTTTGAATAAGTAAGGTGTGTATAACTGTATAGTTGAGAAAATGGAGGTGTGATTGATTGTTTGCATGACTGGCTAGGTGTGTGTGTAACTTCATGGATGAGTGACAATCTGTGAGTCTGTGTTTACACTGAGTGTATCTAAGGTTATATTAGAGTCTGAAGAGGTTCATCGTATTATCACATGAATGATGTCATCAGTGATGTGATCAGTAATGTCAAATGAGATGTCATCAGTGATGTCATCAGTGATGTCATTTGAGATGTCATCAGTGATGTCATCAGTGATGTCATTTGAGATGTCATCAGTGATGTCATCAGTGATGTCATTTGAGATGTCATCAGTGATGTCATCAGTGATGCTACTGACCATGTCATGAATGATGTAATATGTGACATGATCAGCAGTGGATTGCGGGTGCGCGATATATAGTTAGTACAACTAACTATATATGGAATTTCAATGGTTTTGTGTGAGTAAAATAAGGTTTTTTAAATGCTAATTCCTAACTATATATGGTCTATAACCTATGGTTTTTTCAGTGAATTTTCAAGGTTTTGTAAATGCTAATTCCTAACTATATATGGTCTATAACCTATGGTTTTTTCAGTGAATTTCAATGGTTTTTTAATAGCAAATATCATAAGCTGTCGATTGTCAAGTACGTGGTAAGAAAAAAAATGTTCATGTTTATGCACACTGATCTGCTTTGAATGCTGCCCCCCCCCCTCATTTCTATTAGGAGTACTCTCTCTTTGCAGATTGTGAAGGGTAGTTAACGCAGGCCTTTGCCCCGTTGTAATCCGTCGTGCCTGCTTCTCTCTCCATTTGATTGATTGTTATCCAAGCATTTACTGTTTTAGAATTGGTTCTCTTTGGTTCATGCTCTATTTACAAACAAGCACAGAGTCGCAATACTCTGTTTAGTCTTTGCAGATAGCGAAAAATCGTGTAAAAAAACAAAAGGAATCGAGCAAAATCAGTAGGCCACTAATGGGATCTCTTTTTGACCTCGCTAAAATAGAAACATTAGGAACAACCCCTCATGACAAATACGAAACTAGTGAGATGAACTGAACTCCACACCATGATGGCTGCAAGACAGCTCGGCTCCACCACCCACCCCGCCCAAAATAACGATAAACTCTATGCAAATATTACAAATATATACAACACACCAGCAAAGTAACAGGGTAAAACATTTTATTAAATAACTATTTACATAACTATTTTATACTTTTTGTTGCCCGATCCGGCTAGCTCAATCGATCGAGCATGAAACTCATGCACTCTGATGGTTCAAAGTTTTGAGGAGTGCTTGTAACACTGTCTGAAGCCTATTTGCACTTGCTTCAGCTTCACTATTCTCAAAGTAAGTGGGGGCTGTTTGAGGACGTGACTGCATTTGTAAACAATGTGATGCGGTGCCACCCTGAACCGCTTGACGGAGGCCCCCGAGGGACGGTGTCATGGCGCGGACTCGGAGGGGGCGCTTGGCTCCGGCCCCCTCCCCAAGTCGTGTTCTCCTGGTGTGGCCTGAGATCGCCCCCGACATAGGTGGCCGGCTCCCGGGATCAAGCGGAACTTTTTGCCTTTTGGTAACTCTTCCATTCTTGACCTTGTCCCACAATCCGTTTCACCTAAAGACACGCTGTAGTGGGGCGCCCCTTTACCATTTCAGTTGCCATTCCGCCCGCTTTTGCTACACTGTGCCTCTTCCGCTATTCAGCTGTTTACCGCCCGCTCTTTCGACCACAGCGTCTCGCTCACCGTGTAGTTGAGTTGCTCCCGCTCTTGCGGTGCAGCGATAGGCGGCTGCCACAGGACTCTCAAAATGGCGGCCGGCTCTTCAGATTTGGGCGTGGTCCACTAAAATGGCCCTGCGACACCTTGGAACTCGGACGCTTGTCTGCTGGAGCTTGGGCTCCATTCTCGAAAGCGTCCCCTCAGCCTTGAAGATTCTACAAAAGTCTTGGGGGCCCCCGACTCCCGCAGGCTTCTGGTGGGGAGCGGCTAGCATGATTGCTCGTGGAATGGCCACGACGGAGCTACGAAATGGTGGTGCTCTCATGCTAACGCCAGCTTCAGTCTGAAACATCCAGAAACACTGTAGACTACCAATTCGATCAGTTCCGGTAGCGCCCCAACGTGACCCGGTAAAGAAGAACTTGCCCTCCCCTCTTTGACTGATGGTTCTTGTTGCCTGTCCCTTCTGTTGTCATTTAACAGAACTATTTAGCCTGCTGAAAGGGGTTGTGTTCCGACCGCTGGTTGGTGGAGACATTTTGACTATATTCTGGACCTGCGTTGTCGCGTAATGCGTCATATGACGCGCCGCGTTAGCGCATCCGGAAGTGATCCTGGGCGCGGCGCGCAGCGCGTAACGTAAGCATAACAGGTCATGTGACTTGTTAATAAAACTTTTTTTTGGTTCATTTTACTTTTCTTATTCTAATGATGAAAGGCTTGGTCATATGACCTAAAAATTACGCTTTTTATTACTTTCGAACATTATTTTTTCTTAAACATATGTTATAATGTTCCAGGCTAATGTACTTTCCCGGAAAATTTACAACTGTCCTGCAAGTAAAATATATTCCTTTTTCGAGAAAAAGGGCGTTTCTTCGTCCCATGACGGAGCCGTTGAGCAAAAGAGGGTCGGCCTGCTGTCTTAGTCGCCGATACGCCTGAATATCAGATTCTTATCAATCACTTTATGTTGCAGGAGTAGAAAACACAACAGCCCTTGACCATTTATCTTTACTGCGTTCCTGCGTATTATACCTTTTACCCTTCATGTAATTGGACTGCTTTATTTCACTTGCCTTTTACTGATTCTAAAACAGTGACTATTATTAAAAACTTTACCAATGTAAATACTACTACCATGTTTTCTTTTAAAAACCTTTATTGTGAAAATGTCAGTATACAAATACGGGCCTATAACCACGTGGGCCGGCCACGGAGCAAACTGTAATCGTATATGATGAGTAGACATTTACACTGTAGAGGAACGTAACGGGCGGGCCATTAGGTTGCAAGAACTAAGGTGTCTAACAGTTGCGGAATCGGTGGACGTACATTTTATAATTAAAATACGACAGAGCCAGTTACAATAAAATTATCTAGATATACATTTGCGGGCAAGTACCATGGGTGAAGTTAATTCGAACTTTCAATAGTACAGTAATCAATAACACATCAGAACTTAATATCAATAGGGATGTCGAAATATTCAATAAATTCTCGTCCCCGCCCGCCATGTGCTTCAAAACTGCATACGTATCTCGTGATTTCAAGGTTCTGCAACCAGTACACAACAAGGAGTTACGAGTCCCATTTATTCCGGCGCCATTTTAGGCGAGGACGGGCAGGTCCAGGATATAGTCAAAATGTCTCTACCAACCATCGACTATGATGATGTTCATATGCTGTATTTATTAGAGTAACACTCATCTGTCCACATGAAATTAATTTGCCACAATCTAAACATGTCATTTTAATCTTTCCAAAGTTCTTCTAAATATTTGGGACCGTTTCCCTTGCCTCTGATGCTGTCAGTGCCACTTCTTTGGTGAATGTACTGGCAGGTCGGGGGTTCTCCTCCAAATGTCTCTTTTATGCAGCACTATAATTAATCGGTGCCACCTCTCCATATGACGATGCATGGTATAGTTACCATAACTATATTTTTTTTCGGTTCCTCTGGAGAGTACATCGTGGCAGATGAAGCGTGTAACATACCGGGCATTTACCTTTTTTGCATGTAGAGGAAAGGAAAATAAATTTGAGCGTCCGAGTTCTAAGGTGTCCCAGGGCCATTTTAGTGGACCAGGCCCAAATCCAAAGAACAGGCCGCCATTTTGAGAGTCCTGTTGCAGCCGCCTGTCGCTGTAGCATCAAGAGCGGCCGAAACTCAGCTGAATGGCAACTGAAACGGTAAAGGGGCGCCCCACTACAGCAGACGAGCCTCCACCTGGGAAGGCCCGTTCACGCCGCCTCCCCCCCCCCCTTCGGACACCCCACGCCGTTATTCGGAGCAGGATTGTAGGATGGCCACACCAGTGCAGCAACTTGCTAGACACCACCTCGGTGCCAACCGAATCTCAGCGCCTTGTGGTGTCTTCTATTCAGAAAATATTGTTGTGCTGCCTTCGACCTATTCGCCGCAAGTGCGCACGCAACTCAGCTGCATAGCGAGTGAAACACCAAGGGGCGCCCCACTGCAGCCGAGGAACCTTCATCTTGGGGGCAACGCACAGCATCACATTGCTTTCCAATGCAGTCAGATCCTCAAACAACCCCCACTGACTGACGCGAACTCACAGGCCAACGGAGCGCCCCACGCCGACTTTCGACGCAGCATTGTAGGATGGCCACACCAGTGCGACAACTTGCAAGACACCACCTCGGTGCCATCCGGATCTTGGCGCGTTGCGCTGCCTTTGGCCCTATTCGCACATCGGTCCGCTACTGACGCCACCTCACAGGCCAACGGGGCGCCCCACGCCGACTTTCAGCATTGTAGGATGGCCACACCAGTGCGGCAACTTGCTAGACACCACCTCGGAGCCATCCGGATCTTGGCGCGTTGTGCTGCCTTCGGCCTATTCGCACATCGGTCCGCTACTGACGCCACCTCACAGGCCAACGGGGCGCCCCACGCCGACTTTCAGCATTGTAGGATGGCCACACCAGTGCGGCAACTTGCTAGACACCACCTCGGTGCCATCCGGATCTTGGCGCGTTGTGCTGCCTTCGGCCTATTCGCACATCGGTCCGCTACTGACGCCGCCTCACGTGCCAACGGATTTTCTACGCTTTTTATACCCTATGCCGCATAACAGGTCATGTGACTTGTTTGTAAAACTTTTCATTGGTTCATTTTACTTTTGGTTTCCTAATGATGGAAGGCTTGATCATATGACCTAAAAATAACACTTTTCATTGGATGAAAACTTTTTTTTTTCCCAAACGATGAAAGCCCCACCTTGTTTCTGGATGTTTCAGACTGAAGCTGGCGTTAGCATGAGAGCACCACCATCTCGTCGCTCCGTTGTGGTCATTCCGCGAGCAATCATGGCAGCCGCTCCCCACCGGAAGCCTGCAGGAGTCGGGGGCCCCCAAGACTTTTGTAGAATCCTCAAGGCTGAGGGGACGCTTTCGAGAATGGGGTCCAAGACCTAGCAGACAAGCGTCCGATTTCCAAGGTGTCCCAGGGCCATTTCAGTGGACCAGGCCCAAAAAGGAAAGAGCCTGCCGCCATTTTGAGAGTCCTGTGGCAGCCGCCTATCGCTGCACCGCAAGAGTGGGCGCAACTCAGCTGAATGGCGGATTTTGACACAGTGGACCAAAAGCGGACGGAATGGCAACTGAAACGGTAAAGGGGCGCCCCACTACAGCAGACGAGCCTCCACCTGGGGAGGCCCGTTCACGCCGCCTCACCCCACCCCCCCCCTCCCGGGGCACCCCACGCCGTTATTCAGAGGGCGGCAACTTACTGGACATGACCTTGGTGCCATCCACATTTCAGCGCGTTCTGCTGCCTTGGAACTATTCGCACAACAGACCGCTACTGACGACCCACCCCCCGGGACGCCCCACGCCGGATACCCAAATCAGTGCGGCACCCAGGCAACATCACCTGGGTGCCGTCCAGAAATCAGGACGTTGTGCTGCCTTGGGACTATTCGCACAACCGACCGCTACTGACCATTGTTCCTTCTTTTTCCCTAAAAATGTTTAAATGTTTTTACTGTTTTTGTTTTGTTGTATATATTTATAAGTTATTAAAGTTTTATAATCCTACTACTTTGTTGGAGTGCTATATATTTTTAATGTGACACATAATTGTAAAAACTTTGATGTACAAAGAGTCATCCCTGGAATCTTCCGCTTCAGGCTCGGTCCCCTCCCCAATCACAATACAGGATGGTTTTCAGATAGTAGGAACGTGTGTGGTGTGACAGATCTCATCGGGTGTGGGCCTTGATCTACTATAACTCCTTTGAAGAGGGGTGATTCTTTACAGCTGGGGCCATAAACTACATCTGCAGGGCTAGCTGATAGCCTGGGACCGGCCTGGACAATCGGACACAGAGGAAGAGGAGTGTCAGAGGGTGCGGTAGTGAATAGGGCGAAAAGGAGGTGTCAGGCGGGCACAGGGTGTGATTCTCAGGGAAGAGCAGCGCAGATGGGGGGAGGTTTATTGCCCATGCATAAGACAGAGAGCGGGGGTGACCAGTGCCTGGGGGAGATGCTTGCGAGGGTGGGGAGCCATGCTAAGGATCGACAGCGTGCAGAGAGTGGGTCTGGTCAAGGCATCTAAAATGGCTGCCGTGCACGACAAAAGTGTGGCATTTGAAAAAAGGCAAGATGGCGCGGACAATGTTTTTCAACACTTCCTGATTTCCTTCGAATCGAACGTTAACAGACGTTATCTCTCCCACACTACCGGTCCCCCTGGGCTTAAACGCCGAGATGGTAGGGACTGCATCCCGTGGAGATAGGCCGAGACGTCACTCAGCAGAAAAAAAAGAAAAAAAAAAGTCTATAAACATACAATAAGTTAAAAGTCAATCATTCTTGTTTCCTTGTAGTACGCTCCCCAGTCCGCTTCCCGTTACGCGAACCGGGCGCACCCCACCAAAAAAAAAGATTTTTTTTTTTGGGCCCGCGGGGCCCTTTTAAAACCTCCACATCAAACCTAGGGGGTCAGGGAGGATCTACTATGCCCCCTTATGGTCATTTGCCCCTTCGCTTTGGCCTCCTCTTGTCTCTCGATCCTACCGAGAGACAAGATGGCGGCCGCTACGGACTGTTTGGTATGTTTACAGACACCGGAGAGCCAATCAGCTTCGCTTCGCAAAGCTCCGTAACGCGAAAAGTACGCGAAGCGGAGCGCTGCCCGGAGCGCTGTTACAGATATATATCTTTTTTTGAACGTTAATTTCTCAAAATCCACTGGAGCACATATATTGAGACCTAGCAAAGGCACATCGGGCTACCAGTCCCTACAATTTTGCCAACTTTCGTGCAAATCCCTTCAGCCGTTCGATTATTATTATTTTTTTTTTTTTTGCCCCGCGGGGCCCTTTTAAAACCTCCACATCAAACCTAGGGGGTCAGGGAGGATCTACTATGCCCCCTTATGGTCATTTGCCCCTTCGCTTTGGCCTCCTCTTGTCTCTCGATCCTACCGAGAGACAAGATGGCGGCCGCTACGGACTGTTTGGAATGTTTACAGACGCCGGAGAACCAATCAGCTTCGCTTCACAAAGCTCCGTAACGCGAAAAGTACGCGAAGCGGAGCGCTGCCCGGAGCGCTGTTACAGATATATATCTTTTTTTGAACGTTAATTTCTCAAAATCCACTAGAGCACATATATTGAGACCTAGCAAAGGCACATCGGGCTACCAGTCCCTACAATTTTGCCAAGTTTCGTGCAAATCCATTCAGCCGTTCGGGCTAAAAGTGAGGCCAACCGCCCTATGGAAATTAACATGGGAAAAACGCGTTTTGGGACCCCCCTTTTTTCTCGGCCCCCCCCTTGACGAAACCCCCCCAAATTTTCAGGGGCTGCTCAGAAACAAAATGTGCCATTTTCCTGAAAATTTCAGCCAATTCCGTCCACAAACGCCAAAGTTATTAGACATAGAATTTTCAAAAATCCCATAGAGAAAAAATCCTAACTATATATACCTACTGGCGACCGCCAGTAGGTAATATATATATATATATATTTCAAACACATGCTCAGAAGCAGCAAACAAAAGAGGGAGAAGTTGGCAGACGTCTGGATTATAGGACACCTTAAAGTTCTATGTTCTATTTCTATTGTTTGGTGTTTTTGGTTCTGTTCTAAGGTTCTTTGAAGTGTTTGGTGCTCAGAAGTGGTAAATAAAAGTATTATGCAAAAATGCTATCCTCCTGTCTTGCCATAAAATTGATTTTTTATCTACAGTGGATGCCCTTATACTGAGTGCTTTTATCTGTGTAGTATTTTAATTACAACTATTATGCAAAATTACTGATTTAACATGAAGTTGAAAATTATTTCTACAAAAACTGAGAGTTATGGCCCATATAACAGGAGACCTTCTCTGGTCACCTGACAACTAACCTTAGAATACTGGTCAGCCCACTCCCCATGTCCCCAGGAAAAAAATTGCTAATTATCTCTGTGGGTCCACAGATAGTGGACATGGTAAAGGGCCTATTCAGGCATGGCCTTAGTTTTGTCAAGACAGGGGTGTGCCTGTATGTGTGTGGTGCTTGTATAGCAGGAGCATATCTGAAAAGTAACAGAAAGCTTTAGAGGCTGAAAGACAAAGAAACAGTACACACAAGTAATGGGGCCATGTAGTAAAGCATCTCCTGCTGTCTCTAGGTGATCACTTGCAGACACTGGAGAATCCAACATTATATTTTCTCTATCTGAAATATAGAAACTACATGACCCATCATTCAAGTTTCATGGCTAGCTGATTGTGCATGAATGTTTTAAATCTAAGGCTCTGTACATATGCACAGGGCTGTCCACAAACATTGACCAACTTTTCTGCGTGAGAAAATGACCCACTCGAGATTCGCTCAAGAAATTTGGGGGCATAATTATTAAACTGTCATGCAGCGTGATGCAGCAAGCCACCTTGCTGTGCTGCATTAAAGGGAAAATCAAAACCAAAGGGGATGCTGGACGGAGTGTTGAACATTGCAAGCACTCACCCCCAGTCATCTGATTTGAGTTTAATCCATCATCATTCTTTAGCCCACTCCGCCACCCCAGTTCAGACATGGCCATATGCAAATAAGTCTGACCCTGTGCCTCATGGGAACAGTCCAGCCCGAACTGCCAAGCCATGTCTTCCCTGGACTGGAAACAAGCATCCTGGGACCGGTTTCGGGTTCATAACCCTCATCAGCCAGGCTATCCTGAATCCAGTGGCAATGTGAGCAAGGGACCCACGTCTGTACATCATCCCCTTTGGTATTACTTTGTTCGCCCTTAGTTGGCAGGGTATGCCCAGACATGGGTCCCTTGCTCACTATGCCACTGGATTCAAGATAGCCTGGCTGATGAGGGTTATGAACCCGAAACCAGTCCCAGGATGCTTGTTTCCGGTCCAGGGAAGACATGGCTTGGCAGTTTGGCGCTGAACTGTTCCCAAGAGACACAGGGTCAAACTGATTTTCATATGGCCCCGTCTGAACTGGGGTGGTGGAGTGAGCTAAAGAATGATGATGGATTAAACCCAGATCAGTTGATTGGGGGTGTGCTTGATTTGCTCAAGCGCTCTTTACCATACTTCCATTGGTATGCGCTTTATTACACTCTGTCCATCATCCCCTTTGGTATCGCTTTGTTCGCCCTTAGTTGGCAGGGTATGCCCAGACGTGGGTCCCTTACTCACTTTGCCCCTGGATTCAAGATAGCCTGGCTGATGAGAGTTATGAACCTTAAACCGGTCTCAGGATGCTTGTTTCCGGTTCAGGGAAGACATGGCTTGGCAGTTCGGAGCTGGACTATTTCCATGAGGCAAAGGGTCAGACTGACTTGCATATGGCCATGTCTGAACTGGGGTGGTGGAGGGAGCTAAAGAATGATGATGGATTAAACCCAGATCAGTTGACTGGGGGTGAGTGTTTGATTTGCTCAAGCACTCAGTCCTTCATCCCCTTTGGTATTGCATTAAAGGGAAAGGCAGGAATGCCTCATATTTAACATTATACAGCACATTTGTGTCCTTTGAGTCAATGCCAGCCCGACTCATTCGGACTCGTCATATTGAAACTGGTCTAGTATCATCCTAAAATTTGCCTGCTCAACTATAGGAGTTGTTTCCTGCTTCCTTGTGTAGTGCGTACACACCTAGGGTTATTTGTTTGCGCTCTAAAAATTCCTATAACATAACATAAATTTCCTTGCGCTGGTGCACAATGTGCTTCATAGCTCTGATGCAGGCACCCTTGCTTCTTATTGCAAGGGTATCTGCATTGAAGGGAGGATTGTTTTTGTGCAGGAAGGGACATCTCCGTGCTAAAAAAAAATGCTGAGAGGCATTTTACACTTCCTTAGTATGCTGCAGAATCCATGGATATTTCCCCTGGTTGCACCTCCACCTCACCTGAGTAGGCAAAGCATTTTGATGGTTACTCTGGTCTTCCATTAATGATAAATCTTGAAATTAGCTAAAACCCATGGATGGATGCATGGAAACACCCACCTCCACCCATAGAACGCCTCCCTGGTACAGAGTAACGCAAAGCAGCGATCTGTGCTGCATTGCAATACTCTAGATTTATCGAGCCATGCAGGCCACACAAGGTGGCCTCGCGTGGCTTGATCAATCTGATTTAGTAGTTGTGTCACTCTTGCACCCCCTTGCGGGCGCAAGGGCCACACAACTCAATGATAAGCATGCCAGTTGGTCTTTATAACAAGGCCCTCATTTATATGAGGCTCTTGAAGAAACGGTGTC
This sequence comes from Lissotriton helveticus, assembly GCF_964261635.1. NCBI lineage: Eukaryota > Metazoa > Chordata > Amphibia > Caudata > Salamandridae > Lissotriton > Lissotriton helveticus. The sequence goes on along the minus strand of NC_136065.1, from coordinate 592,146,156 downwards.
GGGCAGTCATTCATTCACTGTTCAGGTCCCAATCCTATGGAACAAAGCTCCTTTCCACAGTTAGATGAATTGATAACCACTTTGAACTCCTAACTGCTTTCAAGGTCCAAACCCTTTCATTGTAGGTACATGGCTTGGAGTAGGTGAATATAGCACCTTAAATCGCATGTGTTTACAACACGTGTGATTACAACGCAGTTGTTATAATGATCGCGTTGTTACATCGCGGTACATTACAACGCAAGTCGTTACATCGACTTGCTATAGGGGGCGCGCTGGGCTTAGGAATAGTACAATTACTATTCCAACTCCAGTGTGTGCAACAGTAGGGAAGGTGTTGGAATAGTAAATTATACTATTCCTTCGGTTAGTGCGCCCCCTACAGCAAGTCGATGTAACAACTTGCGTTGTAATGTACTGCGATGCAACTACCCGGTCATTATTACACCTGCATTGTAATCGCATGCGTGGTAATGCACCCAATGTAATGGCTATTTCCCGGAGTACTTTTTTTATGCTTTCATTGTTTAATTGCAGTGTCAATGGTACACAGCTTTACTTCCAAGCCTTGGTGATTTAAGCCTCATATCTGTGGGGAAGTGTGGCTCAATGGTTAGAGCGGCAGACCCTGATGCAGAGGTCTGGCCCGAGACCAGGGTTCAATTCCTGCCTCGGCGGGTCTTGGGCTCAATTTCCTCGGACCTGATAATTCTCATCTCGGTGCTTATTCTAATCATGGTCCCACTCTGCAACTCTGGGCAATAGTTTGCTTAATCTCCACAACGGCCCCAACAGAGCTAGGGTACCTGGCTTCACCTTGGGGGTGCCCAGGAGTGGGCACTTCACTGGGAAAAGCCAGGAAGGGTTCCACAGCAGTATGCGTAAAATCACCTTGAGACCCCTTCGGGGGTGATTCGTGCACTATACAAGTACTACATTTACATTTACAATCCAACACACTGATAAGCAATGTTAGGGTATCCTCCGTGTCAGCGGATGTGAATGTTTGCCAACCACTGAATACAGGGGGGTTGTTAGGCATTGCTTCATGGTAGATGGTTGTGCTAAGCCTTTAGGGTGCAGTAGCAGACACAGTGGGGGGCCAGAGTGGGACCCCAAGACACAGGTGAGCAGGCTGCGCCCCCAGAAGCGCCACGAGCTGCTGCTGCGCCTCCAGCGCCCATTAAAAGCTTTGTCTCTGCTCTGCGGATTAGCCCTCCATCCATCTTGAAGCTCGTGAATCACTTTAAACCATCAATAAGGCCCGGATCCCAGCGGAGCCGTAATCCTTCAGCAAACCAAAATGTTAGTAAATTTCGGAGCAGAGGGAATATCCGCCCGCCTCTCACTGGATGAGAAATGGCCCTCCCAGCCGCCCTCCCCCTAATGCAGCTTCCGCCGTATTGTTTACCGATGCATTTTCCCTCTGAGCACTTTTAATGTGATAAATTTCATGGGCTTTCTGCATTTTCATTTTTGAAGAGAGGTCTCGCTTTGATTATGAGTCAGCTAAAAGCTCCCGCAGTCGCCATGTTTACTAGTCCATGTGTCTCTGTGCGCGTGTCCGAGACTCTCTGGGCCTCTTTGTAGGTGAATCTTTCAGCTTGAGCAAGTCTCTCTCTCTCTCTCTCTCTCTCTCTCTCTCTCTCTCTCTCTCTCTCTCTCTCTCTCTCTCTCTCTCTCTCTCTCTCTCTCTCTCTCTCTCTCTCTCTCTCTCTCTCTCTCTCTCTCTCTCTCTCTCTCGGAGAAAATGGGCAATCTTCAATTGTCATCCTGCAAAATATTCTTCCACCAGACCAGCCTGTCGATGTCAGCGAAACCTCTTTTCAGCTGTGATAAATTGGGAGTTACTGTCGGGCAATACTTAATTTGTGCCAGTGGATGCCGGTGGTGGGCACTGGCACTCGCTTTTTGGGGACCAGGACCTATTTTTAACTCTTGACACAAGCCCATCTAGTGGAACATCTACTCACCTTCAAAGATGATTACTTAAACCACTTTATCTTTCGCGGGGAGGTGTGCGTGCGCAGATAATATATATATACTTTTTTAACGTAACTGAAGACGAACACAGTGTCCTCCTCACTGGACTTCTTCTTTCTTCGACTGGAGCCTGGCCACCAGCAAACTCCCTTGACCAATCCTGGCACTGCTCTCATGCAGCATGAGAGCAGCACCCTTATTGGCGTTTGCAGCCTCACTCAGCACTCTATAGTGCTCTGGAGGCCTGCACTTGCTCTAATTCAACTGTCTTAAGACAGCTGGGTTAGAGATGTTTAAAGTGTGCTTGTGTGGCTGGCCATAGCAAGACGGCCAGCCAATAAGACATGCACACTTTAAATTGTGCACAGCTAGCCCGCCCTCCTCTCTGCTGCTGTCACTCAGCAGCCACTACACCCTCCCCTTCCAGACGCTCTGTTCAGGACAGGAGATGAAAAATAAAATCTTAATGAATTACCATTTTATTTTCCATCTCTAGGGCTTTGAAGGTAATTTAAGTGGGGCAACGCTCCTCTGCTCCAACGGAAGAGCAAACCCTGGATGTATACTTGAGGTTCAGATTCTCTAAGTCTTTATGATTGTGTTCTCTGATTTTATTAGAAAACTAGCAGCCCGCCCCGGCGTTGCCCGGGGGAGAAGGGGGCTGAGGGCAGCATTTTAAGGCTCTGTGCACGCCCGCACCGACATTGCCCAGACCACATCCCTCCCGCCTCGCCATAGCCCAGCCTGCCTCCCGCCTCCCGCCTCCAGCCCCGAAATTGCCCAGCCCGCCTCCTGCCTCCCGCCTCGTGCCTCGATCCTCCCGCCCGCCTCCCGCCTCCCGCCGCCCGCCTCCAGCCTGCCTTTGCCTTACCTGAGCCGCCCGCAACGGACTTCACTGCCACTCCTCGCCGCCGCTTACCTGAGCCGCCGCCCACTCGGTACTCCACCGCCACTCCTCGCCGCACGTCACCGCTCCTCTCCGCATATCGTCATTACGTCTAGGTCGCGGTCAGCGCTACGTCGCGGCCGGCGCTTGTTTTTAGGGGACTACCTTGTTTACAAAATTAAATTTTTTGATTTACGTTTTTTAAAAATGTAATGTCGCCTATGTCCGTCTACACACCCTGAGGATTCCAACAATGTATTGGGTGTGTGGATTGGCGCTGTGGTTCCAGAGTTTACCTGGCCAAAAGGTGCAAGTTCTCTCTTTATAATAGTAGTATAGATTATTTCAAGAAACTCTGTGCAGAACATAAGTGTTCTATATTAATGTGATTTTGCTCTTGTTTTAATCGTCTTCTACACATTTGATTTTGCAACAGTGCAAAGTGCTCAGATGTTGACATGACGAGGTCCATGCTATTAAAACCTAACAAATATGAATAAATATAATAGCAATGAGAAAGGAAGTGCACTATGGTGAAATAAAGAGACATGAGGTGAAATCAAGACTAGGCTGTCTTGGTAGTGTGCAGACTTGCCTGCGGTCTCCTCTCCTAAGAAATAATTTATGCCCCAGCACTTTGTCGCTCATGTTTCTCTTCCTTTTTAAAATATGCCAAGGAAGTTCTTTGACAAGAACATATTTGTTCAGCAAAAAGGCATTCTGCGAAATTAATTGCAATTTATGGTGTCTTCAGGCTATGATCAGTGCTTAATTTGAGCCAGTGGTTTCCGATGCGCGGCACTGGCAATAAATTGTGAACACCAGCAGTTATGTCAGACTGCCACATGGTGGTACTGTATGTGTAATGTAGAGAAAAGCAGAACAACAGTTGTTTATGAATATACATCAAAACAATTAATTCCTGCCACCCAAGACATTCTTATTTGGGGGAATGGAATAGTCAGAGTTATCACGCTTCTAGGAGTGTTATGGATAATAGTTGCATAGGTATTGCCCTTGGCAGAGCTGGAAGGGGCAATAGGCAGTTAAAGCCGCAGTGGCACCGGACGAGGGCCTGTGCACATATTTTATTACAAATTATGCCTGGCTTTGATCAGCGAGTGAGTGCGACATTTTGCATAACAGGAGCGTTTTTCTTTATGCATTTTAATATTACGCCGTTGACACCCAACTGGTAGTGTCTCTTGCACAATCAGATGAGACAGCAGCCAGTAACATTTCGGCATGCTTACAAGAAGTAGCTGCCTGGATGGCTGAAAACTGTCTGAAACTAAACGGAAGCAAGACGGAGGAGCTGATTGTGGGGAAATCACCTTCAGTGTGGACATCGGCGTGGTGGCCGCCTGTGTTGGGGCCTCAACCCACTCCCAGCACACAAGTCAGAAATTTGGGAATCTGGCTAGATAGTAAAATCTCCTTTGAGTACCACACAAGGCGAGTGGCAGGCCTGTGTTTTGGTATTTTCAGGAGCATGAGGAAGACACTTGATCTACTCTCCACGATGGCCAGGAAAACCCTTGTCCACGCTCTCATTACATCTAGGCTGGACTATGGGAATGCCCTGTATCTGGGAGCTAACATCAGATATATTACTCGGCTACAGCGTATACAAAACGCAGCTGCCTGTCTGGTCTTGACGCTGCCCAAAAGAGCATCATCCAAGAAAGGCCTAGAATTACTACACTGGCTACCGATCAAGGAACGGGTGTTGTTCAAAACCCTGTCGATCAGTCATCGTATTATTCAAGGGAAAGGGCCCACTTACCTTCTTGATCTGCTTACCCCCTATACTCCTGTACGCCAACTGAGATCTAGTGGTGTAGGGCTGGTTAAGGTTCCCAAGATCAGAAGAGCTCGGATGGGTGGGCGATCTTTCCGTGTGCAGGCAGCTCAACACTGGAATAGACTCCCATCTAGTCTGCGACTGGAGACCTCAGAATTGGTGTTTCGGAAACTACTGAAAACGTATCTCTTCCCCTCAGGGTAGAGGGGGGTGGTGCTCCTCTGTGAAGGTACATAGAGAGGGACTTGTCAGTTTTAACTGTTGCTAGCCGCATCATAGCGCGGGGACACACTGGCCTTAGTATAACCAGGCGCTTTAAAAATGTTCTAAATATTAATAATATATTTGATATTCTGTAAAAGCAGTAGTTGTTCCTATTATTCTGATAACTTCTCAATAACTTTCAAGATAGTCACTCTATAAAACACCTGTTAATGCCTCAAATTATCAAGCATTGTGACATTAGAGCTCGCTGAGTTACAATGCACTGACATTAGAGCTCGTGGGGTTACAATTAGGGATGGGCGAAGAATTCCGGTCCGCTGGTGGAGTTTGCGGACTTTGTCCACTCCACACTCCTTATGGGGTGTGGAGTTACAAAAAACTCCGTGAAGTGACGCGGAGCAGAGTTTTTTTCCTCGAGCAGCTTGCCAAATGTAAATTGGTGAGTGCCTGAAAAAAAAATAACGCACTAGACCTCGTCCTGTAGAGATTTCTCGTCACGGATGGTCGTGGCAGGTCGCGACCACTCGCATTGAGAAATCTGCCATTCACGTTGAGGAAGCTGCCGCTGAGTGGAACATCTACTCGAGCGGCCGAAATCACCAGCCCTCTGGCGCGACACATAGTGCAGTCCGCGCTGATTTTACAGTACAAGACAAACTCTTGGCACTAAAAATCAATGCAAACATACTCTGCCGCTGGTGGAACTCCGCAGAGCGTGGCTGAGTTTTTCTGGCACTTTGCGAAGTTCTGTGGAATAAAACTCGGAGAACTCCACCCAGGCTTAGTTACAATGCACTGAAAGATCAGAGCTTGCTGATTTACAATGCAATGTGAGATTAGAGCTCGCTGAGTTACAATGCACTGTAATATTAGAGCTTGCTGATTTACAATGCACTGTGAGATTAAAACTCGCTGAGTTACAATGCAGAGTGAGATTAGAGCTCGCTCAGTTACAATGCACTGTAAAATTAGAGGTCGCTCAGTTACAATGCACTGTGAGATTAGAACTCGCTCATTTACAGTGCACTGTAAGATTAGAGCTCGCTCAGTTACAATGCACTGCAAGATTAGAGGTCACTCAGTTACAATGCACTATGACATTAGAGCTCGCTGAGATACAATGCACTGTAAGATTAGAGCTTGCTCAGTTACGATGCACTGAGCTCACTGAGATACAATGCACTGTGAGATTAGAGCTCGCTGAGTTACAATGCAATGTGAGATTAGAGCTCGCTGAGTTACAATGTAATTTAAGATTAGAGCTTGATCAGTTACAATGCACTGTAAGATTAGAGCTTGCTCAGTTACAATGCACTGTGAGATTGCAGCTCGCTGATTTACAATGCACTGTGAGATTAAAACTTGTTGAGTTACAATGCACAGTGAGATTAGAGCTCGCTCAGTTACAATGCACTGTAAGATTAGAGGTCGCTCAGTTACAATGCACTGTAAGATTAGAGGTCACTCAGTTACAATGCACTGGGACATTAGAGCTGCTGAGTTACAATGCACTGTGAGAATACAGCTTGCTGAGTTACAATGCACTGTAAGATTAGAAGTCGCTCCATTACAATGCACTGTGAGATTAAAGCTCGCTGTGTTACAATCCACTGAGAGATTAGGGCTTGTTGAGTTACAATGCACTGTGAGATTAGAGCTCACTGAGTTACAATGCACAGTAAGATTAGAGCTCGCTGAGTTACAATGCACTGCAAGATTAGAGTTCACTGAGTTACAATGCACTGTGAGATTAGAGCTCGCTCAGTTACAATGCACTGTAAAATTAGAGCTCACTCAGTTACAATGCACTGTAAGATTAGAGGTCGCTCAGTTACAATGCACTGTAAAATTGGAACTCGCTCAGTTACAGTGCACTGTAAAATTAGAGCTCATTGTGTTACAATGCCCTTTAAGATTAGAGCTCGCTCATTTACAATGCACTGTAAAATTAGAGCTCGCTCATTTACAATCCGTTGTGAGATTACAGCTCATTGAGTTACAATGTACGCTCAGTTACAATCGCTCAGTTACAATGCCCTGTAAAATTAGAGCCCGCTCAGTTACAATGTACTGTAAGATTAGAGCTCGCTCAGTTACAATGTACTGTAAAATTAGAATTTGTTGAGTTACAATGCACTTTGAGATTAGAGCTAGCTCAGTTACAATGTACTGTAAAATTAGAGCTTGCTTAGTTACAATGCACTATAAAATTAGAGCTGAAAGTGTTACTATGCACTGTGAGATTAGAGCCAGATGAGTTTCTATGCACTGTAAAATTAGAGCTTGCTTAGATACAAAACACTGTGAGATTAGAGCTGAAAGTGTTACTATGCACTGTGAGACTAGAGCTTGTTCAGTGACAATGTACTGTGAGAATAGAGCTTGCTGAGAAACAATGCACTGAGCTCGCTGAATTACAATGTACTGTAAAATTAGAGCTCGCTCAGTTACAATGCACTGTAAAATTTGAGCTTTCTTTGTTACAATGCACTGTGAGATTAGAGGTGAAAGTGTTACTATGCACTATGAGATTAGAGCCAGATGAGTTTCTATGCACTGTAAAATTAGAGCTTGCTTAGTTGCAAAACACTGTGAGATTAGAGCTGAAAGTGTTACTATGCACTGTGAGATTAGAGATGGATGAGTTTCTGTGCACCGTAAAATCAGACCTTGTTGAGTTACAATGGACTGTGATATTAGAGCTGAAAGTGTTACTATGCACTATGAGATTAGAGCCAGATAGTTTCTATGCACTGTAGTATTAGAGCTTGCTTAGTTACAATGCACTGTGAGATTAGAGCTAAAGTGTTACTATGCACTGTGAGATTAGAGCCGGATGAGTTTCTATGCACTGTAAAATTAGAACTTGCTTCGTAACATTGCACTGTGAGATTAGAGCTGAAAGTGTTACCATGCACTGTGAGATTAGAGCTTTATGAGTTTCTATGCACTGTAAAATTAGAGTTTGCTGAGTTACAATGCAGTGTGAGATTAAAACTCGCTGAGTTACAATGCACAGTTAGATTAGAACTTGCTTAGTTACAATGCACGGTGAGATTAGACCTGAAAGTATTACTATTCACTGTGAGATTAGAGCCGGATGAGTTTATATGCACTGTAAGATTAGAGCATGCATAGTTACCTTGCATGGTAAAATTAGATGTAGGAGAGTAGGGTCTGCTATCCTATGGTCACCCCAATTTTTGCTTTTTGCTTCACTGGTTTTCAATTTAATGTGGCTGTGGGCCTGCTAATCAGACCCCCAGCCTGCTGTTCTCTCTCTAAATTCATACACATGTACTATAGGTACATAACCAATTTGGTACTGGACACCTTGTCAGCCCCTATCCAGTGCACACTAGGTGCCAAGGGCATAGGTGCATCCAAGGCCTACCAGGGGCTGCAGCATATCTTTTGCCACCCCTGGCTGGTACTTAAATCGACACAACTGGCTGTTCCCACAGCTGGGGCAAGGTGGTGTACTCACCCCTTACTTAGATGTAGTATACCTATGTCTAAACCTATATCTGGACACATCTATACCTATCAGTCACTCCTATGGCAGGCCTTTACAGCCCTGGAGGCAGAGTGCATGGTTTTATGTGAGATGGTGCTCTAGCATGAGCTGAGCCTGTCTGCAGTGTTGGGACCAATTCCTTAATGCTGTTCCAGTGATACTGCCATACCATATACTCTTAAGTGCATTATAATCCTTACGGTTATTGCAACTCTGGTTTGGCTTTATCAAAACATGTCGTGTTTGGTGTCATACACATTGGAATACTATCCCCCTGCCAGTCCGGGTAATAGGGATAGCATCCCACCCTTCTAGAGGGTGCGTGCATGTTACTTACTGAAAACGCGGTTAATCCTAACCAGAGCCCCAGCATCACAAAATGGATGCTGCTGCCACAGACACATGTCTGGCCTCCTGCTGCTGACTGAAACTCGGCCGAGGACGTCTGGACAAAGGGTTTCCTGTCACAGGGAGGTGTCACACCACCCCAGACAGGAGATAGTGGATTGTAGCAGGGAGGGTTGAAAGAAACTAGACACTGCCTGGGGCGCACAAGGTGTCCCTGGGCAGATTCCAGTCAAACCGGTTCTGGGGCACTCCTGCCCCAGTCTTGGCGCGAAGCTGGACAAAGGGAAAGGGGTGTAACCACCCCCCTCCCAGGTCCCACCCATAGGAGGGACCTAGCAGGTAATCCAGCCCCCAGATTTGGAATATAGGTGGGAGCAGTGCCAATGCACATCAGATTATCCTGACTGAAATTTATGAAACAAAACTCTGGACCCTTCGACATCCCACTCCTCGTGGAAGACTGAAGAATCTCCCTTGTGGTCAAGGAGTGACCACCCTGTGCAAACAGGCACCATCCAGCACTTCGACGTTTGCTTTGTTGCAGTTCCCGCCGGAACTCGAGCAACAGAGATCGACAAGACCCAGCGTGACTGCCTTCTAACAGCCCGATCCACAGTCCCTGCAGAGCTGAGACCCGTGGAGGCGACCTGAAGCGGGGGAGCGGCCATCTTGGAGAAACAACGAAGCGCTTACCGTGCAGCATCCGAGGCCCCCTCGAAGCTGTGCATTGGAGTCTGAGAAGCTCCAGCCTCGAGCAGCTTGTGCACCGAAGCTCACCCGTCCACACTTGACGAGTGCTGCGTGGGGCCCTTTTGCATTTTCCTGCTTGACGCGTTGGTCTGGTTGCTTGCCTGTTGGCTAGTGGCCCCAGTACCGACGAAACCTTAAATTTACACAGCTAGTCTGGTTGCTCCAGACTGGCACTCGCTCCCCTGAAAAGGAGCACCCGGTCAGACCTTGCTGGTCCGAATGGTAAGCCATCTTTGATTCCTGCATGGGTTGCATTTGCCAAGGCCTGTTGACTCTGATCTTAAAGCCGACACCACCGACAGCGAGAGCCTTCATGGGACAGCTCGTGATTCACTCCAAGACATCCTCGGTGCCCCAGAGACCACGTGGCAGCGAAGAGAAGCTACACAACATCAACCTGATTGCGCCCGACATTGCCAGGTTCCTTCCTGGTTCCTTCCTGGTCACTGGCTAGTGACCCAGACTCTGTCCCCTCTGCTTTCAGGTACTCTACAACTTCGATCCACCCTTGGATCGCACCAGACACTTCTCTTCTGGACGCCTGCAGCATCTTCATATCCAGGCACCCTAGATCTTCTTGACGAAACCCGACACACCTTTGCACCTGTGCACCCGCTTTCTGTGGGTGAGGTAACTCTTGAACGCCGGTGCTCCTGTAGTGTTTTACACCTCTAGTGTCTAAGTCTAAAGTTTTGTCCTTCTAGCCCAGTCGGAAGACTCTTAAAACTGTAACTCGATAACTTTTACGCACCATTGACTTTACATTGGTGCATGCCTGTGCTTTCTGCTCTGCACCCGAATCCCGCGGGCTACTTCGCCCTAACTGCTGTTAGTGCATCATAGTCCAAGCGACTCCCAAGGCCCTAGGCCTTACCCCAGATCGATTCGTGATTGTTATACCACTTTATTGATATATGGTTTGAGTGGCCGCTGGCCTCATCCAAAACGTGCAACTTGTCTATGTTAACTGTGCTTTTATTTAAACGCTTGTGCTTCATTGCTCATAAAGAGTAGTGGGGATTATTCTAAGAATAAATACATATATTTTGATAATATATAACTTGTGTGGTGTCCTTTCATTTGATATTACAGGATTGTATATGGTAAAACAGCTCGCTTTACTCGCCCTTTGAAGTTAAGCTTTTAAGGCTGCTTACTCCATGCTACCCCTAGGATAGCTTGTCTATAAGGTTGACTTACAACCACCACCATAAGGGATTGTTTGGACTGATATAAGGTGCCCCCAGAACTGGAGACATCATACATGAGGCCAACTTCTCACATTAGAGCTGAAAGTGTGACTATGCTCTGCGAGATTAGAGCTGGGTGAGTTTCTATGCACTGTAAAATTAGACCTTGCTTAGTTACAATGCTCTGTGAGAGTTGAAAGTTTTACTATGCAGTGCAAGATTAGAGCCGGATGAGTTTCTATGCACTGTAAAATTAGAGCTTGCTTAGTTACAATGCACGGTGAGGTTAGATCTGAAAGTATTACTATGCACTGTGAGATTAGAGCTGGATGAGTTTATATGCACTGTAAAATTAGAGCTTGCTTAGTTACAATGCACGGTGAGGTTAGATCTGAAAGTATTACTATGCACTGTGAGATTAGAGCTGGATGAGTTTATATGCACTGTAAAATTAGAGCTTGCTTAGTTACAATGCACGGTGAGGTTAGATCTGAAAGTATTACTATGCACTGTGAGATTAGAGCTGGATGAGTTTATATGCACTGTAATATTAGAGCTTGCTTAGTTACAATGCACGGTGAGGTTAGATCTGAAAGTGTGACTATGCTCTTCGAGATTAGAGCCGGGTGAGTTTCTATGCACTGTAAAATTAGAGCATGCTTAGTTACCTTGCACGGTAAAATTAGACCTGAAAGTGTGACTATGCTCTTCGAGATTAGAGCCGGGTGAGTTTCTATGCACTGTAATATTAGGGCTTGCTTAGTTACAATGCACTGTGAGATTAGAGCTGAACATTTTACTATGCACTGCGAGATTAGAGCTGTATGAGTTTCTATGCACGGTGACAATGGTGCTGGGTGAGTTCATATAGACTGTGAAAGGAGAGCTGGATAAGTGAACTGCTCTCCCTTTCAACCTCATTAGTGATCAGAGACCCGTAATTGGTGTTTTAAGCACACTTTAAATGATTATTTGTGAAGATGCTCTTTTCTCTTCTTTAACTTAAATTACTCGGTTAACAGCCATTTTTACATCTTTCAGGTGAACGTTGTGACCATAGTTACTGTACAAAATTAAAGTGTATAAGGAGAAATGGGGATGGTCTGGTCTAATTGTGTCTGTATATCTGATAGCGATATTCCTTTATGTGTCCTTATTTGAAATTAAGGTGGAAATTCAACTTTCCTGATTCATATAGTGTTCATGAGGTAAACAACCATCACTATATTTGCGTAAATTTGAGATATCTGTTAAAATTCAAGGAAAGGGGAACTAATTTACCATTGGAAAACCCCACAGCACTGTTCATCATCGCAGCTGCAAAGCCCAAATGACCTACCACAGTCCATCAGAGGCACGGGGGGGGGGGGGTACAAGCCGCAGTCCCAGGTGTGAAGGTACAAGCTCGAGTTGTAGGTGTGAAGGTACAAGCTACAGTCCTAGGTGTGAAGTGACAAGCTTCAGTTCTCAGTGTGAAGGCACAAGCTACAGTCCTAGGTGTGAAGATAAAAGCTGCAGTCCCGGGGGGGGGGGGGAGCTACAAGCCGCAGCCCCAGGTGTGAAGGAACAAGCTAGAGTTGTAGGTGTGAAGGTACAAGCTACAGTCCTAGGTGTGAAGGGACAAGCTACAGTTCTCAGTGTGAAGGCACAAGCTACACTCCTAGGTGTGAAGGTACAAGCTACTGTCCTCTGTGTGAAGGTACAAGCTACAGTCCTATGTGTGAAGGTACAAGCTACAGTCCTAGGTGTGAAGGTACATGCTAAAGTTTTCAGTGTGAAGGCACAAGCTACAGTCCTGGGTGTGGCGGTACCAGCTACAGTCCTAGGTGTGAAAGTACAAGCTGCAGTCCTCAGTGGGAAGGTACAAGCTACAGTCCTCGATGTGAAGGTACAAGCAACAGTCCTAGTTGTGAAAGTACAAGCTACAGTCCTAGGTGTGAAGGTACAAGCTACAGTCCTAGTTGTGAAGGTACAATCTACAGTCCTAGGTATGAAGGTACAAGCTACAGTTCTCGGTGTGAAGGTACAAGCTACAGTCCCAGTTGTGAAGGTACAAGCTACAGTCCTAGGTGTGAAGGTACAAGCTACTGTCCTCCGTGTGAAGGTACAAGCTACAGTCCTCGATGTTAAAGTACAAGCTACAGACTTAGGTGTGAAGGTACAAGCTACAGTCCTATACGTGAAGGTCCAATCTACAGTTCTCTTGCCCTTTTGGAAACTTTGGAAAAAACTGTTCTAAATGTAACGTTGGGCTAGTGTGAGTGGTGTTACCCATTTTCAGCTATCCAGATTTAGGCAAAACTGTGCAGCACCATTGGCAATACTCTTGCCCTGAATTTCACACCTGAGCAATATGAACACCAAGGGGTCTATGCTGCTTTTATTAACTTTTTGAATTTACAACAAAGTGGCCTTTTCCTCTTTTTTGTCATCCAAACTATCAATGTGGGTCATTCGTCTTGACTCTTGTTGATTCTTATTGAGTTACGTTCTGGTACTAAGGGGTGTATTACGATGGCAGGTGGACAAAGTCTGCCCACCACCGTAATGGTGAAAGAGACCGACCACCAGAGGTGAGGCTGTGCCCATTAGGATGCGTTCCACATATTTAACATTGTGGCGGGCGGTGCTTTGTGCAGCACCCGCCACAATGTCGCATATGCATTTTGTGCATTGGCATGCACAACGTGGCAGGCACTGCGCGGTGCCTGCCACCTTGTGCATGCCAATATAGGGGGGTACCACAGGTACCCCCCAAGTGTACCCCTACCCCTCCAGCACTACGGGGGCCCGCAACGGGCCCCCAAGCCAAAAACCACATGCCTTCCCATGGTAGCATCGCCGCCATGGAAAGGCCAAAATCCGCTGACAATATAATATGGCGGGAGATGCCTGCAAGGCACCTCCACCATACTATTGCCCAGGACCGCACAGCAGGCAATTGTAACGATTGCCTGCCTGTGGTAAAGCGGCGGACGGTCTTTCCATCCGCCGCTGTGCCCCCGCCTTTGTAATACGGCGGGGGTAAATGGCGTGCGGGCGGGGAAAGATGTCGGGTGGATCGCCAACACCGATCTGCCCGACATCATAATGGCCCCCATAGATTGGGACCTTAAGAGGCTCAAAAAATACCTAAAAATACGAGCTGAGAAGAGAACAGCCTTAGGGAAGTCCTCGCCCATTTGCTTTACTTGTTAAACTTGGATGGCCTACCTTACTTAAGTTCAATATTTTCCACCGATTCTTGGTGGGCGCCCATCATGATTAATATTGTATTCTGAAAACATTGTCCTCCTAGACCTTACTGCTATTGGACTGCAGGGTTAGTTGCACTCACTGTATTGTTATGCAGAATAATATAATCATATAAACTAACTACTAATCTACAGAACTAAAAATATTGGATGCTAGGACTAATAAGTCTCCTAGAATTTGGACTGTCCAAAAAACAAAATGTATCGTTGTTATGGAATATTTATACTTAAGTGTTCAGTTTAGTAGAAATGTATCCTCTTTATTCACATCTATTTATAGTTATTAGCGAAGGGCACCTTAGTGGGGATAGGTGGTTACACCTTTTGATTGCAATGGGCAATCAAAATATACAACATCTATTGACTGCTTACACAGAAAAAATACATGTTGTAATGCTTTATGTTAATGAATGTTATTTAAATCAGTTACTGGAGCACGTGTTTTCTAGACTCGGTTTATCAACTGGGGCTGTCCGACTGGAATTAGAAACCATTGGGCCTTCTTGAAGAGATCAAACTTAGGGCCATATTATCAAGAAAGGGCGATACATCATCGCCGCTTTTATCGTCAGGAAACTGCCGATAAAGCGGCGATAATGGGCTTGATAATATGCCCTTGTGAATTCCCATAGAAGCCCAGGTTCTGGTGTTTACCTGGGCTTCTATTGAAATTCACAGGGGCATATTATCAAGCCCATTATCGCCGCTTTATCGGCAGTTTCCTGCCGATAAAAGCGGCGATAATGTATCACCCTTTCTTGATAAAAAGGCCCATAGTTCCTTTGCTATCAGTAAACCTCCAATATGCCCTTGAAAATACCTTAGAAATGCCTAATTATTGAGGGACTCAGGTGAGATACTAGTTGCCTTATTCTTTTTATCAGTTTTCACAAAAGTTTTTGGAATGTTTGAAAATTACTTGAAAATAACTGAAGCAGCTCAGGCTAAACATTCACGAATACAATGTTATCAAACGTCTATGCCAAGTATACTAATCAATTACAATGGTTACATGTAATTTTTTACACGTTAAAAACTTAATATAGAAGTTCATGGCTTCTGAGTAAATACTGAATGATTGCTGCTAGTCAATAATCCGATATTTCAAACGTATTCAAGTACGGATCAACATTGCAACTTGTAACTTGTGTAATTGAGCTGTTCAGGCCCCGTGCCCAAATTGTGCACAAGTCCAAGTTTTTTTGTTCTTAGAAGTCTTCATGGAACTCCGTAATGATTTGCATGTGATATTACAACGCTGTCTGAGTTTTTTTTAATGTATTGTATGTAAAAAATATTTTACATCTTAAATAAACAGATCAACTTTTAGGTGATGAAGTATGATGCACTCTTCCAATGAAGGGGCATAATGTAGAGTATGCCAGATCGTTATGCCTTATTTCTCACTCCTTTAGCTCCGCTAAATTAGTTTCTAACTAATAGCAATAAAAGACCCCTTTGGGAAAACACCAATATAACAATCTATGGAACCAGCTGGCAGCCAATTGAAAAATAGTTCTGGTGCTCCATTATGGCAGAGATCTTCTAAAATATTTCAAACTGTGTTGCTCCTGTGTCTGAAATACTGTTGGCTCTACATGCTTAAAACATGAAAACATGTTTAATTAATGTTTTGTTACAATAGGCGAGACTAATATATGTGTTACCAATTAGAACATGCCACAGTTAATTCGAAAAAGAAAAGATAAACCCATGTCTACCATTTTTGCAATATACCCGAAGTACCTTGACAGGTGGTCTGAAATATAGCAGAATAGTTTTGATATTCTGATTATCTTTCACACTGCAAAACGCATGTAAGAAAATCGGTCGCATCTTCTAGAATGAAGGGGGCTTTGTCTCAGTTCTTAGTATTGCCAAGCAAAGGCATGTTGCAGTTATCGCTACATAAATGAAATATTAAATAAAAGTTTTTTCCTCACTGATCCGCGTATCCTAAAATAATAGCTGTAGGAACAGCCGACATTTAAAAAAGTCAATGTTGAAAGAAGTATTGGCAATCCCAATAGGTCTCGCCTATGCAGGGTGTTTTTTAGCCATGTGTGTCTCTTGTGCAGCATGGTTGAAATTAAAAGAAAAACACTATACCGCGACCAGTACTGGCTGAGTCATGGCGCTTTTTTTCCGTTGCTGGTGGGAGGGAGGGAGGGACAGCTGGAGAAATGGGAGGCAACATGGAAGCAGAGGGGAGTGTGAAAAAACACTATGATGATGCAGTGGTGTAAGTGCCATACCACTTTAAATTTTTTTTTTTTAATGGACGTGTTTGGCTGCAGCACAGATTATTGGTGGGAGCAGGGCAACATGGACAGCAGAACGGAGGGTGCGGGCAAGGTGAAACAGCCAGCGAGAGGGAGGGATGGGGTAAAGCCAACACCAACAGAGGGAGCAAGGGGGCAAAGCCAGCATGGGCAATGAGAGAGAGCGAAGGATGGATCAAAGCCAATATGGATGGTGGAAGTGAGGGAGGGGGCAAAGCCAACCTCGATGTTGGGATACAAGCCAACACAGATAGCGGGAGAAAGGGAGAGAGCAAATACACAGATGGGGAGAAGTACACGAAGAAGCCAGCTGAAAAAGACACACTCTTGTAGCGTTCTTCAACACAAAAGAAAAAGTAGCACCTAAAAAAGCATGCACTGAAGGGACACACGTAATGCATCTATGCTCCTGGGAAGGCACAAATATATGAAGAGGAAGGACGACTAAAGCAGCTGACCAATAAGAAGCAAGAAAATGAAAGTGACAAGGAAACTAACCAAAGGTAAATAATGGGCGGGGTCTAAGCCCTCTGTATCAAAAACAAAAGATCTTGCAGGTGCCATATTAGCTAGACCTAAAAAAGGCATCTGGGAAGTGGTTTCTATGAAATAGTAAGTGCTAGTCATCTGGGGAAATTCCATTAACTGTTTACATGAAATGCTTTCGCAGTAAAAGTATTCCATGAAATGGTTTTCCTTTGAAATCACATGCAAGCGGGCCACAGTCGCTTTACTCAGCTATATTTTGTGGTCCACCTCATTGCTCCTGACCAACTAGATGCTTTCCTTGATCATTCTGTGAATTTTCTCAGCTACCCTACCCCACTGGTTTCAAGAAGATGAAAAACATTTTCCATGCAAACAAACAAGATGTAAAAAAGCAAACGTTTTCAATTAAAAGCTCAAGGAAAATTAGGAAGGTAAATTATCTGACAAAATATCCGAGAAAGTGCTTCCATGAATGCTCATCATGCCTGATTCTGTAGGGACGGGGGTGAGAGTACAGGGGCCACGCCAGTCTACATTTTGTATCGTCCCCTCAAGTAAGAGCGACGCGTTTTCATAGATGTGTTTGTTGATTTTTTTCACAAATGGCAGTACAGGTTTCAGGTCCCTGTCTCGTTCAGTCTTATGTACACCAAGTCCAGTATTTCAGTCAGGCAGGCAGGTACACATAGAGAGGCCGTGGAAAAGCAAAGTGACCCAGCGTATGCACAAGTGCCGCAAGAGCCATCACCGGAGCCAGTCCTGGTGGCAATGCAGGGCCTGTCATGGGCCCAAGCCTGGGCATGCTGTGCTGAATGTGCATGACGGCAGCATTTCAGTATGTACCGTGCAACATTGTACAATACAGTCCAGGCAAGTCCCACAGCAGGGATCCCAAAAACTCCTCTCAAACCTTTCTCATGAATGACCTGCCGTGTCATTGGCTCGCCCAGCGTATGAACCTACCCTGGGCCAGACTGGAGACTCACAGTCATCACTGTGGCCGGACTGTGAGTGAAGGACCATGTATGCAGGTGTTGCCGCTAACAAGCATGTAACTGAGACTGCATGCGTGCACCCCACCCCACTTCCAATTCTTGTATGTCCTCCCTTTCCTTAAGCTCCCCTCTCTGGCACTTTACTCTTTTCTCACACATGAGTCCCTTTCTTTATTATATCACTTTTCCCCTCGTGGATTTTCTTGCACTTTATCCTACTTTCTTATGTACCTCACACCTCATTCCCACCTTTCCTCTCCTCTCTTCTCCACATTTGTCTCAAGCAACATCTCGGTCACTACTATTATGGCTTTTAACTATCTTACAGTTTCAGGCCACCCTCTTTTTTCCTTTCCCCTTCGGTGCTGCGGACGGCCCCCGGCCGTCCCAGGAGACGGTGGGCGTGTGCGGAGGACGGCCGGGTGCCATCCAAATCCCGCCCACTAGCTAATTCGCCCACACAGCGGGAAAATTAGCACAGCGCGCAAGGGGTTTCATTGGTCCCTTATGTTCAACTCTTGGTCATCAAGGGATTTAATAAAACGTGCTTCAATGATGTGCCTTACTAGCCTCCTGCGGGATACATGTCATTGGGAACATAGTGCTGCACATAAACATACAGGGGACAATGCTTTTATTGATCTTCATACTGGGTTCTTTAAATCACTAATACCCTATGTTACTAAAATGTCCAAGAAAAATTGTCACAATAAAACTGGTTCAGTAGGTAGCTATCCGTGGTACAACAAGGATTGCCGAGTGGGCAAGGCATTACTCATAGAGAAAACGAAAGTGTGTACAGAGTTCCCCAAAGGATGGATTAAATTGGTTTTCTCTCTCAAGAAGATTAAATAGTGTAGCAGGGGATCAGAGAAACCCTTGACGGAATTAAGGATGCCTCACACAATTACAAGGCTGGACAACGGTTGCCATCCTCCCTCATGATTGTATCGTGTCATCATTGGCCTCCTGCTCCAGCGGCGGGCTGGCGGTGCAATGCCTGCCGGGTAGCACGTGGTGCTACTCTTTGGTGGAGTTCTTTTATTCCTGGCCAAAAGATGCATGTGTGTGAGGAACCTCAAAAGTGCAGTAGTGAGCGTGAGTGAAGGTTTTAAAATAGGTCAGTGGAGTCCATTAAGAACACTTTAATTAGATGGCTCACTGCCTAGTTAAAAAGGTAAAGGGAGGGGTAGCGGTCAACATGTTTCTTGCCATAGAGGCAATTCGTCAGGACCTATAGATGCTCATCAGCACATGATAAATTTCAACCTAGTTGAAATAAATTTCTGATACAACCTGTATGTCAGGGCAGGAGGAGATCCTGCAGGAATTCCCACCCCGCAAGCCCTGGTGGAAGAACCCCACGGTCTGTCCTTGGGGAGCCTGAGCAGGAAGGAGTTTCCTAGATTGCTCGGGACGCTAAACTTGTAGGCCCCTACCCATCCCACAGCGGCGGAATCGCAGGACAGCCGGTCACTCATAGAGGCCATATGAAGTAAAGTACCAGAAGTGATTAGGATGGCAAGAAAGGAATATAAGCTGACCCAGGCAAGAGCCAGATCAAATTGGGACGAGGAATGCTGGGAGAATATGTTATTGGCAGCAAAGACAAACGATAATGTGGGATTTTGGAGACTAGTGGCAAACGGGAATCATGCAGGTAGATAGGCCCAAGATGTGTTCATTGATGAACAGACTTGGGTTGACCATTTTACCCATCTGTATGAAGTTCCCCTACACATGGTGTCTAAGGAAAAGGAGCAGCCCTGGCACCCAGTTAGTACTGGCACTTTAGAGTTCACACTAGAAGAAACTGAGCTAGCTATTAATTTAGTAAAAAGTGGTAAGGGTGGCCTTGATAAAATCCCAGGTGATTTGTACATACATGAGATTAACATTTGGGCACCCTATATTAATAAACTGTTTAATATTCTAGCAGCTGGTGTAGATTTTCCTGAGAGTTGGAGGGGTGCGGAAATCATTTTAATTTTTAAAAAGGGCGATAGAAATGACCCGTCAAACTATCGCCCTATTAGTTTAATGGACATTTTATAAAAGTTATTCTCCAGGCATATTTTAAAACATATTAATTCTTGGATGGATGAGAATGCCATACTTACTAAGTTCCAAGCTGGTTTTAGATGTAGTATAAGCACGATGGACCAAGTTTTTAGATTCTGTTGCCTTATATGGAAATATGTTTTTTTAAGAAAAGGCCATATTTATGTGGCATTTGTAGACCTGAGGGCTGCTTTTGATTTAGTTTTGTGTGATCATCTATGGGATTGTCTGCACTCGCTGGGGTTGCCGGACTGTTTATTACATCAGATCATAAGACTCCATGATAGCAACTATGCAAGAGTGCGTTGGGGACGAAACGGAGAATTGACCAAACCTGTTCCAATAATGCGTGGAGTTCGCCAAGGGTGTGTGTTAGCCCCCACACTCTTTTCTCTGTTTGTCAATGACATCCCAACACATTTATAGGAGTGCATTAATGATGCACCCAAACTAAACGGAGAAAGGGTCCCTGCACTCCTCTTTGCGGACGACATCATCCTAATTTCACAGACGCCCAAAGGTCTGCAAGCATTGCTTAATTCATTCCAAGCCTACTGTAATAAAAAAGGTTTGGAAATTAATGTAAAAAAAAACAAATGTATGGCCTTAAATCTGCATAAAACTTTCAAAGGGAACTTAATTTTAAACAACCAAAAATTAGATTTAGTATATAATTTTACCTACTTGGGTGTTTCTTTAGATTCAAAGAATACGTGGAAAAACCCAAGCAGAGAAGAGTAAAACGATACTGACACAGAATTCACTGCCGATTATAAAGAAACATGGGCCGAGTCTTAGCAAATCAGTATCACCAGCATTAGAAGTATTTAAGTTGAAGGCCCAGACTGCCGCATTATACAGAGCAGAAATCTGAGGCCCAATAGCTGGGAATCTTTTTATGAAAAGCGAAAACTCTTTTTATAGGAGTTTGCTAAAAATACCCAAACGGACCCCATTATTACCCTAAGTATGAAGCGTACAGACCATCATGCAATCCTACGCCCACTCACCTATTGGGTGAGACTTTGGTGCTCGCCAGATCTTGGAGATTATAGAGCTGGCCTCTTGGAAATAATGAGGTTGGATTCTTATAATTCTAATGTATGGTTGGCGCATGTGCGAACATGGCTGTTTAAAATTGGATTGTCACACTTCTGGGAAGAGCCCTTTTTTTCTGACGCAAAGTTGCAAAAAATTGGTGAAAGTCAAATTTTGGGCGTACATATTAGATAATCTCCCAAATAGTCATGCTGGTGGATGCATTACTAGTAACTTCTTGGCCTTCAAGGATTTTCCATACTTTGAGGACTTCTTAGATGAGGTCCGTTCACCTTTGGCCAAAAGCCTATATCTGAAGTTTAGGTATGGGATATTGAAAACAAATGTAACCTTAGTAAGGTGGTCTCAAACAGCTGGATCTACATTAAGTGAGACATGTACGTGTTCTCAGCTTAGAATTAAAGAAGATGACAATCATATCCTCTTTTTCTGTGCAGCTTCTGCAGCAGCCAGGAAAAGGTGGATTAAGCCACTGTGCAATGTTATAGGTCTACGCTCGTACAATGAAGCTTACAGAGTCATTAAAACTGACACAAGACAAGTTATTGTCTTTTGTGTCAGCAGATTTCTTCTGGCAGTAAGCTATGTACGTAAGAAACAGGGTTTGGATTTAAAATTGGTCAAGTCTGTGTCTAAGTACTTGTAAATGATGTGTTTTGCTCTGATTCTTTTAAATATTGGTAGAATAATGAATTGCTTTTATGAACCAAACATTGGAATTGTATAAATGTATTTTTATAAATATGTTTTTATACTTTGCCTTCTTAACTAAATTATGGATTTTATTGTATTTCCTCAATACCCATCCCAACTGTATGTAAACCTCTCCTTTCTTCTTTTCTAAAGTGCCACAAATTACTGTTTTATGTTTCTTTTATGGCTGAATGTGCCGAAATAAAGATTTATTGAACATAAACATACTAAGTGCTATATTATGTGTACATGCAGTCTTCTACCTGCATACATGTGCTAGAACTGCTGTATATGGAGGAGCTTGGCGGGCATCCGAGATGGCCGCGTGAGCACAGCGCTCCCCGGACCCCCGCCGCTCCCGGCATAATATCCTGCATGAATCCTGATTTTTCGCGAGGATTTGTATAGAGGACGTTGGGCTGATCTACCTGGACCTTTCAGAAATTTATTTTGACCCCGGGTGCCTGAGTTATGGTGAATTGAACTTTTGGGCTCCGCCCTTGAGGTGCGCCCGGGACTGGGTGAGGTTCGGTGGCCGTCTTGGAGTTGAACAACAACGGCAGGGGGATTGGACTTGTGGGTCCCCTTCTTAAGTTTCGGTTTTGATTCTGCCTCTGACTGGGACATCGGCGAGAGGGTCGGGCCAGAGCTGGTTCCAGGACACGAGTCGGCTGTCGGGCCTTTGGCTGGACTGTTCTCCTATTTGGCTGCCCCTATTCTGGTGATAGTCTTGTTACGGTCCTTTGGTCCCGAGGCCTCCATTTCTGGTGCCCGGTCCGTTGACCCTGGTGACTCTCCCTGTGACGCATCTCCAAAATGGCGGGCAGAGGGGACCGGGAGACGCGCAAGACGAAGACACCTCTGCGCGGGGGTCCGGTCCAATCCAACATTATGGACCGTTATACCCATTCTAAGGGGTCCCCCGGAGCTGCCCTGCCCGGTCCCAGTGCATCTGACCACGTCGTGGATGCGTCAACGGAGCCTTCCTTGCAGGACATCATGGGCGCCATTTCTGGCATGAGGGAGTCAATAGGCCAACAATACGAAACCTTGACCCACAAAATTGACACCGTGGCAATCGATTTGAATCTAATCCGAGCCGATCTCTCCAAAACGAACGAAAAGGTGAAGTCGTTAGATATCAAATCATCCAGTCTCACGGCGGACGTCTCTGAGGTACAGACGGAGATTGGCAATCTCCGTAGGGTGAACGATTTCATGACCCGGCGCTTGGAAGATTTTGAGAACAGGGCACGTCGCTGTAATGTTCGCGTGGTTGGTGTCCCGGAGAACCCAGAACCCCACTCGGTTGATCTCCTGGTTGAAGACCTCATCCAGAACCACCTTTCTCCGTCTGGCCTTAGTAAATTCTTCACAGTGGAGCGTGCACATCGTGTTCCGGGGGGCCAGGGTAAGCCAGGCGCCCCGCCGAGACCTATTGTTGCCAAGCTTTTCCACTATAGAGATCGGGACGCTATCCTGCAGGCGTCGCGGGTGAAGGGCCCGGTGGCCTTTGAGAATGCCACGGTGAACTTTTATCCGGACTTTTCCCAACAGGTCCAGAAGCAGCGGATGGGATTTCGTGGTGCCAAGAAGCGTCTTAGGGACATGGGGATGCGCTACGCTATGCTCTTTCCGACCAAGCTGCGGGTTGAGTATAATGACCGGACCTTCTTCTTTGATCGGCCGGATGCTGTGAATGACTGGCTGGACTCCTTGCCTAGCCGACCTCCTGAGACTGAGTCCGATGCCCACCCGGGCGGTGCTGAAGGTGGTGTAGAGAGCTGAACATTTCGTCTATGCCGGATGCCTTGTTTTGAGTAACTCTTCCAGGAATGTGTGCCTTTGTTCCTCTACCGCTTATGTGATTTGATGTATGTTCTTTTTCTCGTCATTGGTCTTGATCGGGGTGGCGGGTGGGACGGAGCCTTTCCTCCTCCGGGGTCTTTGTGTAGAATAGGGGTTCTTGGGCGACAGGCACACTGCAGGTTGGGGTGGCTTTTTAGCTTTTTGCAGGGGTGCAGGGTGGGGGGTGTTTTCTTGTTATTTTGGGGGTGGGTGGTTGGGAAGTTCGTTGTTTGTGTGTTTTGTTTTCGAGGCGACTTTATCCTGTATTTGAAGATGTTTCAGGTGTCATGCTCATTGGTGGGGGATTTTGGCTTTGTTGGGTGGGATGGGGGGTAGCGGGTTGAGATTTGTTTCGTGGAACGTTAACGGTCTGGGAGATCGTATCAAAAGAAGTGTGGTGTTGAAATGTATACGACGTTTATCTCCTGATATTGTTTTCCTGCAGGAGACTCATTTGGTAGGCAATGTTTGTCATGCAATGAATAGGTGGGGCTATCGCCTCGTAGCACATTCTGGGTTTACCTCGGGTTCTAGGGGTGTGGGTATCCTTGTTCGGGCCTCCCTCCCCCTAGCTATTGATGATGTGATTCAGGATGAGCGGGGGCGATATGCTGTCCTTGTGGGTCGCTATGAGGGTCGTGCCCTCTCCTTATTTACTGTTTATGTGCCCCCCGGCTTGCAGACTTCTACCTTTTCAGATTTGGGCCGCGTATTGTTGGACCTCCCTGATAGTACTCTCTTTTTGGCTGGTGATTTTAATTCAGTGTTCTCCGGTCTTCACGATCGCCACCCCCCTAGAGATACTCCTGCGGCCCAACGGTGGTTGGGTGGATTTTTGGATACCTTTGGCTTGGTGGATTGCTGGAGGCTTTTGCATCCTACTCAGCTTCAATACACTTTTCATTCTGGGGCCCATGGGAGTCTGTCCAGGCTGGATTATTTCCTGATGCCTGCGGCTCAGTCGCCGGCGGTTCGTGAGATTGTACACCTACCCAGGGGTATTTCTGACCACTCTCCGCTCTGGCTTCGTTTTGAGGTTGGAGTGGAGGCGGTGGGCAGAGTAGCTCCCATCAATCCGTGGTACCTTACCTCCCCCGAGACCCGCAGCCTTTTGCTTAAGTCTTTGGACGCGTATTTTCTGGATAACGAGGGGTCGGTCTCCTCAGCTGTGTCCCTATGGGAGGCCTTTAAGACGGTGATTCGTGGGCAGGCCCTCTCCCTTATTGTTGAAGCTAAGCGGGCGAGGAATAGGGAGGTGGTGGACCTTGAGGGAGAGATTTCTGCATTGGAGGACGCTTTGGAATCTGGTGTTACGTCTGCGAAACTCCACGCCCTGGGTCTGAAACAATTTGCATATAAATCTGTGGTCACGGATGCTGCTAAAGTGATGTTTCGGGAGCAACAGGGTCGTTTGTATGATGTGGGTGACAAAGCGGGTAAATTGCTGGCAAGGCTGGATAAGAAGGAGAGCGCTAATCGTGTGGTACCCGTGATTCAGTCTTCGAGTGGTGTGAGTGTGACGGACCCAATTGGCATAGTTGACCGTTTTGCTGAGTACTTCCGTGTGGTGTATACCCCTGTGTCTGTGAGAGATGTGGCTGACTCTCGCCTTCTATTGCGTGATATAGCTCTGCCCAGTGTCACTGATTTGGATCGTGTAGCGTTGGACTCCCCCTTTACGGTTGATGAGATAGCCACTGCCATCCGTTCACTCCGTTCGGGCAAAGCATTGGGCCCGAACGGGTTGCCAATTGAACTATACAAGTTACGTCCCGACAGAGTGGCGCCATATCTTCGCGCCATGTTTCTGGAGTCCCGGGAACGGGGTGTTCTCCCTTATGATCAGCGACTGGCCACGATAGTTGTCATCCCCAAGGATGGCAAACCGCGAGACCTTTGTTCGTCCTATAGGCCCATATCCCTCCTAAATGTTGAACCCTAAGGTGTTGGCGAAACTCCTGGCGTCCCGCCTCCTGACGGTCATTAGTGGCTTGGTCCATCCAGATCAATCCGGATTTATCCCGCATCGCAACACGGCTCTGAACCTGCGTCGTCTCCACGGCGCGATTGCGAGGGCGGGGCTTCTGACGGAGCCGGCCATTTTGGCGTCATTGGATGCCTCAATGGCTTTTGACACTGTGGAGTGGCCTTATCTTTGGGCGGCTCTTGAGAAATTTCGTTTCGGGCCTGAGTTTATTGGTTGGATCAAGTTATTGTATGCGGAACCTCTGGCACAAGTAGTGGTAAATGGTAGAGTTTCGGCCCCTTTCACCCTTGGTAGGGGTACCCGTCAGGGATGCCCCTTGTCTCCGTTGCTTTTTGCGCTCGCCTTGGAACCATTGGCTGCTTGGCTTCGGTGGGAGCCTTCGCTCAAGGGGATTCGCTGGTCTCCGGACTTTGAGGACCGTGTTTCGCTTTATGCGGACGACATTCTTTTATATCTCACCTCCCCGCGTAAATCTCTGACAGTTTTGTTTGACGTTCTCACTTCCTTTGGTGCCAACTCGGGCCTCGTTATTAACTGGGCCAAGTCCTGCGTGTATGTTCTTTCGGGTGTTTTACCCCCTTTGCCGAGCAGACTTCCCATCCAGGTGGTCCAGTCTGGCTTCAAATATTTAGGGATTTTTATTACGTTGGACTCCTCGCTCCGATTTGAGCGTAACCTCCTCCCCCCGTTGCTTCGTTTGCGACTGGACGTGGCCCGCTGGCGTAAGCTTCCTTTGTCTCCTCTGGGCAGGGCGGCCCTGTTTAAAATGATGTCCTTGCCGCGGTTCCTCTACGCGCTCCAGAATTCCTATGACGCTATCCCCAAGACCTATTTCCGAGAGATCGAGAGTCTTCAAAGGCAATTGATTTGGGACGGGCGTCCACGTATTGCCCTCGCGAAACTCACCATCCCTTGGTACGACGGGGGCATGGCGCTCCCCGATATCAAGCGATATTATTGGGCTTCCCAGCTATCTGCTATTAATCACGTGATGTTTTCACCGGGTCGAAATCCTCGAGATGGATAGACTCCAGCTGCCAGGTGGGGACTTTAATAGAGCGCTTTATTCCCGATCAGCCGGGCGCCATCTTGTGGGCCCGTCCAGGAGTGCAGTAACTGTGTGGCGAGCCGCGAATGTGAGTTTGGGATGGGAAGATCGAATGACGTTGGCGACGCCGCTTTATGCCTCGGAACGTTTGGGGTGTCTCTGGTCTACTAAGGGCTTCGACCGCTGGGATATGATTGGTATAAGTAAGGTGCGTGATGTATGTTCGAAAGGTAGTGTGAAATCGTTCCAGGCCCTCCAGGAGGAATATGGTTTGAATGGTAGGGAATTTTTTCGTTATCTGCAGGTCCGGCACGCCCTCGCCTCAGTCTTGACGCCTGATATGGCCCTGCCCGAGTCTTCCCCCCTCGAAGATCGTGTCCTTGATGGGCACCTGCCTGATAGCACTATTTCCCTGATCTATAAGAAGCTGATCAATAATCGGGCGGACTTATTGGTCCGACTTCGGGAGGCTTGGGTCGGCGATGGGTTGGAACTGGACGACGAGGATTGGCAGTCGGCACTCTCTTCTCCCAAGGAGGTAGCCATTCCTGCCCGTCTCCGTTTGGTTCAACTTAAAATCCTTCATCGAGTGTATGTCACTGGTCCGCGTCTGGTAACGATGGGCTTTTCTTTGGATGGGTTATGTAAGCGTGGTTGTGGGTTGAGTGCTACTTTTTTACACATTCTTTGGGAATGCCCGGTTGTGGTGGCTTACTGGACTGCTGTGCTTGAGGTGATGACTGATGTGACTGGTGTTGCCCTGCGGCCTGAGCCTCGACGATGTCTGTTGAATGTGTGGGAGCCCACTGACTATTCTGTGGCCCAGACCAGGTGGGCTACCTTGGGCTACATGATTGCGAAACGTGATATTGCGCAACTCTGGGGCGCATCCAGGCCCCCTGAGGTCTCGAAATGGGAGGACAACATGGACTGGTCCATGTTTCGGGAGAAGACGGTTTATGTGGCCAGGGGCAGACCCAGGGCGTGGACGAGGATTTGGGGCCAGTGGAATGCATATCGTGGAGATATCTGCACACCTCCCCTTGTGGGCACTACTGATGTTGTCCTATCTCCCTAGGCGAGCGTTCCCGGAACCCTTTCATACTGTTTTTTGAATTTCCGATTCTCCCCGCTGCTCCCCCCCCCCCCGACCTTGTTGGAGCCTCAGGGCTCTTGGTAGGTTCTCCTGACTGTAGACCATCCCCTCCGTTCTTTGGGCTGACCTTGATTACCGTGCATTCGCCTTTTTAGTGTTTGTTTTTCTTTTTGTATAAATAAAAATTCAATATGCTCTGTGACATGTTGGGAGTAATGCTTTGTACTGGATTTGTGCCTGACCACGGGTGTACACTTCTGATTTGTGCCTTGTGCCTTATTATTAGCGGCCAGCCCGTGAGGTTGTAGGCCCATTCTTGTATTTTTCTATGCTTGCTCAAATAAAGGTTTTTGAACAAAAAAAAAAAAAAAAAAAAAAAAAGAACTGCTGTATATATACTAAATATAGTGAGCTAAACACCCCCATTAGAATAACAGTTCCTATTAAGGCCTTCATACTACATACGTTTTGATCCTCAGTGCTGTAAATAACAGCTGGTACTATTACTTGTTCTCAGGTGACCTTGTTGGAGTTAAAAATCAAGGGACTGATTGACTATTAATCCATTCGCAAAACGTTGTTTCAATTTGTGCTCCTAATTTTTGTGAATGGACCAATATTTTCAGCCCGACCTGTGAACTAATAGGTCAATATAGAGAATACCTACTCACAAGGGGTCCCAGTATGACTTTCCTAGTGGTATTCATTAAAGCAGGTCCCCTTGTGATTGTTTGCAATCACAGGCATGTTTTTGCTAAATGCTGCCTGCTTTACTTACAGGAAATGAGCTGCATTTAGAATAAAAACTTTGTTTGGGAGTTGGAATTTATCTGCCCGATCACTGGCTATTCCCAACAAAACACTTTTTAAGACTCAGAAGACAGCAAATTTTCAGTGTTCAGAACATTGATACATTTCATACTGATTCACAGACTCATTTTAGGATTAGGTAAATGTTTGGGATTAGTACATAATAAAAAAATATTTTGCGGTCGCAAACATAACTGTTGTGCGAAACACATCGCGTGCAACCGCTGCACATATAAATTAGGTTCTGGTGCATCGTGTTAATTGTTCTTTAATGTGAGTGTTTATCACCCTGGCGTATTTCTAGATATGCACTTTGTTTTAAAGAGAAGCAGATTTGGTTCCAATTTTCTTCTTGGTCGTTAAGGTGGGTCAGTAAATTAAGTGTTTGCTGACAGTCTGAAGGAACTGCATGTCTTGTGTTTTAATTCTGCAGAGAAACACTGTGCCTTTCCTCCTTCTGAGATGGAGCTGTACTAGACAACTGAGTAGATGGTGAATCTGTCTGGAACACCATAGTTATAATTATTTAATTATCCAGTGCCATGCTTTGCTTAAGTAGAATGGTCTTTAGTCCCCAACAGCCCTCTGGCTGGCTGGACTACAAAAAGAAAGTGGGCAACATGGAAAGCAAAGATAAACATTTGCAGCTGGATTTTGCCACAGAGGAACCCTCAGGTACGATTTTAGGTATTGTATTCTACTATAGTTGCATTTCTATAGCATTTCATGTTCTTGGTGATGTGCAGGAGCAAAGCTCTTTTTAGAAAGGTAGTGCTTGCTACCCGTGCTTAATTTGTAAAATATGAAGTGCCAAGGCCCTTTTCGGAAGGCTACTGCAGCATATACTAGCCATACCCTGACTGGCAATGGCAGTCCCAACACAGCACCTAACCATTTCATGTCTACAAGTGTGACAATTCAGACTATTTCAGGCACCATACAGCTATAGTAATGGCATGAGAGAGTAGTATTATTAATTACTAATGTATTGACCCAATAAACAGGGTTGTTGTGCTCATCTCAAAATGTAAAAAGACAGCACCACCATGTGGTGGATTGTCACTAGAGCCCGTGCTGACAATTAAGTGCTGGTGCCGATCACCGGAAACCACCGGCACAAATTAAGCACTTCTTGCTACTCTTTTAGCTGTACTTCGTTAAAATAGTGTAGGTCGACAGAGTTGCCTATTGGAGAGATGTTCAGATCATACGTGAGGACAAGTTGTCCTCCTATCTTATTGTGGCACAGCACCGTAGCCTTAAGTAGAATAAAAACAAATGAAAGAAACGATTCTTAAGCCTTCAAGTAAGTGAGTAAGTAAGTAAGTGATATATTTATTTGCATGATAAATTAAAACCGTTGCAATAATGAGAGCAATTAGCATTCAATTGCTCAGAGTAGTCAACCATAATTAAAACCATTGTGAAAAGTCGGCAGCATGTAAACTCATTATACAAATAGCAAGAGCCGAAACAATAAATATATTAATTTATCATATGTAAAACCTACTTTTAGCAACTAAAATATTTGGTGTTAAGAGGCTGTAAGACCATAAGATTCTGTAAATTCTGCTTAAACCTTCAAGGTGTTTTTGTATTTGGTTGGAAGGATATTCAAATAACCTGGGCCTACCTGTGAAGTATTTAAGTGTTGTGCATGATTCACAGGGGGTGCTACAATTGTGTCACTGTGAATGTGTGCATGGGCCAAATGAAGATGAGAAATACCTATGTGAGTGCTTTTGTCAATGAAGGTATGACATTCTTCAACTAGAGCTGTATACATGTGTGTTTGCAGTGAACAGATCTTTCTAGGGTGTATTAGGGATAGTCCCTTCTTTAGGGGCATCCCTTGTTAGGATACAGGGACCCTCACCCACCAAGGTGGCATGCTTCATCATTGGGTCCTGCTCCTCATTGGCTGAGGGTGCAGTGCCCAACAGGCATCCTCTAAGCTCTTTATGGAGATCTTTTATCATTAGTCTAAAAAATCAAGGTGGCTTGTTGAAGACCCTCTTCTGAAGTTTTTTTCCTATGTCCTGATGGTTCATAAATGCAGTTCGGACCAAAAGAAAAAGGGAAAGAAGGTTAAAAGAATCTTTGGAAATCCATAATCAAAGAGATTTCTTGGCCACATATAAGATGTTGTTTAAATATCCCTGTGTTTTTGTTTGCTATTGACCAGGCTACGTGTTTTGCACAAATATGTAAAGTATGTCAGGAATTAACAGCATATACAATAGTTCCATTCCTGGTTATAAATTAGGGCTTTGAATCAGTCGTAATGGATGCCTCGAACCCCTACGGTGCCAACTCGGGCAAGAAACATCGACCTATTTCTATGTGTCACAAAGTATGTAGTACCTATATCTTGTCACACCCGAGAAAAAATTAATGATAACTCCTGAGCTAGGAAAAATGTCAATCAGCTTTATATAATTTACAAGGTCAAAAACGACCTATCAGAGGGAAGACCTCAGTGGAATTCCCAGGCCAGAACCTAAGACTCTATTGGAATTGCTGACTTCATGTGCCCAGATTCCACCAACACGTGCCCGATTGACTTCAATATATACTAGGGGGAAGATGTATCATGTGTTTTTTTTGTCACAAACGCTGCGATTCGCAAAAAAGCAGCGTTTGCGACAAAAAAATTGGCAAATGCGATGTATGAAAAAATCGCATCGCAAAATTAAGGAATCGCAAAATTTGCGATTCCTTAATTTTGCGCAAGCATTTAAGGAATCGCAAAAAGAGATTCCTTAAATGCTATGTAAGAAAAAATAATGTTTTGTGAATTTACACTAAGAAATCGCAAATTACCACCAACTTGTAGTTGGTGGTAATTTGCGAATTCTTTTACAAATGCACTTTTTGGCATTTATAAACGTCCCATGTGGCACTCATACATGCCCTTAGGGCATGTATGTGCGCCATATGCGCACACATGTAAATTTCAGGGGTGCAGCAGGGTGTCCTTAAGACACCCTTGCACCCTTGAAATTATTCTCAATGTGCGATTAGCAAATTGCGAATCGCAAATTGAGAATAACTTCCCATTCCTTCCTATGGGCCTCCTAGCCTATAGAAATGAATGGTAAATTATTCCTTAATTGCGATTAAGGAATTTTAAGAAATCACAAAAAAATAGCGAATTTCTAGATACATACCATTTTGAAATTCTCAAATAGCGATTCTCAAAAAATCGCTATTTGAGAATCGCAAATGGGTATCTTGATACATCTGCCCCCAAATGCGATGACTGGTGGTCCATTAAATTACTCCTGTACTCACAGGTAGTGTAATGCAGGGAAGTTTCATCTCCCTATCTAAGAACTTGAGACTTGGAATGGGCTTTAACCCCTCCCCTGCTGATGACGGAACCGCTCCGTCATCAGCCGCGGTCGCGCTGTGCTGATGACGGAGCGGTTCCGTCATGGCCCGCTCGGCACGCCTGCGTGGCGCGGATTCCGCGCCTGCGCTGAGCGTTCTATTGAGCGGGGCGGGCCATGACGGAACCGCTCCGTCATAAGCACAGCGCAACCGACGCTGGTGACGGAACGGTTCTGTCACCAGCATGCGCCCTCTGCTCTTCCGCCCCGCCCCCTTAGCACTGCGGCGGAATAGCCGCCGCAGTGAAGGGGTTAAAGTCTCCATGAGAAAGGTCTCCAAATCACGCTCAGATTGACTTCTGTTTCGCAAACTATAAATTATTAAATTCACCAAGTGGTTTGCTTTTATGTTGTAATCTCAAGCAAAAGGCTCACACTCTTAAGAGTAGAGAAAAAAAGGATGAACGAAATACAATTCAATACATGAAACATAAAAAGGGGGGAAAGTTGGCAATAGTTTGAAACTGTAAAACAAACTTAATAAAATGTATCTCTGAAAATGAAGAGAAAATCGTGGCTTAGTTGGGCCACACAGGGAAGAGTGGGCTGGCGGAGAGATAACACCAAACACACATACGCTCATGAGAAGTCTGCATGCATTTATTTAGCAAATTAAGTAAAGTGCAATATTGCTATGAAAAGCAACAGCACGACTGCACTATAAAATAACCACCTAATGCCGACCTCCACTTAAAATTGCACGACTTTCATAGGTTTTCCACATGAGTTGCTTCGAATGAGAGTACACGTGACAGGGACTGAAATTCAGATTAGCAGGTGCTCAGCTTTCTCATGATAAACATTAAAATGGATCTTGAAAAAGAAACAATGAATGTAAACTACCAGCCACTGAGCTCGGTATTTATGAACCCTAGATTAGAAGTGACAAAACATGAGAACAAGGCTGAATATTTCAGAAGTGAGAAGGCAGAGCAAGGCTGGATATAATATGGGCTCAATATGAAAACAAGCTGTCAGCTAATGTTTTAACAAAATGTGGGGTACATGACAGCTGGATTAATTTTAAAGGAGAGCATGATGCTAAAAAATCGCACATTGTAAGAGTCTCTGCTCAGAAGTTAAAAAATCAATGGGTGTGAATGGTGGGTGGGAGTTGTCGAAATTTGTGTGGGTGCTAGGAAACGTAACACAATTTAGTTCCACACACACTTGTTTTTACAACGGAAAGTAACTGGATACTATGGGCCCCATTAGGATGGTGGGCCGATCGCCCCCGCCAGGCCAGCGGTAGCCACCACTGGCCTGACGGGGGCGATCGGCCCGCCATCCGTGCCGGAATGACCCCCGCCATATTATTAGGGCTGGGGTCCGCGGCGGACGGAAAGACCGTCTGCCGCTTTTCCGCCCCGGTCTCCTTGCGACCGTGCAGAAAAGGGGTCTATATCGTGGCGGTGTCTATCAGACACCGCCAGCCATATTAGAATGGGCATTTCACAATGCCTTTCCGTGGCGGCATTGCTGCCATGGAAAGGCATGCAGAGTCTGTTTGCGGACCCATTGCGGGCCCCCAGGGACTCCGGGGGTGGGGGGTGCACATGGGGGGTACCTATGGTACCCCCCCAGCAGTTCCATGCACAACATGGCAGGCAATGCGCGGTGCCTGACATGTTGTGCATGGAAGTGCACAGCATGCCTTCCTGGCATTGTGGCGGGCGGTGCTGAGTGCACCGCCCGCCACAATGTCAGGAATGCTGGATGCACCCGCCACTGTGGCGGGCGCATCCTAATTGCAGGCACGGGACTCCGGCCCTTATGGCCGGCAGTCCCTTGTACCGTGAGGATGGCGGACGGGCAAAGTCAGTCCGCCCGCCATCCTAATGGGGGACCATGTTTTTCATCACATTGCTTGAGAGCACAAGTGAAACTTTAGTAGATTTGGGCCAATGCAACTTCTTTACAAAGCATGTATGAAGTTATGCAGCTGTTGGATTTTCTGGGCAGAAAGATGTTGACTCCTACAGATGGCAATGTGGATGAACAAACAAGCAAGGTGACATTCCCTCATTTCACTAAGTTATGTTTGTTATGTTGTATGTTTTTTGTTATATTTTGTTTAGTTATGTGTATTTGTATTGCGCACAACTCACCCCTAATGTATTCTGGCACTGAAGCAGGAGCTGTATGGGCCGAGCTAGGGTCAGGGCTAGGTGAACAGCCAGGTCTTCAGTTTCTTGTGGAATTCAAGAACTGAGGATGCGGCTCTGATGTGCAGGGGCAGGTCATTCCAGGCTTTAGGAGCAAGGTGGTAGAAGGCACAACCGCCGGATATGGTTCTGAGTATACTGGGGGAGGGGGTTCTAGTTGGAGTCTGGCTGAGCAGAGGTGTCTGGTAAGTTTGTGGAACTTTATGCGCTTGTTGAGGTACATTTAGCCAGTGTTGTGTAATGCTTTTTATGTGTGCATGAGGAGTTTGAAGAGTGCTTGTTTTGTGTACTGTGAGTCAGTGGAGTTCTTTGAGGTGCTGGATGATGTGAGAACGGGGTGGGAGGTTGTGGGTGAGCCCGGCAGCTGAGTTCTGTATGATCTAGAGTCTTCTGGTCAGTTGAGCATTGATTCCAGCATTGAGTCTGTTACCGTAGTCCAGCGTGCTGGTGTTGAGGGTTTGGGAGATTGTTCTGTGATTGTTGGTGAGGAGCCATTTGAAGATCTTCTTGAGCATCTTGAGTTTGTGAAAGCAGGAGATGTACACTCTGTTCAATTGGTTGTTCACTGTGAGTTGGTTGTTGATTACTATTCCAAAGTTCTTTGAATGGGTTACGGGGAGAGGTGTGGATATGAGTTTGGTAGGTCACCAGGTAGAGTTCCAGAGCGAGGTGTCTTTGCCAAAGATTACTACTTCAGTTTTGGCTGTGTTTAGCTCGCGGCAGTTGGTTCTTATCCATCTGGGGAATATTGTCATGCATGCAGCGAAATTGGTCGGGGTGTTTAGCATCCTGTTGGTGAAGGAGAGTATTGGATATGATGTTGATTCCATGGGTGCGGATTATGCTGTTGAGTGGGGCCATGTGTAGGAGTTGAACAGAGTGGGGCTGAGTGAGGATCTTTGTGGAACTTTGCAGATGATCTTGATGACATCCAAGGTGAAACGGCCCAGGCTTACTGGCAGGGAGCGGCCTGTAAAGAAGGTGCAAATCCAGCGAAAAGTGGGACTTTGGATGCCGGCTACGTGCAATCATTGGATAAGACTAGAGTGGGAAACAGTGTCAAAGGCTGCTGAGAGATCCAGTAGCCTGAGGGCTGCAGTGTCACCACTGTCCATGATCATCCAGATGTCTTCTGTGTTGGCAATGAAGGCGTTCTCTGTACAGTGGATAAACATGAATCAGGATTGAGTGATGTTGAGGAGGTGGTTGTCATGGAGAGGGGTGGCTATACATTTGTTTTATCACATTATCCAAGACGTTAGCCACATAGGGAAGCAGGGAGATAGACCTGTGGTTGGCTTGCTTCTTTAGGTCTACTAAGAGTTTCTTGAGGAGGGGAGACGTGGGGAGGACAGGAGTCCAAGGATGCTCAAGAATGTATGGACTAAATAGTCATTGCAGACTCTTGAGTTGTGATGGTGAGCCAGGCTGGCAGGGGGATCCTCTGGGTGTTGGTACAGATGGGCAGGAGGGCTGCAAGAGTGGAAGGGTCCAGTTGGGGTTCAAAGTTATGGTAAATGTTAATGATCTTGTTGCTGAAGAATAGGGACAGCTGGTTGCATATGTACTGAGAGGGGGTTACGCTGGTGGAGCTTGCTGCTGGAGAGGTGAAGTCTTTCCCTTTAGCAAAGAGTTCCTTGGCACTTTTGGTGCTGTTTTCGATGCAGTCAGTGAGCCTGGAGCAGTTGGTGACTCTGATTTGCTGATGGTAGTGTCTGAGGGAAGATTTGTAGGTGCTCTAAGGAGACTGGAACTCCAGAAAGGGATAAAGGGAAGCAGTTTTTGAATAGTGTCGTGTTGCAGATTTCTAGCTATGACTCTCAACTGTGATGTAGCAGCTCAATCCCCAAGAGTTGACCTCAACTTTGAGTTGCTTGTGAACATCTAACCTGGTGCACACTTATGTCCGAGATGTGTTAGATGATCACACATTTACTGCAGCAGATGGAAGTGTAATCAGATGAATAATGTGCTAGTAGCTCCTGTAGCCCTGTGTGTTGCATTTCTGACACATCATGGAGCCTGCTGACAGGGGCACCATAAGACACATGGAAGCAGCCATTGTTTCTTAAGACGGTAGGCCAGCTGACTCAATGTTTTTCACAAAAAAACCTTCCACTGCTCGGTTCCCTAAGCTGAACCAAGCTGGTGTTTAAGATGTGGAAATGTCTGCAAGCTGGTATCCGGTTACACAAGTACTGGATATGAAAATGGCTAATTTAAAATAGTAGGGTTTGTGCCCAGTCTTGCACGTGTTTTTTGTGGGGGTGACCACTCAGGACAAAGAAGAGCTGCGTGTCATTCAAAAAATGAGATTCAAGCCTCCCATTTGAAAATATAAGAATAGAAATAAGGCCTTCCAACATATAAGCTGGGTTCAGGCCAGTGCTCCATTTTTACGGGCAGATGCCGGTAGTGAGCATCGCCATTCATTACTGAAAACCGGAGTTATATTTCATCAACAGTATTTGACTCAGAGCAAGAGAGAGAAAGGTAGAAATGGGGACAAGAAGGCAGAAGTGCAAGGTAAGAAACCAGTGACATAGGAAGGAAGCAGGGATGAACAAGAATGTTCCAGAATAAGTTAAAGAGACAGGACGTGAAGGGTGGTTGAAGAAAAAGGTAAAATCAAGGCAAGGTAGCCCTGGTTTTGTTCAGCAAGGGTCCTAAGAAAAACGTTCTGCCCATAACTTTTTTTTTTTTTTACAAATTAAGCACTGATGGTATTCTGATCTCATAAACACTGATTGAAGTTGGGAGTTGCTTCAATGGAGAACATTGTTTTAATACTTTAAGGAACTTTTTGCCCAAATTGTATCCAGTATCAGCTTTTGTTTTACGAAACATCTTTCCTATAATTGAGCCAAAATATATAGATTACCTTCTGTATGAGTACACAACACTCTTGTTATTCTAAGCAATTGACTGATATTAGTGGGTAGTAATAAGGGTCAGACTGACCTATAGGGCAATCTAGGAGCGCCAGAAGGGATGGTCTGACAGGTCAGTGTGTGAACCGAATTTGGCCTATTTGTGGGTCTGTTTTGTGGTCTGATGGGCCTGTTTTCACTCTTTTTTTTTTTTTTTTTTTGAAAACCTTTATTGTCACATTGCTCAGATACAGGTATGGGCCTACAACCTGCGTGGCCGGCCGCTAGTACAGTGAGGTCCAGGCAAGTAAAGCAGAACAATAAAGCAACTGTCCGCCACCCGCAGTCCCCGCAACAAAGCAAAGGAACAATCACCCTGAGGAGAACACAGACCCAGCAGGAGCAGCGAAGGTTCGTTTTTTAAAGGTTAAAGAAATACAGGATCTGGCAACGTATATTCCACCGACAACAAAATAGGGAAGTAAAATAGAGTAGGATAGTCACTTACAGGATCACCGTAATTGAGAAGTCGGCTCCGGTGCATGGAAAACAGGATAATCAATGAAGACAACAACGTACAGCACCGGAAAAACAGCCCTAGTTCAAGGCTATGAGCCCCGGAGGAGCATTTCCCAAAACTGAATCGATCAGCAGAACTTTAGAAACATACTACCCAGATCCCGAAAGAGAAAAAGGGAATAGAAGGAAAAGAAAGGCCATAGAAACAATAAAAGGACAAAAAGAAGAAGAACCCATCCCCCACCCTGCACCACTGTAGATGGCTACGGCCTACCCCCCCTAACAGCGTGCCTGTCGCCCGTAAAAATTAAAACCCCGAAATGAAAGTCCACAAGGAAGAGAAGAAATTAGTGTCAAAGAAGACAGAGGAGGACCCCAGGCCAACCCCCGACCCCCCCCCACCCGGCGCCCACCTAAAGTACGACAAACAATAAGAAATCAATTATCAGCCTCTGCTCAATCTCACCATCTCCAACCCCGGCCCACCCTAGCAGGATCACCCACCCGCGAGATAATTTCAAAAAGGGGAAAAGACAGGAAGCACAGACCCCTAATATCAGGAGCCCCCAGTGAAACAGGATAATGTCACGTAACAATCAATTGTTCGGAGAGTAGAGACACAACAGCGGGAGCACCCAATGAAAACAGGATAAAGTCAATCATCGGCAGTTCAGGTCCCACAGGAGAGTATAGATCTCCCCAGGTAGCAACAATGGCGCCCCAAGTGCACTCGAATCCTACGGGCCCATCAACAGCACAGAGAACACAGGGCACGAAGTGTCGGCCGGGCTAGAAAATACAAGCTGGAGCACACAAAGTCAGAAGTCGCATCCACGGTCGGCCGCGGCCCCTCCGCAGGGAGCCGCAATAGTCAAGCCACAATAAGCGACGGGGGAAGCTGATGTCGGCTCACATGTAATCGGCGGTCCAAAGGCAATCAAAACCCCTTCATGCCAGATCCAGAACGTAGGCCTCCAATCCCCCGGGGGCACACAGTCGCCATCACCCGGTATTCAGCACACCCGGCCGCCACCACGACTAGGCAGAACCCCTCGAGCCGCCATTTTCTAGGGAGCACCCCCTCGGCGTAGTGCAGACGAGCTCCGGGACCACCGGCCCCCGCCAGACAGGGGTCAGGGTGCATCGGTGCCCCATCGTGAAAGAAACACAGGATGCCGCTCTCCCCACACACTAGGCTGCGCAGACGGGCCCCCCCAGCCCGAGGAGTACCATAGCAACAGTGTGCCTCCACCGGCCACAGCGAGCCAGAGTCTCAATGGCGATGCGATTTAGCCAGGCAAACAGCGTACCTCCAGGGAAACAAAGGACAGGTCCCAATGTCCGGCTGCCGATGAAGTATGCCGAAGTGGATGGGGGGGTAAAGAAGCAGACCGCAGAAGGGGAGAGCGAGTCAGGTCAGTGGCGGGCACCAGCCGATTTGAGGTGTAAATTGGTCTCCATGACGGGGGACCGGCGTCCCACAGGTCTGTGCGGCCACGATCAGACAACGGGCGGCCGGGTGCAGTACAGCGCGAGGTCCCGGCTGTAGGCAGTGGGCGGGCCGCATCCCGCAAAGGAGCGCCGCACCGGCCGTGGAGCGCGGATTTTCACCGGAATCAAACGCCTCATCTCTGCGTTCCTTCCGACGCGCGGAGGCTCCGTTTTCGCACGGAGCAGGTGAGCGAATCGAGCGGGGAGGGAAGAAGGTCGGCGGAGCCGGGAACACGTGCGGCCATCTTGGTCGCCGTCCCGGCTCCGCCCCCCTGTTTTCACTCTTGATGTCCCTGATATTACCAAAACATTGCCTACAGCAAGGACAGATGCACACAGTCTCCCAAGCTTGCAAAACACACATACAGCTTGTCTTTATAAGCTCAAAATGGCACTGATTTGCAAATGTGGACCACTTTTCAGCTATCTGATTTGCTACGGGTGAGCCTCTTTTATTTTGGTACCCCGGGCCCATTTTTAGCTCTGTCTAATCCTAGTAGTATTCCCTGGGCCGATTACAAGGTCAATTGAATTCCCAATGGGGCCCTTAGAATCACTGGCACCATCAGAAATTACAGTCTGGCGTAAAGAAGGTAAATCCATGGAGCTGCAGGATTTCATCCCGGAACTTTGACTGGTGAAAACTGTTGAAATGTCTAAGCAAAACTGTAGGAAAGTAAATGTGTTCTTAGAAAGAGTATCGGACCCAGAATTACAAATCCCCAGTAATTCCTGGGGGCGGGGTCAGACTTGAAAGAACCAGTACAAGAAACCACTTAATCTGGTGTGGGAAAGTTTGTGATTTTATTTCTTGAAATACATCAAATTTTTGCAAGAAAATTGTAAAATTGCACACATGGTACAAAAGGTACTGAACACGAAATGGATATCTCTATGGGGAGGCCTCTTGGAATCACTCCAGACTTTCTCCAAACTTGTCCTTGTGGTTTTTTAACTTCCACATGTTCTATTGGCCTTTGCGTGTGGCTTTAAAAAATGAAAGCAGGCAATTGGCCAAAGGCGGTGCATGTTCCACCTTTTCTCTAAATGTTCACTCCCACGGCATCCAGCTGTCGGGAGCGAGCAGTGGCGCGCAGGGTGCCAGCTGCATTCCTCGTCGTGGGTCATTAAACATAGCGCGGTCACTTTCACTTTCGCAGCCGCGCTTGTCTTTTCTTCCCTCAAAAGCAGACCCCAACCACCCCCAACACCGCATCGAGCAGCACTCACCGTGCGCATTCATTTATTTATAATCAGTGCCCGTATGTTTTTTTAATACACAGCATTGAGCACTGCTTGCTGTGTGCCTTTATTTATTAACTGTGGTCCTGGATGGGTGCCTGCAACAAATGCCTCCCTGTTCACTTTGTGTGCTCTCCACTGTGCACCACAACCCTGATGTTTATTCAGAGCAGGGCGGCTACACACGCTCCCAGCGCCTGGAAGGTGCTCAATCCTCCACAATCACAGGCCAAGCTGTGTCTGAGCGCCAGTATAATTGTTTTTAACTGCTCTTTGCCTCAAAAGCAGACCCCTCCCACCCAATACACAGCATCGAGCAGCACTCTTGTGTACCTTTATTTTATTAATGACGCCTGTATGTTGAATTTTTTTCTTGGCTTGCCTCCAAAGCACACCCCTCCCATCTCCTACTTAGCATGTGCACGCACAGCAGCGTTTTCACTTTGAATTTGTCTGCTTGCAGTGTTGTTTGTTGGATTTCCTCTATAGCAGACCCTTCCCAGCTCCCGACACAGCATGACCGCGCGCCTTTACTTATGAACAGCACCCTTTTACTTTACTTTTATAGTAAATAGCTTTACTTTTTTTGGCAGGGGGGCATGGGGAGATAAAGTGATTTGCCTAGAATCACAGGATGTTGAGCCAACGAGGAGGCTCAAACCTGGTCCCCTCTGCTCCAAAGTTGGCTGCTTTTGCCGTTATGCCACACCTTTTCCTTTGTCATATTGACTTTTAAAAAAGAAAAAAAAACTTGGACGACTATTCAAAGATGTTAAGAGTGTGTGGGCATGCCAGTGGGGGATAATGTACTGCATGGCTAAATACTTATAAGGTTCCAAAGGCAAGACCTACTGTCTATGACAATGCTTCCTCTTTGTGTTAGAGAATATTGCAATTTGTGTCCAGCTGACGACGCTTAATGAAACATTTTTAGTTTGCAAACATTTCAAAACAATTGGCTCTGTCCATGTTTGTCTTTATTGAGATTCGATGTGTTATTATTGCCATTATATTTCCTCGTATTTTTTGCACACCCTGTGCATATATTTTTGATGCCCCAAGGATGGAGAAAGTTTGCAAACGTCTGTGCACAACCCATACATAGGAGGGCAGCAGGAACACTGAATTGAGGAGTGAAACTGAAGATGTTCATTACCTCCCTTATCTCAACAGGCGGAGGTGTCACTCCCCTTCTCTCGCTGGGCCGGCCCATTAATGTGCATACTGAGCGGGGGTGGGGGCCTGAGCAGAAGTGACCTCACTTGTTTTCAGATGTTCATAAAACTTCGCTGAAGCAATGTTTAGTGGAAAGGCAATATGCAAATGTGGGCCACTTTTTTTTAGCATGCCCTGGCCGATTTCTAATCCCAATCCAACACTGATGGATGAAGAACCTCGCTAGAATCTGGTTGCTGGGCTTGGTAATGACACTTCTGAAGACTGTCGTTGCAGAGAGTGGTGAGAACTCCTCTCAATATGGCGGCGTCAAGCTCCCCAAACATGGTGGAACGTTGGGGGTCGGACAACCGGATGCAGGGTCTGGAAGGAGGAATTCCTCAGGATTGGCTAGGAAACTGCTGGATGGGCTACGTCCAGCTGTCAAAATGTCAGTACGCTCATTTGACGGAACTTGTCCTTTCCCATGTACTGCAATGCGGCGTAGATGCCAAATATGGTTTTAACCCCTTGGCTGCAGCGGTAATTCCGCCGCAGCGCTAGGGGGGAGGGGGGCCACATGGCGCTCCCATGCTCGTGACGGAACCGCTCCGTCACGAGCCTCGGGCAAGCTGTGCTTGTGACGGAGTGGTTCCGTCACGGCCCCGCCCACTCAATAGAACGCGCTGCGCAGGCGCGAAATCAGCGCCGCGCAGGCGTGGCGGCCGGGCCGTGACGGCACCACTCCGTCACCAGCACAGCGCGTCCGAGGCTGGTGACGGAGTGGTTCCGTCACCAGTATGGAAGGTGTTAAAGGTCTTTTACGAGGGTACACATTGCTATTACAATCTATTTCTTTATGTTGTAGAAATCAAAGGGCCTATTTGCAAAACATATACACAGTCCTTTTGCTTACCAGGCATAAAAAACAAATGCCCGTCGTCCTTCTGCATGGACTTTGACATCCAGGCCTTTAAGGCCAACCACAGACAAAACAAGCATTGGAAATGCAATAGGTCTCGCAGCATTAGAGTTAGTGCTTTTAGAATTGTTTATGGGTTTTTTGTAAATCTTTAGCATTTTTGTTTCCTGTAGCCAATGCTAAAGAATTAAAAAAAAAAGCCATAAACATTTCTAAAAGGCCCGCAAGTCCTTACCTGCCAGCGAATTACGAAGGATTACTAAATGGCGTGTTTAGGCATTCGGAGCAGATGTAGACCCTCCCTCTTAGGGTGCCCGCACACCTGACTCGGTTCGCAGCCAGGGAGCATTTGATTTCTGCATTCTGTGCCAAAATCGTATTTTGTCTTTTGCAATTCTGCAGCTAAGAGATGAGCTTTTATTGTTAAGTAGGCGTATTCTAATTGCATAAAAATTGTACATTTCAATAGTATGATATTCTACACATTGTTGCAGCAGGGCCTACTGTTACAAAGGCTGGATTGGAAAGATGGGCCGTTTTTTTTAATATACATTTTTTGATTTTGCACCGATTACCGTACATGGTCGTAGTGCCAGCACATGGGGGCATGTGTATTTGTGTAGAGTAAAGGGACGAAAGTAAAGACATGAAAGGCGCTGGCTGGTGTCCATATCACACACATGCTTTGTAGCCTTTGTGTTTTTCGCTCATTCGAGTTATTAGTACCCGTTGTTACTTTCCTAAATCACAAGGGACTAAAGCCCTCTTGTTCGTACTCATTCTGGTGGCAGTTTCCAGATCAGGGCGCGGTCTCTTTGAGAGCAACAAATGAAAACAAATGAACTAGGAACACAGCTTCAAGTCATAACAAGCCGGCGTTGCGGGCTGATTCTGCTTGCAAAGGCATCATCAGCCTTCATTAACCACCAATGCCAGGCCCTGCCCAAGCCTCTAACCAGCTGCAGCTCCACTGACTTCACACATGGGGAGATTACAAATGACACGTTGGGTTACCCTGGGCCGCAGCCTTTTCTGCAGCGAGCAGCTCACCAGGCTGAAGCGGTTTAAAAGGGTCAGCGAAATCAAAAGAAAGTATTCACTCCTAGACTGACCGACTGTGACAGCGTTGTGCAAATTAGTGAGAAGGCACGAGATGAAAGGGGCTAGCGTGCTAATTAACATGTGTAATAGTTACTGCAAACAAACCAGTTACACCATAACTTGTTAGCCCCGTTTAAAGGACTCGAGAAAGTACGGGACCATGTAGGTTCCAATAAAAAGAAGAATAGTGGCATCTCCCAGTCGCAGTGCGGAAAAAAACCGAAGTGCGGTATCAAGCGCTAGATAACATACGTTATTGGAATAATTATCAGTTTCTATAGAGCTTTAACTTATTTTAAAACGGAACTCTCCCGACTTCCTTTTCAAATTGCTTTGACAGCATTTTCCATGTAAAAGACGTTTAAAAAGTGGAGTTTCAACAGCATCAGCAGTGCACCAATCTCACGCCCCCACTACACACACACGGAAGCCCATTTTCTGTAATTTCATTACAAGCCTCTCTCATACATGCATCAAGCATGTTAAAGCAAAAACGGTAACGAAACAACCCATACCCACAAAGGTAAAGCGCAAGAAGCAGCAGATAGCCCCAAATGACAACAAGACGGAGGGAAGAGAGGGGAGGGGGGAGGAGAAATGCGACACGGCGGGAAGGGGCAGGCAGGATGACTCAGGGGAGGGGGCGGAGCGGGGCAGAGCGGCATGTGGGTGTGAAGAAGCCGGGCCTTTGAAGTGAAGCTAAGCTTCACTTCAAAGGTGTCGGAGGAATGCGGGCGGCTGTGCACGCGCTTTTAAGCTCAATGCACATGCGCATTGAGCTTAAAAGTCACGGGCACTGCAAGGAATCGCCACGATTCCTTGCAGTGTGGATAAAGAGTGGATAACTCACAATACTCTCGCCTTGCTCGATGCGCATGCGCATCGACAGGCGAGACCTAAAAAACATGTTTGTGAATGGACGTGGAAGGCATTGCAAAAAATGAAAAACAAAAAGAAACTCGTAAATTAAAAGAGAAAGTTTTCGAAAATGTGTTTTCAATTTTTCAATTTGAATCAATAGCAGGCGTTGGCAACGGTGTGGAGCGTTTTGCAGTCTGTCGCTGCTGTGAAGGATGCACTTTTTCTTTCACGAGTCAGTGAATTAATTAATG
The DNA here is from genome assembly GCF_964261635.1 of Lissotriton helveticus. Lineage (NCBI taxonomy): Eukaryota > Metazoa > Chordata > Amphibia > Caudata > Salamandridae > Lissotriton > Lissotriton helveticus. The sequence goes on along the minus strand of NC_136065.1, from coordinate 592,101,862 downwards.
CTATCTGTTCTCCTTATTCCGACCAAAGGTTGTCAGATTCTCTTATGCCGCTTATTGATCCGCACTGCGAGCTTCCATTTCCTGCCTGCGCTGTTAAGAGGAATGGAATTCCTAATGGGTGCATTTACAGCGCGCACGTGGGCACGACAGGCTGCATACACCGACACCTCGACCCGCACAGACTGATGTGGGAATGGGGGTGGGGGGAGCAAAGGAGGGACAGAAAGGTAGTGGAGAAATAGTGACGGTGGAGAAAAGACAAATATAGAGGAATGCAGAGTTGTATTGAAGGACATGGAGAGGCTGATGGAGAACATACAGTACAAGTATGAATAGAAATAAGTAGAAATATAAAATGTATATATGGATAGAGATGTAAGAGAAATGTTAAAAGAGAGGAAAAAGAAACCGGAACGGCAAGTAGGGGGGTGAGAAGGAAAAAGCGAGAGAGAAAAGGAAAGACGTACAGCGTAAATCTTGTTCCCAAAACAGCTTAAATCAACGTTCTAACATTTTGGGCCTTATTTAGAGTATGGCAGGTGGCCTGCATTTTGACAGGATGGCCAAGGTAATTACCTGCGCCACCCTGGCCACACCTCAGCTCAACATATTTAGGGCGTTAAGTGGGCCGGGATTTCTGAGACCCGGTAGTAATTAAAAATGTCCCTACTAAGCCCATTATTAATGTCTTTAAGTTGCAGATAACATTGATTGATTTCTGAACAATAATTTAAAAAAAAATTAAGATAATCCATGCCATTGTGTTCCAGTTTATAATTAACATGTTTTACTTAATCTTACATTCCCTAAGAGTGTTTGCTTTTTTCCAGGATGTTGTGTTACAGTATTTTTTGGTCAGAGTTTCCCAGACAGCTCAGCTGTCTGGTTTGCTAAAGGCATCTTGGGGACTTTCAGAAAGTTGGCCTAGGAATGCATTCCGCCCGTTGATTACCATTGGCTTTGTGGTTTGTAACTCACATTTCCTGGCTTTCTATATGCTGACTTTATTTGTTTTAGGCTATCCAGGTTCATTTCTTCTCCCCAGTTGCCTAAAGAGTGTTTACTGTATTCTTCCACAAACTCACTTTCTGCACACAGACTCCTAAATCTAGTTCTTATATTGTTATATTTGCTGTGCATTCAAAGACTGAGGTCAAATGTCAGGCACTGTCTACCCAGGGTGCTATTTTACTTTTCTTTCTCTGACTTCAAAGTAAGAGGATTTAAGTGACAATCTTGCTGGATACCGAGGGTATGAAAGAGGGTTTTTTGTAGCACATAACATGTAAATGACTGTATAAGTATTTCAGAATTAGGAACACAAATTAAGTCTATTTTTGTTATTTCTGAAGTGTGTTGGAAACAAATACTTTAATATGATCAAAACAAATCATCACACTCTGTGATGCAATTTCCACAAATTCTCATTTGTGCACTGTATAGTTTAATCAGAAAAATTGTAGGTCTGTGCAAATGTAATGGTCATTTCAATTGAAAATGTGTTGTTTGTAAAGGCATTGTGCTACCACACAATGCATACTCCACTCTATGCCACTCCACTCTACTCTGCACCCCTCCAATCCACACCACTTCACTCTACTCTGCACCACTCCACGCCACTGCAATCTGCACCATGCCATTCTATGCTATTGCACTCCATACTACATCACGCTACTTTATGCCATAACACTCCATGCTAATGCACTTTACTCTATAATACTCAACTCTATGACCCTGCACTCTACGCCAATCCTCTGTATGCCACTCTAATCTACTCTCCACCACTGCAGTCTAAACCAATTTACTCAATGCCATTACACTCTATGCCTCTCTACACAACTGCACTCTACCCTGCACCACTCCACTCTACACCACTTCACTTTACTCTACAACAATCTACTCTATGCCACTCTAGTCCACTCTGCACCACTCCACTTGATGCCACTATACTCCACGCTACTCTACTCTTGCACTCTATGCCAATGCACACTACACAACTATCCTTTATATCACTGCACTCTATGCCACTGCACTCGACTCTGTATCACTGTACTCTACGCCACTGCTCTCTACACCACTCTTCACCACTGCACTCTGAGACATTACTCTGCAAGACAGCACTCTCCACCACTGAACTCTAAGCCACTCTACTCTGCACTAATCCACTCTATGCTACTCTACTCTACGCCACGTCATTCTATGCTACTGCACTCTGTGGCACTATACTCTACTCGGCACCACCCCATGCTTCTCTTCTCTGCACCACTCCTGCCACTGCACTCTATGCCACTTGCCTCTACTCTGCACCACTGTCCTCTGCATCACTTAACTCTATGCCACTTCACTATGCACCACTCTAAACCATTCCACTCTGCCACTCTACTCTACGCCACCCTACTCTACAACACTGTTCTCTGCGCCACTCTACTTTGCTTCACTCTCTTATGGGCCACTCCACTGTGCTCCACTCTAATCTGAGCCACTCCACTCTGAGCTACTCCACTCTGCACCATTGTCCTCCACTATGCACCACTCTAATCTATGCCACTGCATTCTACGATGCTGCAGTCTGTGCCGCTGAATTCAATGCCGCTGCACTCAATGCCACTGCAATCCATGCCACTCTATATTCTGCAACACTGTATGCCAATGCACTCTACACCAGTCAACTCTACTTTATGCCACTGTACGTGACTCCACACTATGCCACTCCAATACACAAAACTCTCTGCAACTCCACTCTGCCACACTCTACTCCTCTCTTCGCCATTCCATTCAACAACCCTCCACGTGACCTCCTCTATGCCACTAACATTCAGCCATGCTGAGCAGCAGACACGCTGGTGTACAACACGGCTCAAACACATTGGCAAAGACAATATCTCTTGCATAGGCATGACCTATTGGCTGTGCCAGTGCTCCTGGTCTTTATAAATGGGTATGAGGCAGTTCAAGTTTCTCTCAGTGGGTCAAAAAGTTATTCAGAATACATGCCAATCATTGCTTGGCCTCTCTGCAGAGCACACAGAGCAATGGGCACATTTTCCAGTTGCAATTGTGTTTCTGTGCAAATGTGTTTAAGGGAGGTACACAGCTGTCAACATATTGACAAGACGAAAGTAAAATAAAATGCAGGGCTTGCAGATGACTGGGAATGTTGTTTGTTTGGTGTATGGTAACATGAATGAGAAGTGAGGAACTCATTCAGCAGGGAATGAAACAAGGGCGCCGAAGAGGTAAAAGATGAGGCGTACGATATGCAGACGGAGGAGATGAGAAGAGAAAAGGGGTGTACAATCTAACATAGAGTGAGCATAACTGGAGTGATTGAGACACCTTACACCGGCCTCAGTCCTGTTTAACTCAGATACTCATAATTTCAGAATTGAAACATTTTTAATATGAATTATGTACAACAATATAATTTGTATTAATTATTTATCTTAAACAGCTAACAGCCATTGACCAAGCGAATAGACCTGGTTGGTTTTAGATGTATGTCATGTTGTGTTACATATCTGGATGCAATAACATAAAGTTCAGTGAGGAATCAAAATACCAGCCAGGAAGCACACTATGGGAATTAAAGAAATTGAGTTTGTGTTTAAGCCACACCCTTAATTACATAGGCCATGTCCATTTTATGGAACACCCGCTTTTTCAATGCCACTTAAAGCCCTGAGGGACCCTGTGGCCATCTCTGTGCCTTCAGAGGAGCTGCTCCCACGGTGGCACCTCTAAAGGTACTGAAAGTTTCTGGAGCAACTGCCATGTCTCAGCTCACCACTCAGCAAACTTTTTTCTCAAAAATAAACCCCCAAAGTAGACATTTGTTCTGGGAAAACAAAACAAACTAATGACCCTAACACCCTGGGCATTTTCTCCCAGAGTGTGGGAGTCATTTGAATTATTTTTTAGTTTGGGGACACCAGAATTTCCCTGGTGGTCCCAAAGTGGGGAAAAAAATACACCGGACTGTCCGTTGTAAATAGGGCGGATGGTTTGATGTGCCTTCAGCATTAGCCCCAACCCTCTTGATCCATCGACGGCACCCCCATCAGAAACATGACATCTGCTCAAACTCTGAATAGAGAGGGTGGGCCATTAGTTTAAAAGACAGGGTATTCCACCATATTTGTGGCAGAGTACCTTGTTTGCCAAACTCCAAATGAGAACAGTTATTTCATCTTATAAAGCCTCATAAGATAGCTAGCTGAATTTGTGATTGTCAAGAAAAGGAAAATAGCTGTTGGAAACAGTCACACTACAGTGCCATTTTAAGGTGAAGGGGAGGCCACTGTTTGTACAACCAAACTAATTGGGAATAATATACATTGCAAGATATTTTAAGACAAAAATGCCTACAAGAAAAGCTCTTAAGTATAATAAAAAGTAATGAATGAAATGCTTGAATGAATCTCAGCCACTGGTAATTACTCAGACCGCATCACAATCCATCCTTATTTTGCACACCATGCCACCTCAGTTTGGACCCAGCTATATGCAAATCATTTTTGACCGTGCTCCAATGGGTAAAGTCCAGCCTGAACTGCCAAGCAAGTCCCTGAACCGGAACACAAGCAACCCAGGAGCGGTTTTGCCATAGTTAGGGCTCATCAGCCAGGTATAGCTTGCTTGGTTCCAGTAACACAGTGTGCACGGGGCACATGCCTGGACATATCTCTGCCACTTAGGGCGACACACTAAATTACTTATGTATGCCTACTACCCCTCCTGGGGTATAGGCCATCAACCAGGACTTTCCAGCCATCTCTGTCCTTGGCTTCCCTTTCAATCTGACACCAGGTATAATCCATCTCCTCACAGTCAGCCTTGAGGTATTTGTGCCAGGTGGTTCATGGCCTTCTTTTCCCTTTCCCTTGAGGGTTGTAGGTCAGGGCTTTCTTGGTGATGTTTAATGTGGGTCTGCAGAGGGTGTGACCTATCCAGCACCATCATATTTTCATGATTTCTTTATGAGCAGGAAGTTGGAAATTCTGCTGCCATAGGTAGTTGTTGAGTGGAGTAGTGTGTCTCACTGGTTAGAAGCGGCAGACCCTGAAGCAGAGGTCAGGCTCGGGACCAGGGTTCAATTCCCGACGCGGCAGGGTCTTGGGCTCAATGTCCGCGGATTCGATAATTCTCGCCTCGGTGCCTATTCTAATCATGGGTCCCACTCTGCAACTCTGGGCAATAGCTTGCTTAATCTCCACAACGGCCCCAACAGCGCTGGGATGCCTAGCTTCACCTTGGGGGTGCCCTGGAGGGGGCATCTCACAGGGAAAGCAAGGATGGGTTCCACAGCGGTATACAGCGCCAGGATGCCCCGAGATGTAAATGTGTGTATATGGGGCGGCAGTGCGCTTTACAAGTATTCACACATTTACATTTACATTTACATTTGTTGCTGATGGTGTTTGGCTAGTGGATTTAGAGGATTTTCCTCAGACAGATGTTGATGAAGGTCTGAACTTTGTTGGTTGTGGTCACTGTTATTGTCCAAGATTCTGCTTCATACAGGAGGACCAATTTTAAAATGGTGTTAAAAAGCCTGATCTTGGTTTGCAGCGTCACGTCCTTGGAGCTGCAGATTTTCTTTAGCTGAATGAAGGCAGTCCTTGGTTTGCCGATTCTTACCTTGACATCAGCGTCTGTGCCGCCCTATTTTTCTATGACAATGCCCAGGTAGATGAAGGCCTCAACCGCTTCCAGTGCATCACCTGCAAGAATGACTGTAGTTGCTCTGGCGGTGTTAGCCTGCAGGATCTTGTTTGTTTCCCTGTGGATGTTGAGGCCAAGTTGTGTTGACACGGTAGCCACAGTGTTGGGTCCTTTCTGGAATCTGCCAATGGGTATGGGAGAATAGGGCCAGGTCATCTGCAATGTCCAAGTCATCGAGCCGTGTCCAAGGTGTCCACTGGATTCCATTTCTTCTACTTGTTGTGGATGTCTTCATGATCCAGTCTTTGGGCAGCAGGAGGAGAAAAGACACGAGCAAACAACCCTGGTGGACTCTGGTCCTCACTTGGAAGGCGTCAGTAACTGCACAGTAAAGTATGCAAAAAAGTGTTTGATGGAATGCCTGAAAAAATCTCAACCTCTGGTGATTACTCAGAGTCACATCCCAGTCCCAGCTTCTAGAAAAGCTGGGCAGATATTTCATAGTGGAAACAATAGGTTCCAATATATGAAATTCACTGTAAAATTACCATACATAATTATTATGTGTAGACCCTGGATCTAAGACATGAACCCCAAAAATCCCTTAAGCTCAAGACATCCATGAATAATATAGCTCACGCCATTAACAATACTCCCCTTGCACTATTCCTCCAATGGTTAATTTGTTAAAAGAAATAAGTGCCAGGGCCCTCTCAGACAAGTCAAAGTGGCATGTTTACTTCAGTGTGCACACCACTCCTCCCCCCTGCTCTCGTTTCTGAGCAGAGCAACCCCACCCCACCCACCAAGCTGCCTGATAGGGACAACTTTTTGCTTCTGGGCACAACAAAAATTGTCAGTTAAAACTGCTAATTAATATCTATTTGTAGGGGTGAATCATCTGGATATTACCCTCTCATGAACCAACTGGTGAAAGATACTTTTAGTGTCCCTCATTTGTTACCCAAAATCTAGGTTCCACTGTGATCACCTGCAGCTTCTCAACTGAAAATTCTAAAGTGATCAAATGCCTGCTTCCCGCAATTGCCCCACAATAAAGGTTCAGGCCAGTATTCATGCAGTGCAGTAGCTTTACGTCTCTAAATATTTAGTTATAAAGCAATTCAGTGTCCTGTAAAAGCACAGGAGTCAGTCCTCGGGGAAACATCCTTTAAAACGCAACCATTAAATCGCACTACACTTACAACGCAGTCATTACGTCGCAAAATCCTTTACAAAGCATGTCACTACAATGCAGGCATTATAACGCATGCCATTGCAACGCATTACACTACATCGCATGTCACTACAACGTAGGCATTACAACGCATACCATCACAACGCATATTACCCCTACACAATCCAAAACTTACCCAACTGTTGCACCCCCTGGAGTTAGAATAGTAGTCATTTTTACCCCTACACTATCCAACACTTACCCTATTGTTGCAACCTCTGGAGTTAGAATAGTAATTTTTACCCCTACACTTCCAACACTTACCCTATTGTTGCACCCTCTGGAGTTAGAATAGTAATTTTTAGCCCTACACTTCCAACACTTACCCTATTGTTGCAAGGTGTGCTTGCAGATTTCCTAAGCAAATTCCTGCGCAATTTTAGCACAAGCAAGAAGATCGAATGTTAAGATATTATATGCGATTTAACGCATGCACCAGAATCATCTTTTATCACCTGAACAGAAATAGTGTGACTTGCAGATATGCACATTTCTAAATATGGCATAAATATTGTGCTGTAAGAGCAGGCAATCGTTTTTGCTCGTTTTACTTCTATCCCATGACTTATATACTGCACCTTTATGTTGCGTTTATGACTTCTGTAATGTAGGATGATGTAAACAAGTTTGCTTCCGAATTTTCCTAGCTTTAGGACCCAGATATAGGAAACTTCGTTGCCTCTCACACATCCCACTTATGTACATGGTGGGGCAATATTTCCCACCCATGATGACTTTACATTTACCACCAATTCATGCAGTGCAGTAGCTTTACGTCTCTAAATGTTTAGTTATAAAGCAATTCAGTGTCCTGTAAAAGCACAAAAGTCAGTCCTCGGGGAAACATCCTTTAAAATGCAATCATTACATTGCACTACACTTACAACGCAGTCATTACGTCGCATCATCCTTTACAACGCATGTCACTACAATGCAGGCATTACATCGCATACCATTGCAACACATGACACTACATCGCATGTCACTACAACGCAGGCATTACAACGCATACCATTACAACGCATACCATTACAACGCATAGTACCCCTACACAATCCAAAACGTACCCTACTGTTGCACCCCCTGGAGTTAGAATAGTAGTAATTTTTACCCCTACACTATCCAACACATACCCTATTGTTGCACCCTCTGCAGTTAGAATATTAATTTTTACCCCTACACTATCCAACACTTACCCTATAGTTGCACCCCCTGGAGTTAGAATAGTAATTTTTAGCCCTATACTATCCAATTCTTACCTTAAATGCAATGTAATGGTATGCGTTATAATGGTATGTGTTGTAAAGGTATAATGCGATGTAATGGAATGCGCTGTAAAGCTAGTTTAAAAAAATGCGATGTAGTGTCATGCTATGTAATGGAGTGCATGGTAAAGGATGTTGCGATGTAAAAACTGCATTGTAAAGACATGTGTTGTAAATGTATGCGTTGTAACGTCATACATTCCAGTTTTCGCTCAGAAAAACTCTAAATTGGTGAGCAGTGGGATAAAGGGCAATGAGGTGGGTGGCAGGTGGGTGCTTGCGGATCTCCTAAGCAAATTCCTGCGCAATTTTAGCACATGCGAGAAGATTGAATGTTAAGGTATTATATGTGATTTAACGCATGCACCAGAATCATCTTTTATCACCTGAACAGAAATAGTGTGACTTGCAGATATGCACATTTCTAAATATGGCATAACTATTGTGCTGTAAGAGCAGGCAATCGTTTTTGCTCGTTTTACTTTAATCCCATGACTCATATACTGCAGCTTTATGTTGCGTTTATGACTTCTGTAATGTAGGATGATGTAAACAAGTTTGCTTCCGAATTTTCCTAGCTTTAGGACCCAGATATAGGAAACTTCGTTGCCTCTCACACATCCCACTTATGTACATGGTGGGGCAATATTTCCCACCCATGATGACTTTACATTTACCACCAATTCATGCAGTGCAGTAGCTTTACGTCTCTAAATGTTTAGTTATAAAGCAATTCAGTGTCCTGTAAAAGCACAAAAGTCAGTCCTCGGGGAAACATCCTTTAAAATGCAATCATTACATTGCACTACACTTACAACGCAGTCATTACGTCGCATCATCTTTTACAACGCATGTCACTACAATGCAGGCATTACATCGCATACCATTGCAACACATGACACTACATCACATGTCACTACAATGCAGGCATTACAACGCATACCATTACAACGCATACCATTACAACGCATAGTACCCCTACACAATCCAAAACGTACCCTACTGTTGCACCCCCTGGAGTTAGAATAGTAGTAATTTTTACCCCTACACTATCCAACACTTACCCTATTGTTGCACCCTCTGCAGTTAGAATATTCATTTTTACCACTACACTATCCAACACTTACCCTATAGTTGCACCCCCTGGAGTTAGAATAGTAATTTTTAGCCCTATACTATCCAATTCTTACCTTAAATGCAATGTAATGGTATGCGTTATAATGGTATGTGTTGTAAAGGTATAATGCGATGTAATGGAATGCGCTGTAAAGCTAGTTTAAAAAAATGCGATGTAGTGTCATGCTATGTAATGGAGTGCATTGTTGAAAATTAGTACGTTTTGGTGAACATTATCTGCGCCATCTTGCCTCTTCCCCTGATGCCACACTTTTGTCGTGCGCGCCCGCCATTTTTTTAAGATGCCCCGAGCAGAACGAACCCATTTGCATGCCGCTGGCCCCTGACATAGCCCTTCGCCTTCACTAAGACCACCCCCTGCTTGCACCTGCCTTGAGTCATAAACCCCTCTTCGGCGCTGCTCTGCCCCAGGCCCTCATCCTGTTCCCAGCGCGACACCTCCCTGCTTCCCTTTCATGATCTCCGGCCCTTAGATGCAAACCCCCTTTTTCCCCGTGTGCCCGTTTTGTCTTCCCCGTTCCCAGGCCGACACCCAGCTCTGCCGATACCATTCCTTGCCCCTCCCCGTACAATAGAAAGCTTCCCCCATCAAAGGATCCCCGGGTTGATCAAAGCCCCCACTCCATGAGATCCGATCAAATCCCCCACATTCCGTGAATCGGCGGAATATCCAGCTGCGTGATACTCATCACCTGTTGTGACTAGGGTGGGGACTTCAACTGTAAATGTGTGTGGGAACGGGCTCAAAGGGGAGTTCCGGGAATGTCTTTTCCATACATCAAAGCTTTAACATGAATGTGTAATCTACAATAAAGTCATAAAACAGTGTATAAGAGGCCAGGCCTCAGAAATGTATCTAGAGCACCTCAGAACGATACCTTCTGTCCGTTTCGTCGTGTTCTCCTCCGGAGAAAATAAAAACCTTGTTTCCTGCTTTCCAGTCTCCAGCGCCTGCCTCTTCATTGATTAAATAACTAGAGGGTCACAGAGGCAATACCGCCGGGCAAATATCGATTGTCCACGACCCGACTCAGGTTTTAACAATTGGCGTCCCAAGCGTGGGGCCCATCAGCGACTCGTGGATCCAGTGGGAGAGGTCCCGACGACAGAGTGAACGACTGCAACGATCGGGAGAGCTCTTGCCCAATAGACCCTCGTCTGGCAGCCGATCATCCGAACTTCACTAGTTCCGAACAGACCTCTCTCGAGTGATCTACGGTCCTGACTGGGGACCATCAGGAGTGCCGTGAGAAATACGAGAAAAAGAGGACGATCGGGCGCTGGATTCGGAAGACAAGAAACTGTCCACATGGTCCGGGTAAGGTCGTGTAATCACGACAAGTTGCGAAATGAGTGCTTGATTGTTTGATTGTTTAAAAATACTAGTATTGCTCTTTATTTATTTGGAGATTCACTGTCTACAAACGGAGAAACAACGGGCTCTCTCTTTGCAAGCAGTGGAGGATAGGTAGGGCAGCAGCCGTGCTTATTTTTTCTCCCCCACTCAATAATTACTTGAAACTGAACTGTTGTTCGCAAAACTATTGTTTCCTGGAGATTCCCTGTCTGCAAACAGGGAAGAGACCACCCTTTTTGCAGATAGTGAAAAGGGTAGGTAACGCAGATCTTTGCGGACCTACTCATTCTCCCCATTGTTATTTATTGGTCTTTTTGTTATTTTTTGATCCATGAGGTATTCACTGCCTGCAAACAACGTTGAATAGAAATATTCTGTCCAGTCTTTGCACCTAGTGATAAGATAGGCAGTGCTGACTTTTTAGTCCCTCGTTACGAGCCGTCATGTCTGTCTTCTCCCCACTGATTAATAGCCTGTTTAGCCCGGACCGTTTATTAGAGGTGGACCATATAGCTCCACTAGAAGGCACCCCTAATAAGGACATGTTCATAAACTATGGATTAGTCACCATAGCCTATAATAAATTGTGGCACAGGTATACCGAAGAGAGTCAAGACAAACAGTGGCCACTGGCAGGATCCTTTGACCTTGATAAAATAGAAACGTTAGAAATAGCCCTTCGAAATAATAAGACAACGCCAATTATGCTCGACAGTCTCGGTATGTGGCGCAGAGAGGCTATGCAACGACAGAGAAAAGACGAGGACAAACCAAGTAGAGAAATATACCGACAGGACAACCCCAGGACATCGCTACCCACAACTTATCCCCCGACACTATGCAAAAGACGACCAGACTTAGGGCCAGACCAATGCGCTTTTTGTAGGTATGTCGGACACTGGAAAGCCCAATGCCCGACTCTACTGAGCGTGAGTAAAGGCAAAGGGCCGACAGGAACGACAGACCGGCAGTACGAGAAAAAGCGCGAGACAAAGAAGAACCCGACTTACATAGACAGACCAGACAGAACCACCACGTTTGATTATGCCCGATGGCACAGATTTCGCCAGGACAATTTCAGCGGCATGCTCAAGTTCTCCTAGGTCGGGCAACGTCAAGACGGGAACCCAGCCTCGTTTCAAATTCACAGACGGAAAGAGATAATTATGACCAATAACTGTTTTATATTCGTCTTGGGTCTTTGTATGTCGTACTTGTACTGTCCCCCGTCTGAGTTTGTGTGTATGTAATGTACAAATCTGCGTCATCCCTCTACACGTGTTTCCGTGTTACTCAACCTCTGTTAGCAGAAACTTAGCATAAAAGCAACCTGGAAAGAAAGAAATGGTAAAACAAAATCCGTAGACCATTAATGAACTTGAACTTTTAATTTAGCACAACAAACAAGGAATGATAACGGTAAACTGTAGAAAATGAAAGTCAAACAGAACATTCGCCCCCCCCCATTCTGGAACCTTCCAAAGTAGGGCAGGGTTACGGCTACGCCCAACCAACGGCAACCCATATAAGGCGGGCCCGGCCGCCAACTCTTGGTCAGGAAATCTTAACGTATGGGGGAGCCGGAGGAGAGGCAGGAGCCAGCAGCCGGGGCAGTTGTAGGTAGTCCCGCCACATGTCTCCTCAGCCAGCCGCAACGGGCCTGGATAGACTTAAGTAGTCCCGCCACATGTCCAGAGAAGAACGAGGCACCTCTTCCTTTTCTCTTCCGTAACAGCCGCAGCAGCTCTGGACGGCGGGATGTCCTGCACGTGCCTCCACGACAATTTGTCCAAGTTGGGCTGGGAGGGAGAGGCGACGCGGACGAGCCTCTCCCACCTCCACCGATAGGAGGTCTCCCAGCCCCCGGCCCGACGCCGAACACCCCCAGTCAGGCGATGGTGCCAATACTTCCACAGCACCGAACACACCATGGTGGCACCCCAGTACTTGCGCAGCACCGAACGTGCAATGGTGGCCATATTTTCGGAACACCGAACCTGCAATGACTGCACTGATACTCGTGCCGCGCCGAATGCGCGCCACAGGTGACCATACTCCCACAGCACTGAGCACAGGACTTGGGAAACACCGGATGTGGAGAGACCTTCATGCGGGGCGATGAAAAGGAGCGGCATGGAGTGCACCGGGAGAAGGAGACGATGCGAACGAGTCTCCCTCGCCCCCCCCAGGTGGGGGCATCACAGCTGCACCCCAGCTGAACGTCCCGCTTTCACACAACAGGGACCTCTTCCTTTCACTCCGAAGGATCTCTCCCACTCTTGCAAACTCGACGAGAGTGGCCCCTGTAGGGCCTCAAAATGGCGTCTGGGTCCGCTGGAAGGCGGGCCCCGGCCACTAGAGTAACTTTGACCGGCAATATAACTCGAACATTTGCCCCCTGGAGCACGAGCCCCCATCTCCGACAGCATCTCCGCAGCCTTGAAGATCCTACAAAGGTCCCCGGCGGAACCTTCGGCCTTTGCAGGCTTCCGATAAGGGACGGCTGCCTTGGTCGCCAACGAAGCAAACATGACATTGCCACTCCTTCTGTTAGCATGAATTCTAGAACTGCCGAAAAGGACTCTGGTCCAAACTGCCAGTAATGGGAAACATTTCCCCCTGATGCTGCTTCCGGACTGAGCCGGCCCCGCCCAAAATGGCGCTGGTATCAATCGGAACTTACGAACACCTCGTGGTGTTCCTTCGCACTAATATAAACTTGATGTTCTGAGATTTTATATGATCCTTTGTACACTTGGCTAGAAAAGACAAGGAGAACTCACTCGACGAACAGTATGAAAGGATCCCCGTTACAAATGTTGATTACAAATGTACGATGTATTATATTTTTATAACTGATGTAAACCTCATTTACGACGCACACGTACGGTATGCATATAGGAAATCTGATTACCACTATTATGATTATGCTTCTAAATTATGAAAATAAATGCCCCCGAACCCCCAGCCAATTAATAGACGTTTTAGTCTCTTACAAATGAATGAGTAAAACTTTCCGATGTTTTTATTGCTGAAAACGACACCCCCCACTGTACGCACTTTAGCCATTGCCACGACCGGCCAAATACGACCGCACCCTCATAATCCTCATGCTGAAATGATTTTGCAAAATAAAGTTTTTGAAACTATGGACGGGTATTGCATGCTTTATTTAAAAAAAAAAAAAAATGTGGGATCGGTGGGAAAGTTCTTTTCTGTGCACCCTACTCTGCTCTCTCTTTAAGGTTAAAAGAAGATGGTTGCCCAGCCCTGGAGGACGGATCGGATCGACAACACGACACTCCGCCTTCAAAGTACGCGACTGACTCATGAACTCTCGCGTAGAGGAAGACCTTGACTTCCAAGGATGGGTAAAACGAACGGTGTAAATGAGGGAATGTAAAAGGAGGGTGAAATGAAATAATGTAAATGTGATAAAGTACAACGTTCCAAAGTATCAGGGAACGGAGCTGACCCAAGAACCGAAGAACCTTAGAACGCCACAGCGTTGAAAGAGGTTTAAGGATCCCGATAGTGAGATACATCCTTTGACTAGATACCTCGCACTAAGCACCTCTGGTTTCCTTTTTACGTTTCCCCGCACACGACCTATATGGACACACTACCCCCCTCGACTCCAGAAACCATATCCCCGGGGACCCTGCCCCGAGGAGGAAAGACGAGTAAGAGGTAAGTAAAGGACTTATGAACCCATGTGTTTAAATATGCGCGAATGCTGTCTCCCCCACCCCCCCCCTTTTTCCTCCCTCTGCAGGTTACATCAGAGATTACAGCCGAGGTGTGGCGAAGATCTGAAGCCTTGCCATGTCTAATACACGAAGCGGACTAGCGCCGCAAGGTGGTGTCTACGCGCGCCTGCAAACTACTCACGTATCGAACAAACCCGGAAAATTAGCACAACCTGATAAAAAGTGATCACCCTTAAACCAGACCGGACGAATGAACCCATGTCACGTATGATGCGAAACTATGAGGGAATGTGTGTGTGTGACTGAGGCGTCGACCCAACTGGTCGAAGGACCGAGAATGCGAGAAGTGCGACAAAATGGTACCTCCTTTCCTCTTCCCTTTTTCTCAAGGCACGTCCCCTCTACCCTGTCTAATGCTCAAACTGCATGATTACAAGATTCTAACGCAGACCCGTGAATGCCCTTTACTGTGTAATGCACTAAATAGCCTTTCTTGAATACACTGCCACCCTCTCTGTTGCACGTGTACTATTTAGCCTGCCGTTGCACCCTCTCTCTCTCTCTCTCTCTCTCTCTCTCTCTCTCTCTCTCTCTCTCTCTCTCTCTCTCTCTCTCTCTCTCTCTCTCTCTCTCTCTCTCTCTCTCTCTCTCTCTCTCCCTCTATTTTTGCACTCCCACTCTTCCGAGTGATTAGCCCCGAAATTGGCAGACTGCCACCCCTAGCACACCACCTAATTGGCTTCAAATACCGTCAGTATTTGCACAAAAACGTGTCTTTAATACAATCACCCTGAGGCCGCGTCATTACCTCTCCTTTTCCGCTAGAAGTCAATGAACCGAGGTTGGGCCGTAAGGGAAAGGACAGGTAAGACGACAGAGGTTCCCTAATCTGACCCGAAATAAGGGAACCACATGTCAGCGGCTCCTATGGTATAAAACAAGGACCTCAGAATACGCGACCCTCCCCTCCCCGAATCCAGAATGATGTTTTACAAGGTTAACAGACTAGTCCAAGGTAAAGAAATCATCGAAATGAACCCCGTAGTAGTTGAAAACCAGGTAGCCATGTTCGTCTCTCAGCAAAATACCTGTGTAGTACCATGTTGACGACTCACAGTACCCTTTGTAAATGAAAAACTCTAGAGAACGGCATATCTTTGCCAGGTTCGTCTCACGAAGGTGGGTCACCATCAGATGAACTGTCGTGACTGTAATAAATAATTGTAAAGGAAAATCATAGTAAATCCAACAGGCCCGTCACCGGTCATTCATATGCCAGTTGTAAACACTAATATAACGGGCATTTTCATTCTTTGCCTGGAGCTGGGAGAGAAATAGACTTTTTGATTATCTTCATCTGCAAATTCTCTAAAGACTGTCTTTTCAAACTTGTTTAAGGGTACTGCTGTTGGAGGAGAGAAGGACCGGATGTGGGAGCACGAGGCCTGACTGCAGACTAAGGAATACCTGCGACATTAGCCAAGGCGAGACCACGACAGAAAAGAGCTGCAGGACGAGGCACTGTTTTCGACAACATGAGAAGAAAGGGTCGACCTGATGCCCCTGCTCGATGTCCAGTGTTGGTCGACAAGTCCCCGCTCTCTGAATTCGGTCACACGCCCGCCTATTTGAAGTCTCTCGTTTCCCTAGTTTGTTCCTAATTTGGCCTCGCTCCATCCCCCTTTTCCTCTGACCTACCCTATGGACTGTTTTGTACGCTCTTCTTCCATCTGAACTTTCTGACAATCACCTCAAAGGACACAGGGTGATAAGGACCTTTCCGACCAGAAACGCGAGGAAAGGGTCGTGCCCTGCAACGCAGAACTTAGAACAGAGCTGGACTTGTAGCTCCACCGCCGGTGCTCAACAGCGCCAACGAAAGGCAACAAAGAATGATGAGAACTCGTTAAACTTCGAACATTTGACATCCCCAATCGCCGTTTCTGCTAGACCTCATTTCTCTCCCAGCCGCCATTGTATTGATCATGCTCCAATCCGAACCTGATATATATGTAATAACCTGCCAGTATGAAATATGCTTGCTGCTCTCGCTACAGAATCGTTTTTGTATTGCATTCCTATGACTTTCCTGCTAAACAAATTGATCAAAGTTTATCAAATAGGCCCACCTCCTAAAAACTAGAAATGTTAAAATGTATTGTTTACAACTCTTTTCCTCTAGGGTTCCTACCGTTTTCTTTCTCATGCCCACCACAATAGAACCGAGTAGAAAATGAACCAGCAAGATGTCTTGAATATGTTAAAGGGAGGACTGTTGAAAATTAGTACGTTTTGGTGAACATTATCTGCGCCATCTTGCCTCTTCCCCTGATGCCACACTTTTGTCGTGCGCGCCCGCCATTTTTTTAAGATGCCCCGAGCAGAACGAACCCATTTGCATGCCGCTGGCCCCTGACATAGCCCTTCGCCTTCACTAAGACCACCCCCTGCTTGCACCTGCCTTGAGTCATAAACCCCTCTTCGGCGCTGCTCTGCCCCAGGCCCTCATCCTGTTCCCAGCGCGACACCTCCCTGCTTCCCTTTCATGATCTCCGGCCCTTAGATGCAAACCCCCTTTTTCCCCGTGTGCCCGTTTTGTCTTCCCCGTTCCCAGGCCGACACCCAGCTCTGCCGATACCATTCCTTGCCCCTCCCCGTACAATAGAAAGCTTCCCCCATCAAAGGATCCCCGGGTTGATCAAAGCCCCCACTCCATGAGATCCCCCACATTCCGTGAATCGGCGGAATATCCAGCTGCGTGATACTCATCACCTGTTGTGACTAGGGTGGGGACTTCAACTGTAAATGTGTGTGGGAACGGGCTCAAAGGGGAGTTCCGGGAATGTCTTTTCCATACATCAAAGCTTTAACATGAATGTGTAATCTACAATAAAGTCATAAAACAGTGTATAAGAGGCCAGGCCTCAGAAATGTATCTAGAGCACCTCAGAACGATACCTTCTGTCCGTTTCGTCGTGTTCTCCTCCGGAGAAAATAAAAACCTTGTTTCCTGCTTTCCAGTCTCCAGCGCCTGCCTCTTCATTGATTAAATAACTAGAGGGTCACAGAGGCAATACCGCCGGGCAAATATCGATTGTCCACGACCCGACTCAGGTTTTAACAGCATGGTAAAGGATGTTGCGATGTAAAAGCTGCATTGTAAAGACATGTGTTGTAAATGTATGCGTTGTAACGTCATACATTCCAGTTTTCGCTCAGAAAAACTCTAAATTGGTGAGCAGTGGGATAAAGGGCAATGAGGTGGGTGCTTGCGGATCTCCTAAGCAAATTCCTGCGCAATTTTAGCACAAGCGAGAAGATTGAATGTTAAGGTATTATATGTGATTTAACGCATGCACCAGAATCATGTTTTATCACCTGAACAGAAATAGTGTGACTTGCAGATATGCAAATTTCTAAATATGGCATAACTATTGTGCTGTAAGAGCAGGCAATCGTTTTTGCTCGTTTTACTTTAATCCCATGACTCATATATTGCACCTTTATGTTGCGTTTATGACTTCTGTAATGTAGGATGATGTAAAGAAGTCTGCTTCCAAATTTTCCTAGCTTTAGGACCCAGATATAGGAAACTTCATTGCCTCTCACACCATCCCACTTATGTACATGGCGGGGCAATATTTCCTACCCATGATAACTTTACATTTACCACCAATTCACTCCTATGTGAATTTGTACTATGTACCAGACTATGGCCACAGCTGTCAGTATTTGTGTGTGTCTGAATGTATCAGTATGCATAGAGAACCTACCCAACAAGAGGACATCTGAGGGGTAAACCAAGGCGGGGGCCAAAATTACTGTTCAGGATCGTTTACAATGATCCAGGATGTTTGTTGGCAGTCAATCGTATCTTGTGGAGATGCCGTGTTCCCTGTGTAGGTGGACCTTCATCACCTTTGGGAGCTGTAGATGTTTTGGGAGATTCTGATGTTGATTGGGATGCTGTTCCACATCACAGTACCATATATGAGAACATTGTTAACTGCCTTGTGCACTTCCAGTTTTAGGTCTGGATCATGACACTGGTGTTCATCCCATTGGGTTTCTTCCAATGCATACCTCTACCTCTACCTGACAGCTCACATTCTGGCAGATGCATCAAAGAAAATACCGGGAGCAAACGGGCAGATTCTCAGAATCTGGCCGTTTGCTCCCGGTATTTTTGCATTTGGGATGCATCATCCCAAATGCAGAAATCGCAATTTAAGGAATCTCTAAATAGCGATTCCTTAAATTGCTCTTGCATTTCAGGAATCCCAAAATGAGATTCCTTAAATGCAATGCATGAAACCCCAAAAAATTGCGAATTCGCTAATAGGGGGAGCAAATTACCATGAAGTTGAACTTCGTGGTAATTTGCTAAAACTTTGAAAAATGCACTTTAGTGCATTTTTCAAAGTTACATGTTGCGCACACACATGCCCTTAGGGCATGTGTGTGTGTAACATTTGTGCACAGGTCAATTTCAGGGGTGCAACAGGGTGTCCTTTGGACACCCTGGCACCCTTGAAATAGCGGAACATTAGCGATTCGGTAATAGCTAATCGCTAATAAGGAATGGCTTTCCCATTCATTCCTATGGGCCTTTAGGCCCATAGGAATGAATGGGAAAGCCATTCCTTATTAGTGATTAACTATTACCGAATCGCAAATAAGGAATATGTAGGAATCGCTAATAACATTGCGATTCCTACATGCATCCCGTTTTGCGAGTCTTTAATAGCGATTCCTTAAAATTCGCTATTAAGGACTCGCAAAACATAACTTTGATGCATCTGCCTGATTATCTGTTCTTTGTTCGGCGTGGGTGAGTACATTTATCAATTCAGAGCACCTGTGTCAGCCGAATTCCTGGTCCTCTGCTCTGATCCTGGCTTTCAAAAGGTCTCACTTTCCTGTCTACTTGGACCATGCCAGCTCTTCACAAGGTCATACACAACAAGCTTAGCTGTTATAACAGCTTTATAATCAGAATCTGGTCTCCAATAGCATTTTTAATCGTAAGTGAGGTATGACGAGTAGGTGCCCAACGATATAATGCTCACAGCTTAGAACATCATCACTTAAGACTGGAAACTCATGTACTATTAGGACCTTATTAAGAGTTCTCCAAACATTGAGCCTGATGTTTCATCACGCCCAAGAGTTACCAGTACAGAGGGCATTGCTAACTCTGGATAGAGAATTAAAGGGTATTACGATGTGTGACTGGAAGTATCCATTTGAAATGAGGAATTACCAGGGTTATTGCAAATGCTGCACCTGAATTTCATAGTCATTTATCAATTTGCCCCCGAGTGTTAGCTGAACATTTTGGTGGCTTTCAGCATTAGGGCAGAGGGAGATTACCCACCAAGGTCTTGTAAACCGTCTACACTTCTGTAAATTTTGCTCCACTTAGATCAGGATAGTATTCCCAAACAGCGTGTATTTAGTCTGCGTCATTCTCCCATCTCTGTGTTGTAGCGTTAAGTGGTTAGATAACGACTATGCTTTGAGAGCCGAGGAGCAAGATTAGTGGATAGTGCACGTAGATTGGGCTGCTTCACCGGTATGGCTTATGGAGGAAGTGGACTACCTATGAGTTTTTTTAGGTAAGTTTGTAGGAGGTACTATAAAATATCCAGGGCTGGATTCATGTGATCTGTTCCGTGATACACCATACTCCTGTTCTATGATGGTCAAAGGTACTTGTGCCGCATATAAACTGCAATGCCACCCTACATCAGGTCTGGAAACAATGGTGGCCAGCTGAAATGTCTCCTCCCCAGGCAACGGTTAGTACTGTCCAAAATTTGGGAGTAAAAATGGACGATGCTCTATCAATGAAAACACAAGTCAAGGCAGTAGCTGGCACTTGTTTCAGACGCCTCAAAATGCTCAGGAAATTTCTCTACCTGTTGCCGATCCACACAGAAAGATGGTCGTTCAGGCCCTTGTCACCGCCAGATTGGACTATGCAAACGTCCTCTACCTGGGCCTGCCAGAGGTCGTACTGAATAGACTTCAAATCATTCAGAATGCTGCCACCAGGGCAGTCCTCAAATTAGGGCCTAGAGACAGGATTTCCCACCACCTGAAGAAACTGCATTGGCTGCCCGTCCGTTACAGAATTCTCTTCAAAGCCCTAGTCCTGGCTTTCAAGGCGTTACACGTCTGGGGGCCCACTATATCCGCAGAAGAGTCTTATATTATGCTCCACGCAGATCCATCAGATCAGCACACCAACATCTGATTGTGACACCTTCTTTTTTGAGAGCCCGCTGTGGTGGTCGCTCCTTCAAGTGCAAGCTGCCCGTGCTTGGAACACCCTACCATTACCACTCAGGCAGGCCACAAACCTATTGGCTTTCAGGAAACAGCTGAAAACGTGGCTGTTTCAGCAAACACCTTAACAACATCCCCTTCTGTACTCTGAGTTTTTCATAGGTTTCCCGTCTCTCCAGTCATAGCGCTAGGACACTCTGTTGAGTAGCTGTGCACTCTATACATTCTCTCTTCACATAATATAACATCACAAAGACTAACCTATACAGCCTGCTTCCGAAATCCACGAATGCAGGTGCCCATCAGTCTGGCATCACCAATATTATCACTTTGTACAAACCTGATGTAGTATACAACACTGAATCCTGACTTAATTTCAATTGCCAAGCCATCAGAGAGTCCTGGGTCCCACAAGGCCATCTGTCATCCAGAAGACAGAGAGTCGAAAGAAGGTGCTGGAACTGCCATCTTCTTTGAGCACTCACTAAATTGCAAATACTCCCCCACCATCATGCATTCTACGTTTATTTACCACAAAACACCACTCCCTCCATCCCCATCTTACACTGTCTATATACACATGATCTACTACCCTCCCATACATAGATTGAAATGTATTGCCCCTTTCACTGACTGTCTTAGTCTAATGGTGTTGCCAAGTAGCATATTTCTGTGTGGTTTCAACCCTGACTGCGACAATCCGAAATGAAATTCCTGCACAACACTTGAGAACATCGTAAACATACATAATCTATTCCAACATGCATCCTTCGCTCCCTACCCAAGCTATAGGGATCATGCGGGACCTCCTTGTTGTCATCTCTGTGACAGTGGCCTCCTCTCCGGTACATGATATCGATTAACAGTTCATTTGCTAATCCCATTCAGCTTAAAGTTCTCTGTCAAATTATTACCCGCAGAAATGCCAACTAGAAAATTCTTAGTAGCCGCCTTTAAAATGGTTGACATATTGCATCCTTTTTCAAAGTCTCAAATAGATCACCCTTTCAGATGACACAGATCCCAGTCTATTTCCCTATAATAGTTCTCTCTATGAAGCAGTACTCTTTTTTTCCCGATTGCAAGTGAAACCAAGGTGGAAGCAACTAGTGAAACTTTTCGACACCTCTCAAAATCTTCCATGTTCTACACCAGACTAAAGCCTTTAAGAGCTCATAAACTTGCTACTATCAATACCAAAACCAGCTTCTTAAAGAACCAAATAATAAATTCGTCCAAATGCTGCCTGATGCTTATTTCATTTTAACCAAGATAACAACACAACCTTTCAATAACTAGGTGTAGTGGCCTCTCCCAGTAATCCACAGACAAAAGCAACTCTATATAAGACAACCTTAGACTATGCTCCATTCAAAATGCAACTCAAATCCAACAGTGAAGGGGACTTTTCCACCACCATTGATGACATTGAACCTGCCAAAATCAGAAAAACATCTCAATCACACCATATTTTACCGGTATATCCATCCTCCAAGTACCATCAGAAAACATTTCATCACAACTGGTGTGTTTAGGTTAAGTCCAAAACAGGTCTCCCAGGGCAATAAAGAACAAGTACTGCAAAACACCAATCTGGCTTCCTCTTTGGATTTTGCACTGCAACTGCAACCATAAGAATATACCAAGTATTTGCTGATGTTGACTCCAATCTATATATTCTCTCTGATCTGTGAGTGACTTTTGACACAGTTAATCGTGCTAGACCCTTCGAGTACCAAATTTCATTAGTGACCAAGGGCCAGATGTAGGTAATTTTATTTTATCACTTCTTAAATACCGAATCATACCGATTCGGTATTTAAGAAGTGGTAAAATAGAGGGGGGAGATGTAGGTATTTCAGAATCGGTAAATACCGAATCGTTAAGATTCGGTATTTACCGATTCTGTAAATACCGATTCGGTAATGCCCATTGATTCCTATGGGCATTGAAGCCCATAGGAATCAATGGGCATTACCGAATCGGTACTTACAGATTCGGTAAATACCGATTTCAGCAAGGGTGCAGGGGGTGTCACTTTGACACCCTCTAGCACCCCAAATACAGGCATGTGTGCCATGTGGCACACAGACATGCCCTAAGGGCATGTCTGTGTGTCACATGGCACAGGTGTGCATGCACAGATGTGCATGCACACCTGCATTCGGTATTTTACCACCCAGTTGGATTGGGTGGTAAAATACCGAATTCTGAAGGCCTGTAGCACTGTAAACAGTGCTACCTACATCTGGGTTTTACCGAATCAGTAAAATTACCGATTCGGTATTTTACAGATTCGGTAAATTTACCATTTCGGTAAATTTACCGAATCTGTAAAATATTGGCCCCTACATTTCGAAAACCAATTACCGGTCAGTAACGGCCGAAATCGGCCGTTACCGACCGGTAATTGGCGACCTACATCTGGCCCCAATTCTTCTTGAGTTGGTTTTAATAGCCTTCTTGAATGCTCTGCAGCAATTTTTGAAGAATGTTCAACACGTGTCTGACAATCATTTACGGATCCGACCTTCATAGAAATATCATCCAAGCCCTAGTCTTATCCCTTTGTGACCATGGGAACGCCTGTTTCTTGGGTGCCTCTACAAAACGTCTTAGATGCCTTCGAAGATTATGGAATGCCTTTGCTTGCCTTATTGCCAGCACCCCAAAACACCAACATATCTCACCAGTTTTAGGAAACCTTCACTGGATGCTGATGGAGCAGCGCACATAGGTCATTGCCCTGACCATTATACATTGCAATATACATGGCAACGCGCCACAGTTCTGGAAAAAGAAGCTCTCCCTCCACGTCCCGCCATACCATTTAAGATTTAGAGGCCAATTTATCCTCACTATTCCGAGGACATACAAGACAACCGTTGGCGACTAGGCTTTTTCATACTCGCCCGCCCCTGGGCTTCGTATTCGCTCCATTCCTCTTCAGTCTGTATCTTGAGCCACTGGGCCTGGCTTTCAACTAGGTGGGAGTGCCCATGGTGTAGAACTCTACATAAAAATCATAATGATTCATGACATCCAAACCCTTTTCCACACCGTTTCCAAACTTATATCATGGATGTCAGGCAGTTTTCTGCAGTAAATCTTTCTAAAATGCATTTCTTTCTCTTTTCCCTCAAACACTGAAACAATTTAAAACTAACTCTGATTGAGGAACTCAGTGCAGATGGTTACACCAGGGGCGTAGCTTCAGGGGGGATGTTTGGGGTGTTAATAAATACATTTTGTAGTAAGTAGTTGGGTACAGTTGCTTTAACCCCTTGCGCGCTCATGACGGCCCCCGGCCGTCATGAGTCACGATGGGCGTGTGCTCACGACGGCCGGGGGCCATCCGAATCCCGCCCACTATGCAAATGCCCCACACAGCGCGAAACTTCGCCATGCATGCAAGGGGTTAAGTTGGGTATGGTAAGATGTCTGTCAGCTTTCATTTGGGAATTTTACATACACATGCAGACAACAACACACACTCTCTTGTTTCTGTTTCAAATGTCTTAAAAAGAAATGGTAATTTGACAAAACATTGAGTTATTAGTACCCCTCAAAATCCACACTGCTCTCCCTTCCTACTTCTCCTTAAGGCTCCCTCCTGCCCTGCTTCTCGTATAATGTATTTGTATCAACATGATTGTTAAGAAATCAGAAGCTCACAATCACAACACCCTCCTCAATATCCTTCAACAGAGAATGGGCATGGAGGGCACTGTGCTTAAATGGTTTGCATCCTTCCTCTCTGACAGATCCCAAATGATCAAAATAGCGAACAGTCTTTCTTCTCCTGTGGCGGTAGGTCAGGGTGTTCCTCAAGGCTCTATACTTGCACCCACATTGTTCAATCTCTACTTAGAACCACTGGGAAACCTCCTAAGCAAATCCGGGATTCACTATCATCTCTATGCAGACGACACTCAACTCTACCTCAAGGTTGCCTCCACTCATGATCTCTCCTTCCTAAGCTCTATTCTGGACTCCATCCAAAACTGGATGTCAACTCATCAACTGATTCTGAATCCCTCCAAAACTGAATTCCTCCTCTCCTCCTCCTCACTCTCCCCCCCCCCCGGTTCAATCATGGATGGATCAGATGAATCTACTAAACAATAAACCCATCATTGTCGACAGCGCAAAATCCCTTGGAGTCATTCTAGACAAAAAACTCAATCTAACTCCCCACATCAATTCTATTGCAAAATCTGCTCGTTACCAACTGCGCCTTCTTTGGGGAATCCGACGCTTCTTCCCGGAGCAGGACCTTATAACCCTGGTGCAATCGCCGGCCCTCTCCAGACTAGACTACTGCAATTCTCTTCTTACTGGCCTCCCCAAATCTCACCTGTCCCCACTTAAGTCTGTTTTCCATTCAGCAGCTCGCTTCATTTATGGGGCCAAAAGAAGCGGTCACATCACACCGATGTTATCCACCCTCCGCTGGCTTCCCTTCGAGGCTAGAGCTATCTACAAGACTGCTTGTATCACCCACAAAGCCTTGCACTCCTCCTCTCCTCGCTACCTGGCGAACAAACTGAAACTCTCTGGAGGCTCTAGACCCTCACGCAATGCGGAGAATCTTCTACTTGAACCTCCCACTTTCAAGAAGGAGAGAACAATGGCCCAATCCTTTTCAGGCAACGCAGTGAGAATCTGGAACTCCCTTCCGCCTCTGCTCCGGAGCACCGCCTCCTCCCAGGCCTTCAAAAGGGACCTCAAAGTTCTCCTCCTCCAGAGACACCTCCAAAAGTAATTCACGTCCTCTTGTTATTTGGAGGAAGACTTCCCACTACTGATAATTTCCACGACCATGGAAGTGCCTTCCCAGGGTATTCCTGGGGTTGGAGTGTTTGCCTCTTTGGAGTATTTTCCATGTACTTGTGTTTGGTGCCCTTGTGTAACATGCACACACCACTTTGCCCTTGTAACACACGGTTTGCTACCTCTCACATGTTTTTACCTTTGATACTGGCACAAGTGCCTCCTTTGCCTACATAACGCTTGTTCTTGTGCCTGAGTGTCTAGCACCTTTTGCAGTATTATACCTCAAATGATACTTTGTTTTCTCTTATAACTGCACACTTGTCACTTTTTCCTCCTGTGCACTTTTTACTACCTCATGTATTTTTGGCTGCTCACAATTTTTACTACCTCATGTATTTTGTTTGCTCACAATTGTCACTATTACCTTTACTACCTCATGTATTTTTGGTTGCTCACAATTTTTACTACCTCATGTATTTTGTTTGCTCACAAATGTCACTATTACCTTATGTAACGTAATGTATGCTTTTGTAATCTGTTCTTTTGTAATGTTTCTCATTATGTTTCATTTCTGTTCCTTTTGTGAAGCGCTCTGACACCTTCGGGTAAAGTCCGCGCTATATAAAAATGCATAAATAAATAAAATAAAATAAAAGAAGCTGCCCCCCCACCCCCCAAAATCTTACTGGCTAAGCTACGCCCCTGGGTTACACCCCTTCTCTGGCAACTTCAGCACCTTCGCTGGGATTAACACTGGATCCTATACTGATGTTTATCTCACACATGAACAGATTCACCAATATCTCCTAATTACTATCTACATTTCCTAAAAAAGAGTGGGCACTTCCTCTTTCATGCTCAGTTAAATTCATCAGCACAAGCACGTCTTTTCTTGTCCCAACTATGTAAGTGATGAACAGGCGTCGTCTGGCCAATGTATGTTTTCTCACACGGGCAAGTCACACAATAAATTACATTTTTTGTGTTACAGTTCGAAAAACACACTTGTTTGTGCTGTTTTTTATGTATCACTACTGATTTAGACTCTTGGGTCTGCGGACATGCCGCACAGTTGTTGCATCTAAAATGCCCAATTATAGCTGGTGTGTAATTGAGTCACAAAAGGGACATAAACCAGTGCAAAGTTGTTTTGCTCTTTAAAAGTACCTCAAAGTAACGAAAAGCAATGAAGTTACTCTTCATCAAAGAAGCGCTCCTTGGGTGGTACCACTCATATTTTTTTACTCTAACAATAGCAGGCAGGGTTTTGCATGAAGAAATAATGCCACTTTGAAGCAGGTGTTAAAAAAGAGATATGCTTTTATTTTTCTGACCTTTTTCCACTTTGCATGTGTGCTGCACTGTACAATACATATCCAAAGTGGGAATAGTCTTACGGTTTGTCTGGGCATAATATTTTGCAGTGAAAGATGAGTCTTCCAGTACAAAACCTATGCTAGACTCAACACAGATTCCTTTACACTATGGTGCAACGATGTGTGTGTGGCGCTTGGCAGCCTGATTGTGCATAGGAGGTAGGGAGAGGGGAGGAGAGTGCCATATCTCTGTAGTCAAGGCGCTTACCTGATCTTTTCCTCTCCCGCAATGCAGAAACTTTGGGTGCTGCAATACGTTGTGTGAGAGCTTTGTAAATCTGGGCCACAAAGTGACAACAGCATCTGCTTTTTGATGCCTTAAATGTTTAGTAACTGCTGTATGTGAATGAATGCAATGTCGTTGATCCCAATGCACTTGAATTATGCAGTTACCGTCCCTAAGTTTTGCTGCCTGATATTATTCATCCCAATTTGATATAGACCACCTACTTGAAAAGGTAAGTAGCATTGCGTGCTTGATGTATTGCTTTGTACTGCATTTGATGCATCTGTCCCTTTTGTTGCTGTTCACCTCACACATGCCCTATTCTTACTCTTTCAGTTTTGCCCTGACTGTCATGGTCTTCGTCAACTATGGTGGCGGCGGCTACTGGTTCTTCGAGCACGCGCCATGGAACGGTAGAGTACCGCGTCCGTCGCAGCCTTTTAAGCAAATCAGCAGTCTAATTATTGATCTATAAAAGAAAAGGAATTAATATGGCGCACCATATCCTCTGCAGGCTGGAGTATTTAACAATGAACCCACTTAAACTTCATAAAAGCCTCCTCGGCAGATCAGCAGAAAAATATTGATCTTGAAAAAAAGCACGTGAATACTAATTGTGTTTTTGTGAGTCAACCATTGGAGGGTTGTTTTCTCAGGATGGCATTTTATTCTGGACTTTATTGTGGGGGCTGAGGGAGTCATTGCTAATGTCCATGAGAGCCTTGTCCTGTCCAGTCTTGCTGACCCTTTCCTTTCTGTCCTTCTATTGACTTTGAAGAGCAGATGAAAGCTTTTAATGTCTGGTTGTCGGCACCAATATCTGGGCTCAGTTCTGGCTACACTCCATCATTCTCAAAATGTGTCCTTCTAAGTGGCCATTTAGTGTACAGACATAGTGTACTTAGACTCTCATATCAATTGATAGTGATTAAGAGGTCCATCTTCAGAGCCTTATATGTATACCTCTCTGATAGATCGTTAGCGACTACCTATTTTTACGTCTGAACTTATGATTTAACGCTGAACCCTTTTTTTAGTACATATACGGTGGGTATATATACATAATATTAAAAACTTGTTTTTCATATAGCACTTCATACCACAGATGTGCCATTTCTTGAAGCTATGAATATCATATGTGCCTAAGTTTGATAAAGCCATTTTTGAGGAAAAAGTGGTTATAGATATATCTGTTATTCTGTTTGGGAATGCTTAACAAACCTAAATGACCCCCTATATTTACTTGATTGTCTATTCAGATAGAAACCAGCTTGTTCTCTTTACATATGATTGTGTTTATGTTCAGAGACCAATGGAGGGAAAACAACAGAAATAGGTTGTTTAGATCGCAAAAGAATGTTACCCTAGTCAAAATGATGTATACAGTGCACTATGTCTGTAAAAAAACAAAACTGGTCCATTAAAAAACTACACAAATT
Organism: Lissotriton helveticus; assembly: GCF_964261635.1. Classification (NCBI taxonomy): domain Eukaryota; kingdom Metazoa; phylum Chordata; class Amphibia; order Caudata; family Salamandridae; genus Lissotriton; species Lissotriton helveticus. Next base: position 592,073,387 of record NC_136065.1, on the reverse strand, counting down.
AAACAAAACAAAAGTATTTTGTGGAGCCAAGAATGAATAATGCCCTTCCAGCTCCCAAAAGATCCCTATCAATGGTGATGTACCCCAAGGGTTACATACTGCCTTTGTCATCTTCAATCTTTACATGGAGGCCCACTAGGCTCTACTCAGCTATAATAGAATAAGAATTCACCAATATGAGAACAATCCACAACTCCTCTTGAAAGTTACCTCTGCTCTAGACATCCAATGCCTCAAACACTTTCTGCACCTCATCCAGACCTGAATGTCCAGAGCTTGCCTGAAGCTCAACCAAACCAAGATAGAATTCCTGTTATTTGCCAAGATCAACAATCAATAAATAATACATACCTGGTTCAATTACATGAAAGCTGATGGCTTCGAACTCCAACTTTCACTGCATGCATAGTCATTTGGATTGATTTTGGACACCAATCTCATATTCAAGGAATACATAGAAAAAATCACAAAGATGGCCTGGCAGCCGCTGTCACGTCTAAAGAAAGGGAAACCATTAATAGCAGAAAGTAAATTCATAACTGCTATTCAAGCCCTCATACTCTTTTTTTATTATAAAATATTTTTAATGAAAAATTGCATGACAGACAACACAGCTGCTTCTTGTACAATACGTTTGCAAGTTACATTGAGCACCGTACCAAGGACCAAGGCCGAAATGACATATAACTTAAACACTGTTTATTCCATCCCTTTGCCTTCGTATTTCCAATTCTACCACAGGCGATACGCAAATTTCCCCTCTATATGAATTCCACTGGGACCATTTTCTGTCCCACTTCTTCGGGCACCCCTTAGCAATAAACACTTCTTTCTCAGCTATCATGCATCTATCAAGCTCTTTCTGCCAGACCGCTACTACAGGAGGTGTTGCTCTGCCCCAGGCCCTAGCAATTTCCTTCTTAAGTAGTGTGAAGCCTAACGTCATGAACTGCTGCTCCGTCTCTGTGAGGTCTGTAGCTTCCCATATATTAAGCAGGTCCAATCGCGGCGTCAAGGTTAGCGTTTTCCCTAGTGCAGATTGCATAAGTGTCGTGATCCTGTCCCATTGTCTTCGCACCAGCGGGCAGTCCCATATCATGTGATAAATGGTGGCTGACTGTCGGCAGCCCTTCAAACACAGATCATCTGGTTGGGACCCAATTTTCGCTAGAGTTATCCCTGTCAAGTATGAGCGGTGTAAAATACGAAGATGGATTAGTCGAAATCTAAGTGTGATGGCAGCCTCTCTAGATGACATTAGCGCCTGTCTCCAATCCTCCTCATCAATCGACCCAAGGTCCCCTTCCCAACGCTCCTTAAGCTTCCCGAAGGAATCAGGCATATTATTACTGTTTCCTATAAGTGAGGGAGATCGCTTTGGAGTGCAACTGCCCATCCAGCAGACGATCTTCAAGAGGGGACGATTCAGGTATATCCTCGCAGCTGGGGAATGCCGTCTGCAAAGCATGACAGATTTGTAGATATCGAAAGATCTCACTTGGCGCCAACCGATAGGTCTTCTGTAGCTCCTCAAAACGGAGAATCTTACCCTTTTTGATCAGGTCGTGGACTGTTGAAATACCAATTATTTCCCACCTGTCGAATCCCGGGTGATGGCAGAGCATACCGAGCTTTTGAGAGTACCATAATGGCGTTGCTTTAGTAAGCACGCCAGTCCAACCTAAACGGGAATTAACTAACTTCCAGATCTGCACCGTGTGTTGGGTAGGTCCTATATAATGTTGCCTCCTAGTATGAGAATAAAGAGTCCCAAGATAACCGGATCGATCCATCTGATATCTATCCAGGGCATATGCCGGCTCATCCGGCAGGGCGTATCGCCACCTATTTACAGTCACCAATTGCGAGACCCAATAATATCGCCGTATATCAGGCAACGCGATGCCCCCATCATACCATCCTTTCATTAATTTCTGAAGCGCAATCCTTGGGGCCCTACCATCCCAGAGTAGTGCATGTACCTCCCCTTCCACTGCAGCAAAGTAAGTCTCAGGAACCCTATGCGGGATGTTCTGGAGAATATAAAAAAATCACGGAAGGGCCAGCATCTTAAAGAGAGCCGCGTGACCCACCAGTGACAATGGCAATAACCTCCAGTGCTTGACATCGGTCCGCAGCCTTGCCAGCGGGGGCGCCAAATTGCGACTAAAAAAGAGAGCCGGATCTGGCGAGACGAAGATTCCCAAATACTTGAATCCATCCTCCCCGACCACCAGTGCACAATCTCTTGGGAGGCGGGGGGTCTGTCCATGGAGCACATATAACACTGACTTGCCCCAATTAATAGCATATCCTGAATACTTCCCAAAGTTTGTAAAAATATTAAGGACCATATGGATGGACCTGTAGGGGTATGCAAGGTATAACAATATATCGTCCGCATAAAGAGATATTTTATCTTCGCACTCGTGTGACCATCGCATACCTCTTGCCATTACGTCACGCCGTATCCATGATGCCAAGGGCTCTAGCATGAGCGAGAACAGCAACGACGACAGAGGGCAGCCCTGTCTGGTGCCTCTCTGTAAGGTGAACTGCCTGGATATATAGTTGTTTACTCTTACCTGCCCCAAGATATCGGTGTAGAGTAGCCATACCCACCGTATAAATTTAGGGCCCAACCCTGCTCTCGCCATAACTTCAAACATGTAGGGCCATTCGATTGAATCAAATGCCATAGAGGAATCAAGTGACAATATGACTGCAGCCTCCTCTAGATATTGCCGACGTGCCAGCACATTATGGAGCAAGCCCTCATACTCTTGAATGTGGATTGTAGTGTGCCTTGGCCCCCGTTAAAAGCAGCCTATATGTGCAGCAGACCTCATCAACAACTGAGTAAGATAAAGAACATTTAAAAATCCTATTCCGTCATCTGTCGACTTCCCCTCGCCCCATCTCGCTTCCTTGCAGGAGCCGCGGCTGCCCAGCGTGTCTTTTTACCTCAGAGGATCATGAACCGGGTGAGCAAGTTCACAAAACTGGTAATGGCTGGCAAGTGTTTATGCCTTCTCGCCCATTCAGATCTCTTCAAGTTTACGAATCAAGACTAGTAGTTCCCAATTCATAAGATCACTAATCGGAAAAAAATGGTGTCTCATCTAGTGGCATAGCAAGTGTACCGTGGACACTAATACAAATAAGAAACATTGGTACGACTGGACATCAGATGGGTATCAAAAAACATGTTGGAGTAAACTGGACCCTTACCCCCACTGAGCAGACTTCTACTGCACCTAAGCACAGTAATGATAGATTTCTCCTGTGTCTGCCAATCACATTCTATTTCCAGTACAAATTTCAGCTGCACTGATTGAATCATGAACCCAACCATGAACATATCACTACATTTTCTCCAACATTCTCTTTTTAATTTCTTACAAACAGCTGAATGGACTTATACCAAACTAATACTGAAATTTAAGAGGCTTCAAATGCTTTGGTTCAAGTTTTACATAATTCCCTCAGGCTTATTGTAGTACACTTGAGCAAAACCTTCTGTGGAAACTGGGATAGGATATGCAACGTTTGACACTCTTGCTAATCACCCCTCCCATCTGAGCAATCTGTGCAAAATGTTTAAGAATCAATCTTAGATTCTGAGATGGAAAGTTTTGTGCCCACTCTTCAAATGGAATTCATATTTAGACCAATCAATACAACAATGTGTTTGCTCTAAATATGACAAAAATATTTATCTTAGAAAGTGGACAGAAAAGTAATGTCTAAAATGTAAAACACTAAAAAGGTAAAGTCATAACGCACCCTTAACTCTCCCTTAATGTACAATGTGTCATTATTTTTTGGGTGGGATTCACTGTGTACTATCAATGGCATTCAACACAATGGCACTTATGCACTCTGCCCATCCACATAGGACTAAAGGCAAGATTTTTAACTCGTTTTCTTGTTTTATTTTTGGGCGTGATTGAAATGTATCCAGCTTGAGATTTCGACTTTCACTTGATATGGAGTATATCAGGGCTCACGTCGGTTCACTATTTTCAGCACCTACGTGAAACCACTTGAAAGACTCATGATTTTTGACGAAATCTCTCTTTACCAGGCCTAGTTAGAGAAGCCGGGGCATATTACCAACATTAAGCGATATTTATCGCTAACGATGCTTAGCAACAAATTTTTTAACGCTAAGCATCGTCAGAAATTATCGCAGATAAACCTTGCTATTATCAAGGTTTATCGCAAATGCGATAAAAAACGGCTGCAATGCATGAATATCGCTGAAAAGTCAGCGATATTCATGCATTACCGAGCTAATGCTCTTAGCCATGTTATCCACCTCCCATTGGATAACATGGCTAAGAACTGCTCAGGGCAGGTGTTATTTTTTGGAGATATTCGCGCTTAGCGCGAATATCTCCAAAAGTTGGTAATAGGAGATAGCGATGTTAGCGACTGTTTCCAGTTGCTAACATCTTGGCACGCCCACTTTGCATGTCATTAGTGATAAATATCACTGACATGCAAAGTGGGGCCCAAGATGGTCGCTATCTCCTACTAGCTGTCGCTAACTGGTGTTAGCGACAGCTAGGTAATAGGGAGATAATTTTATCTCGACTTTCTTGGCTTTTAAAGCCAAAAAAGCAGAGATAAACCCCCTTGATAATATGCCCCGCCATCCTTTGAGTAGTAGCAGGATTGGCCTTGCTGGCATTAAGAGCAGCTAATATTGTATGGTCCATTACAGATACGTCTGGGCTAAATGTTAATGCCACTGTTAAAGGTAACATTACACAGAATTCAGAAAATCATGAGATTTTGCCTAGTTTGCAACATTATTATGAAAAGTCTCTAAATTTCATGAAAAAAATATGTCACAGCACGGTACCTCTAATTACATGGTGTTTATGTGACCTTTTTCTGCGTTTAAAAACCTTTTCGGGATTTTGTTTTGTACATAAAATTGAGATGTTTGTGGAGGTCTTTATATATTCTGTAAATTTAGTTTGTGATTTCTTTGTGTTTCGGTTTGTGGTAATCTGTGAATAAAAGTGCATGTAATTAATTCCGTGTTAAATCTAGTGTGGAAGCTGTCTAGCATATGTTTTTTCTTCACACTTACCAGACTTTCACTGTGATTTTTTTCCCTCCCATTTCGTATGCATATGAGTTTCAGAGTTTTTGTCTTGTATTTCTCATCATAATCTCTTAAAACCATACAAAAACCAAGATAGAATTCCTGTTGTTTGCCAAGATCAACAATCAATAAATAAATATATAAGCATTAATATAAGACGAATATCTACATTTTTTAATTTATGACTGAAAAACGTATGGTCTTATATTAATGTTGCAGCGTCATAATTGTGTGTGGTTTTAAAAGATTATTATAAAATAAATGTGATGTTTCTAATGCAGAATCAAGGGGCATATTATCAAGAAACGGCGTTAACATTATCGCCGCTTTAGCGGCAGAAAACTGCAGCTAAAGAGGCGATAATGGGCTTGATAATACGCCCTTGTGAATTCCCATAGAAGCCCATGTTCTAGTGTGAACATGGGCTTCTATGGGAATTCTCTACGGCGTATTTTCAAGCCCATTATCGCCGTTTTAGCGGCAGTTTTCTGCCACTAAAGCAGCGATAATGTTAACGCCGTGCTTGATAATATGCCCCTATGGGTTTTAGCTGAATTTTGTTACATGGAATATTGCACAGCATGTAAAAGTGTTATCTTCCTGTTTAATCTGTTGTCTGTATTATTGTATTGTTCCAAACATTACAAAATGCTGCTGCCAGATTAGTGTTAGGACTACCTAAATTCCACACTGTATCTCCTGGAATCCGGAAGCTTCATTGGCTTCCTATGCAAAGTCCTGTAAAATGTAAAGCTCTGTCTGTTGCTCATCAAGCTCTACACAACACAGGTCCTGAATTTCTGAGACATATTTTCCAGTAGTACATTCCCAACAGACCTCTGCACTCTCTGGGGTCTAATACTTTTATAATCCCCAGAGTTAAGAATCCAAATCTGGGTGGAAGACGTTTTGTTACTGGTATTACAAAACTTTGGAACAGTCCCCCGCCTCATATCAGGGCCACCCCTTCCTTGCTTCAGTTCAGGAAAGAACTTAAAACATGGCTTTTTACTGTCTGTGTTTTAATTTTCAAATTTGTATTGCAAGCTTACAGTGCCCGTTTTAGGTGGCATCATGTTTGATGATGGATCACTTTCACCCTCGCGCACTGGTTGCTGCCTGCTGACCGATAGGGGAGACTTGCAGAAAATCCCTCCCGTTTCTGCATTTCACGTCGCAACTCGCGGAACCCGCTCCGCGGGTCCCGCATCGTTTTGTGAAGGAGTAAGGGGTGAGCAGAAGAACCAAAGTATCCTGTGAGGGCTGCGAGCAGGCGGAGGCGGAGGCGCAGGACTACCTGTCCCAGGAGCGCCCGCCTGACCGCCCGCCCACAAGCAACACACCTGGGCGCTCTCCCTGCAGGATACGCCCCCAACTGACTGGAGTAAAAAGGCTGCCGGATTGGAGCTGCAGCGGGATCACTTTCACCCTCGCGCACTGGTTGCTGCCTGCTGACCGATAGGGGAGACTTGCAGAAAATCCCTCCCGTTTCTGCATTTCACGTCGCAACTCGCGGAACCCGCTCCGCGGGTCCCGCATCGTTTTGTGAAGGAGTAAGGGGTGAGCAGAAGAACCAAAGTATCCTGTGAGGGCTGCGAGCAGGCGGAGGCGGAGGCGCAGGACTACCTGTCCCAGGAGCGCCCGCCTGACCGCCCGCCCACAAGCAACACACCTGGGCGCTCTCCCTGCAGGATACGCCCCCAACTGACTGGAGTAAAAAGGCTGCCGGATTGGAGCTGCAGCGGGATCACTTTCACCCTCGCGCACTGGTTGCTGCCTGCTGACCGATAGGGGAGACTTGCAGAAAATCCCTCCCGTTTCTGCATTTCACGTCGCAACTCGCGGAACCCGCTCCGCGGGTCCCGCATCGTTTTGTGAAGGAGTAAGGGGTGAGCAGAAGAACCAAAGTATCCTGTGAGGGCTGCGAGCAGGCGGAGGCGGAGGCGCAGGACTACCTGTCCCAGGAGCGCCCGCCTGACCGCCCGCCCACAAGCAACACACCTGGGCGCTCTCCCTGCAGGATACGCCCCCAACTGACTGGAGTAAAAAGGCTGCCGGATTGGAGCTGCAGCGGGATCACTTTCACCCTCGCGCACTGGTTGCTGCCTGCTGACCGATAGGGGAGACTTGCAGAAAATCCCTCCCGTTTCTGCATTTCACGTCGCAACTCGCGGAACCCGCTCCGCGGGTCCCGCATCGTTTTGTGAAGGAGTAAGGGGTGAGCAGAAGAACCAAAGTATCCTGTGAGGGCTGCGAGCAGGCGGAGGCGGAGGCGCAGGACTACCTGTCCCAGGAGCGCCCGCCTGACCGCCCGCCCACAAGCAACACACCTGGGCGCTCTCCCTGCAGGATACGCCCCCAACTGACTGGAGTAAAAAGGCTGCCGGATTGGAGCTGCAGCGGGATCACTTTCACCCTCGCGCACTGGTTGCTGCCTGCTGACCGATAGGGGAGACTTGCAGAAAATCCCTCCCGTTTCTGCATTTCACGTCGCAACTCGCGGAACCCGCTCCGCGGGTCCCGCATCGTTTTGTGAAGGAGTAAGGGGTGAGCAGAAGAACCAAAGTATCCTGTGAGGGCTGCGAGCAGGCGGAGGCGGAGGCGCAGGACTACCTGTCCCAGGAGCGCCCGCCTGACCGCCCGCCCACAAGCAACACACCTGGGCGCTCTCCCTGCAGGATACGCCCCCCCCATCCTATCCCAGGCACTATAAAGCAGACAGAGCGTTCCCGCGGCGCGGGAGCGCGCGGGAGCGACCGGGAGAAGCCCGGGACAAGGGCGGGACCGTCTGTGGCCGTCAGTGGACTGCAGAGGACGGGCGGGCCACCCCTCTAACAACTCTATTAAAGGTGAGCATTTACTACGGATACTAAAATGGGCGACAATGTGAATGATGATGTAGGAAATAAGATTGCCGACGCCTCAGTTTCCCTTATTACTTCCTTTGAGTCAATGATAGACTCCGCCTTTAACGAAATAGTGGAGACCGAGCGAAGGTTTTCTATGGCTTCTAGCAACAATAAAATAACTTCCACAAGTAGCTCCAGTGACATCAATGCACACATAAATCCAGAAATAACCGTGGTAAAACCATCATATCCCTGCGTTGATGTGCCCATAATTCAGGATGATGAAAATACAGTCATCTACATAGCACAAGTTTCTGCCTCGACATCACCAGTGGCAGCAACGCCAAAGCCAACACTGACAATGATACCCTCGGTACCCACCCAGACAGAGAGTGTTACTACAATTGTAACTGCTTTGCAGGATGACGTCATTAATGTGGACATCATCGACCTCAGTAGTAACAAGCCGGGCAGGGAGAAACGCAAAAGAGGCACACCCAAGTTAAGTGCGAATAAAAGAAAACAGACTGTATCCCACAAAAACCAACCAACACCGCATAGTCTGTGGAATAAAAATAAAACATCGGGGGTACAAATTGGCGTGACAGAAGATAAAGAGGATAAAGAATCCGCGGACCTGGACAGCTTTTCTGATGTATCTATCACTAATTCCTGTGGGAACTTTAAAAATATATGGACGCAAACTACAATAATGGGTGATAACTTAAATCTATCTAGACAGAATGGAAATATGATAGAAACCATAGTCGATACTATTTTTAATCGAATTGAAAAACAAATGGTCACTCAGTTTAATAATATTTTTAAAAGACTTGATAGGTTGGATAACCTGGTTAAAACTGGTGAAATAAAAAGGAAAGGGTCAATCATCTTGGATCAAGTTAGAGCAGATCGCCTTTTGAAGGAATTGGAAAATGCAAACAATATATTGTCATCGAAAAAACAGGTTAACTTTAGTGCCTCGGGTGGGGCACTAAGCAATTCTGTTTCTGCCTCCCCACTGTCGGAACAATTATCAGTAAAACCCACAGCCACTGGAAAGGGGCCAGCTACGAGTAAGGTTAATACATCCACGAAACCAACTCCTATACCTGCCCCTAGGACAGCTGTCATTCCATCGACTTCTAATATCTCTGTCCCAAGCAACAATAGTGGCCCACCCATTTTAAGTGCAGCTTCAAAACCGATAGCGGTTAATAACAACGTGGGTACTGGCTCCCAAGGGTCTACTAAATCTGTTAAGCATCAAGGACCAGCATTACATCTGCCACCGGATGCCTGTCCTTTTGTTCTGGTTCTAGCAGGTGTTCCACCTTTGAGGGAGGATCAGGGGGAATCGTGGGTGCAATTGCGGAATAAGAGCATAGACTGGCTAACTAAACACAAAGGTGTTGGTTTTGATATCTCCAGAGAGATTATATCTGTGCGTAGGGTATCGTGGGTCGGCCCTTTACGCAAGGACAAGGAAGGTGACTGCGTAGTCCTCAATTTTAATAATCCTGGGACAGTAAGAAACCTCCTAAACAGAAATTGCAATTATTCAACCATTCCAACTGTTGCAACTATGTTACCCTTGAGTTATTTTTACAGACAACCGGCCACTCAATCTCGCCCACCCCCTATGCAATTTACAGTGCCACTGACGCACTCACAACCAGCACCTTTTATGCATTTCCAACCACCACCTGTGCATTTTCGCCCACCTTCTATGCAATTTTATCAACCCTATCCCCCATTACAAATGTACAATAGATATGCACCACTTTCGGACCTGGATATGCAAGATTGACCATCTTCGACTTTCTTTGTCGATTCTTCTCCGGTATCGGAACTCCTGATTGCCCCGGAAAATTCGCCTCAAAGAACTATGAGCAAAGAACACCAGACCCCTGCTTATTCACATTTGGACTCAGTATTGTCTATTGTTAGCTGGAATATAGCTGGCCTAAATTCCAAATTGAAAATTCCGGAGTGGCTTAAGTGGGTTGACAATAATTGTGACATATTGTTGCTACAAGAAACATGGAGTACAATGTCTCCAACAATTGAGGGCTTCTGTTGCTATAATCTTAAGGCTCTGCCGTCACCCATGGGTCGACCTAGTGGGGGACTATCTATTTGGTCCAAGATAAAATGCGGGGTGCATACTAAATTGATCCCAACACCAGGTATCTGCTGTTTTATGGCCATCAAGTACATTAACAGATTGAAACTATGTATCATAAATTTTTACAATAATGATTTTGTTAGTCGCCCTAATGGCAATTTTATATTATTGTTTAATTTTATTGACGAAATTATGGGGGGGAAAAAGCATGGATCTTTCGATGGTATTTGCATCGGAGGGGATTTTAATGCACACTTGTATCGCCATAACCCAATATGCAAGAATGGGGCAGAATTGAAAGATTTTATAGCTTCTCATGACTTAGTTAATGCTATGGAATTTGCAGGTACAGGTATAAACAATGTATTAACCCCCACTTTCATAGGTCAGGGCTGTGCCTCTACGATTGATTATATTTTCACATGTCCTGAGTTAAGTGAAATAACCTTAAAAGCTGAAGTCGTCTGTTCTGCATACAGTGATCACTATCCGCTTAAAGTTAACATATACAATCCCCAGACCTCAAGGGTTGCAGCGAAATCAGATGTAGGTCCTTTAAACCTAGCTCTATCAACCGATAGATTGAGACTAGCATGGAAGGGAGCTGACAATAAAGGGATACTTTCCAGAGTAATTAAAAAATACCCTGAGACAGTTGGAACTTGCCTGTCGCATACAAGTCCTGGCAATGAGGTGGTTGGCGCTTTTGGCGATTTATGTAGGGCAATTAAAATTGAATCATCTAAACCTGTTAGGCAGAACATCCTGCAGGGACCCCGATGGTTTGATACCTCCTGCTCTAAGGCCAACAGGGATTTGAGGGATGCACTTAACACCACCCCGAGGGATCCTCAACTTGTGAGAACATTAAGATCACAATATAAAAGGGTCTTATATATTAGATCTGAAACCCTGGTAATCAAACATTGGGAATCACTCACGCACACCGCCAAACTGAAGGACTCAATGGGATTCTGGAAAGAAGTCAAGTCGTTAAGATCATTTGGCTCAAATACCAGCCAAATTACCAGTAATATAACGGGCGAGGCATGGGTAGATCATTTCTCCCAAATTTATGCCGCACCAGTTACCCCCTCAGACACGGTCCATCCATCCCTTAGTGATGAACCCTTGACTTTTTCATTATTGGAGGTCGAGGACGCAATCTCTGATAGTGCTAGCAATAAAGCTCCGGGTCCTGATGGCCTCTCCATCGACCAAATAAAATCGGAAACTAATTTTTGGGCTCCTCTTTTATGCAACCTATTTAATAACCTAAATGACAGCTCAATCCCCGAATCCTGGTCGAATAGTGTCATCGTGCCTATTTTTAAGAAAGGCGATAGGTCGGATCCCGCTTGCTACCGCCCGATTTCACTAATCGACAATACGTTAAAAGTTTTGGGAAGAGTAATCTTCAGTAGGATAAGGGATTGGGCTGAAGAAAACAATATTCTACACTGTAGTCAATTGGGTTTTAGAAGTAAGGTGGGCACCATAGAACAATGCTTAAACCTAAACCTGATTATGGCTAAATATATTATTGTTAAAAAATCCCCTCTTTATTTAGGTTTCATGGACTTGAGTTCTGCGTTTGATTTTGTTAACCGTTCTAGGTTGTGGTCAGTTTTGCTTGATTATGGTTTGGACGATTCACTGGTTTATTTCCTTTCTTATTTACATAGGGATTTAAAAGCACGAGTGCGAATTAATAATGATGGTGATCTGTCTGATGACATCCCTATTAGTAGAGGTGTTAGACAGGGCTGCGTACTCGCCCCATTGCTTTTTATTTTATATATTAATAGGCTAAGCAACACTTTGAGTGAGATTGTTAAGGATGTCCCCATAATAAACGGCTCACCCATCACTACTCTTCTCTATGCGGATGATGCCGTATTGATGGGGCGTACGCCGAATGCATTACGCATTTTAATCTCCGGCTTTGTTGCCTTTATGTATGATCTTGGTTTAAATACCAATTTTAAAAAATCTTTTATAATGAATTGCGGACCAAAGAAGTATAACATTGCATCCATTAAATCTGGGAATAATATTTTAAAATGCACCAGCACTTTCCCTTATTTAGGGTTGACATTTTCTAACTCAGGCTCATGGCAGCAACATGTAGTCTCTGCAAGTAATAAAATTTGCAAGTCGATTAACTCGATCCTATCCCTTCGCCAACCGAAACTGGCTGATGTTGTTACCCCTCTTCTTTCCATCTACCGTACCCAATGTCGACCTACTGGGACTTACGGTGCAGAAGTATGGGGATATTGTAACAGCTCGGCCCTTCAGGTGGCAGAAAACAGATTCTGTAGGAGGGTGCTAGGGGGAGTCCCCTGTGCTCCCACTTTGATTTGCCATAATGAATTGAGGCTGCCATATATTGCTGATTTTATAAAGTCAAGGCCTGTCCTATTCTGGATCAAAATCTGGTTAAACCCTGCAGCAACACTGACTCGTAGTATTATATCTGATTGTTTGTCTAGTGATAGATCTCAACATATACCTTGGTTAAAAGCAGTCAAAACTAGCCTGCAACAGGTGGGACTGGGATCTTTATTTAGTTCCCCTGACTTAATTGTACCCGCCCATAAAAACAGCATTAAACGGGCACTTTTGGAGGTATATACTGAGGAAAGGATGAGATCAGAATCTAGTAAACCTGTGGTCATGAAATATTCATGCATTTGTGACCCAGATGCTGATAATCCTAATAGATTTATTAGATATTTGACATTGCCAATAGGTAGATGGATCCGGAGTCTTCTATTTAGGTTCCGGGAGGGAAGCTTAGTTTATTTGCTTAGCTTCCCCATTGGCTACAATAAAAATCTAGAAGAACTGGATTGTCCCTGTTCTTTAGGTGGACGACAAAATTTATTGCATTATTTCTTCTTTTGTGGCCACTACAAATTGTATACATGTCAATACTTAAGACCAATTTTATGTAAATATAATCTACGGGAATCTACTCCTGCTCTACAATTTTTGCAAATGCTGCATTTGGATGATGTTATTTACTCTGTTAGCTGTTTTATAAAAGCCTGTGTAAAATCTAGGGCAACCATGGAAACTGGATAATGGATAACAGAGTCATGCTGGTTCACATATATGAGTATCAGTTACTAAACAGTAGTAATATTGAATGATTTTATGAGATATTTCTATATTGGGCAACTGTGGATATTGATGAATTAATACTCGTTAGTATTAGGTACTATGCACTTTACAAATTATATTATGCACTTTAAGTCATCTTGCTGCTTAACCTAAACCTTAATTTGGTTATTGTCTTATGTGTATGAGTTGTTCTTAATGTTTTTAATGTATTCTCATTCTGTATGTACTTTTATGGATGTATTAATCCGAATAAAGATCATTTGAATTGAATTGAATTGATGCTTTTAGTATGATGGCGTATGATTGCAATTAAAAACATTGCTCTAAATAGCCAAAATCAGACTATTAAGCTTTTCCAATAAAAGTTTATTTTTTACTTTCTCACTTATAGTGAGCAGAAAAATAACATGGATTGACTCCAGCAGCCATTATTAGGGTCTGGTCTTAGTCAATAACTTTTGATTTTTAGGTCTGGCATTAGCTCTGACCTAATTTTCCTAAAATGTTATATTTATATAATTTACTTAAAAGGGATTTCAGGCACCTCTCTTCTTCTATTTTGCCGTTTGTTGTGCCATACACATTTTGCTTCTGCCCTCTACAGTATATGAAATTGGGCAATTGGTCAGCCTACTTCAGCCATGGGCTAAATTAACTTTGAGTGACTGCATTTTGCTATCTCAGAATGAGAACCTCTGCATACTCTATAGTTCCTTTCAGTGTTTCTTTCTATTTTACTATTGCTTTAGTGCTGATTTGTGTTTATAGCTTTATGTGTGAACACCCACATTCCATGCGTTACCGGTTTCTGTCTCCCGCCAATGCTGTTGTAAAATTCCAGCTGACAGTCCTTATTTTATCTCAGCGCTGGTATTTCATAGCATAACAGATTGTGTCCATTTGAAACTGTTCTGTATTAAATGTTCCTCTTTTTATGTACAATTCTGGACTAAATTTTACCAATGGTTCTTTGTCCAGGCTTCCTTCTTTTCTTCCTTTTTTCCGTTCTTTCTTTCTTCCTTCCTTTCTTTCTTCATTCTTCTTTCTTTCTCCATTCTTCTTTCTTTCTCGTTTCTTTCTTTCTTTCTTTTTTCTCTTTCTCTCTCTCTTTCTTTTTCTTTCTTTCTTTCATTCTATCCTTCCTTCCTTCTATCATTTGATTACTCTTTCATTCTTTCCTTCCTCCTTTCTTGCTTTGTTCATTCTTTCCAGCTTTCTTTCATTCCTACATATTTCCTTCATTTCTTTTCTCTTTCATTATGTGTTTTTCTTTCTTTCTTTCTTTCTTTGTTTCTTTCTTTGTCTCTTTCTTCATTTCCTTCTTCGTCAAAGATAGTGGCAGAAGGGCTGGCTTTTTTAGGTCTTTGTTACTAAAGACCTTTCAATTTTACTAAAATTATGAGGATGACATAGTTACTTGTAGGGCTTTTCACCCACATTTCATCCACTTCTCTGGTTATGCCATTCACATTTTCTCCAACCCACTCAAACATGCATCAAGGGGCAATACGTCAGCCAGCTTCATCCACAGGCAGACTTCCCTATGAGTTATGGCAGGCTTCCCTTTCACATGGAGCATATCCACACACAAAGTATTTATCTTCAGTGCCACAGAGTACTATGGTAATGTGTGCTTTTGAGAACAAAAAACATGTTTGCCATTATTCAATGTTTTTTTAGGTCGAAGAATTCCCAGCAGCTTCAGGAAAAATAAAGTTTAGCAAAACCCATGACAAAACAAGTATTGACAAAAAAATGGCAGACAGACCTATTGGCTTTGCCAATGCCTGTTATACATGTGAATTAACTCAGCCAGTTAATTAATCTTGCTGTAAAAATCAAAACCTGCCCTGACGATGTAAAAACAAGACGAACACACTCCTGCCCATCAGGATGTGAGGCACTCATCAATGGATTTAAAAATCTATTTTAATGCATTATTTTTCAGTAGTACTTCGTCCTTCAGTTTTGCAGTTTTAAGCCCTGCCCACATTAGATGTTATTGTTACCCAACCAATAGCAATCATTTTACCCACCTGACAAGGATGGGGAGACTGAGTCTGCCTTGATGCGATTCTAACCTACGATGAGCTACTTAGCGGCAAACAATAAAATCACTATGTCATCCTGCCAGCTTAATTTTGCCCCAAATTCTACATTAACATTCAAAATTGGT
Organism: Lissotriton helveticus; assembly: GCF_964261635.1. Taxonomy (NCBI): domain Eukaryota; kingdom Metazoa; phylum Chordata; class Amphibia; order Caudata; family Salamandridae; genus Lissotriton; species Lissotriton helveticus. Next base: position 592,057,986 of record NC_136065.1, on the reverse strand, counting down.
GTACTAATTAGCCCTATTTATGAGCCAATATGTGGATTTTGTTGCTGTTTTCTCACTTATGAAGATAAAAAACACTTGACTCCAGTAGCCACTACCAGATTTATGAACTGGCTGTTCGAATTCAGGAAATATGTCCTAAAACAGTCTGGGCAATTTAAAGTGCAAAGGTAGCTCACTCTAGCACTTAGGAAAGATAGTCACACTCCAGATTCCAGAGCAGAAAAAAATCAAATTTTCCTGAAGGAAAATTCAGAAAAATGGCACAAAGCTCATGAGCGATCACACTTAGGGCATGATTCTGAATTTGGTTTTTTCGGAGCAGGGCGGCATGCCCCCTACCCACTCCCACACCGCCAAAGCTCACTTCAATGCAGATTGAAAGTTTTTCGTTGTCAGGCAAGCGATGAGCACTCGCAACCTTGGTGTGGAGCAGAACACACCTTAGTGGGGTAAAATTGTTGTTTTCCTTGAAATCAATCTTATTTATGATGCGGGTTAAGAATTGTACTATAATCCCTTGCCTGATGGGCTTGGAGTGAAGATAGACTGTACGCAAAGGAATAGCTGAAGAAAAAATAGTAGAGGCATATTAACAAGGAACAGGGAAAATGAACGCTAAGGGCGCATAGCGTTAATTTTTTTAACGCCCGCTATCGCTGGATAATATCGCCTGGTTATCGCGTTATTAACAACACTAACCGCCTAAACGATAAAAAACTCCAGCGATAGCGGAATTTTGGGAGGTTATCGCTGGTAATGCAGTGATAAAACTACAAGGATAGGGATATTCTTGTTGATAGCCCATGGTGGACTTAGCCATGTAATCAACCTCCCATTGGATTACATGACTAAGTCTGAAAATTAGCAGACGTAAAAAAGCAATGTTAACCATGGTCAGCGCTGCTTTTTTTGTCTCTAACAGGGTTAGCGTGAAGCTTGATAATTGGAGAAATGTTGCTTAGCAACATTTCTCCTATTATTTTGCTTTGGAACGCCCACTTTGCATCTCATGAGAGATGCAAAGGGAAGCGTAGTAAAAAAGGGTGCTAACATGCGATTTTGCATGTTAGCACCCTGTTGTTGATAGGGCGATATTTTTCTCTCCGCTTCTTTGGCTTTTAAGGCCAAAAAAACGGAGATAAAGCCCTTGTTAGTATGCCCCCTAGTGAGGCAGGGTTTAATGGACACAATGCACGTTTTCTCCCTGGCTTAGAAATCCAATCTTCAACGTTCTGGGGCTGTATTATGGTAATTGCTCATTGTAGTTGTTTGCGCCGGTTGCACCTTTCAAAAGGTGCGCCGGGCTCAAACAGTGAAAATGTGCCCTATTGCCATGAATGTGCTGCCCCTTGGCAACAGCGGACTCGAGCTGCCCAGGGGGCAGCGCATTCTTGTGAAAAATGGATCGGCTGGAAGGAGATGTCTGGGTGGTCCATGGGCCCCTCTTTTCTCCCTCCAGATGGCTGCCATCAGGGCGCACGCTGACAGTGACCACCTCTAAGATGGTACACTCTCAGTGCACCTCCTGAGGGCTTCTTTGTCTCTGGGCCCACGTCGGTAATACAGCACAGGCACAGAGGCAAAGGGATTCCCTCATTTGCATGGGGCATGCCCCCATGCAAATGAGGGAATGCCACTTGAAGATAGCACTGGCGCTTTATGTGCGCTAGCGCTAATGGTATTACGGAAGGGGCCGCACAAGCGTCTGCACCCCATATTGCAATACCAAAGTGTCCTGTGGGTGCGCAGAACAGGCGCAAATTGCCGTTGCGCCCCCTTGGGGCATTTTATGTAACACGGCCCCAGATCTATTCTTTTAAACTCATGCAACACTATGCTAAACCTTATTTGAGAAAAAGGGTTCACAGATTATTTAATTACCATATATTTCTCTCCCCAATAGCTTAGTAAGAAATTATAATGGTATTTATTTGCTACATATAAGCAGAATTTAAGATATTTACTAATCAGCTTTAATACAAGAATTTCCCCTAAAGAGAATATTCCATTGTCCGTAGTGCTTCCTGTACGGTACAGACAGCATGTGAGCAGCCACCAGTTAGAATGGCACTTGAGTTTTTTAGGTCGAGCCTGGGCAGCGTATGCGCTGCTCTCCGAGGCATGCTGCATTAAGGTATGGATGTGAAGCTCCGCCCACTCTCCGCCCAGCTTTTTCATTGGCTTGTATCATTGTCCATTGTAATCTGTGGCATTTCATTAGTCAGTAGGCTTAATAGTCCCTCCTTAGTACCACCTTTTCCCATTTTATAACCTCTTATGAGGCCACCCCCTTTTATGTGTGTTGTTGCTCAGTAGGCTTTAATCACATCCTCCGAGCACTATTTTCTCAAAGAGCTTTGTTCCGCCTCCTCTTGCAGGCAGGAAAAGGTTGGACATGCTCTCTCCTAACACATTTGAAATGCAATAGGTCTTGCATTTGTGAGAGTACAAGCTATTTGCATTGCAAATAACAATGCCTTTTATGTATCTGTTTTTTTTAAACACATGAATAAAAGGCATGGTCATTTACAATGCCAATAGCTCAAACTCTCATAAATGTAAGACCTGTTGCATTGCAAATGCTTGTCTTTATTCTGTTAGGCTAGTGGCATGAATAGCTGTTTTTTCTATGAGCTGCTCAAATTATTTCAAGCTCATTGATAGGGTGTGTATTCGGGGGTTGTATATCAGCCGCGGTTGGCAGTAGAAGTTCCTGCAGGGCGGTGACGTGGGGAGGGGGAAGGGCACCAAATGTGATGCAGTGCGCGCAACAAAATTCGTTTTATTTATTTATATGTTTACTTACCTGTTAAACTCCGTAAACCATACATTACTACCCCCCACCCTGACCCTCCCCACTCCTACTGCCGACCGCGGCTGTTGTATATGGAGTTTGACATTGCAACTACTCCTGAGACTTAAAGTAATATGGTCTTATTTTGCCAGAATGTGCATCTGAACCCCTGAACGTAATATTTGGTACCTTTTGTAGAATTTTAAAAGACATACAACCCGGTGATGTTTCTTCCTTTTCTTCCCTTTATTTGCAGGTCTCACTATTGCAGATTTGGTGATGCCCTGGTGAGTTAAGTATATGTTTCTGTACATCCTACACCTTGTTTCACCTGGGTACCAAGGACCGAATGTACTAAATCATCTTGAGGTTGTAAACCCAATGATTAACAAAATTGCGGAGTGTTTTTTTTTACTACAGTACCGTATGGTACTAATCCACTATTGAGGTTTTGTGAGTTGTTATAAATCTGAATTCGGTTGATGGTGTTAAAGGGGCGCCCTTTCCTAATTGTGATTCGGATTGGTATGCTTTAATGGTCTATGGCCATATTGAAAAGTTACCAGTGTTGCAAATGGCGTGTCAGCTGCTTCGTGATGGGTAATCATGTCAGGCACCTTTGAGGGGAGTAGGCAGTGGCGACCACTGGCTGCTTCCCCCGACATTTCCCAGATCTAGAAATATTTTATAGGGCACAGGGTACTATTAAACAAAAAATCCTATTTGGGAAAGAAAAGGGAAAGAACGGTTGTCTGCATTTCCTTGCAAGACAATGTCCCTGCATATGCAACTATTAGAGGAGGCCCCATTGTGGCCTATTAGTAAGTATACTCACAACAGAATTATAACCACACCAACCACACTAAGATGTCTCTCAATTAGATACAAACCAGTCTGATGTTTTTTGTATAATAGTGACAGATATCATATTTTTGGGAGTCCACTCCTGCCTTCACCCTTTTATACACACAGAAACCCTCCATCCATTACACCTCAGAGGATGTGGCTTAAGGGCTAGAGCGGCCGACCCTGAAGCTGGGGAACCAGGTTCGAGTCTGGCGGGAGGCTCAAAACATCCTGTGATTCTAGGAAAATCGCTTAATCTACCTGTGCCTAAAAAGTGAATGTTTCCATCTATAATGCAATTGGTACTCATGTAAAGCGCTCTGATACCTTCGTGTTGGGTTTGCACTATATAAAACAGCAACAAATATATATATCGACCACAGGACTGTAACAAATGCTTCATTGAGCAGTAAGTTTAACTTGACTTATTCACACAGGAGCCCACTAAACATTCCGTTGATGACTGCAACCGTGAGAGAGGCATCGATAAAAAAGGAATTGGACTTTCATTGAGCCATTTTCTACTCATTTTTCTGCTGCATGCCGTACTTGATCTCACATAAAATGCCACAACCCGCCCCACATTTAAAGAGATACCTTATCATAGCAAAACACCTTGTCCTCCTCTGCATACAGCTCATACCCAAAATCAGACCGACCGGCCCTCCATGCTTTTCATCGTTTTTCATCGTGAAGCAACCAACGCAGACCAACCTAAACCAATCACAATGCTAACCAGGTCATTCAAATCCCTTTCTGTAGACCTACTCCTTCAAGAAGTTAGTTGTTGTCCATCCCAATAAAAGTAAGCTGAAGGTTGAGGTTAATGCCACACTTGAGACCATTTAGCAGACGAAAAACCAAAGACCAAGTCCTATCAGTCAGAATGAACATCAACACTAATCCAGACTTCTATAGCACACTCCATGGAGTAATCTTCTGTCATCAACACAGTGTACATAGAATACATCCAAAATGAAAATATGACGTTACAACGCAAACAATTACAACACATGCCATTACAACGCGGTGTATACATCTAACTACCATTACAATGCATTTTTAGAACCTACTATTACAACGCATACCATTACAATGCATACTACCTTTGGGGCAATAGTGGGGTAAGTGTTGGATAGTGTTGGGGTAAAAATTTATATTCCCACTCCATTGAGCGCAACAATAGGGTAAGTGTTGGATAGTGTAGGGGTTAAAAATACTATTCCCACTCCAGTGAGTGCAATAGTAGGGTAAGTGTTGGATAGTGTAGGGCTAAAAATACTATCCCCATGTACCCCAAAACCCATACCTACCCTAAAACTAAAAAATCCCCATTACTTACCTTATAATGCGTTGTAATGGCATGTGATGTAAAAGCAGTTGCGTTGTAAGAGGTGCGTTGGAAAGGTAGTGCATTGTATTGATCGTGTTGTAATGGTTGCTTCCCCATTCCAATCCATTCCCTCATTTTAAAATGGAACACATTCCATGCCCTAACAGTCAGAGCTCTCTTAAATATCCTCACTGTATGTGCGCGGCAGACATCCTCCTGTCCATATTCATCATGCACTCTCCTCCAAATACACATAAATGATACCACTCTACCTCTGAAAATCAACTGCTCCCAGTATGAGTTCTGATCCTGGCAAAACAGTAAGTCTTTGACAGCCCTAACAGTGCACAATTGTTAGAAACTGGGTCTCTAGGTTGCAGAGGTATGCGCCATGTCCAAGTAGGGATCACAATCCTTGTCAGGGTATGTCAGATACACAGCCTAAATTAACCTGTGCTCACCCTCTGGTAGCTTCGCTTAGAGCAGGCAGGCTTGTCTTAAGAGACAATGTGTAAAATATTTGTGCAACACTTAATACAGTACAACAGTGAAAACTCCAATCAAAAATAAATATACCACAACTGCATAGAAAAATAGGGCTTAATTTATTGAACAAAACAAGATCAAAACATCAAAAATCCAATAAGGATAACTGGGATTATGAATTTTTAAAGAATAAACTGAAATGTAGTGTTGAAAAGCATAAAGCGCCAGCTGGGGCTACCTGGTCATGCTTGATCTAGTTAAATCCAAAAGTTTAGGCCGACCACGATAGAGAGCATATTGGATACAGGGACCAACCACGTCCCATCGCAAAGTATCTTGTTGCGCCGTCGACAGAGGCCGGATGCATGCAGCAGAGGAGGAAATGAGTCATCCTCGATCCCTTCGGATGTAGACTGTGTCGGTTCTAAGCCGCACAAATCAAGATGTGTTGTCAGCAGCTTCTTCTGATGTAGGCGAAGTGTCGTCATCGAGCCGCACAGCCATCGATGCGAGATCCTGGGAGCAGGCAATTCGTCAGCACCAAAGGACATGCGTCGGTTCCACATCAATGCGTGAATTTTGCTAGTAGCTGCACAGAAATCCCAATTCCAAAGGCCCAGGGCTGGATTGGCACCACTTGGCAGGGCAATACTCACATTTGACAGAGTCCAGGTGCTGTAGAAGGGTTGTTGGAAGTCTTTGATGTCCCTGAGACTTCAGAATATTAGGCATGCCAGGAAGCCCTTGGAGTCACTTTGGTACAGCGGGGTAGAGATGCAGGTCCAGTCATTCTCACTCCCAGGCAAGGAAGGCAGCAGGCAGCAGGGCAGGCACAACAGAGCAGGAGTCCAGAAAATTCCAGCAGAACCTCGCAGAGTGACAGTCCTTTCAGCAGCACACCAGTCCTTCTTTCTGGCAGAGTATCCTCATGTCCAGAAGTGGTGATGTCTGAGGTCCAGTACCTACATCCAGTTGTGCCTTTCAAATGGGGGAGACTTTGTAAGGTGGTTGTTTCCGTTGTTTAAAGAGATGAATCACAGGCGTGAGTTTCAATCCAAGAAGAAGTTTAATCCATATAAATCAGCATTACACGGGAGCGCCACTGGCAAGTAACAAGCACAGCAGTTGAATGCCTAGTCACCAAACAGTTTGAGTCCAACATTAGTTTAACAGACATTGCATCCTCGAGAGATGCACCCCTCAAACATAAACATGTTTGAAGGAACACTCTCTCTCGAGGATGCAGAGCATGGAACATGGAATGTTAAAGAAAGCATGACTTGGCACGAGCAGTAATAATAAAGGAAACAGAAGATGTACTATACCTTACATCATCTCCCTTTTTATAAAGGAGAATAATTTAAAGACAAAAGAACTAAGACATATAAAAATCCTTGAACCTAGAAGGAAATGAACAATTACGATTTGGTCTAACAGATTCATACATTGCATTTAACATAGAAGATGTTTGTGAGGGAATTGGTGAAGTTTGTAAAACCATACCTGCAGAAGTAGTGGAAGGAGTAACAGAAGAATAATCATTGCTATGACGAAAATCAGAGGGGGTACCTAAAGGAAAATGTGAACATTCAACATCACTGAAGTCAGTTTTATAAACACAAATTCTTTTGGCTTGATCATTAGAAATTTTAACAAGAGCTCTTTTACTCCACCATCCCTTTTCTTCCAGAAAAACTGAACCTTTAGAGGTTTTGACAATTTGACAAGGAGCAGAAAATTTCGACATTCCTTTAACACATTTTTTAGGGTTCCTAAACAAAACCCAATCACCCACTTGAAAGTCTTCCACAACTAAATGAGAAGAAGCATCAAAATACTTCTTTTGTAGGGCTTGCTTCTTCATAACATTCTCCTTTAAAACACTTTTATCATGACAAGAAATACAAGAAGAATTGTCCTTCCTCAACTCCATTAACCAATTTGGACAAATAACCCCATTCGGATTCCTTTTCTTCAACAGTCTGAACGGGGAAATACCAGTAGTTGCCTGTGGTGTGATTAGGTAGGACCAAATTTTCTTTTTCAAAAATACTTTAACTGGTAAATTACTAGCAAGAGCCGTTTGTACACCCTCCTTTATAAACCTATTAAATCTTTCAATCAGACCATTGGCAGCAGGGGAGTAGAGTGCTACTCTCAAATGTTTAATGTCATGTGCTTTAAAGTAATCTTGCATAGTCATGGAACAAAAATGCGAACCATTGTCCGTAACAATTTCTTTAGGATAGCCTTCTACATGAAAAAGTCTTTCTAAAAATTTGATGACAGAAGAAGAAGATGGGGAGTCACAAAATTCTATGTCCGCCCACTTAGAGTGGTAATCAATTAATGCTATTACAAAGCGATCACTGGCTGGCAATAAATTGAACGGACCAGAAAAATCCAACGCAAGTTTAGACCATGCCTCATCTGGAATAGAAACAGGATGAAGAGGCAATTTATTGACTCTCCAATGTTTATCGGATAAAAGACAAGAATCACATTTATCTATGAATAAAGCGACATCCTTGTCTAATGCGGGCCACCAGAAAAATTCTTTTAGTTTTCTGGACGTGCCTCCAATGCCCAAATGGCCCTGATGCGCACATTTCACCAATTTCGTACGTATAGAACAAGGTGGAATGCATTGATCTCCACGCATCAAAATCCCATTTATAATCGACAGTTCCTCAGAAACTTGAGCAAATGATTTCATGGAAGCAGGTAACGAACGTTCCCTTGGCCAACCATTAACAACCATGTTTTCCACAGCTTGTAAAACTTTGTCGTCACTGTAGGCTTTGAACCACAGTTCTTGGGTTAAAAATGGAAAAACCTCGCTTGAATCAGAAATAGATGCTACTACACATTCCACATCACTAAATTTCGTCTCCACATAATCCTCCTGTAGTGGAAGTCTTGAGAGACAATCCGCTCTAACATTGAGACCACCGGACACATGACGAATTGTAAATTTAAATTCGTGCAACCTAGAAAGTAAACGCACTCAACGTGCTGAGGCTTTCCCAGTACCATTACCATTCAATAAATTGAGTAAGGGTTTGTGGTCACTTAGTAATACAAAGTGTGTGCCCCAAATAAAACTTTTAAACTTCTCTACAGCCCACGAACAAGCCAATGCTTCCCTCTCAATTGTTGAATAATTCCTCTCCGCTGTGGACAAAGACCTTGAGGCAAACCCTATTGTACGTTCAAGAGAACCTGTATGTTGACATAGAACTGCGCCTAGACCTAACTGGCTGGCATCAACCGAAATCGTACACATAATTCCTGGGGTAAAAGATGACAAAGCTGGAGAATTTAAGATCGCTTCTTTAACAGTGACAAATGACTTGTTAACACTATCAGACCATTCAAACTTAACATTCTTCTTAAGCAAATCCCGTAGGGGTTGAACAATCTGTGAATAACTTGACACAAATCTAGAGTAATACTCTGTCATGCCAAGAAATGACCTCAGGGAATCTTTGTTATCAGGAATTGGAACATCTGAAATGGCCTTTGTGAGAGAGAATTTTGGTTTTATGCCCTCTGAACTAATGCAGTGACCTAGGTAATCAACCTCTGATTTAAAAAATGTACATTTATCCCTTCCCAAGGTGATGCCAACATTCTTGAAACATAATAGTACCTCCTTTAAAGTGTTAACATGGTCCTCAATACTTTTGGAAAAAATAAGGACATCGTCCTGATATGCCTGAACATTTTTAATTTTACCTAACACAGAGTCCATGAACTTTTGAAAAACGCTAGCGGATGAGGCTAGGCCAAAAGGCAATTTTAAATCCCATCCTCGTCGCCAAATGTAAGGTGGTTGTTTCCGTTGTTTAAAGAGATGAATCACAGGCGTGAGTTTCAATCCAAGAAGAAGTTTAATCCATATAAATCAGCATTACACGGGAGCGCCACTGGCAAGTAACAAGCACAGCAGTTGAATGCCTAGTCACCAAACAGTTTGAGTCCAACATTAGTTTAAAAGACATTGCATCCTCGAGAGATGCACCCCTCAAACATAAACATGTTTGAAGGAACACTCTCTCTCTCTCGAGGATGCAGAGCATGGAACATGGAATGTTAAAGAAAGCATGACTTGGCACGAGCAGTAATAATAAAGGAAACAGAAGATGTACTATAACTTACAGACTTCAAAGAGACTTTCGAAGTGCACAGTGTCCCTGTCCTTCTGCCATGGCTCCAGACTCACTACGGGGGTATGCATCCCTTTGAGTTGGGCCAGGCACAGCCTATTCAAGTGTAAGTATCAGCTCCTCCGTCCCATCCTGCCCAGGATGGCCCATCAGGATATTGATGGTGCATCAGCCACACCTAGGCTCCCTTTATTTGTGGCTGTCTGGAGGGAATGCACAAAGCCCAGCCATCACCCACCCTAGTTGTGTATTCAGAGACAGGCAGAAGGCGCAGAATGGTTAAAGTAAGAAAATGCTAAATTTCTAAAAGTGGTATTTTCCGACTTGCAATTTAAAATGCAACTTTACCATAAGTTGTGATTTTAAATTGTGAGTCCAGGATACCAAACGTGAAATGTCTTTCTTTACCAATTGGAAATTACACCTATGAAGTAGTCCCAATGTTAATCTGTGGGAGAGACAGGCCTTGCAGTAGCGAAAAACAAACTTAAGAGTTTTTTACTACCAGGACATGTAAAACTCAAAAGCACATGTCCAGCTTTTTAAATATATTCCCCCCTGCCTTTGAGGCTGTCCAGGGCCTACCTTAGGAGTGATTTATATGTTTAAAAGGGAGGGTTTGAACCTGGCAAGGGTTTTAACTTGCCATGTCTACATGGTAGTTTAAACTTGCACACACAGGGTTTCCAATGGCATGCCTGAGGCATGTTTAAAGGGCTAATAAAGCGGAAGGCAAATCAGTGTTGCAGGCCCACTAGTAGCATTAAATGTACAGGCCCTGGGCACACGTAGTGCACTTTACTATGGACTTATAAGTACATTAAATATTTCAATTGTGGATAAGCCAATGTTGCCATGTTTTAAGCACAGAGCACATGCACTTTTGCACTGGTTAGCAGTAGTAAAGTGCCCAGAGTCTTAAAGCCAGCACAAATTAGTCAGCAAAAGCAGGAGGTCAGAAGGCAAAAAGTCAGGGAAAGCCAGGGCAAAGATGTCAGGTCTAACAACAATACAATTTTCATATCAAACAGTGGTGAACCTTGCCTGCTTACTGTGCTTGTCCCCTTTCTGTAATAACAAAACTTTATTTATCACCTATGAAAAACATATCCCATTAAATATGGCTCAGCTGAATCTTTACTGCCTGTATTCTCTACATGTATCACTTTATAACAGGTTTGTGTTCTGCGTATTTTGCATGTATATGTCTCTTTCTTTAAGATGTAGGCCCGCCTTATGAGACGCTCATAATATCCGATGGGGCAGGTAACAGGGTTGCAGGATCATCACCAATTATGAAGTTCACAAGGCTGTCGCCAACGTGATATTTTTCCCCATTGAGTGAATGTTGAATTACTGGAAGAATCGAATCCTGAGGTACCAGCACCCCAGTGATTCCTCATTACTCAGGGGATTCTCGTGGTTCAACCCATTATTTATGTTCCTCTGTTCGAGCCTTGGCTGGATCTAAAGAAAACCTCAAATAAATAAACATATGTTCAACTCAGAATGCATTTATGGGATTGCACCAGTCACAACCTACCCACTTTCCAACGCTGGCTGAAGTTTTTAATTTTGCAATGGACTTAGTGCGAAGATGGCGTTCTTCCTATCGTCCCCGCTGCATGCAGATCTATGCTAATGCTATTTCCAAATGGCAATGAAAAATGAAATCAAATCGAGGAAACATTACAGCAATTACTGTGAGTGAGGTTCTGGCTCGTGGCCCTTTCAACCACTTTGAAAGGCTAATCATAAATAAGTTTAAAAAAATGTAAACTTGTTTGTTCTCTCTTCTTCGGATTATAGCTTCTTTGTTAGGCCTTAAAGGGTGCAACCAACATAGAGAAAAAAATAGTGTCCCTGTCCACTCCTGCCTCCCTAACAATCACCAACAATGGCCATTTTATAACTGTCCTGCTTTCATGATGTCAGATGGGGTTATGAGACCTTTTGTGACGTCATCATGGATGGCCCCTTTAAGCCTGAGATGTGGCTGACTCTGTGAAGGTGCCACCAAACCTTCCGTGGACACAGCCTGTTAATTGTTGCCCAGATTTCACAATAGATAAGTCCATCACTGGTTTTATGAACTTTTAAAGGGGCGAGCCTGTGAATAGTGTACACAATATGTCTCAATGCGTCACCAAACAAAGCATCATTCCATAATGAATACTGGTGGCTATTGTTAATGATGCGAGACTGGATAAAAAAGCAGCTATTTTTTCCTCACTGGATAGCTCCTTTAAATATTGCCCTACACATTTCCTGATTCGCGCCTGTAGGTACCCACTAAACTCTGAGTTGGCAGCATCCGCTTCCTCTAGAAGTAGGCATCGTTTAAGGCATTGTCTATCTCAAACGTCCACAACCACTTTTTTGTACAGTGCTTAAAATTACAGGTCTGTCTTTATGTAAACACGTCGGGCCAGATGTACGACCATTATTAGTGGTCGCAAATGGAAAATCGGGCCATCTGCGACCACTAAAAAGGGTTGCAGTACGTATAAACTCTATTTTGCGAGTTGGTAACCTACTAATGACTCACAAAATAGGGTTTGCGAGTCACTATTAGGAAGGGGCTTGCCAAGGGCGTCCCTTCCTAATCGCAAGTTGCACTGGTGTGTACGATTGTTTTGCGATCGCAAAACAATCGCAGTTATCGCCCACTTGAAGTAGGTGGAAGCCAGTCGCAAACTGGAAGGGTTCCCCATTGTGAATGTATGCAGAAATATTTTTTAGGAGAAGGTAGTGTTCTCACGGACTACTGCCTACCATTAAAAAGTTTAAAGAACATTTATTTTTTTTATTTCCTTTAAAGAAAACAGGCTGCATTGGGGGGGGGGTGCTTTATTTAAAAAGCAAACACAGACATGGTGGTCTGCTGTCCCCAGCAGGCCACCATCCCTGTGTTCTTGCCCCTTCCCAATGAATATTGATGAGGCAAGTCATTTGTGACCCCATTGGGAATCGCTAAATGTGTGTAAGACACATTAGTACATTCCGTTTTGTGAGTTGCAAAACAGAATGGTCGTACATCTGGCCCTTCTAGTTTCAGCAGGTATCGGAAATGAAGCATGCCCAGATATAGTGATTTGCCTAGAAAAACACACTTTTGCAAGGGTCGATGCAAGTGTAAAATAACATGCCTCCTGGCTCCGCAGTAAACCACTAGACCACATTTCCTGCAAGCTCTCTTTCAAACTGACCTTTTAGGTTCCTGGATGGTGTGAGGGAACGTCACCCTCAACCCCAGGTGGGGAAATAGGGGGCGAGCCAGCACAGGCAGAAAGAAAACGAATATGATGGATGAAAAAAGCTAAATCAGCAGAACTGTCATCCTTTCACCTTAATGGGCACTTACAAAAGTGCAGCTTGCAAGCTGTGATCATCCACAATGCGATTGTGGTTATAAAACAAACAGCACTGGTCAATAATATGATCTAATCTGATTGAGGAGGCCAGTAAGAAAATTATTGGCCACTTTGCAGCCCATTAACGTCCAGTTGTGCACTGGAGGGAGGCCTCCGACAGATTAAAATATTGCTTACTTATGTCAGGAAGGCTTGAGCGATGAGGCCAGACACACTTCGATTGCAAGTCCAATGCGGTCAACCTCTAAGCTGGCCAGACAGCCTTAGTGGCAGAAGCCAAACCTGGTATAGACCGCGCGTGACCATCCCTTAAGAGGGCTGGGTGTGGACACTCCAGGAGGACATCCCAACAACCAGTTACTGCTGGGAGGAAGGGAGGTTGCTCTCAGCCTCAAGCCACTGATGTTAAGTTAGAATAGTTACGCTATGTCTTTGAAGGGTGGCCTTGTATCTCTTTTATAAAAGTTACTTTTAAATTCCTGATACCGTCTCAGCCTTGTATCAATATTGAGGTAGCTAGAATTATCTGGACATGACTCAAGTTGGATCAGGACATGCCTGCGCTTGGAGGTAGGATGCCGCCAGCTATGACTCCTCCCATTTTTTACTGTAGTGTCGCTGTGATGGCAGGGGAGTGTCCCCTAACCAAGGGCACATGCTAGTTCTGTCACATACCAATGAAAGAACACTTCTGAGATGGTTCCACGAACTCGGTCTCCTTGAAGGGGGGGGGGGGTGGGGGTAGGGGTATCCTTTGCTCTTCTCAGTCCAAGAGAGCGTAATCGCTACAAATTCTTCAGGGTGTGATTTTTTTGTTTTTTTTTGTTTTATAGAACGCGAACTTGACCCGTGAGGGTATGAGAGCGTTTTATACGGTATACAGTGGTGAACAAACAACACGTTTAAAGTGCAGAAATATACATAGTCAACGAAGGAAGGCAAGGGCCGGGGTGCTGAGACCCTGGGGAAAAAGGGGGATACAGGTGTATGGTTACAATCATAGTTAGAGTCAGTGAAAATAAAGGTCCCGCATATTTTCGTCTGGTTCCCTGAATACAGGCACGATCACATCAGATTTAAATGAATGAACAAATGAATGAATGGTATTTTTAAAGTGTGCTGATACCCAAGTATGGCATCCAGCTTCTAGGGAGCTAAGTATAAGGGAGTGTATAAAAAGAAAGAACTTGTGGGACCTGCGAAAATTGAGATTTTTAGATTGTCATTGCACATAAACACATAGCCAGACCCGAAACTAGGAAGCCAGATATTTCATGATTTGCTTTCAATCTGTACTCAGTGGGAGCTCCAGGAATATTTATCTCCATAAATCTGTGGAAGAGGGCAAAGGACAATCAGATCTCCTTGTGAGAAAGTTATTTTAGAAATTCAGATCGTGCGAGCCAATAAGCGAGGCAGCATAACCTATGGTGCTCCTCCCAAATGGAACGTATTCCCATATCATGGGGTCACACATGTGTTCGCCATAAGGGAAATTGCAGTTTTTCAAAGCAATATGGCTGAAGTAGCCTCTCTTTTTTTTTAAAGATGTGTTCCATCTCAAATGCATATATGCATCTCTGTATACTTTCCCCTTGATACTTCACATGCACAAGCAGCAGTGGAAGCAATCATGTACATCTCTTCTAGAGGTCCTCTAGCATCCGGGTCAACTATGATTTTCATACCTACTGGAGGAACAATATTTCTAACTACCTGTCAAACGGTAAGGATCTGGATACTCATGAGGCTATGCATCCATGCTGGGTAAGGCGTCGTGGCCACATATGACAAGACCATGATGGGTCCCGGGGATGTGAAAATCTACTGCTTTAGAAACAGTTTTCTTCCTGCCACTAGGGTGCATGGTACACACATGCAGTGCTTAATTTGAGCCAGGGGTTTCCAGTGCTTAGCACCAGCACGTAATTGTCAACACTGGCACTTATGACAGTCTGTCACATGATGGCGCTGTCTGTTTGCTTTAAAGGTCTAGTTCTCCACCTCTATGTGGCTATAGCTGCCCTGGTTTCTGCTGAATTGACTTTAATTCACTCTTGTTTGTCTCTGGAAATTTGAAAAAAGGCTAACTGGTGCACTTATATGGCGTAGGTTCTGTCACTGTACACTTGGGTAAAAGCGGCCTCTCTGTTATGCTCTTTAGATAATGTTTTATTTATTTATTGAACAGATGGCTGTACGTTGTAGTAGAAGTGGCCTCACTGCTGTGCACCATAGATGGTGTTTTATTATTTGTTAAACAGATGTCCAGTTCTGACATTTAGATGACATTTATTTGGTTGTAGTTGGAGCCTATGTCTACATTAAAAAAAACTTGTACACTCATGTTGTGGTGGTGAGCCTCAGCAAGGCCTACCAGCGCTAGGGGTTCTCCCTTCTCTGCACAGAGTCCTCAGACCAATAGAAAGAAGTTGGAATAGAAGCTGGAATAGAAAAGACAGAGTTTATTAAACCTCATGAGGTGGAACTACATTCCCACAACACCCTTCGGTAATGTATGATGTAGCACACTGACTGGAAGGAGCTTGGTCCTTTTATTCCCACACAGGGGCTCAAATGAAGGCAGTACAAGTACAGAATGCTGGTTTTAAATACATATAAGGTCATACAGAGAGTGTGCTGGCAACAAGTGGGAGGGGCTGACAGTTAGCTAATTCTGGTGGACACATCCTGACAGTTACAAGTTGGGGACAGCTATAAGCTCAACTGAGCATGTGCGAAGCAGAAGAGGCTAAATATATCTCGTCTCTAGGCAGATTTCAAGAGCAGTTGACAGGAAGGTAGGACAGAGCACATGGCTAGCACATGGCAAACAAAATGGCTGACAAATGCAAAATGGATTCCACGAAACGGACAAGATAGTCTCTAAATACAAGATGTCTTCTGCTAATGCTTAACCTAATCACTGCTAAATTACAACACTGTTTGGAGACCACATCTGACACATCCCTGAGACATCCGAGTAAAATGTTGTTCTTCCCCTCTTGAGTCATGTGCATTTTTAGACCATGGTCTCCAGTGATATTAAACAGGTAAAATGGAAGACAGGCTTTCTATGTGCTAATTGCAGGTATTTCACAAAAGGGAATAAGAAACCTTTAATCACTCTCATCTAGTATTGGGGTGGGTGGAATGTTTGGTTCCTCCCACGGAATTGGTCTAATTTAGATCACTCTGTGTTACTCTTTAACGTGTAGTTCGGGCCTAATTCAGCAAATCACCATGTATAGGAATTTTCCTGCCGGCTTGGCTTCATAAAATGCTAACTCAGTTGGTTGTGAGTGGTTGCGGCCAGAGTGGTGCAGTCCAAGTAGATTTGCTGCCGTTTGAGTCAATTTTCTACTTGAGCAGCAGAAAAAATCAGGTCGAACAGCACCACGCTCTTGTGCAATGCATGGGGCCGTTTGTGCTGATTTTCAGTGCTGCTAGCAGCTCTAAATTGCAGCACGAGCTGCATATTTTCCACCTGTTGGCTAAATTCTGCTGAATCTCACTGATTTTTTATGTAACTCCTTAGAATTGCAAGGAGTCAAATTCCACAAGTTCCACCCACCCCTGATCATTTGCCCTTTTAATCTGAGTTTTATGTCAATCAAGACATGCTCCTGTCTATATGTTATGTTTCTGCCTCTTTGGAGGCTGGAAAAACAGGCTATAATGTTGTTATTAGGATGGATTTTTGGTTTAATTTAGACCTTACTCCGGACCAGCAATGTTCTTTGTAACATGTAGCGGTTATTACCCAACAAGTTCTAATCAATTATCACGCTTTCAGTGTCCTATGCTGAGAAGACATGATGGGAGCTTTAATCTTACTCACAGGATAAAACATAATGGATTGCACCCTCAGCACCCTAGTGACCTTTGTACTTCTTTTGGTTTTTGTTCCTGTATTTTTTAATCTCTATTCACTCTCTTGGTCTTCATACTATCTCTGGGGGAACAACTGCCATACCCAGGGTGGAGCAATGGGAGTACTGGCAAGATGTGCTCAGACAATGTTTGTGAACCTCTTTGCTTGCATGTAATTTCAACAATAGAATATGCATAGCAGCAATTTCACAGTCAGATGCTGCCTTTATCTCCACACTTGCCATTTACTATCTGGTGGAATTTATGTCCAGGTTAAGAATCGAAGAGAGGCAGGACGGAGGATAACAATAAAATTCTTTTGACTCTGTTACCTCCAGTCCATTGGCCGCCACCCATTATCAACACCCTGTCACCCACCTCTCAGCTCAGCTAGGAGCCCAAAAGATAATTTCAACAATTTCCTTTTTAGGTCTGTGGGTTGCCAAAACCTTTTGATTTTGCTAAAATGATATGTAGGGGCTTTCAACCAGATCTATTAATCCATTGGTCTCTTGTTTCATTCCCATTTGTCCCACTAACGCATACAGTACGGTGCATGAGGGTCAGCCCACTTCAGCCAGTGGCTAACTTCACTGTGAGTGATGGCATTCTGCTCTTTGACAAGGAGCACATCCACACACATAGTAGCTCCGGTCAGTGCCAGGGCTTTTTGAGACAAACTAAATATTTTTCTTTTTCCCAATATTTCTTTTATTTAATAGCAAAGGCCTGGCATCTGCCCCAACATAAATGGTTTTAAAAAACAATGACAAAACCAGCTTTGATAAAGCCAAAAGGCTGGTATCCAGTACCAGAGCTGTTGACCTTGCCAGTGTTTGCTTAGGAAAGGATACTCATGAGGATATGCATCCATGCTGGGGAGGGCATCGTGGCCACATATGACAAGAGCATGGGTCCTGGGCATGTGAACATTTACTGCTTTAGAGACAGTTTTCATCCCGCCACTAGGGTGCATAGTACACATAAACAGTGCTTAATTTGAGCCAGGGGGTTCCGGGACTTGGCAGCTGCACTTAATTGTCAACACCGGCACTTATGACAGTCTGTCACATGGTGGTGCTGTCTGCATAATTTAGAGATAAGCACAACAACAGTTGTTTATTAGATCAATACATATTAAACATGACTAACACCTGCCACACTAAACCACTCTTATAATTTTGAGGGCCAGGAATAGTCTGAATTGTCACACTTCGAAGAGTGTGGTGGTTAGTAGTTGTTAGTTGTGTGGATACTGTCATTGGCAGCGATGGCAGGGACTGTAGGCTGTGCAAACTACAGTGGCCTCCTGACGAAAGCCCTGGCACTTATCTTTTTACAAATTAGGCACTGACACTCGCTGATAATGGTTGTGAGCATATGGACTAGGAGTAATGGATCACCATAAATGTAACTTTATCCTTGTAAAACAGGCTTTAATGAAAACCCTGGGCTGCAGCTAAGGGATGCACACAGACGCTAAGCTATTCCTACTTTTAAATCACAGGGACTGCAAAACATAACTGCTTTTAAGATATTTTATATCGAAATAAAGCTTTGTTGACTGATTGACTGACTGGCAAAACATTTGTGATGGTTAGCCCCAACCCCTAAATAATGCCTGTGATTTAAACATATAAAAGTGAATTTTGAGACTTGTGTTTCTTTGAGGAAAAATGCGCTACCTGATTAAAAATGATGTATGGAAAGTGCATGGCTCTGTTTGTCAGACTCCTTGAAGAAATGGCATTTTGGTGTATTTAGAATAAGTAATCTTGGATATTAAATCAGGCTATACTGGGCAATTATCGTACCCCTGTTTCTCAATAAACATCTTTTATTCCTCTCTGAAAATTAACAATTTACCTACATTACTGGCAATCTTAAGCTCTTTCCCCAAAGCCAGTGCAATCGAATTATTGATCACTTGTGCTTTACGGCCGAGAAAGGAGAGTTAATTGTTTAAAACAAGGATTCTCTGTCTCAGAAACAGTATTAGCTGCATGGACTTGCAAATGCTGCCATAAATCGTTTATCTCAATTGTCGATCTCTCTTGTGCAGAAAGTCACCCTTTGAGTATTTTTAGATAATGGCCAATTATGTGAAAGGAAATAAAAAGGGCAGGGTGGGAATTGGGATGCTGTAAACCTATCAGTGAGATATTGCTTCAGCTGGCTGTGAGCAGAGGTAACAAGTGAGGTGCAATCAGAATTTAACACCTTTGATCCTTGTAAAATAGACAAGTTATGGTGTGTTTCACATACAGCACCCATACCAGCCAGCGTTGGGCGCTGAACAATTACCATAAGACATAATACAGAAAGCCCGCATTCACCCTGTACTCCTACCAGGAAATTGATTATATCCGACTTGTTATACCGTCTTTTTCTTACTAAATAACTATCGTCCAATTGTTTTCTGTTGATAACTGAGTTTAGCCTAAGTGGATGTGGGGAGGGGGGTGGGATGAATAGACTATTAAAGCTGGGACACCTGAAATGTTGAACAATATTGTTTAACTATGTGAAATCCAATGTACCCAACTGTTAAGATTGAAAAACGGATAAACATGATTAAAAAAAAAATGTTATGATGTGCTTATGATTCCGGGAGCTTAGGAATGTCTGCTTTGTATTTTTGGGTTCTTATGGATTTGCTGTACATTTCGACTTAAACTAAAGAGACTTGAATAGACAGTTGTCAGCTAAAATTTGTATTATAATTTCATCGTTCTTGTCAACCATGAATAGGCATGACAGTTACAGCAAGCTGGTGCAAGGCCATCCCCAGCGGGGAGAGATGCATGGACCAGAGAGGACATTATGCTCTAGGCCCTGTGCTCTCCAGGGTCCTGCTTTCCTTCATCAAAGTGTATTTAAAAATGTGTAAATTAAAGAAATTCTGCCATCTTCATTACATATAAGATAGCTTACGAGCACTGCCATTAAATGGTGTCAATTCCCTGTTGTCTCTTTTCCTCAACTATCTTTATATTAACACCTACAAAGAGATGCTTAATGAGCAGGGTAAAAACTGGAAATGCGTTAAGAGGGTATGGCATGGGCACGCATTAACTTTATGCCACAGGAAAAAATGGATGTACGTTGTTACAACGCATGCTTTTACTACGCATGCCTTTACAACGCAGGTTTTTCAATGCAAGTCGTTCCAACGATTTACGTTGGGGGGTGCTGGATAGTGAATAGTTTAATTTACTATTCCAACTCCAGTCCCCGTGGATAGTAGGGAAGGTGTTAGATAGTAAATTAAACTATTACCTATCTAGAGCGCCCCCCAGCGCAATTCGTTGTAATGACTTGCGTTGAAAACCTGCGTTGTAAGGCACTGCGTGGTAAAAGTTGCGTCGTAAAGGATGTTTCCCGGAGAAAATGAGGTTCTGTCCCAAATTTCTGTATGATGTACAGTTGCTCTACACCTCACCAATGGCACGGGTCTGAGTTAATGGGGTCCTCTCTGCTGAGTTCCCGCTAAGCAGGAGGTCTTGACAGGGGTGCCCCCTTGTACCGCTCCTATTTGTCCTCGCATTCAATCCTCTGGTGTGCCTCATTTGCACCGATGCACAGATAAGCGGATGGCAGTGTACTGACCAGCTTGATGACAAAATCGACACAGAGAGAAAGTGAGCGATATTAAATCATTTTTGTGTCCTCTTCTGTGACTTTGATCCGGGCCCGACCAAAGCATAGTCTTATGTCAATGGTCATCCCGGTTTTTCATTCTGAAAATCTGATAGAGGCCACTGGAGACTCTGGCTGACTGCAAACGAGGAAAGCGTCTCTCTGACATACTTAAACCTCAAGGTTCTTTAATGAAAACCCATAATGGGTACTCGAATTGCTTAACCTTATTGTACTTGGAACCTAAACTTCAGTTGGGAATTTTCCTCTGTGACCCTTCAAACGGTCAATTCTCAATCCAGTCGTATTGCCTTAAAAGGACAAATGATAAGACACATTTTAGCACTCTGTTGATCAACTGAGATTCCCATGTTGTGCTCAAATGAGTGAATGGTCAATATTCATACAGAAATATCTTTAGTGTGGGAATCCAGATTCAAAGCAGTGGACACAATGCGTCAAAGTGGATCAGACATGAACAGTTAACAGCATATCTTTTCAGGAAAGGGATCGCAGCAGTCAATTGCTTCCTCCAATTTTTTTTTTAATTAACATTTTATTGCAAAAAGAAACAAAAAGCAGAGCATAATCAGCAGTACAGTGATTCGTCAGCGTAAATGGCATCACATTGTAATTGAAGTGTGTATTACATAGATCAAGGCGGACTCAGTAGCAGGTCCCATCAAGGAATCAAACGAGATAACCCTGCATTTCACCACAACATGAAGACATCTACTATCAATAAAAACATTTGGGTACATTTATCGAGAGATTTAAGGTCGAGGACCTGACCTCTCCATTGCCATATCTGCGGATGGGGAACTGCAAATTTCACCCCTGAAAGCTTTCCAACCGCCCTATTTCCCACTTTTTGGGGCATCCCCATAGTTTGTAGACCATTTTTTCAGCAAGCATTGCCCTGTCCATCTCCGCCGTCCATCCCACCACCAGCGGACAATCTGGGGATCCCCATTTCATGGCAATGGCACGTTTTACAAGAAGGTATCCAAGGGCCAGCCATTGGCACTCTATCTCTGTGAGGTCAGTCGCCCCCCATATATTGAGAAGGCCCCCCTTAGCCGTCAGTGGAATCTGTTTGCCCAGTGCTGGAGCCATTTTATCAGTCGCCTTAGTCCAGAGAGTCTGGATTTTGGGGCAGTCCCAAAGAATGTGGAAAACCGCAACCCCTCAGACAATGGTCAGTCGGACGATTACCAAGTTTGGCCAATAGAGGACCTGCCATGTATGCCCTGTGAAGGATTTTGAGTTGTATCAGTCGGAAGCGGTGACTAATTGCAGATTCCCGTGGGGACATCAGTGCCGTTTGCCATTCTTCATCCTCTAGACTGTCTACATCCCTTTCCCATTTCTCCCGCACGGCCTGGAAGGAGTCAGGTAGATTATTACTAAGTTTGCGGTATGTACAAGAGACAGCTTTTTTCAGGAGAGGTTCAGAGAGTAGCCGATCTTCTAGAGGCGATGCCTCCGGGAGGGAGGAGAGATCAGGAATTGTTGTGAGGATAGCATGTTCGATCTGTAGGTATTGGAAAGCCTCCCCCTGTTAGAGTGAGTGCCTCTTTTGTAGGTCAGAGAAGGTCATGAGTGTCCCCTTGTGTAGCAGGTCACCTATTGTTGAGATACCTATCGTGTCCCACTTGTCAAAGCCCAAGTGGAAGCACAGGGAGCCGAGGGCCTGAGAGGTCCAGAGAGAAGTTGCCCTGGTGAATCTGTTGGCCCATCCCAGGCTCTTTGTGGCTCTATGCCAGATAGTCATCGTGTGGTGCATTGGACCTATGTAGCGGTTGCGGGTGGGTTTGCTGTAAAGTGCCCCCAGGAATCCCTCCGGACCGGTCTGGTACCTTTCCAGATGATAGGCCGGGTTAGCAGGAGACCCATGGATCCATGAATTTGTGGCTACCAACTGGGACGTCCAGTAATATAAACGCATATCAGGCAGTGCGATGCCGCCATCATACCACCCCTTAGTAAGCTTGCGGAGCGCAATACGCGCGGCCTTCCTGTCCCATAAAAATAGATGCAAGTCTCCCTCCAGCGTAGTAAAGAAGGAATCAGGAATAGGGAAGGGGCAATTTTGAAAGGCATAGAGGAAGCGCGGAAGTGCAAGCATTTTAAACAGGGCGGCTCTGCCGGGGAGGGACAAAGGCAGAGATCTCCAGTGGGAGATGTCGTCATGCAGTCGCTGTAGTGGGCCCTTCAAATTATGATAAAAAAAAAGTTTTGGGTCAGGGTGACAAAAATCCCGAGATATTTAAAGCCATCCAGCGCTAAGGGGATAGAATAGCCACGTGGAAGCCTCGGAGGAGGTCCATGTAACATATAGAGAACCGATTTGGACCAGTTGATTGCATAGCCGGAATATTTACCGAAATTCGTGATTACATGACAAAGGGCGTTAATGGACGACACCAGAGAGGCCATATAGACCAAAATGTCGTCCGCATATAGAGAGATCTTATCGACAGTATTGTCGTTCCACTTGAGACCTCGAATGGAAATGTCAGTACGGACCCAGTGTGCCAACGGTTCCAGAGTGAGGGCGAAAAGCAGGGGCGACAGGGGGCAACCCTGCCTGGTCCCCCTATAGAATGGAAATTTTCGGGAAGTGTGACCATTGACTCGTACCTGCCCCCACAGATCGGTGTATAGCAGCCTTATCCACTGTATAAATTTAGGTCCTAAACCGTAGCGTGCGAGGACTTCAAAAAGATACGTTCATTCGATGGAATCGAAAGCCATCGAGGCGTCCAATGATAGGATCGCAGCCTCCTCCTCAATATATGGCATCCTAGCCAATACATTATTGACCCTGCGGATATTAAGGGCCGTATTGCGGTCCGGGAGAAATCCCGACTGGTCTACATGGATCAAAGAGGGAAGTACGGCTAGGAGCCTTGTCGCTAGGAGCTTGGCAAGCACCTTTGCTTCAGAGTTGATTAGCGAGATAGGTCTGTAAGAACTACAGTCAGTGGGGGGTTTGTTTGGCTTATGAATGACCATTATCGAAGCCAGCCTTGGTCGAGCGGTAAGGTGCCAAGTTCGTAACTTTCCACAAACATGTTTTTCAGATGGGGTGTTATGCCCAAGGCTGTAGCCTTTAGGAGCTCAGTTGGAGCTTCCTCCATTTTTTGAGGTGAACTCCACATCAAAGTCCAGAATTTGAGGCAGAATAAGAGTTGTCATGGCTCCCTGACATTTCTTCTGCCTCAGAATGCTCACAGCACGTGGAGAAGATTCCAATACACCTTAGTCCTAGGTAGCATTTTTGATGCCATAATATTCATGCCATTAAAAATTGTTTACTAGGGGAGCTGGGGTGAGATGCGGCTCACTCTACTTCAAGTTCAATTTTTGTGTTGTAACACCTCCATCTCCTTGCCTCTTGTTATGGCTTCTTTTTGTACTGTTTGCCCTTTTTCTCTGCATGATTATATACCACGCACACAGGCTCGTTTGTGTGATATGTGTGATATGTCACACTGAAGTGGGCAACATGGATGTTTATCAGAAAACGTCCAAAAGGAATATCATGTACTGTGAAGGCACCAGCCTTCATGAGATGTAGCAAGATTCCACAAAGCACTCAAAGTACTCAGTAGCAGAGTCTCTCTCAGGTTTGCAGCCTTCAATTCTTCTCCAAGCATGCTGAACCTTCCTTTGGCTCTCTGATATTCACACAATAAAGAAAGATGTCCAACTGAGGACTTCCTTGATTCTGCCTCTTTCGATTGATGGATTTTGTGCTGAAGAAGGAAAATCTTCATGCTCCATCAAGAAGGAAGTTCATAATTCCATTCTTGACCTCAGGGATTGAATTGGATACCACATATGCCTCCAAGCAAACATCTACCATGTAATAAGAGAGCAACTACACCTCACTAAGTGCCTGATTACGAGTTTGGTGGACAGGTTACATCATCACAAATGTGACGGATATCCCGTCCGCAGTATTACTGGTTCCATTATTATCTTATTTGCTGGTTCTGTACTACTGAAACACCTATAATTGGATTCTTTTATGCTAATGTTTTTTTTCTTTTTCATGTTTACTCTTGCTTCTAATGTATGACATGTAAAGCTCTCTGATACCCGCAAGGGTCTTGTTCGTGCTATATAAAACCTTCAAATAAATAAATTATATTCCATTGAATATAATGGAACTCGTAATATGGCGGATGGGGTATCCGTCACTGTTTTGATGGCGTAACCCATCCGCCAAACTCGTAATGAGGCCATAAGTGTTCTTTTCTCTAAGCTCAGATCACACACTTTGAGACAATGTCACAGTCTGGGGCAACCTCACACTCCAAATTGATTTCATAGTCTGAAGTATCTAATGACTCCGGATAAAGGCACATTTCCTGATCCTCAATGAGATATATATTCATCTAATTTGCCTTTGGATGGATCCTAGGTGGCCTTTAAAGCTCTACATCACTCCATACACCCACGAGGTAGTAAAGGAGATTTTCCGTACTCTGGCTACCACTAGGGCTGTTACTATGTGGTTTAGATAAATAAAAAAAAGCTGTACACCAGAGAAAGACTTTGTTCTCTCAGGATAATATTCAATTGGACTTTGTTAATATCTTAGAAGTCGCATATCCACAGTCACATAGAAATGTTTTCTGAGGTTTACAGAGGATCTCCTCAGAGGCCAGACTTGACCCTCAAAAAATATTTAATGATGATCTCCTGGTATTTAGCGAAGTCATCAGTGCGCCTTTACTAATGTAACGTTTAAGAGCCACCACTAAGAGTAATAGAGCTCCTGTTGTTGTGATTATGTTAACAAACACACATGTAAGGTTGGGGAATGCTAACATAACTATTGCATAGAATGTGTATAAGATCAGACTGAAAGAATGCAGGCGTGTGAACCTGATACAAGATTAGTGAATAAATATCTAGGGTTTTTATATGCAGAATAGTGTATCCTTAAAGTTTGTGATACCTCTGTTTGCCAGTGGATATCATGAACTTGGTGTTCTCTTGGGCTTGGCGTGAGTATTGATCATGAAATTCTACAATTATGCTTATGCTTATGTGCAATTGGAGGTCCCATCGAATTTAAGCTACTGGAGGTTTTTGTAAAGTATTGAATTTAAAACATCACCCATGAAACCTAATTTAATGAGATGTAGACTCTCTGGCTCCTTTCCTCTTTCTGACCATGACCATGTCTCTGTGCAGGTTTGTTTTCATGATTGGCACTTCAGTGGCGCTCGCTTTCAGCGCCATGTTAAAGAGAGGAGTGACTCGTCTCCAGCTGCTGCGTAAGATTACCTGGAGAACTCTCGTCCTTATGGTCATAGGTCTTTGCTTCCTCAACTACGGCCCTGCGGATGGTCCTTGTAAGTACATAGCTGCCAACATTCTGTTCGTTCCTACCTCCATACACATGATTTACCTGGACAAAAAGCATCCCTTCAAGGTAAGTAGATATGGAGCTAAGAATGGTAAACCTATACTTACCATTATGCATACTACACCGATTTTCTGGTTTTCGGTAGTCTGGGGACAATAATAGTGCATGTCAATATTTTAGTGTACGATATTCTGCCATATAGATCCTAAATGGTACGTCTTTCGAATGTCACCTGTAGACAGTGGATCATGAAGTGTGATTTAGCATGATGGTAGAGAACTAACAAAAAAGATAGCTGGAAGGTTACTGCAGGACAACGTTGTGAATGTATTTTTTTAGGATGTACTAAATAAGACAATTTATGAGTGCGAAATAAACACAATGAGACGACTAGCACTTTCACAATCATGGTCGAAAGTTAGAGGTGTCTCAAGTGCAAGCAATTAAAATGAATGAAACAAAAGGAGCTGTAACATTCAGAAAACAAGACGGGTGTACCAAATTTCCAGCAACGCAGCGCTCAATTCTGCCAATAGAAAGGTGGAACACTGTTAATTTTAGGGCATATAGTTAGTGTGCCTTCTCTAACACCATCTAACTTTCAATCAGCGCTGCTGTTCACTGCACCGATGAA
Source organism: Lissotriton helveticus (assembly GCF_964261635.1). NCBI lineage: Eukaryota > Metazoa > Chordata > Amphibia > Caudata > Salamandridae > Lissotriton > Lissotriton helveticus. Next base: position 592,031,452 of record NC_136065.1, on the reverse strand, counting down.
CAATTTCTGAAAGGTATGCCTTCTAAGATCGGACAGTGCTATCTAAAATATGAGTCCCTAAAAGGTATTCCAAATTGTCTTGGTGAAACTACTAGATCTGGGGGTCCCATGAGCTTATTTATTTATTTATATGCTTGTAAAGCGTTAGACTCGACTCCCGAAGGAGTATCTCTGCGCTTGGTTCAACCATCAGACTGAATGGACAGTGCTCTCAGGATCCAACAAAGAGGGAGACGCTATATTTAAAACAGAAAGGTCTTCAACAATTTTCTGAAGGCTAGATGATTAGTGCATAACCTAAGAGTAGCAGGCAGTCTGTTCCAGAGACTGGGGCCCAAAAACATGAGCTTCGCGAGAGTGCCTGTCCACTCTTCACCTTCCTGCCCTGTCAAGCAGATCCTCGTCACTTCAGAGGCATGGTTTGTATATGATCTTCCTGAACAGTTCTTTGTGTTCAGCACAGATCTTTCCCTGTCATGCCAATCTGGGACATACCTGCCAATGTTTGCATCCAATCAAACACATTATAAACAGCTGTGTGTGTGTGTGGAGGGGGGGGGGGATTTGCAACTTTGGACTACGGTTACAAATTAAAAGATGCCCATCTTTTAGTGCCAGAAACGTTTACATATAAGGGCTATAGATGAAAACCTGACATATTGTGCAGTCTGATTGCAAATGTTTCCATGTAAACAGGGAAACCAAAAAACTGTTTGTTTCTGCTGTTTGGTTACATTACATAGTAATAATAATAACCATGAAAATATGTCTAAGATGACCTTTAAAATGACCTTTAAGTATGACATTTTGTATTTTTTTGTCTTTGAATTGCTTTAAGGTGCTTTTGAATAGGTCTAACCTGCTTCTGCCATCTAAATTCTCTATCTTTTATCCCTCCACTATCCTTTTCAATCAAACTTAACAGACTAACATGTTCACTTCTCAAATTCCATATTTCATATTCAACTATAGTAATATACTGCCCAAATAACTGAATAACATATCTACTACTCAAATTACTTGATATTAACACTATACTAATTTTCAACACTAATCCTTTATGGGTTCCGGAGTGGCGTGCTACTCGCCAGAAAAGCGCTTCAACACCCATCAGGGGTAACAAGTGCTATATGAATGCAAATCTTTCTTCCCCTTTTATCCATCCGCTATCCTTCTCACTCCAAGTAACAGACTAATATCCACCACTGAAATTACCTCATATTTCACCATAATAATTCACCACTAATCCTTTATAGGCTTCCTAAATAGAGTGCGTCAACAAGCGAGCGATAAATAAATACAAACCTTTGTCCTCCTCTATCCTTCTGCTATCATTCCAAATCCAAATAACTGACTAGCCTATCCACTACTTAAAATGTACTTGCATGTTTCACTATACTAATTCAACACTAATCCTCTATGGGTCCCGGAGTAGCGTGCTACCCCCGATAAAGCACTTTGACGCCTCGTCAGGGGTAGTAAGCGCTATATAAATGCAATTACAATACAATACAATACAATGTGTATTATTCTAGGATTGTCATCTTCACTTGCAATTTAAAGTAATTTTTATGTTCACAGAAATATGGTCTTTTACTTTTTGAGCTTGATTAAATGTTATAATGTTATGTAAGCCTACGTTGTACCACGTACATTGTTATGACACATAATGCATAGGGAGCAGACTGAATTTAATTGCTTGCACAGTCACCCATCCTTCAAATCCTGAAAATATGTACAATGTAAACGGAACTCTTTAGCCATAATGAAGGTCCCTTTCTTGATGGGCTGCGTGGTTATACCACTGCCAACGAAGTCATATACTTAAAAGTACCAATCGAAGGATAGCTAACACTTGTATAAAGCCATAGATTACTATGGTTGGTTTGGGAAAGGGTTGTGGATGCGCTACGCTTTTTAAAAATGTAACTGCATGAAGCCAAGATGGACAATGGGCAGTTAGTCGATTAAGTGGGCAGATGTTCATGCTGTCAGATGGAAGGTGGCTGCAGGTCTAAACTGTGACCCCAGAATGGCCACTTTTAGCAGAATTCTAGTCTCTCCAATCAAACAATCCGGGGAATTATAAGCGTGCAACTCATCCGTGAGGGTCTCAAGGCGCTGTGTGGAGGGGGGTAAGCAATCGCTGCCCTTTGTCTCGAGGACCAAATGCTGTTTATTTTCAAAATGACTTGTAGGGCCTTCAGAAAGCTATCAGAGTTCAGGCAGAGACCGACTATGTTGAAGGAAGTTAGGTATGATTAACAAAATAACATTTTATTCTGTGGGATACCTTTTTTGCTTGTGTTTTGAGAAGATCTCTAAATCATTGGTTTAAGAGGCTAAAACAGAGGTTTATTGATGGAAGTATGAACTACATATTGAGTTCAGTCTGAAATTAGAATGGGGGCCATAGCATAAAAAATGCTCCCAGCTCAAAGCAATCAAAAGTTACATAAACAAGCATTTGCAATGCAATCGGTCTCGTCTTTGGCATCTTATATGGATTTTCCTATGCAGCACGTTATTGTGGGTACTGCAACATTTACTGTTCTAATGTGCACAAAGCAGGGAAAGGGTGCGGTACCACAGGCTGTCACTAGGTGTCCCTTTGGGCCACTTTTGGTCACATAAGGGACTGCACCCTTATTTTATCAATTAACAAAGTAAATCGGTGCAGCGATCTGGGAGATGGGGTGGGCAAGCAGTGTTCTGGGAAGACAGCAAAGAGAGTTAAAATGAGGGCACTTCAATACAAATGAAGTGTGTATTGAACAAACGGAAAAACGAGTAAAAGGATCAGTGCCTTGGAGGGTGGTGTGGTCTGCAAGCAGTGTTGTGGGAGGGGTAAGGGGGAGTCACAGGGAGTGTAAGGGATTGCAAGGGGCATGTGAGCAGTGTTGTGGGATGGGTGAAAGGGGGGCATGGGGTGATTAAGGAACGGCAAGCAGCCCGAAGTTTCATGCACAAGTAAACAGAACACTTAACGAGCAGAGGCAAGCAAAAAAAAAGATTGCTCTCAAAGTATCACTAACATGAAGAGTAAGAACAAATGTTGCAGGGGCAGTCCTCACAGGAGGATCCATAATTAAAAAAAGGAGGTAATACTAATTGTATTCACAATGAAAAGTCAGCATTTCTAAAGGACAGTAAGAGGACCAATTGAAAAATATGGGTGTTTTTTTAAGCCCATGTCCTAAATATAGCATGTCTAGAAGAGATAGCGCATGCAGCCTAATAATACAGCCACATAATTTTCCATTTCTTGCAGCATATCTTACACAACCCTGTCACCTACTTGGTGCGACCTTGCGGTATAACTCCATTGGCCCAGATCATAAGCCTCGATCAATCTGAAAGGCTGCAAGAAAACTGTGATGCTCAGTACAGTGCATTCCACAATCAAAGGGAGTAGGTGTCTATATATGGATGAGCAACCTAGATACGTTTATTTTAGGAAAGCTTTACTGAATTCAGTGATTTATTGCCTGAGTATACCTCAATAGGCTTTTAAATTACCCTCATCCACTGTACATGGATCTCTTGCTATCAAGACTTATCCCAAGGCTGTTTCTCTTTGGAGGTAGTACAGCGTTGCTCCACTAGGCACCAGCGGCATAAATTAAGTCCTTCTTTCCATGCCAAACCATTAGTGGGCTCATTGGGACCAGGGCGTTTAAAGGCAGGGAAAGACCAACCAGGCAGTGAATGCCGACCACATCACCTGATGTCCAGTGTGCGTGTGGGATTGAACAGGTCTTGGACTGTGTCCGATCCTACAAGTGCAGTTTAGAACTAGAGCCCAGCCCTTTGTTTGGGAACTCAACACAGCCTCTCTGGCCTCCTTTTGTGCATGTGTTCACCTCCTCCGCCAGATCGCTGGTTGCTGTCCTCATGCAGTCTCAAGTATAAAACTGCATAAGAGAAAATCATGGATTGGTTTGAGAACTCTGCTCTTGCGAGCCCATGTTTTCCAGAAAGTGCAGAGGTGGGATGATTAAGGGCATAACCAATCACGCTGTGGCTTCATTTTAAAGCTACAGTGATTGGAAATACCATCATGTGACATACCAGGGGAGGAAGTTAGAGCCCGGCAGCCAGCCCTGCACTCTATGTTGAGCAAGAGAAGGATGGGTGTCAGGAACAAAGATTTGACTCCTGTTCCCTGACAAATCGGCCCACACCTGCAAACGCAGCAATGCCACTGAATAATAAACGTGTGATCCCTCCCTCGGGCCACCATGCACTCCAAACATGTATCACTCCTTTTTAGGTCGAACCTAGTGCAGCGCGCATGCGCTACCCTATGGGAGGCTTCTTGTAAGCATTTCAAACTTCCCAGAGACTTTTACGTGTCATTTTGTTAACTCCCACACATTTTATTGGCCATTGCGTATGGCTTTCAAAATTGAAAGCACGCAAATGGCCAAAGGCAGGTGCATGTCCCGCCTTTTCTCTAAACGTTCACTCCATGGCCTTTGGGTCTCAGGAGAGAGCAGTGGTGTGCAGGGTGCCAGCTGCATTCCTGGATCATGTTACTAATTAACCCAGCACGGTTGCTTTCACTTTCGCAGCCGATCTTGTTTTCAGTTCCATACACAATTGTGGGGCTATCTCGGGGCCTTTATGCTCTGGTGCTGCTTCTGTACCAATCAGATTAAATTATTGATGGTTAGCCCGACCAAAACATTCTCTCAAAACGCTTATAGACTATCACCCCTTCCCCAATCGCACACGCACAAGTGCTGTCACTCACACCAAGTTTAAAACATACTGACACACACGCACCTACATACATACAGACAGACACGCAGAGCTGACAGCATCCTCTAGCTAACTCTCTTGATTATCCCTGTGCCGAAGGCGTGAGAAATAGGACTGAGACCTTTTTTTTTTTTTTGCAGAGTTTTATATAGCGCGAACTAGAACCGAACCGAATCAGTTATCAGAGCGCTTTACATAGCACCGGTTACGTTACATGAGGACACACTTTCATTTTTTTAGGCACGGGGAGATTAAGTGATTTGCCCAGAATCACAGGGGGTTTTTGGCATCGTTACCGAGACTCGAACCCAGATCCCCAGGTCCGAGGACGAGCGCCTTAGCCGTTAGGCCATAGCCGTTAGGCCAACCTCTCTCCCCTAGAGAAACGTCACCTTAGTAACATTAGTATTAAAAGAATCCTTCCATTGTTTACACAGAAAAACGGTGATGGGCGTGTTTGACACAGTGGCGCAGCACATAAAAAGTAGTGCCCGAACAAAGAGCAGCCGGGAGGCGCTGGAAAGGCTCTATGTACCAGCCTCCAGTTAGGGCAGCCCTCTTTGCCCGTAGTGAGGCCACCGGCCACTAGAGCTCTCTCCTAACTTGCCACCCGCCCAGTCATAAAATGTACAGCAGCCTTACAGCCAGGATCACTGGATATAATACCGGATCTATATTTACATAAAACAAAACGATATAAGAGAAGCCCAAAGTATAGCGACATAAACAGTTTCTTTACATTCTTTTACTCCAGCGGCGACTGCTACTTTGTTGACAGTCGCACTACTCAATGACCAGCTGTCATTTAGCTGCACAGATTTTTTTCTCGTTCTTATAAAGTGTGTTCATTTTCTGTCACTAGTGTCTGATGACTACTTATATTAACCGCATGCGTGCGGGCGGAATTCCGCTCGTACGCTGAGATTTTTAAAAGCGCACTTTACGTGACGAGCTTGGCTCGTCATCAGCGTGCGAGGAGGCTACCTCATGACGAGCCCAGCTCGTCATCAGCGTGGAAGGGGTTAAAGAAACACTGAGAGCTGGCGCCTAATGTGATTGACACATCCTCTTTGTGCCCATTTTACAAGGCGTTGTAAAACTCGTCAATCTCCACCATTAAACAGATGAAAAGCCAAACTGCTTTAATACTGGAGTCTAAAGGAAATACTTGTATACTTCTCTGTACAATCCGTCTATGGCCACACAAAGACAAAGTAACAGGAGAGCAAATTCCGTTCATCATTCTTCTTCGAGTAATAGGAACATTTTGCTACTAGTCCAGAGGAGAAACTCGGGGACTGTGGTTAGTTTGTCAGCAAAATACCGGCTGTTTACTTCAGCATCGCTGTGTCCCACTATCAAGCACAGAAGAAACAAGCATTGGCATAGCCAACAGGTCTCGCTTTTGGGACCTTATAAGTATATAGTTATGCAGCACAATATCCTTGGTGTAACAACATCAACTGTTGCATGCATGGCTAAACACTTATAAGGTCCCAAAGACGAGACTTATTACCTATGCTAATGCTTGTTTATTGTGGTATGTAGTACTATATATGTATTATTGTTATTATTACTATAGTCAAACATACAAGAGCAGGCTTCAGTCCACATTTCACCTAGGACCCACTAAAGCTGGACCGCGGAAAGGGGAGAAGGGTAGGCGGAAGCTGGGGCACCCAAAGGTGTACATTAAAACACAAGGCAAGCAAGATGTTGCAACCACCATGCCATCATGATAAGTGTAGTGACTGCACTCCGTAGGACAGCACTGAGTGGACTCCACGAGGGAGGGGTTGACACGTTCCATAACTTTCAAATGTCACCAACCCCCACTAGCTTATCCATCATATTAAATGCTCACTTTTACTGAAAATTAAGAACACCATTCAAAGTGTTCTAAAATGACATCAGCAGCGTTTTTCCTTGATCAAAACAAAGGCCTCTGAATCTGCTGTCAGGGGCATGCATGAAGAGCCTCACAAAAAATGTAAATAAAGACATTTGCAGGAATATTACATCTTTATGTCTTAAGTGTGTAGACTGCTTACAACATAATAGATTCACTTCATAAATTACAGTTTTTGTTTGTGAAGAGCAGGTCCCACCGTTGTTGATATTAGGAAATATGGTATGGGGCATTTTCGTGTAGCAGTGTGTGAAACAGTCTGGTGAAAAGTTAAACGTAAGCAATCCCCCTATTGACAAATTTTACTCATGGAATACATTTCCCATGTTTCTTTCAAATGTTCCTGCTAGTTACTATATATATCGCCAAAAGTCACCCAGGCCAATATTTACGCTTTATTTTGACTGAAGTCCTTTTTGGTTTAAAGAAAGCTGTACACTGTTATGTAGCAACAAGAAATTGGATACTAATAGAATAGATTCAAAATGCCTTTGTCATCTGAGCCTATGTGGAGTGAATTCTTATGGTGTTACAGAGGTTTATTTGCTACGTGAAGCAACTTAACATTAAGAAATAAGAATACATGTAAGAAATGGTGTATGCATAGAAGCAAAAAATGTATTCCTTATTTATGTAAGAGATTAATCCATTTGGTGCTGTTCAAGAACCGTCTAAAACTGTAAACTGAGGAGGGACAAGGCTTCTGTTTCTAATTATTTGTTGGTTGAGGTGCTCATACTTAACATAAATGATTCATGAGAAAGTTGGAGGACAATTGTTATATTTTCATTGTATGCACCTGCCTTACGGTTTCACCATAAATGACCACTGGAGGGAGCTAAATTGAAATAAATAGTTTTGTTTCCGGGGAAAGAGAGGCTGAACAGCCAAATTTGCCAGAGGCTTGAAAAATTCTCTCCTGCCAAACAAAAAAGTGAGGGGTGATCACCATAGTGAGCAAGAAAGCTAACCTAATCCTAAACACCTCCCGTACGGATGAGGAAGGCAGAGTACTACTCGCAAGCCTGGCCAGAGGAGATGAACGGATACATATAGCCAATATTTACGGCCCCAAAGCAGAGGACAAACACTTCTGGCAGGAAGTAGGCATGATGCTCGGGGAAGTCCCTCAAGATGAGCTTCTTTTAGTGGCAGGCGACATGAACCAAGTTTGGGACCAGGCAACAGACAGACACCCACACAGAACTAGCCACGAATCACAAAACACCAACACCCTGAAAAACCTCTGTGCCAAGCTCCACCTCGCCGATCCATGTAGACTTCAACACCCAAGCGCAAGGGAGTACACCTTTTACTCACACCCACACAACTCCTACAGCAGGATAGACTATATACTGATGTCCAGCACACACACCTTATAGACCACACTGAAATAGCGCCGATAACCATATGAGACCACGCACACATCACACTGTCACTGAGCGGAAGACACAATGAGAAACCAACGAGCAGATGGAGATTGAACAGCGACATCCTGCAGAACCCCAGCAATGTGAAAGAAATTGAAGACACCATACGAGAGTACCTGGACCACAACAACAATGACGAGGTGGAGAAGAGCACTATCTGGGACTCCCTAAAAGCGACATTGAGAGGGAAACTGATAAACATCAAGGCCAGAATGAACCGCGGTAGAAACAAGAAAATCAAGGACCTAGAAGAAGAGATTGCCCTTTTGGAAAAGGGGCACTGCGCGAACCTGACAGACAGGAACACCCTAACGGCCCTAACCAAAAGGAAATATGAACTAAACAAGATCCTCAGCGAGAGGGCAGGTACGTGGATAAATAAATTCAGGGCAATAAACCTATGCACAGCCAACAAGGCGGGGAAACAACTGGCGTCTTACCTGAAGGCAAAACAGAGGCAGCACACAATCGCGCCCATAACTGACAAATCAAACAAATCACAAACAACAAACAAGGGTATCCTAGAGGTCTTCAGACAATTTTACCAAGAACTATACTGCGCTGACAAAAACCTAGACACCGATGGAGGCTCAAGCCTACTCAGCAAGACCAACCTGCCAGCCCTCACAGCGGCACAAAGAGATACACTTGAGGAAGACATAATGGACGCGGAAATCGACGCAGCAGTCACCCAACTCAAACCCAACCAAGCTCCCGGACCGGATGGGTACACGGCAGACTTCTACAAGACATTCATCGGCCAACTAAGACCCATCATGGCTGCAACCTTCACGTAATGCATTCACAGGGGCAGAGTGACAGACTCCATGGCCGAAGCCAACATCATTGTGATACCCAAAGAAGGGAAAGATCCGCAATTTCCACAAAACTACAGACCTATATCCTTAATCAATGTAGATTGCAAAAAATACGCGAAAATCCTGGCAAACAGACTGAACAGGGTCCTACCACTACTCATCCACGACTCGCAAGTGGGCTACATCAAGAACAGACTTTCCCAGGATAACACGCGACTACTATGCCATCTCATCAACCACACAACACACAGCGAGGACCAGGCAGTAATGATAGCTCTAGATGCCGAGAAAGCCTTCGACAGAGTATCATGGCCCTTCCTCAACGCATGCATGGAGAAATTCGGACTAGGTACAAAATACAGAACAATGGTAATGTCCCTCTACAACAAACCAAGAGCAAAGGTGGTGGTAAACGGGTGCACATCGGAGACACTAACGCTGGAAAGAGGCACAAGGCAGGGCTGCCCCCTATCACCCGGTCTCTTCCTCCTGGCACTAGAACTACTACTAGCCAGAATAAGAAACAACAAAGACATAACCGGTGTCAAAATAAAAAACAAGACGGTGAAACTCGCTGCCTACGCAGACGATATCCTCATCACCACCACAGAGCCCACCTCATCAATCACAGCCCTAATGGAGGCTATAGGAGAATACGCAGCAGTCTCGGGATACAAGCTCAATAAGGACAAGTCGGAGTGTAAGCCAATGAACGTGCACACCACTAAAGATGTACTGGGCCGGTCGGGCTTAGCCTGGCAAAACAAACCGCTCAAATACCTAGGCCTACTCTTCGGCAGGGACCTAAAGACAACACTGGAACACAACGAAGAGGCCATCCTGAAAAAGATAAAGGAGAGACTGGACACCTGGTCGCCCAAATACATAAGCTGGTGGGGCAGGATTGAAAAGATCAAGATGATGGTTACACCAGCTATCAACTACACGCTCAGCATGCTGCCCCTGGCTATGACAGACAACTTCCACAAGAAACTTGATAAACTAATCAATGGCTTCATCTGGAGAGACAAAAGACCGAGAATAAGTCTACAAAAGCTGAGGCTAACAAAAAATTTGGGAGGCCTCAACCTAATGAACTTCAAAAACTTCCAGACGGCTTGCTTAGCGAAACAGGGCACCTTTTGGCTGACCAGCTTGCCGGAATACGAACCAGAGTGGCTGAAGGTGGAAAAAAAATCTTGGGGGGGCTCAACCCCATAGCGCTACTCACAGCGAACAAACACACTCACTGATTCAACCCAATCCTCAGACACACCAAAGAGGCACTAATGAAAATAGACAAACGAATGGAACAGAAACTGAAGGGCTCAACCTGGGAGTCGATCTGGCTAAACACAAAAATAACGTACCAGGGTAAGACACTAAGCAGTGAAACGTGGATGGAAAAAGGCATAACCACACCCAACCAACTGGAAACAAAAAACTCGCCAATCACATTCCAAAACCTGCAACAACTACACGACCTCCCGGCAAAGGAACTATACACATTCCTGAAAATCAAAACGGCCATTACAAAGGAAAACCTAAGCAAAATCCCGCCAACCATCATCAAATACATGGAAGCCCTCAACGCGACTGGCCACCACACAGCAAAAATGTACAAGCTTCTCAACCCTCAAACATCCTCGCTAAACAAGAAAGTAACGAACACATGGGAATCACTCCTTGGAAGGCAGCTAAACGAGGAAGAAAAGGGCAAACTGTGGCGGTCCGCAACAACAAACAAGGTCACGCCACAACTGGCACAAACTAAGTTCTGGCTCCTCCACAGAGCATACTGGACCCCGGCAAGACTCCACAAAGTAGGCATAAAGGTCACGAGTATCTGCTGGAACTGTGATAAAGAGGAAGGGACCCTGGAACACCTAACCTTCGAATGCCACAAAGTCAAGAAGTTCTGGGCGAAAGTAAACAACTTTATCAATGACATCACCAACAAGAATATAAAGCTAACCTTCGTGAGCCTCGCCACAGGCTTCATGACGGACTACCTGGACAGCAAAGAGGAGAGAGACCTGGTAGACATCCTACTAACGGCAGCACTAAAAATCATCCTAACAAACTGGACGCACACAGCCAAAGCAAACTTCAAAACATGGATAAACTGGGTCACTTTCCTCAGAGGCGCAGACAACATCACCAGCAAGTTCACAAAGGAGCACAATGCCAAAGATGGAATGTGGGAGCTCCTCGACACATACCTGGAGTCACGAAGGACTTAACGACAGACCCCCCCCCTCTTTCTCTTTCTTTCTCTCTTCTTTCTGCATTATAATGTACTGTATGTAACTTCTGATATGAAACTTATATTTTAATAAAAACATTTGAAATAAAAAAAAGAAAAAATCTTGTACTGGAGGTCGTGGCAAGGTTGCATATATAACACCCTCCCCTTAAACCAAGATAGATTTATATATGATTTTATGCTAAATGGCTTATAGGACTTGAGACACGGATTTGAAATGGAACTGTTGATCCCAAAACCTTCACATATATTGTTGCCTCTGAGATATGCTTGGGATGCACCAACGCTAATTGCCAATGCCACAGATTGTCTGTGCCACCTAATGACAGACTAACTGTCCTTAAAAGGAATCGGAAAATAATATTATCATAATTTATCTTTCTTTAGGAGAGATTAGAGGTGGCTTTGTTCCCTGCCTCCATCTCATATTATACCCCCACGTGAAGGATTTCATGTGCTTGAACCAGAAAGTCCATTGGTCATGTATTTCAGCTCATTAGTGACCACTGTAATAGATGTTGAAGACCTCTGTTTTCAGACTTATGTGTGAACTTGCTTTAGTTTAGGCGCTCTCTGGTTGAATGTGGGCTAATGTCTTTTCGTATTTAATCTTTGGATGAAAGACAAGTCTGCACCGGCTTCCACTAAGTCTCATAACCATGCATAATGAGTCATTTGTAGAGCTCTGCACACCCTCTAGAAATCTACCCCTTATGTGAGAAAAGAAACCAGAGGAAATACTTTCTGGGGCCTAGTGATTGAAGAGATGGGTCCTCAATTATTTTCTCATATGAATTTATTTAATCAGCCAGTCCACGTTCCTTACGAATTTGTTGGTCATTTGAGCCCTTTGATACTCTCAATCGGCACACTTAGGGGCCTATTAGGATGGCGGACGGACCTGCGTCCGTCCACCACCCCAGAGGTGGAGGGACCGTCCGCAGGGGCAGCGGCGGTCCCTCCGTGCGAATTAGGATGTGACCGCCACCCTGGCGGTCACAGCCTGTATTTTTAACATTGTGGCGGGTGCTGCTTGAAGCAGCACCCGCCGCAATGTTAAAACTGCATGCAGTGCATTTGCAGGCACCGCGCGGTGCCTGCCGCTTTGTGCATGCATATGTAGGGGGTACCATAGGTACCCCCCATGTGCACCCCACACCCCCCAACACCCTGGGGGCCCGCAACGGGGCCCCAGAAGCAAAGGTACACATGCTTTTCCACGGTGGAAAATCTGCCGAGGAAAAGCATGATTCCTCACCCTTCCTAATTTGGCTGGCGGTGTCTTGCAGACACCGCCACCAAATTGCAGACAACATCCCGCGGATCAGCGGCAGACGGACTTGCCGTCCGCCGCTGATAACCCCGCCATCCTAATGTGGCTTGTGGTGTTTTGGAAGTCCGCAGCGGTGAATCTGCATCATCCGGCCCGGCGGTGGCTTCCGCCGGCCCGGAGGATGCGGATTCACCGCAATCCTAATAGGCCCCATAAGTTTCAAGGATTTGAAGGATCACACCTGGATTATTTAAGTGCACGAGGAAGGGTGTTGTGACTAGAGTTCTTGCATGGCAAGTACCTTGCCCCTACTCAGTACAGTTCCTAGTTGACTAAAGCAAATTTGGAAATTTCAAAAACTGAAGAGAAGTTGAACTTTTCCTGATTCTCAATATCATAGGGAGAGGTATGTTATCCTGTTCTGGACAAGCTACTTTTTGGTGATAATCCAGTATGCACCACATCTTCAGATAAAGGTGCACACGCCTTTAAGGATGTTGGGAGATTTGCTAAGTGTGTAACGCTCTGAAATGCCCACAGGGCTGAAATAAATCTGTGCTCATCAGACTTTATGAAAAACTGATAAGGTCAGGGCTTTAAGTGGGATGAAAAAACTGGGGGTTCTCTCCAGGGGGCGTGGTCAATGTAATTAAGGGTGTGGCTTAAATACACATAAGCTAAAAATCTGTGCTTAGAACAGTGTGCCGCCGGGCTTCTATTTGGCTGTTTCTGTCATTGCATCCAGATATGATACTACAAGTAACATCATACCTACAACAAGTCAGGACTATTGGCTTTGTCAATGGTTGTTAGTCGCATAAGATAAATAAGCAGCAACTTTGGCTTGTATATAATATTGAAAAAGCTTCTACTTAAAGCCCTGGTGACACCATGACACTGTTGCTGCTCCTGAGTTTCAAAAAGAGGGAAATCCAGAGAGAAAATGACTCTCTTTAAAGGATTTCCCTTCTCCTACAACGCTCACCTGTCATGACGTCATGCCATAACTTCTCCACTAGTCAGAGGTGAGCAGTGTGAGCACATGCACATCGAGGTGCAACTGTCACTGCAATCCGGGGAAAAAACGCACCGCCTGTGCCAGGGCGCAAAACAGAGGCTGATAGAGACCCGTTTCGAGGCCCCCTTGAAAAAACTGCTGTTGCTCAGCACCGGTGAGACCCGGCCCACATAAAGCCCTGGATAAGGTAAAGGCAGAGTCAGGCCTGACAACCGAATGATTGATTGTTCATTCCAAATTGGACTTTAAGAGATTCTCTCCTGTGACATGTTTCTCTGTCTCATGGAGCCCTCTGTTCCATTCTCAGGCTGCTCCTGACACGCGTGCCATACTCCTTGAATCCGTGGAGCCCGACCATTAAACGACATTTATCAACATTTTCACCAGGTTGTTCTTTTTTATGTTTTAACGGCACAGCTGAGAAACAGACTTTTACTAGCAATACACACCAAGTAGGCTTTGGGTCCGCTTCTTGCAACCACTGGCTTTCTTCGGCCAACCTCTTTCAGCTGGTGGCTTGAGACTTTATTAATTGCGTCTTGTCTCATCCCTCCTATTGCTATTCGCTGTTTGGAGATATCCTTCCACCTCTCTTCTAGTGCTGACATTGAACTGCGTGACTGCTTCACACCTTTAGTCCCCTCTATTCCCTATTGCTTGCTCCCTCCTTTGTATATCGCCCTAAAGTGCAAATGCTGCATGTATGAGCAACAACAAAAAAAACATATATATTGGTTTTGCCAATGCTTGTTGCTTCGCTTTCAGGCACTCAGGGAAGTTTTACCCTTAAATCCGAGAACGTCGCCAGATCTTTGTGTACAATCTTACACTTACAATACAGGATACAGCCGTGGTTCCTTTAATGCAGTGTCTCCTCAGCTCAGCAGCCCGAGAGAAAGGAGGGCACGCGCACACTGTACCCAGACACAGCACGAGCCGGGCGCGCGCGCACGCTCAGCTGCTGCTTGTAATTACCGGCAAAGCATCCATTTCTAATGACAGAATCAGTCAAAGCTCCAGGCGCCCAGCTCGCATAAATGTCATAGCAGCAAACTATTAGCGGTTGGCTTTACCCACCGCGAATGGCTTCATAATTCATTTTCCGCAAACATGGCGATACTTTTAGCGACAATAATGCAATCAAGCTACTTTCAAAAACAACTGGTTTGTCAGAGAGGCCCTTCATTAGTGGCAGCCGGACAGGGCTGGGAGTCTCCCCGCTGGGCATTTGGCCGTCTCGTGCTCGGTCGATATAGCTCGCGCGCTGCCACACTGGCTGTGGTTTTGTAGTCAAGCAATTCTGTAACAACTTCCTGCACACGGCTGTGTGGCCGTGCCTTCGTCCTGCCTACCATTGGGTCAAGACGGAGAGAGGCAACAAGGGGGCGCGAGGGAGTGTTTTTTTGGGACGGGGTTTTTCTTGAGGGGCCCAGGAACAGGTACTAATATAATGGACAGGCAGCAGGAATGAGTAATGTATGGTATTCTGTTGATATTCAAAAAGCACTTTCGAGGCTGGAAGTTCTTCTCGATTTTTAAGTAAATAGCCATTTCATACCGGGCCAGCAGTAGGCATGGGTAGTGTGGACAACTGCCTAGGGGCCCGCACTAGTCTGTTATAAATGAAATTTATTTTTCCCTCTCACTAAACTGCGCTTAACATGTCCATAGCTGCAAGGTTCAACAGAGAAAGAGAGAGAGAAAACAGTCCCCTTACCTGGCCTTTACACTGCTGGGTCATTCCTTTGAGTCCCGCCGGCGAGGGGTCACCTCCCCTATGTTTTGCAGCTCTAAACCGTGGAGCCTCCAGGAAGGAATCCATTTCCCCTGGGCCTTGCAGAGTGAACCATGTCTAAGGGCCCCATTCAGCTGTGAGGTCCAGGGTAGTGAGTGGGCTTTCCTGCCTGAGCTCGAAACTCTAGTCCATAGCTGAGAGGCTTAGGGGAGTGTTACCCTCTCCCCTAGGCCTGGGGGCTCTGGGTCAGGGTGGCAAAGCTCAGGGATGGGTCTTCTATGTTTCACAATGATAGACCATGGCTGTGGGGTCCAGGGAGGGATCCCTCTCCCCTGGGCCTTATAGCTACGGCCCAGTGCTGTGAGACCCAGCAGAGGGAGAGAGAAAAAGACTCCCCTCCCCTTGGTCTTATGGAGCAGGATCACAGCTGGTCCCACCCATGGGCTTGACAGTGCTGGACAATAGCATTGAGGCCCAAGGAAAAGGTATTTACCCTTCTAGTGCTGGGCTGTGGTTGAAAGGCCCAGGAGAAGAGGTCCTCGCACACTGGCTCTGGCCCTTACAGCGCTGGATCATGCCTCTGAGGCCCAGGGAGAGGGACCCCGTCTACAAGGACTTGAAGCACTCACCCACGGCTGTAAGACCCAGGGGAGGAAGCTCCACCCCACCAGATTTCGCACACTGTTGGCTTTGGGCCTCACAGCGCTCCATTACTTCCCCAGGGTCTTTTAAAACCTGGTAATGGCTCGGAGGCCCAGGACTCTCTTTGGGTCTTACAATTCTAGGTCACAGCTCGAGACCCAGACGAAGGGGTGCTCCTACCGGGTAGTCCGCGCTGGACTGTTCCCATGGGGCACAGGGTCAAGACTGATTTGCATATGGCTGGGTTCAAACTGGAATGGCATGGCGAGCAAAAAAACTATGGATTTAGTTCCAGATCAAAGTCCTGGAGTGAATGTATGACATTGTTCAGCCTTCTGTCCATCAATTTTTCTTTTTGCACCTTCCCAAAGCCTTGCAGTGCTAGAGCATGGCTGCTAGATCTAGGGCAGCGAGGCCCCACCGTTGGACCTCACTGCAATATACCACGGCTTTGAGGTCCATGAGTTGGGTCCACCCTCCCATAGGTCTTGCAGTTGTAAACCATGGTTGGGGAACCCGTTCCCTGGACATCTCAGTGCTGGGTCATATCTGAGAGGCCCAGGGAATGAAGCTTCTCTTCATGGGCCTTGCAACATTAGGCAGTGATTGCGAGACCCTGGGAAACGGGCCCACCCTTTGGGCCTTGAAGCTCTGGTGGTGAAGTCCAGAAAGTGGTCCTCTAGGACACGCAGTGATAGACCTCGGCAGTGTGGCCCTGGGAAAAGTGCTCCCTTCCCCTGGACCTCACAGCACTAGACCAGAGTTGCCCGGGTAGGGTGTGGGATTGCCCTCTCCATTGCATCTGAGTGTTGGGACCCCCGTGTCTCACAGAGCTGTACCGTGGTTCGATGCATGTACTCGTATCAGGAGTATAGCCATCCATCCATAGTGCAGCTGATGCAGTTGAACCAGGGATGTTATGCTCCAAATACACCCAAATTACAGTTGTATTTTCCTGTGCAACCAGTGGCCAGCCGTGGCAGGTTTGCTTGCATCAGGCCCCAAGGTGACATTGCTACACCAGTGGCCCCTCTTCCATGGGCCTCACAGCCACGTCACAACCCTGTGATGCCCATCCTCCCCTGGATTTCACAACACTGGACTATGCCTGTGAGGGAAAGCAAATGAAGAGCCTATTGGAGTTGTAGCAGTCAATAGTGAAGCATGTGCAGGGAGATGCAGGCGCTCTCTGCATATGGGTTCAATATACCCAAATAAAGGCTGTATTTTATTGTCCCGTCAGTGGACATGGCGGAAGAGGAAAACTTACCTGCCTTGCACCACCATTGCTACACCTCTTGCCCACATTCCCTTGGCCTTTCAGTCATGGTCCTTTGAGGCATAAGGTTAGGGGGGTTCACCCTTGGGCCTCTCAGCACCTGGCTATGGCTATGAGGCGCAGGAACGAAGCCCCTTTCTTTTTCTTTGCATGTCCATCTTTTTGCCACCCTTTTTTTCTCTCTTTCTGTCTCAGTCTTTTTATGGGTTTCAATCTCTCCCTTTGTGTCTCACATCAGCCACATATTGGATGTGCACAGCAGTAGGGTTAAAAACTAAGGATTCATTCGTAGGAGAAATTAGATAGGAGTGTATAGTTTTTATTGCACTTCTACCCATCATCCTTTCCCTAACTGTGCTTCCTTTCTCATTAGCCTCTGTTACACAGCAGGGATTTCAGAGGTAAAATTGTGAATTTAGAAAGTTCAGTTTATTTATTATAAGGTGTTTTTAAAACTCCCAAAGTACAAATTTGTCAAAACTGCATCAAATGTCACCCATGATTATACAATTTTTCAGAACTTAGAGATGGTATGGTATGGGAGGGTGATATGCCCAGCACTAGGTGCACTCTGTTGTGTCAGTTACCTCTCAGGCACTGGTGAATTAAAGCAAAAACTAGAAATATATTGGCTAAACCCTAGAAAATGATTTAACAAAGTGGCAACTCAATCTTCAGTTAATTTTGGAGTCTTAATTTATAGTATAGTTTCAAAGTAGGAAAAACTTAAAGTATTTACAAAATTGTAACTGTACTCAAGATACAAACAATTATTTGATTAGTAATACAAATAGCGCAATATTCATGTGAATTCATATTGGTGCTTGATTCAGCCAACGTGTGTTTTGTGAATCTCTGTCCCTTTTTCATGGCTCATTGTTGAACAAACACCTTCTAAGGAGTCGCAATCAAAAGCTCTGATGTCAATAATCATCAATTATGAGTATTGATCCAGATAGGCAATATGATAACATTCAAGGTTACAAGAAACTGATTTCACTGTTAGAAAGGTGTTCTTGTAGGAATCTCTAGAGACTGCATTGGTCAATTAAATAGTCTTGAAGCTAGTTGTAGTTGTGAGAGTTGCATCTTGCTGAAGCGTATCCACTTAAATATTAAATTAAAGACCCATGATAAGCTCTAAAGGCAGCAGGGTTTCGCCGTGAAGTTTATCAGTGGACTGACCCACTGGTGAACTTCAATCACACAAAAGAAGGTGGATGAAAACATCAAATCATAGGCTCACGTTTGGGGTAGCATTCCAACCCATCAATTTTCACCCACTGAGCCACTGTAGACAAAGATCTGCCTTTTGGAAATAAGTAACGACTCTGGTCCTCATGTGAGGAGCCCATCCTGAACTACGATATAAAGCGCCTTCCTTCCCCCCAGAAGAGAGCACAAGCAACCCCAGAACAGGTTGAAACTCGTTAGGCATCGTCAGTGAGATACAGCATGGATCCCATGGAACAGTAAGCCACTGACGAACTTCACAGACGAACTTCACAGCCGAACCCTGTGTTAAGTAGGATGCACATCCTAGCTCTATAACCAACTTTTATCCAGTCAACATGAAATGTTATATTATCAGTATCTGCATACTCCCTATTACCATTGGTATGGCACTAAGATGCTCTTTAATCCGTGTGGCCTTTTTGTATGGTTTACAAGAGGATGCTGCTACTGAATACTAATCTTTTCTCATCCGCTCCTCACAGACCTCTGCCTTGTCTTGCTCATTCCTACTGAGGCCCTACCAAACTACTTTTCATTGACAGGTGCCATCCCTCTGTAAATCGTAAATCGTAAATCATACGTTCTTATATAGCGCCTTTTCACCGTAAGGTCTCAAGGCGCTTGCTTTGGGAACCCGTCCTGGCCTTTCCCTGCGAGATTACCCCTACTGGGCATCCCCAAGGTGAAGACCAGGCATCCCATCGCGGTGGGGCCGTAGTGGAGATTAAGCAAGCTATTGCCCAGAGTTGCAGAGTGTGAACCCACGATTCGAGTAGGCACCGAGGCGAGAATTATCGAGTCCGTGGACATTTTGAGCACAAGACCCTGCCGCGTCGGGGATTGAACCCTGGTCCCGGGTCTGACCTCTGCATCAGGGACTGCCTCCTCTAACCGGTGAGCCACACTTCTCCACTCTGTGGAACTGAATACAACAACCTCCAGATCCTGAGAAAGTAGAACATCTTATCTGTCCTACCAAAACTCAGTCAAGCAAGATTGCTCTACCTGCCAAACCAAAGACTCACCCTCTTCCAAGTTGCCTACAGACAGACACATTTAGCTGGACAAACTCTGGACACAATTTTGTTTCCACCAGAACTCAGTAACTGGACATTAACATTTTCTATAGTCTCTAAAAATCACCAACTCATCTCCTTCAACATTAACCTGGCCATCAGTGCCACTTTTACAATATCAAAAAGCAACAATCTTGTCTGGAGGCATTGGAACAAGGTTCAACTTCTTCACACTCAACTCTCACCTCACTGCATTAATGGCATTGCAGCTGCATAACACAAGAGAGGGGTATCGAAAGGCTCCAACAGCAACCACTCACATCCTCCTCATTGCCGAACCACAGACAATAATGCAGTTGCTCAATACAAATGTAAAGATGTAAAAGAAGGAAAACAGAACCAAATTGAAGGAATCAAATGAGTGCAATGTTAAACTCCTCAAAACACTCTCTCCACAGAATCCAAGATCACGATACCCCAATAACTACATAATGCCCTTGCAAACCATCTTGTCGTGATACCCGGTATCCTGGGACACTGTCTCAGACATAAGTCACCCAGTATCCTCCGTTCTCAGTCCACAAAGCATTAGACAATCTGTGCTGGTGGACAAAAACTCTTGCCCCCCGAGTTCTAGAACCTGCTCAACAACAGCCAGCTATACAGTTGCCCATCATAAACTTGAGTGCCTCCAAATTTTGACTAACATTCTTATCTAGGACTGAACCATTACTCCTAAACTCAGGTGTCTTCCCCTCAATACCTACTACACAAAGCCAATCACACAAAAGATAAACATTAATCTACTTGTTTTACCCTGCTAAAAATCAATCTCCAATAGGGTACTTCTGTGCAAACTGGAAAAAAAATCTGCTTTCACTCAAATGTTCAAAGTTCTCACTCTCTTTTGTCACACTGGCTTCGGTCCTGGATGTGGATCACAATACACCTATATATCCACCAGAAGATCATAGCTGAAAGGAATGAAGTTACCCCATACTGCCTCTGTACCTGAGCACCACCTTTGATATAGTCTGCTGGTCCACCCCACTATAGAGCTAGGAGATCTCAGCATGCAAGTAATCATTTTAGACTGAACTTCATCCTACCTTTCTGGAAGGAAAAGCATAATCTTGTGCCCACTGTACTCACTGAATGTATCCCCTAATAACTCCGAAATGGTGCAAGGTTCAATCATCTTGCCACTCCTCTTGAACCCCTACCTCAGCCCATTACCAGAACTTAACCGTCCTTCAATCTAAATTTAAAACAGCTACATAGACAACACACAGATATACTCAAACTGGAAAAACATGAGTGATCTAGCATAGATCATTACCTATGAACCAAGGACCCATCAATACTAATCAAACACCTGAAACTACTAATTTGAAACTAAGATACCCTACCACTCACAAGTCTACAAAAGAGCAGTAGCAAGGCAATGAATTCACCTGTACATAGAAGACTACTTTACTCCTACTCTCCAAATACTTTATCAGATTTTCCACTTTCAAATACCTTTTCATTTCCCCCAGTGGAATCTAAACCAGGCTTCTTTGAGACACACAGACTAGAACGTTGGTCTCAAATCTGGCATCCAACCCGTCTATCCTGCCGTTCAAGAAGATACACCTTTATGGCACTTCCTTCTCTGTCCACACAGCAACATTTTAAAATTCACTTCCAGCAAAATTAAGAAATATCCAAAACCACTTCGGGGTTCAGGAATACAGTAAAGATCTGGCTGTTCCCTAATGGATGACACCCCTACCACAAAGCAGTACCAGACCCATAGAGTCCCACTAAGCTGTCAGTCACCTTTGTGGGTAGGTATTAGCATCTCTACCTTATCTTGGCTCCAAATCAAGCTTACATGCATCTGCACTATTGCCGCACAGTATAGCAACCCTCTGGTTATCACATCCCATACCAAAATGCCTCCTCGTAACATAATAATGGTATCTATAAGTGTTAGCAACTATATGTCTCTCGGATCTTTGCTTCTCTCCACACACATGTAAGCTGCATCAACACAGGAGCACACCAGGAGTCCACATACCTGGCACCATTACTCTTTCCATTCAGGTCACACTAGGAATCAATCAACAGCTGTCCAACAAGGCACAAAAAATGGAATAGCTTATTTCCTGGCCGCAAAGAAGCACTTCTGGGCACACTACAATGCAATCTGCCTGTTACACGTCAAACTAAACATAAAGGAATGTTTGATTTGCAGAAAAATGGCTGAGGTGATTGTTACTTCACCTATTACTAATAAGTATACACTTTTGCGAAAAGAAAGAGTGCATGAATTTGGGGGATCAGCCACCATAAACCCCCACACAATGCCCACAACAATATTTGAAAAAAGGATAACCCACCACTTCAAACATCAAGTAAAATCAAATCTTGTGACATATATCATAAACAAATAATCATAACATGCAGGATTCCATATAATGCAATTTGTCATCAGAGTAGTTATAACATTTCTTTATTTATGATCGTCTTTCTTGAAAGCGTTTTTCTTTATTGCAGCCATAGCCAACGCATGTTGTTCCCCCTTGGCACTTATTCAGGCTGCATCCATTTTCTTTATTAGTGAACTGTAGCCATGCGTGATTCTCCCTAGGTATATGGAGGTTGACCCAAGGTACTCTGTGGTCCACATTTGGCGTCCTGTGCGGTGTCCACGTTGATGCCTCGTATGCCGCTGTATGAGGACCACAAAGTTTACTGGACCTTTAAGGTCAACCTCCCTATACCACTCTGACGACTAATTGCATTATTTAGAATCATATCAAACTTGACCCTCCATGCTCCTTACTCCAGTAAGAAGCATGGCGGGTCAAGTTTGATAGAGACTCAGGTATCACACGGGGGACACTATTTCCCCTTTTATTCTTGGACCAGTTAAATACGTTGCTGGCAGATCTGGGTCATGAATATGGAGCTCAACCAATTATAATTGTCGCTTCATCTGACCAATGAAAAACATTTTTTGGACTGCTTTAATTAATCTCTGCACCAGGAGTATAAAGGATATTAAGATATTTGAGCCCGGATATTGAGATAGTTGAGCCCTGACGAAGTTCAAATGCTTTTTTGAACGAGACACGTTGACTGGATGTCCATTTGATTGGGAATTGTCTAAATATGAAATAAAGGAAGAATAAAAAATACTTCTAAACACAACTGAGGATCTCAAATAATGTGGAGGCAGCACCAGATAGATAGTCACAAATTGAAACATGAGAATGTTTTGAAGTTTCTTTTATTTTTCTTCTTTATACGTAATTCACAACAAACAGCCAACGCGTTTCGTTCCTACTTGAGGAACTTCATCAGGGCATAAGAGTGTAAAGAATGTAGCAATTGGAGTTGCCAAATATGAAAAAACGGATCAAAAGGCGCACTTTGGTTAATAGGTATTCGCAGAGAGTTCTATAGAGTGGCCAGTTTTCTGGAAGAGTCGTATGCACTAAATATATTGGTAGAGAAGAACACAATAATCTCGATATAGTTCAGGGTATCAGTAATCCAAAGTTGACTCAGCAAAAGGCACGATGTTCAAGGAGGCCATAATAAGCCACCAACTTTCCCAATCAGAAGGTTGAAGTAACCGGTATTTCCTCCCGTGCCTCGAAAAACGCTAGAGGATCTGTAGGCTGCTATATTTCCGGGTGCACCATTCCATTTCTTTGCAAATCAAATTTCTGCTTGGGAACAGTACTAACAATGGCAGGTACCGGCAAAGAAGTGCATTGGGTCATAATTGGTTGGCACTTTATGTGAGGTGTGGTTATTTAAGTCTGCCATTGGTGTTGGGGTTCTTTATACTAAAGTGTATTTTTAAGCGTCACTACTTAGTAGCGTGCTACTTGCCGGAAAAGCGCTTCGACGCCTCGTCAGGGGTAGTAAGCGCTATATAAATTCAATTACAACAATACTTCTAATCTTTCAAAGGACAATGATTGGATGGAGGGGGTAGAGTGGAAGGGGATACCATAAAGGAGGAAAAACAGAAAAAAATGAAGGTACGTTTTGCTTGAAACGTACTTGTGTTGTGAGGTGAGATTAATGTTTGCAGTGACAGGCTTGCAGACCCGAGTGACATCCAGCCAATGGTAGGTGACGGTGGAGGGTGTGGGGGTGGTAGTGGGTGGGTGGGTGAGAGGTAACGTTGAAGCCTGTTCTGCCCATTAGGTGTTGCGCGCCCGAGGCAACACCCACCTTCAGGCCTAAGGCAGGCCTGGTGCATGGAGACAGAAGGAAAGCCCGTTGTATTGGGGCACACTGACAGTCACGCTGCGCCTTTAAACGCAGAAACAGGCTGCCCAGCAATAAATGAAAGTCGCTGCCGCCCCTGTAAATCACACACTGGTGCTATGCGGGTTTACATAATTAAAAATAAATCATCCCTCAAAACTCTAGACGGAGTGGAAAGGCTGCATGCACACTCCGAGCCATTACCGTAAACACTGACAGCGGCCTTATTTCAGGAGCAGGAAGCAATCTGCTGCCCGACTCCTGCGGATGAATTGATGCTGTGGCAGCGGAACAAACGGCTACCGTCCCCGCGCGGCACCGGCTCCCGCCGCCGGCGACACTTAATTATTTATATATTGCTTTACCTGTACATATATCACAACTTGTGTTCGCGTCGCCAGGCTGTATATAATGAAACGGTACTGAGGCTGCAAGTGTAGTTGTATTCTGTTCATATAGCTCGCTCAGTGCCGTCAGTACTGAAGCGGCCATTGGGGCTTGGCCTTTAGGGCCCGCGTGAGGTGGGAGGTGTTGCAGTGCACAAGAACTCCTCACACTGTCTCTATAGCACCCCGACCTCCTCACGCTGTCTCCCTAGGGCACCAACCTCTTCACACTGTTTCCCTGAGGCCCCAACCTCTTCACACTGTTTCCCTGAGGCCCCAACCTCTTCACACTGTTTCCCTGAGGCCCCAACCTCCTCACACTGTTTCCCTGAGGCCCCAACCTCTTCACACTGTTTCCCTGAGGCCCCAACCTCTTCACACTGTTTCCCTGAGGCCCCAACCTCCTTCACACTGTTTCCCTGAGGCCCCAACCTCTTCACACTGTTTCCCTGAGGCCCCAACCTCCTCACACTGTTTCCCTGAGGCCCCAACCTCTTCACACTGTTTCCCTGAGGCCCCAACCTCCTCACACTGTTTCCCTGAGGCCCCAACCTCCTCACACTGTTTCCCTGAGGCCCCAACCTCTTCACACTGTTTCCCTGAGGCCCCAACCTCCTCACACTGTTTCCCTGAGGCCCCAACCTCCTCACACTGTTTCCCTGAGGCCCCAACCTCCTCACACTGTTTCCCTGAGGCCCCAACCACCTCACACTGTTTTCCTACTGTCCCAACCTCCTCACACTGTCTCTAGGGCCTCAGGCTGTCTCTCTCTGGCCCCACGCTCCTACCTCTGTCTCTCTGGGGCCCCAAGCTCATACCTCTGTCTCTCTGGGGCCCCAAATCCCTACCACTGTCTCTTTGGATCCAAGCTCCTACCTCTGTCTCTCTCTGGCCCCAAGCTCATACCTCTGTCTCTCTGGGGCCCCAAATCCCTACCACTGTCTCTTTGGATCCAAGCTCCTACCTCTGTCTCTCTCTGGCCCCAAGCTCCTACCACTGTCTCTCTGGGCCCCAAGCTCCTACCTCTGTCTCTCTGGACCCAAGCTCCTACCTCTGTCTCTCTGGGGCCCCAAATCCCTACCACTGTCTCTTTGGATCCAAGCTCCTACCTCTGTCTCTCTGGCCCCAAGCCTCTACTTCTGTCTCTCTGGGGCCCCAAGCTCCTACCTCTGTCTCTCTGGCCCCAAGCTCCTACCACTGTCTCTCTGGGCCCCAAGCTCCTACCTCTGTCTCTCTGGACCCAAGCTCCTACCTCTGTCTCTCTGGGGCCCCAAATCCCTACCACTGTCTCTTTGGATCCAAGCTCCTACCTCTGTCTCTCTGGCCCCAAGCCCCTACTTCTGTCTCTCTGGGGCCCCAAGCTCCTACCTCTGTCTCTCTGGCCCCAAGCTCCTACTTCTGTCTCTCTGGGGCCCCAAGCTCCTACTACTGTCTCTTTGGCCCCAAGCTCATACCTCTGTCTCTCTAGGGCCCCAAGCCCCTACTTCTGTCTCTCTGGGGCCCCAAGCTCCTACCTCTGTCTATCTGGGGCCCCAAACTCCTACCACTGTCTCTCTGGCCCCAAGCTCCTAGCTCTGTCTCTCTGGGGCCCCAAGCTCCTACTTCTGTCTCTCTGGGCCCCAAGCTCCTAGCTCTGTCTCTCTGGGGCCCCAAGCTCCTACTACTGTCTCTTTGGCCCCAAGCTCCTACCTCTGTCTCTCTGGGGCCCCAAGCTCCTACCTCTGTCTATCTGGGGCCCCAAACTCCTACCACTGTCTCTCTGGCCCCAAGCTCCTACTTCTGTCTCTCTGGGCCCCAAGCTCCTAGCTCTGTCTCTCTGGGGCCCCAAGCTCCTACTACTGTCTCTTTGGCCCCAAGCTCATACCTCTGTCTCTCTGGCCCCAAGCCCCTACTTCTGTCTCTCTGGGGCCCCAAGCTCCTACCTCTGTCTCTCTGGCCCCAAGCTCCTACCACTGTCTCTCTGTGCCCCAAGCTCCTACCTCTGTCTCTCTGGACCCAAGCTCCTACCTCTGTCTCTCTGGGGCCCCAAATCCCTACCACTGTCTCTTTGGATCCAAGCTCCTACCTCTGTCTCTCTGGCCCCAAGCCCCTACTTCTGTCTCTCTGGGGCCCCAAGCTCCTACCTCTGTCTCTCTGGCCCCAAGCTCCTACTTCTGTCTCTCTGGGGCCCCAAGCTCCTACTACTGTCTCTTTGGCCCCAAGCTCATACCTCTGTCTCTCTAGGGCCCCAAGCCCCTACTTCTGTCTCTCTGGGGCCCCAAGCTCCTACCTCTGTCTCTCTGGCCCCAAGCTCCTACTTCTGTCTCTCTGGGGCCCCAAGCTCCTACTACTGTCTCTTTGGCCCCAAGCTCATACCTCTGTCTCTCTGGCCCCAAGCTCCTACCTCTGTCTCTCTGGGGCCCCAAGCTCGTACCACTGTCTCTCTGGCCCCAAGCTCCTACCTCTGTCTCTCTGGGGCCCCAAGCTCCTAGCTCTGTCTCTCTGGGGCCCCAAGCTCGTACCACTGTCTCTCTGGCCCCAAGCTCCTACCTCTGTCTCTCTGGGGCCCCAAGCTCCTACCTCTGTCTCTCTGGGGCCCCAAGCTCCTAGCTCTGTCTCTCTGGGGCCCCAAGCTCCTACTACTGTCTCTTTGGCCCCAAGCTCATACCTCTGTCTCTCTGGCCCCAAGCTCCTACCTCTGTCTATCTGGGGCCCCAAACTCCTACCACTGTCTCTCTGGCCCCAAGCTCCTAGCTCTGTCTCTCTGGGGCCCCAAGCTCCTACTTCTGTCTCTCTGGGCCCCAAGCTCCTAGCTCTGTCTCTCTGGGGCCCCAAGCTCCTACTACTGTCTCTTTGGCCCCAAGCTCCTACCTCTGTCTCTCTGGGGCCCCAAGCTCCTACCTCTGTCTATCTGGGGCCCCAACCTCCTACCACTGTCTCTCTGGCCCCAAGCTGCTACTTCTGTCTCTCTGGGCCCCAAGCTCCTAGCTCTGTCTCTCTGGGGCCCCAAGCTCCTACTACTGTCTCTTTGGCCCCAAGCTCATACCTCTGTCTCTCTGGCCCCAAGCCCCTACTTCTGTCTCTCTGGGGCCCCAAGCTCCTACCTCTGTCTCTCTGGCCCCAAGCTCCTACCACTGTCTCTCTGGGCCCCAAGCTCCTACCTCTGTCTCTCTGGACCCAAGCTCCTACCTCTGTCTCTCTGGGGCCCCAAATCCCTACCACTGTCTCTTTGGATCCAAGCTCCTACCTCAGTCTCTCTGGCCCCAAGCCCCTACTTCTGTCTCTCTGGGGCCCCAAGCTCCTACCTCTGTCTCTCTGGCCCCAAGCTCCTACTTCTGTCTCTCTGGGGCCCCAAGCTCCTACTACTGTCTCTTTGGCCCCAAGCTCATACCTCTGTCTCTCTAGGGCCCCAAGCCCCTACTTCTGTCTCTCTGGGGCCCCAAGCTCCTACCTCTGTCTCTCTGGCCCCAAGCTCCTACTTCTGTCTCTCTGGGGCCCCAAGCTCCTACTACTGTCTCTTTGGCCCCAAGCTCATACCTCTGTCTCTCTGGCCCCAAGCTCCTACCTCTGTCTCTCTGGGGCCCCAAGCTCCTAGCTCTGTCTCTCTGGGGCCCCAAGCTCGTACCACTGTCTCTCTGGCCCCAAGCTCCTACCTCTGTCTCTCTGGGGCCCCAAGCTTCTACCTCTGTCTCTCTGGGGCCCCAAGCTCCTAGCTCTGTCTCTCTGGGGCCCCAAGCTCCTACTACTGTCTCTTTGGCCCCAAGCTCATACCTCTGTCTCTCTGGCCCCAAGCTCCTACCTCTGTCTCTCTGGGCCCCAAGCTCCTAGCTCTGTCTCTCTGGGGCCCCAAGCTCCTACTACTGTCTCTTTGGCCCCACGCTCCTACCTCTGTCTCTCTGGGGCCCCAAGCTCCTACCTCTGTCTATCTGGGGCCCCAACCTCCTACCACTGTCTCTCTGGCCCCAAGCTCCTACTTCTGTCTCTCTGGGCCCCAAGCTCCTAGCTCTGTCTCTCTGGGGCCCCAAGCTCCTACTACTGTCTCTTTGGCCCCAAGCTCATACCTCTGTCTCTCTGGCCCCAAGCCCCTACTTCTGTCTCTCTGGGGCCCCAAGCTCCTACCTCTGTCTCTCTGGCCCCAAGCTCCTACCACTGTCTCTCTGGGCCCCAAGCTCCTACCTCTGTCTCTCTGGACCCAAGCTCCTACCTCTGTCTCTCTGGGGCCCCAAATCCCTACCACTGTCTCTTTGGATCCAAGCTCCTACCTCTGTCTCTCTGGCCCCAAGCCCCTACTTCTGTCTCTCTGGGGCCCCAAGCTCCTACCTCTGTCTCTCTGGCCCCAAGCTCCTACTTCTGTCTCTCTGGGGCCCCAAGCTCCTACTACTGTCTCTTTGGCCCCAAGCTCATACCTCTGTCTCTCTAGGGCCCCAAGCCCCTACTTCTGTCTCTCTGGGGCCCCAAGCTCCTACCTCTGTCTCTCTGGCCCCAAGCTCCTACTTCTGTCTCTCTGGGGCCCCAAGCTCCTACTACTGTCTCTTTGGCCCCAAGCTCATACCTCTGTCTCTCTGGCCCCAAGCTCCTACCTCTGTCTCTCTGGGGCCCCAAGCTCGTACCACTGTCTCTCTGGCCCCAAGCTCCTACCTCTGTCTCTCTGGGGCCCCAAGCTCCTAGCTCTGTCTCTCTGGGGCCCCAAGCTCGTACCACTGTCTCTCTGGCCCCAAGCTCCTACCTCTGTCTCTCTGGGGCCCCAAGCTCCTACCTCTGTCTCTCTGGGGCCCCAAGCTCCTAGCTCTGTCTCTCTGGGGCCCCAAGCTCCTACTACTGTCTCTTTGGCCCCAAGCTCATACCTCTGTCTCTCTGGCCCCAAGCTCCTACCTCTGTCTATCTGGGGCCCCAAACTCCTACCACTGTCTCTCTGGCCCCAAGCTCCTAGCTCTGTCTCTCTGGGGCCCCAAGCTCCTACTTCTGTCTCTCTGGGCCCCAAGCTCCTAGCTCTGTCTCTCTGGGGCCCCAAGCTCCTACTACTGTCTCTTTGGCCCCAAGCTCCTACCTCTGTCTCTCTGGGGCCCCAAGCTCCTACCTCTGTCTATCTGGGGCCCCAAACTCCTACCACTGTCTCTCTGGCCCCAAGCTCCTACTTCTGTCTCTCTGGGCCCCAAGCTCCTAGCTCTGTCTCTCTGGGGCCCCAAGCTCCTACTACTGTCTCTTTGGCCCCAAGCTCATACCTCTGTCTCTCTGGCCCCAAGCTCCTACCTCTGTCTATCTGGGGCCCCAAACTCCTACCCCTGTCTCTCTGGCCCCAAGCTCCTAGCTCTGTCTCTCTGGCCCCAAGCTCCTACTACTGTCTCTCTGGACCCCAAGCTCCTACTTCTGTCTCTCTGGGGCCCCAAGCTCCTACTTCTGTCTCTCTGGGGCCCCAAGCTCCTACTACTGTCTCTCTGGGCCCCAAGCTCCTTCCTCTGTCTCTCTGGCCCCAAGCTCCTACTACTGTCTCTCTGGGCCCCAAGCTCCTACTTCTGTCTCTCTGGGGCCCCAAGCTCCTACTACTGTCTCTCTGGGCCCCAAACTCCTACCTCTGTCTCTCTGGCCCCAAGCTCCTACCACAGTCTCTCTGGGGCACCAAGCTCCTACCTCTGTCTCTCTGGCCCCAAGATCCTACTTCTGTCTCTCTGGGGTATCAAGATCTTACCGCTGTCTCTCTGGGGCCCCAAGATTTACCGCTGTCTCTCTAGTCCACATGCACCTCCCACTGTCCAGATGCCCTTAAACCAGGAAACTGTTGGTAATGTTGTGGTTGTCCATGAAGGAAACAGTGTAACCTAGCAAGGATGCCATGGGCCCCGGTGCACTTAAGGAAATTGACTGCTTTGACTGTTGTTATGGTAGTAAAATATAGCATTTTCAGGGTTCAATGAGCCCCCCAGGAATCTGGGCCCCAGTGCCACTAAACCCACTGCAGCAATGATAGCATCCTGTTTGGACGCTCATGTGGTGCCTGGGGAGGCTGGGCATGTTCTCCACGGTGCTGTGCAACACAGCCCAATGGAGACCATGCCAAGTGCGCATGACAGTTTGGCCATCCCTAGAGGGCAGGTCAAAGCTTCATTGCGCACTTAGGATTGGACAAACCACTCCGGCTCCCTCTGATGCGGGAAGCCCAGCCCGCCCCACCAGACCTGGCTAGAGTCTTTAAGAAAAAGAAAATGATAAGAACTGCTTGTTATTATCATTTTCTTTTTCTTTTGCACTGCTCAAGCGAGCAATAGGCGACACTCCTCTGCCTTGGCGGAGGAGCCCCCACTGGGCACATCTTTGATTTTTTTTGTTGACGTTAATCTTCACCATCTCGCTTCTTCAGCGTGCTATGTCTTCAGTGAATCAAACCACAGTAAACAGAAGGCAGAACCAAAGCTACTTAACCCGTTTGCCGCGGCCTCGATTTCGCGGCAGTGCGGTACTTCTGCAAAACGGGCGGGGCCGCTTCGGCCGTAGGACGTGTGCAGCACTACGAAGGTTGTGCTCGCGACGTCCAACGGCAGCACTTAAGGGGTTAAGAATGGCGTCCGTAATTTAGCTGTCACTGTAGCGTTGCAAAGATGCCATGGGCCCTGATGCAAGCAATGAAAATGGCCCTTTGACTGCTGTTCGGGTAGTAAAAGACAGCAATTGTTTCAATTAGCCTCTTACGGCTCAGGACCACAGTGCATTGCACATGCTGCATCCAATGGTAGTTATGTCCTTAATCTGTCTTAACTAATGGCGATCTGTCCTTGGTTGAAAAATCAAGCTGTGCTTCTAAGACTGTTCTGGAGTATTCTTCCCGACAGCCTTGTCGTGGCAGTCAGTGCTGGTGCTTGGGGAAAGAAATGGGGAACACAATATTGAGGAACAAAAGACTAGAAGGAATTTGGAGGAGGTGATCAAAGGGAAATGGGATTGGTAAGATGGGAGGAGAAGGTAAACTGGTCAAGGAGTATTAGGATAAACTGCATGACAGTAAGCAAGTGGACCAAGGGCACAACATTTTATTCTTTTAGAAAATCTGATTTCTTGTCAGATAACCTGCAAGCTGTGGCAGCTGGTGACATTTTAAAGTGGTGGTGGGAGAGGGGGAGGAGGGGTAAAGGCCTGTCTTGAATGCCATGTGTCGAGTGAGCCCAGTTCTTACAATTCTGAATGCCAAACATTGGTCAAAGCAACAGGAACATGAACCCAATAAGCTTTCTTACAATAAGGGTAAAATACAAACACTTATGAAATTAACAAGGTGTAGTTATTTGTACTGGCAGACGAAAATAAATGATAAGACTTGCTGTCATCGATCCACCAATGAGGGATGCACAATATAACAAACTGCAAAGTACACGGTGGGCCTCCCCCACGCTCCAAACCCTCTCAGGAGCTCTGAGGACAGGGGCCCGCCACCGCCTCCCAGGAGGCCTCCTGGAGCTCGCCCCCTCCCACCCCACACACACATCACGGGGGCTGCAGGGGCTATTGTTAAGGCACTGAAATTTAGCGATTCAAACTTTCAAATGTCTGAATCCGCATGTTTTAATGTAACATAAAAGAGATTCAACTATTTAAATCTTACTTCTAAACTCCAGAGGTCTGAAAGAGTTGAGTACCATTGACAGCACTGGCTCTCAGTGGGTGACTGACTTCTCCGAAACGCGCAGAAGCCCTTATTGCTTTACTTTTTTTTTAAAGAGTTTAATGAAGTTATGATGTATCGATGTACAAACCTGGATGGTTTAAATATTTTGAGGCCGCACAGACACACAACTGTACTTGGTGTACCTCAGTACTGATGATTCAAGACTGACAGAAACACAGTATATTATTTTAAAGCGAGCAGAATGATTGTTTCTGGCACAGTAGCTCAACAGCGCAGCCTATCATTATTACCGCTCATCTAGTTGTGATTCGTAAATGGCTCGATACACTTTCAGTGTCCACCGTAGTGCTCATCACTGAGTCCTCCTGTGATGCTCCTTCTGCCCTGATCTCACTGTGGCATTTTAAGGAGCTGCCCTTTTCTCAGAGTCCCAAAGCCACATGATATTTTACTGCCATGCGCTACATGGCATTCATTGTGGTGGAGTTTGAGTCCTGTTTGCTTGGCCCATCCCATCCCAGCCAATCCCAATGTTGTTCTTCAACATAAAGAGTATTAGACTTTCATTAAAGTATATTAGAGCAGCGTTGGGATTGCTTGAGCAGGGAAACTCAATGCTGCATCAGAGACGAGGGACCTGCTGTCTATGACCCCCAGGCTCTCTGCTTACGTACTGGTCATAGGCCTTTAAAGTGTGCATGTCAGATTAGACTCGTCACAGCTCTTGTTCAGCTCAACATGCGCACTGTAGCCCATTGCAAGAAGAGGACCACACCTACTCAACTATACAACTGTGACTGCGAAATTGCGGTGCAGCTTGCATAAGATTTAAAAAAGGTTTTCAGTTGATAGTTGTTAGAAATGGGATCTCTGGTTGGCTAGGGCATGCGCCAAAGCCAATCAGAAACCACCACTCTAGTCAGGGCAAGGGAGTTACATGCTGAAGATAACCCCTGCTCACCCCCTTGGTAGCTTGGCACGAGCAGTCAGGCTTATCCCAGAGGCAATGTGTAAAGCGTTTGTGCAACACACACCCACAGCAGCAACACACTAGGCACACTACAAAAGGAACTCCACACAAGGTTATATAAAAAATAGCCTTTGTATTATCATAAACACTTTAGAATCATAACCCAATATACACTGTGCCAACTGGCACTAGGCAATATTCACAGGGAACTATATTCAGGACAGGGCCAATTGGGCACTGTCAGAACCATCACAAAGCACAAGTAGCAAACGTAAAACACAACCAGTAACTACTGGCACAATAATGACCTCAGCATTATAGCTAGCAACATAAACACATTATGTCTGCATCACAGTAGGCATAAAACACATTAAGCCCAAAACTCATTAGCATAAACACATTACGCAATAGGCATCATCCAAAAACATCATAGCATGACATTAGGCATCAGAAGCACAAACACATTATGCAATAAAACGCTGTGCACCACAGTACACTGACCAGGTGCATACATCACTTTAGAAACTGATCCCAGGCCAACTGGCCTTTCTCTTGGTCTAAAAAATGCCCTCTGTCCAGAATGTCAGGGTGCTAAGCTGCCACATGCAGCTAAAGCAAAAGTGCGCAATGCGCAGGGGCCGGGGGAGTGTATCTCACTCCTTTCTCATGCAAACCAAAATGAATGCCCCACGTTGCATCTGCCGCTAACTGATGGTGCAGCTGGGGGGAAATGACAACTACAAAACAAACGGCCCACAACGTTGCTGCTGCCGCGGTCTCGCAGGGCAGTTGGAATTGGCACAAGAAAAACTGGCACCACTGTGCCTTCTGGGTCCCCACTGGGACTCCGAAACAAAGTGCCACCTTGTGCACGAGACCTCCCCCAGTCTCGGTCGTCAATCCGGGGGGAGCCGACACCTTGCTCCCCCTGCTCAGTCCCGACTCCACTTAGGCAATGCCTCCCCACCTCAAAGCAACCAGAGCCCAGCCCCACTCACCGCTCCTTGGGGGCTGGGCAGGGGAAGTTGCAGCCGTCCGCTGCAAAAGATGGCCTGGTGCTTCCTCAACAAGCAGTGCTCCCTGCAGGACCTACTCACCGGGGCCTCTCCGTCTTCCTTGGCCTCTCCGGTGTCCTTGGGGATGTCTTCGCAGGCCCTGTGAGGCTCTTGGCGCACCCCAGACCTTTGGCATTTCTCCACTGTCTCGGTGTGCGTAGCACGGTCCGGCATAGCTCCGCCCACCACCAGGCAATCTCTGCCTGACTTCCTGACTCCAGGCTATTCCTCTCACTCATGGTCATGGAGGTGGGGTGGGCTTCGGCCCTCTTGTAGGCACAACTCTACCCATGTTGCGCTGCCTCCTCTTCGGCCCGGCCCCCAACCAGGCAAGGCGGCCTGGCTTCCGGGTCACTTGTGGAGGCGGCGGCTCTCTCACCTTCGTCCTGGGCTGCGGCAGTTGGTCTTCTTGCAGTGAAGTGTGGATTGGGCTCCCGCATTACATAAAACACAACAGCGGGGTGGGCACCTGCTAAGAGAAGCTTACATGTGGGGTGGGCACCCGCTCAGGGAGGCATGAAACAGCAGGGTGGGCTCCTGCTGAAACTAGGCAAAATGTGTGGTGGGCTCCCGCTCCTCCTTTTAGCAGCACGGGGAGCATCCCCCATGCCAGGATTCTCCCTGGAGATTATGCAGCACAGTGTTGCAGGGCTCACACACCCCTCGTCCTCTGGCCAAGACTGGAGTCCCCCTCTCTGGGGCTCCAGCAGTAACAATGTTGTGCTTCACAAAGCGCTAAGCCTCCAAGAGTTTCTGGGGAACAAGGCTGGGCCCACGCAGACCAGCTCACAGGGCCCTCCAGCAGGGAGGCAGTTGCTTGCTGTGGTTCCTCCTGGGGCCCAGCAGCATTAAGCCCCAGCACAAAATAGCACAACCCTTTCATGGGGTCACAGCCCAATATTTGTATCCACATTTGCTTTGTCTGCCCTGGCACAGGGCTTGGGGGAACCAGCCTAAACTGGTTCTGGGGAGTTTTGGAGCACTTTGTTGACAAGGCTCCTCTTCCCCTTTGTCAGGAGGGGGCTCGTCATCAGACACACCACAGGAGGGCGGAGCCAGCATTCACATAGGCAAGCACAGACCTATTCAGGGTCAGGGGACTACTACTCCCACTACTCCACAAGCAGATGCCCTATTCAGCCTAGCGCTGACTCTCCCTGCCCTGAGGTTCTGTGGTTTTCGGGACCGGACTCCATTTTGTTTGCGTTGCTCGAGACGCCATTTTATGTTGCCTTCACGTAGGCCTTGGAAGTAAACGAACGAACACAGTTGCATGGGCTTCGTTGTCCATGTACATATTAACTTGCCCTTTCTGACTTGTGAGTGAACTGCAGGACGCTGACCTCTTCACTTGAAACTGACCCTTCGTGAGGCCAATTTCCCTTGGTTTGATTCCTGTCCGGGATTGCCAATCAATGTTCAGGACCTCGTTAACTTTTCCTTTCCTTGCACATATCTTATCCTAATCAGCATCTGAATTGTTTCTTTCCTTATGACTTTTCATTACATGGGTAGTGCTTTCAATTATGGGTTTGTCCGGTGTGTGGAAATTGAATTTGGGACATTCCTAATAATTAACTTTTGGGTTGGGTTACTGTAAATTGGGTTTCTGTTAATGTGATACTCAGTTAGAAAATGTGTCCTATTGGTCAGAATTTTGCGCAGTGGGTGTACATTTATAATGAGAATATTGTGTATAAAAGATGATGTCTTGCTCTATAAAATTGAACAGTTTCTTGAGTTGTACATCGTGTTGTATTGCTGGGATTACTGTTACTAGCTGCAGGTAATAAATTTGATCTCTGACGCCACCTAGAAGTATTCAGTGTCTCCGTTTGCCAAGACAGGAGAACCCGAAGACTTTGGGCGTGTCCCTGGCGTCGCTGGGTTCTAAAACCCGGATCTTCAGTTGGCGCCCAACGGTGGGGCGACTTCAGCGGTACCGGTCCAAGCCCGAGGATCGTGAGGAGCCACGTGAGGAAATTCTGGAGGAAGGCTGCCACTTCATTGACCCCTGCATGTCGACGTGGACCAAAGGTCTTTTTTTGCGAGGCTTCCCGCTTTCCAACGGCTACGAAGGACTGCTGCCCTGACTGTCGCCCTGTCTTGGACCCTTAATTGATCCTTTGTAGAGCGAGACGATAGACGGTCTTCTGGTGGCGTGACAGATATTTTGGTTAAGTATAAGGGTGTCGCTCCCACGACTTTGTTTTGGTTCTTGGTTTTGATTTGATTTTTGCAAAAATCGAAGCCGAGGTGCTCGTATATTTACGAGTGTATCGATAATTGATAACCCCTTGAAGTTTGAAGCTAGATTAGTGAGCTATAAGATGCCTGGTCTTAGCAAAATTAGGAAATGGTTTAGTTGTGGTTGCAACAGGGATTCCCGATTGGAGGATTCGTGTCCGATACCTCCGGTTGGAACTCCGACTTATGAGCTCTATTCAAAACACGGAGTGGGTCCTATTACTTATAATGAAGTATGGGTCCGCTACACTAGGAAGGATGGTGTCTTACGATGGCCCCAACATGGTAGTTTCGAATTAAATATTTTAGATAATTTGGAAGTTTCGCTATTTAAGAAGAAAGCCCGGCCGGCAATGTTTAACTCTTTCCGCCTTTGGCGAAAGGAAGCCAAACAGCGAGAAATTAAGCAAGCAAAGAGAGATAGGAAAGATAAGAATATGTCAGTACTACAAGCTGCTAGGCAGTTTAAGTCAGATGAGGAAGATCGAGTGTGTGAAGTTTTAGATAGACAGCGTTGCATGGCCATAGATAAATGTTATCCGGCTTTGCCATCTTCTCCTCCGAAAGTGACGGAAGGTCCTGAAAAAGATCCTTTGATGTCTCATTTAATGAGATTGCCACCCCCTTATGTGCAGGGTACTACTGCGCCTCCGTTACCCCCGGTTGTTCTACCCTTTGTTGTTCAACCTCCTGCTGTTGTTCAGCCACCCGGTGCTCCACAGATGGTTTTGCCTCCTACTGCGCAACCCACTCTAGGGTCGCAAGCTTTGCTTCCAGCTTTGCCTCAAACTCCTTTGCCTTCTACTTCTGCATCTTCGACTACTACTGCTCTTGTCCCTACACCTCTTTTGCCTCAAAATACTTATTCTCCTGTTCTTATGTCTGCTTCTTCTCCTACTGCTCGAAAACGAATGACAGAGACCGTTGCCAATCTGTTGTCTCCATTGTTTGGGCCAATGAGTATGACCCCTGTTTAGGAACGTAAGCAGAGAAGTAGTCAGCTTCCTAGTTCCGAAGAGCGAGCAGTGTTGGATTTATTGGCTCTAGATGGATTTTAAATGCTTCTAGGTATAATTTGCCAGCAGTTATGGATGTTTTCTTTCAGTGGGAGCCGCCTAAGCAAAGGTATGTTTTTGATGTGATGTGTGCTTTTCTGCGGCAGGAATGGGAAGATAATGAGTTGGGTCCGATTCCGCTGGAAGTGCTTGATGTTCAGTCAGAATTTGCTAAAGGGACGATTGTGGAATCTGATGTTACTGATGCTGTAGAGACGATACTTGCCTTCAGAACTAGACTCCCGTCTCAGCCATTGTACGAACCTGATCCTTCTGTTAGGAGGAAAGTGAAGCAGTATCCTATGAGAGAGGTTCCCCCTGTATGGAGAGACGCAGTTCAGGCTGATGCCGTTTTGGGTATTGTGGCCGCACCGGCTCATTTTCAGCGAGTATGGATACATGTTCCATGGAAAAGAGCAGAGGTCTTGGCTCTTAAGCAGACCTTACCTGACCCCCGTAAGAATCCTGCTGGTTATTACAAGGAGTTGTCTCAGACAGTTGAAGCGTGTATTATGAATTTAGCTGACATAGATATGTTAATGGGTAATGTAGTTCCTCAACCTTTGTGGGCGAAGATTCGTCATGAGAATCATGCGCAAGAATTAGGCGATACGTGGGCTAATATTGTTGCTGCAGATGGTCGACAGGTAGGAGGTGCTAAACCTGAACCTTTAGTTGCAGAATTACCAGGTAGGATTATTAATCTAATGAAAACTATGATGCCTGCTTTGCGAGTGAATTGGGACAAGTTGGCAGCATGCAAACAGAAGAAAGACGAGAGTGTGTCTGATTTCTTCACGAGGTTTGAAGAAACGTTTATCGATCAAAGTGGTCAGGACATGAGTACGGAAGGTGGTCAAAGGTTGTTCGTAGACAAATTTGTCTTTAATTTGCTTCCCGAACTTTCTAATAAGTTAAAGGACTCTGAGAGTTCATGGGCTGTTTCTTCGTCCACCCAGATATTGGCTACTGCACAATATTATGAGAATATGGATAAAGATGAGAAGGATAAAGCAGAGAAGAAGACTAAATATCTAAAGACGAAAGTTCTTTTGCAGCAAGCTTATCCTCCTCGTCAGAATCAGCCTCAGTTTCAGCAACCTCCACAGTTCCAGAGATTGTTACAGAAGCCTGAGCCTTATGCTCCACGATTCTTTCCTGGTCCTAATCAGTGTGCTTATTGCAGAGAGGAAGGTCATTTTAAGAATAGTTGCCCGGCTTTGTTACAGCGTGCGAATGGCGTATCTGGTCAGAGAGGTCGTGGTGGTTTCCAGCAAACTCCTAGGGGTAGGGGACGTGGTGTGTTACCCCAGAATGAGCGTTCCTCTTCACTTCAGAATTCTGTGAATTATTTTGACAGACAGAATGTTCCGAGTGGTCAGTCTGCACAGTACTATGTTGATGATTATTATGTCGAGAGTGAGAGTGCTGGTTATAATGATAGTTAGGACAGCCATGGGCAAAGAGAGGGAGTAGTGTCAGTTCCAGTAGACCAGAGTGAACCTTATGTTGAAGTGACTACATCAGGTGTGACAGAACCTTTTCTTCTGGATACTGGTGCGACAAAGAGTTCTATTATGCACTCTAAACTTCCTGGCGCACCTTTGTCTGGCTTGACCAATGTTTCCGTAGGATTTTCAGGCGCCCCAGTTTGTAACCCGATTTCTAATCCTTTGCCCCTTTCTATTGGCCCTTGTGAATTGGAAGCTCCTCTTATTTTGACGACTGGTTGTAATGAGAATCTGTTGGGTTTGGAGTTGCTGAAAAGATTGTATGCGACATTACATTGTTCTCCTTCGGGAGTACAACTTACCCTAGGTAAGAAAGTGATTTCTCCGATGTATTTGTCTAAAGATTGTCTTCCACTGGAATTGCATTCGCTTCCTGATACACTTTGGGCTACAGGTCCCAATGATGTTGGTCTATTGCAGATTCCACCTTATGTTGTCACCCTCAAATCGAATGCTAGGCTACCTCGTATTCCCCAATATAAAATCTCTAGCGATGGCGAGAGAGCTCTTCTAGCGATCGTCTATGATTTGGTTGAGAAGGGTGTGGTTGAAGAAACAAGAGGTAATGTGTGTAACAGTCCTGTTTTGCCTGTCCTTAAGCGTACTGATGCTTCTCAGCCACCTGTGTACCGGTTTGTGATCGACCTTCGAGAGGTCAACAAGATTGTGGTGCCACAGTTTCCTGTTGTCCCTGATATCACTGCTTTGTTGACTCTGATTCCTGCTTCGGCAGCCTGGTTTTCTGTTATCGACTTGAAGAATGCTTTCTTTAGCATTCCGATTGCTGAGGAGAGTAGAGATATTTTCGGCTTCTCTTTAGGAGGTCGAAGCTTCCGGTTTAAGAGAGCTCCCCAAGGTTATTGTGAAAGTCCCTCCATCTATAGTCAGGCGTTGAAAACTCAGCTTGATAGCTTTGTGTTGCCTACTGGTGCTACTCTTATCCAGTATGTTGATGATCTGTTGGTTGCCGCTGATGACGAAGAGATTTGTAAAGAGGCTACTCTTTCTTTGTTACGACATTTGTCTGACCTTCATCATAAAGTGTCACCTTCAAAGTTACAGTATTGCCGACAAGAAGTAACCTACTTAGGTCATCTCTTGTCGAAGGAGGGAAGAAGGTTGACCCCAGAACGAATTCAAACGATTGCGCAAATGAGTGTACCATCCACACAGAGAGAAGTGCGTGCTTTCTTAGGTATCACCGTGTATTGTAGACAATGGATCCCTAATTTTTCCCTGCTAGCGAAACCTCTGTTGGCGCTGACTCTTAAAGATACTCCGCATCCTCTCCATTGGTCTGATGAGTGTCAGAAAAGTTTTTCTGAATTACGTGATGCATTGTGTTCGGCTCCGGTGTTGGGTACTCCGGACTACAGTAAACCTTTCACGTTGTACGTTCATGAGAGAGAAGGTTGTGCATTGTCAGTGTTGACTCAACAGTTCGGAGATAAGCAACGTCCATGTGCGTATTTTTCAGCTATATTAAAAGATGTAATGTGTTGAATCCAGCTACGTTGTTGCAGATTTCTGAAGAGTCAGATGCTTAAGAACAGCATGATTGTTTTCTTCGTACAGAGGAAGAAACGAAAGCTAGAGTTGATCTGAGGGATACTCCTCTTGAGAATGTTGATGGTACCCTGTGGGTAGATGGTTCGTGTTTTAACTTCCGAATGGTGAAACGACTGCAGCATATGCCGTCACAACTTTACATACAGTTGTTGAGACAGCACGCATAGCACAGAATTCTGCGCAAGCAGCAGAGTTGATTGCATTGACACGAGCGTGTGTGTTGTCAGAGGGAAAGCGAGTGAATGTTTATACTGATAGCCAGTATGCGTTTGGTGTTGCACATAGTTTTGGACGTTTGTGGAGAGAGAGGATTCCTGACTTCCCATGGCACAAAAATTCAGCATGGGCAGTTAGTGAATGAACTTTTGGAATCTCTTACTCTCCCAAAGCAGATTGCAATTGTGAAGTGTAGTGCGCATAAGAAAGTTGTGGACGATATAGGTCGAGGGAATGCGTTTGCGGATGAAGTTGCGAAGGAAACGGCGAGAGACATGATGAGCCGTATGTATGTGGCAGGTCCTTCAAGATGGGTTGTGGAAAGTGGAATGTGTGAAGACACAATAGAAAGTGTGAAGATGATTCAGGCTGAAGCTACAGAGAAAGAAGTGAGTACGTGGAGAGAGAGTACGGGTATGTTGGATTCGACAGGTTGTTGGGTTGAGTTGTCAGAACACCAGCGATGGTTGTTGCCTGATGCGTATGTGCTCCCAGTGGTCACTATGGCTCATGGAATGGTTCACATTAGTTCGAA
Source organism: Lissotriton helveticus (assembly GCF_964261635.1). Taxonomy (NCBI): domain Eukaryota; kingdom Metazoa; phylum Chordata; class Amphibia; order Caudata; family Salamandridae; genus Lissotriton; species Lissotriton helveticus. The sequence goes on along the minus strand of NC_136065.1, from coordinate 591,990,656 downwards.
GGGAATATGCAAGTTGTTGGCTCCAGTATGGCAGAATGCTGGAATTCCAAAATATGCTGAGAATGTTGTGAAGCATTGTATGATTTGTCTGAAGTATAATCCTGGCAAGGGAACTCCAACACCAGCTGGTCATTTTGCTCCTCCGACGTATCCATTTGAAGTGATACAGCTAGATTACATTCACATGGAGAGATGCAATAATCTGAAGTATGTCCTTGTGGTAAAAGGCCTACCCTCTAAAGGATAATACTGCCTTGTCTACAGCCAAGGTTTTGCTCAAAGAGTATTTCCCCAGATTTGGTTTTCCGAGAATTGTATGGTCGGACAATGGGAGTGAATTTGTGGGCCGAGTCATGAAGAAAGTGTGTGCGGGATTGGGTATCAATCAGAAGTTCCACGCAGCGAATCACCCCCAGTCTGCTGGACTTGTTGAATGTTACAATGGTACCTTGAAGCTGAAATTAGCTAAGGTACAAGCGAGCACTGGTCTTACATGGCTGGATGCCTTGCCGTTGGCTCTTTTGTCAACAAGGACGACAGTGCATTCTCGTGTGGGACTTAGCCCATACCAAATAGTTTTTGGTCGTCCAGCGAATGTTTGGGGTGTGCCTCGTCCTAAAAAAAACAGTGACCTTGAGTACCCTATGTTGGTGGATTACTTACATGACTTGACTGCTAAATTACATGTTCTCCACCAACAGGTCTATGACAGTTTACCGACAGCTACTACAGATCTAGGCCACTCCATCAAACCTGGACATTATGTTCTCGTCAAGAATTTCCAGCGCACCAAGAATTTGGAACCGAGATGGACCGGTCCCTACTTAGTTCTTCTGGTCACTAGAACTGCTGTTAGAGTAGCTGGCAAAAAGAACTGGGTGCATGCCACCCATTGTAAAAAAGTTCCTTTGCCTTTACTGTATGATCAGTGGATGAGGGATGGTATAGCTGATTCCGAATGTGAGCGAGTCCCTAGATTCGTTCCTTTTAGCGATGCTCATTTGACATGGACTCGGTCAGAACGCGAGGATGATGATGTTCTGCAAGCTGCTGTGCCTCCTCATCTGAAGATTGATACCACCAATCCGGAACTCCTTTTTAAGGATCAGACTGTGCCTGATAAAGAACGCTATGATTTCAGACCGAGAAAGACTGTACATATGGACAAATAAAAATATGAATCTGGAATTTTTTTAGATAGTGAATTTACACCTTGTCAGATCAGGAAACTTTTTTTGCTTTTCCCTTTTTCGAGTCACCATCCGGACCCTGCTGCAGGGTCACGGTAGGAAGTTCTTAAGGGGTGAACCACGTATTGACACAAGGTCTGTGGTCCAGGGTCGTTAGTGCGATCTTGGCGCACACTTAAGTGAAGAAGGTAACGACCGTGAGCAGCACGTTAGAGGATGGAGTTTTCTGAGTCTGACCAGAGTGTTAGGAAAGTGGATTCTAAAGTCCGAATGTATATATTGGTTCGTAGCAAATGTTTTTTAATAATGTGTTTTCTAATGCTTTTGAATATTACGATAGCTTGTGTGGGTTGGGTTTTCTATGTCACACAACAGACGCTTGCATCTACCTCCCAACCTACTCTTTCTTTTCCTACTGTTTCCCTACATGAGTTTCATACGTTGCCTGAACATGAACAGACACGAAGATTAGAATTTGTGAACAATTCGTTTCTACAGATGTTACATCAGCATCAGCTAGTTGTAAATACCACGAATTGTTGGGTGTTTGGTCTTATGCCGCATACGACTGATAAGGGAATGCCATATTTGGTTTTGCCTTTTTCGCCTAATGGGTCAGTATGGGCACTCCAGTCACGGTTTATCTATGCGAATGAAGCCTCTCCTGTACGTTCTGTCAAAGATAATGCGAATAATAATGCTTTGATACAGGGAATAGTAGATATGGTCAGAGATATTGATGCATATAATGCTATCCCTAAAGATGAGGTACGAGCATATGTTGGTTGGAACAAGATGAGATATAGCATTAGTCTGACAGAGAAAGAGAGACAGAAAAGGTCTCCTCCTATTTGGATTGTACCCCACCGAGGTCATTTTTGTCTGCAAGGTAATGGTCAGAATCCCGAGAGCTCAGCTTGGTAAGAGTGTGTGTATTCACACCTATGTCTATACATCCCAGAAATCTCCACCGTTCGTGCCAGCTAAAGGCACGTATTTTGTTTGTTATGATAGAGCATATACATGGTTGCCTTCTGACTTTTCAGGCACATGTTATGTGGGATTTTTGCTTCCCCCTACATACACAGCTGCTTTCGACTACCATAAGACAAGATATGGTAGAGGTGTTATCGATGTGAAAGACACTGCTGCACAAGAAGTTGGAGACTTCTTTAAGGGTTTCTTGCCCTTTTGGGGTCCTATGGCTAATGGTAGAAATATTCGTCAGCTTACGAGAGTGGTCAAGGCCACTATAAATGAGACTGCAGGTGCCCTTAGCAATATTACAGCCGAGCTTCAAGCGGATCGCCTTATGACATTACAGAACCGCTTTGCTTTAGACATTATACTTGCAGATAGAGGTGGAGTATGTAAATTGATCGGGTCTAGTTGCTGCGTTTTCATACCAGATAACGCCCCGACAGTGTACCAAGCCATCTTGAGGTTACATAAGTACGCTGAGTCTATACATGTAGACGAAGGTAACTGGTCGTTAATAGGATGGTTTTGGGAACTGCTGTCCAAATGGGGATGGAAGATTCTGATGTTCCTTGGTATGGCTTTAGCGATCCTTTTCTCGTGTTGCTTATGCATCCAGTGTGGTCCCGCCATTTGTGGCCTTTGTGCTACAATCTGTGTGAGAAGACCCGTCCAGAGAGAAGTGAGAGATAATAAGATGATGTTACAGCAACACCTTGATGACCTGATGAGAATTGATATAGACCTGGATTCAGATTGACGTGAGTTTAGGTCATTGCCTACGTAATGCCAAAAGGAGGGTCTGAGGTTCCGTGGTTTTCGGGACCGACTCCATTTTGTTTGCGTTGCTCAAGACGCCATTTTATGTTGCCCTCGCGTAGGCCTTGGAAGTAAACAAACGAACAAAGTTGCATGGGCTTCGTTGTCCATGTACATATTAACGTGCCCTTTCTAACTTGTGAGTGAACTGCAGGACGCTGACCTCTTCACCTGAAACGGACCCTTCGCGAGGCCAATTTCCCTTGGTTTGATTCTTTTTTTTTTTATATATATTTTTATTGAAGTTCATACTGTCATTGTCATAGATTGTACAAAAACAACCAATAAAATCAAATATTGTCTTAAACCACATATGAAACAAAAACGTATAAAAGAAGAATTTACAAAATACATTGATCCAAACTCAATCAAAGAACGAGCTCCAAATTTTCTCAAACTTTCTCGTCCCTCCTACTCTTTGTGCATACAAAAGTTCATTCTTCTTAACTTTCTTCATTTTTTGTAGCCATGTCATAAACACAGGAACCTCAATTGACTGCCATTTCTGAAGAATCAAGGATCTGGCAACGGCCATCATAATATACACCAATTTAACCAGCTGGTCACCAAATTCCAGGTCGGCATCGTAACCAAACAGTATTAATTTCACGTTATAACAGATATCGATCTTATATTGTGTTTGAAGAAAGGAGAAAATTTCCTCCCAAAATGGAAAAATATTAGGACAGTGCACCATTATATGGGACCAGTTGGCAGGAGTAAATTGTTGGCATCTAAAGCAGTTAGCAGAAACATTCATATACATCTTAGCTATACTTGCCGGGGTGCGGTATAACAACCATTTACTAAACAATAACATTCTTCTCCAGTTCGAGCCTCTAAGTACGCTAAAATTTAACTTATTTATAGTCTTCCAAGTATCAGGGGACATACAAAAGTTTTCCTGATCTTGCCACTTTTTACATACTTTGGAGCTCAAATCTGGTTCGATACTTTGGGCGAGACATCTTTTCCACTCCCCTGGCTTCCTAGTCAGCGTTATTGAAAATAGCTTATACCATAGCTGAGATGGCGTACTAATCTGACTAACATCAATTTGTACCAAAGTTTTATGAATCAAATTATAAGATCCTAATAACAAAAAATTTCCCTGCGTTAGAAAAGACATCTCTCCCAGGTTGAGCCATGATCCTTCTTTTAGAAAATCTGATAATGTATTGAAGCCCATACGATACCAGGTTAATACCACTTCTAGCTTAATTTTAAGCCCCAAATAAACAAACGCATAAAGTAATCAAACTGCTGAAGCGAATATCTTTTGAGCATGGCATCCCGTCTTTTAAAAAACCAATTCATTATTTTATATCTGACAAGTTTCGGGGATTTAGGAACTTGAAGAGGAGAAGGAATTTGAGCCTCAGAGCAAATTTGGTCGAAAAAGTAATTAATAAATAAATCAGGACCCGGTGTTCCAATTTTAAATCTATTCAAATATTGTGCGAAGTATGCGTTATAGTAGTCTTTGATATTGGGTAGCGAAAGACCGCCCTGTTCAGAATCTACATAAAGAGTCTGTATAGCTATACGAGGAGACTTTTTCCCCCATATAAAGCCTGAGAACTGAAATTCTATTCTAGAAAAAAAAGTGCCCGGCAAAAAACAAGGAATAGTTGAGAATAAAAAATTAAATAGTGGCAATACGGACATTTTAATTAGAGCTACCCGACCCAGGATTGATAATGGCAACAAGTTCCATTTAGCGAACATAGAGCGGACCTTCTGAACCAAAGGATCAAAATTAAGAAAATATAGATCTAGTACTGAAACAGAGAAAAGCACCCCTAAATATCGCTTGGGTTTAGAATTTATACATATGATTAAATCTGGATGTAATTCTGGGTCTGAGCCACCACATACCAGAATCTCAGTCTTTTTTTTATTAATCCTGTACCCACCTAGGGCTTCAAATTCTTCAACAATTTGTAGCATACTGGTCTGTGATTGAATATCTGGTTTAATCAATAGCATAATATCGTCCGCATAAAGTTTGATTTTAGCCATATAACTAATCGGGGGACAACATTCACAGCATTGCGGATTGCTACTGCTAGTGGCTCAATGAAAAAAGCAAAAAGAATGGGTGATAGAGGGCACCCTTGTCTCGTGCCACGTTTAACTGAAAATAAACCGGCCGAAATTGAATTAATAATAATATTGGCTTTAACACCAGAATATAAATTTCGAATTAAATTGATGATTTGTAAAGGAATTCCAAAGTGCTCTAAAATAGTGAAAAGGGTTATCCAAACCACCAAATCAAAAGCTTTTTCAGCGTCTAGAAATAAAACTAATGCGGGAATACTCTTTGTCTGAAAAAAATCTAAAGCCTCCACCAAAAAATGTGTATTGGTAGCTAATTGACGTCCAGCAATAAACCCATTCTGATCGGGATGTATAAGGTCTGCTGCAATAGTGTTAAAGCGAATTGATGATAATTTAGTAGTCATTTTATAATCTGTATTCAAAAGTGTGATGGGTCTGTATGAATTAGGATCTTTCGAGTTCTTGCCCTTCTTTGGAAAACTCACAACTGTACCTTCATGAAAAGAATCTGGAACCTGTCCCCCTGTCAGCATGGAGTTCAATAAGTGAAGTAACAGATCAGAAAAAGCAGAAAAAAAGACCTTAAAAAATTCAGCAGGAAACGCATCCGGGCCACATGCTTTACCGATCGGTAGCTCTTTGACCACCAATTCTAATTCTACTTTAGAAAAAGGTCTTATCATAGCATTTTGGTCTAGATGAGAAAGTTGATTCATCTCATACTTTTCAAAAAAATTAAAAAGCTTTAGGGGATCAATATCTTGCTGTTGACTATAAATGTCTTGGTAGTGTGAAAACATAATCGAGCCTATTGCTGCCGACTTTAATACCTCCCTATGTGTTTTAGGGCATTTTAAGGACCTAATCTGATTTGCGGCAGCTTGCTCTTTCGCCTGCCAGGCTAAGAGTTTACCTGTATAGTTGCTTTCCTCGTAGATTTTTTGTGAATATGTACAAAAGGCTTCTTCACTTTGTGTGAAATAGGTGGAGCTAAGTTCACGTTTTGCTTCATTCAGCTTACTTTGGACCTGATAAGATAGATTAGTTAGACGTTGCCGAGTTAAGGTCTGAATCTTCTGCTGAAGTAAATTTTGGGATTCTCTAATGGCTTACCACTCCGCTGCGTCCTTGCAAATCGCTATCCCACGAATAAAAGCCTTCAAAGAGTCCCATATAACATGCAACGGGGCCGTACCAGAGTTACGAACAATAAAAGAGTTTATCTCAGTTTTAAGTAAGGTCACCCAATCTATGTCAAGGAGATGGGCCTTATTGAATACCCATCTCTTAGGGACTCTAATATCTGAACCCAGTGCAAACACATTGACTAACAATGCATGATCGGAAAAGCCATTAGCGCAAATTTTCTGCTAGGTAAATGATAGTTGCCGGGAAACTAAAAAAAAATCAACACGAGAAGAAGATTTTAACCTTCCTGACCAACAGGTAAACTCTTTCTTTTGTGGATTATGTAATCGCCATGGGTCACATAAGTCCAAGGTGATCATATTGTTAATGAGGGACCTGTATGATTTGGGTTTAATCTGTTTTCTAGAGACCGTCGTGGAATCCAACTTTATGTCCATAAGAATGTTAATATTCCACCAATGATGATATCCCCTCTCACCAAGTATAACGATTGGAACAGATCTTCATAGTCCTGAGGATTATCCTCCACTGGGGCATAAAAGCAAACAAACGTGATTGGTCTCGGTCTAGTCTTAACTAGGCAAGTTACCCAACACCATCGACCTGCCCCTCCCTCCTCTGACTGAGTAATTTCTGCGTCCAAATTCCTATTAAGAAAGAGAGCCACTCCTTTCTGCGAAACTGTAGATGATGAGAACCCCCGAAAAGAGGCCCACGTCCTAAACATACCAAAATCATTCAGTTTTGCCAGTGGGATATGGGTCTCTTGTAACATTATTACCGAGGGATTCTCTGTTTTAATCCATGATTCAATTGCTCGCATTTTTGTTCTATTATTTAAGCCGTTGACATTGAAAGAAATTATTTTAAACTCTGTGCTAGACATTTGATAATGCCAAACATTTATAAAACAGATTCACAAACATCCTAGCCAATTTCTGCCCCAACATCCTTCCTCTGCACATAAAAAGAAAAAAACATTCCATAAACATAGACAAAAAGAACTTCAACAATGTTTTGCTTTTTCACCCCCCCTACCATACTCCTCCCCCCAACCCTCTTGAACTCAGCCCCGTGGTCCTGCTCTGCTCCTACTACCTCTTCCCACGCTGACCACATGGCGCTAACCCCTGACTTTGAGGTGCCTTGTAATTGCACCTCCTAACCCCCTGAATCCCCTTGTCCCGACCACCTCACCCCACCTCATACTAAACTAGGAAGCCACAATAAGCCAACAATTAGATCTAGCTTGGGTCATTGACCCGGGCAGAAAGCCCGAAAGAAAAAAAAATAAATAAATCACAGCTCTCCATGAGAACCAGACATCCAAAAATCTAACAAAACGATTCCTCTACCTTAACTACACATTTTACAGATTTACAAAATTAAATCAGCAAGTTAAATCAAATCGACTCCCTCTAGTCTTGTGAAATCTTACGAAGCAACAATTGTGCTTCTTCTATATCGGTCAACATATGAAATTTGCCTCTCACAAGAACTTTCAATTTAGATTGCTGAGCAATCATGGCTTGAGCGCCCTTATCTTTAAAAAGTTGCAACATCTTTACAAATTCTTTCCTCCTCCTAGCTGCAGCTGCGGACATATCTGAAAAGATCCGACACTTAGCAGTGGCGTTAGCAGCAAATTGCCTTTGCTTAAAGGCTTGGGAAAGAATCGTCTCCTTCCCACGCACGTCTGCGAAGTTCACCAAGATGGTCCGCGGGAGTGAAGAATTAGAAAGAGGCTGCACCGGAACTCGGTGGGCGCGTGTAATTGTTAAGTCTCCTTTGTATTCTGGTATAACCTCATGGAGAAAGAAGGAAGTAATCCATTGTTTCATGTCTGACCCTTCAATATTCTCAGGGACTCCAACGACTCTAAGGTTTGATCTGCTATTATAATTTTCTAAATCATCCAGTTTAGACTCCAGTAGTTTTGAGGTTTTGGAGAAACTTTGGGCCTCCCTCTTCACTTCAGACATATTGTCTTCTAGACCCGATATCCTAGTTTCGGCCTCTTGTAAACGGACAGGGAAGGAAGACATAGATTCCTCAATTTTGTCTAAACGTTCTTTAATAACAGCCAACTCAGTCTGCTGAAACTGCTTCATCTCCCTTACCTCCCCCAATATCATATTCAACATGTCTTTGACCGAGATCTGAAACTCTCCTGTAGACTCTGCTTCCAATCCCAGAACGGGACTATGGAGATCGGTAGAAGGAGGTATAGGATCAATATGAGACATACCGGTGGAAATAACTTGTGTTCCTTTATTCTTCTCCACTCCCATTGATTCGGCTGGACTGGGTGTCAAACCCGGGTTTTTTTAAGCTGCTGTAATAGTCCCAGCAGCTACCGCTACCGCAGTTGAACCCGATGTGATGTTGGATTTTCTCTCAAACAACGGAAACTGTTTAGAAATTTTAGAGGCCCCTGGAATCACTCCTTCTTTTAATACCTGAGTGCCGCTCAGGGGAAGAGGCTCAGTGAACTCATGATTATCTTTAGGGTTATCCACATCGGAACACTCTTGCATAGGAATATTCCCCAGATTAGGCTGAATCAAGAGAGTAGAGACTGTATCCGTGGTTTCCTCCTCTCCTTCAGTGCTTTCAGAGATCTCTGCCACAGAGTCGTTTTTGCCTGCAGCCATATCCGAGTTTTTTAAAGCATCAATATTGTCTTTCATTTGTTGACGACGAATTTGTGCTTTAGCGCGTGCGTTAAGTTGCTTCCCCATCGCCGATCGCCAATATGATTATAGGCTGCTTGAGCGCTGAATATACATTAGATGAATAGTTTATAGATTGTTTTAAGATTCCTTTTAGAGGCTTTTTATAAATGTACTGTAGATTAGTGCAAAAAGAGAAAGTCCGAGACCAAAACCAGTTTTTTCTTTTTTTTTCTTTTCCTTCTGCCCCAACAGTTACAACAATCCTTCTTAAAGCGCTTTGAAATACCCTCGGCGTATTCTCTCAAGTCTTTTGCCTACCGAAAATATTGCAGGAAAAACTAGAGCTGAAATATGGTATAGACCCACACTGCGGCCGCTGCGGTGGAGTTCCACGCCTCCACGTAGCTCGAGTTCCTGTTCCTGACTCCTCCCCCACCTCACCTCGAGGTCAATGGCGACTGTTGCTGCTGTTCTGGCGTGCCGTGCTGGGCTTCTCCGCGATTGCCGAGGATTATCCGAAATTGCTGAAGTCGACTGAAGCAGGTTCGGCTGACGGAGTTTTACGGAGCTGAAAAACAGGCTTTTTAAGGAGACGCAAAGGAAGCAAGGTGAGCGGCGCTTCATCTTCTATGGACTCGGTCTGGATGCGATATACAATGTATCAGGATGGACTGATTCAGGCTGCGCACTAACGCTCTGCTCGACACGAGTGTCTTTCTGCTTGCTGTTTGCCGTTTTCACCTGTCACCGTTACACCGCTACAGACATTGCCGCTGAAGCTGCTTATAATTGAGCAGCGGCCCTTGGTTTGATTCTTGTCTGAGATTGCCAATCAATGTTAAGGACCTTGTTAACTTTTAGTTTCCTTGCACATATCTTATCCTAATCAGCACCTGAATTGTTTCTTTCCTTACGACTTTTCATTACATGGGTAGTGCTTTCAATTATGGGTTTGTCCGGCTTGTGGAACTTGAATTTGGGACATTCCTAATAATTAACTTTTGGGTTGGGTTACTGTAAATTGAGTTTCTGTTAATGTGATACTCAGTTAGAAAATGTGTCCTATTGGTCAGAATTTTGCGCAGTGGGTGTACATTTATAATGAGAATATTGTGTTTAAAAGATGATGTCTTGCTCTATAAAATTGAACAGTTTCTTGAGTTGTACACCGTGTTGTATTGCTGGGATTACTGTTACTAGCGGCAGCTAATAAATGTGATCTCTGACGCCACCTAGAAGTATTCCGTGTCTCTGTTTGCCAAGACAGGAGAACCCGAAGACTTTGGGCGTGTCCCTGACGCCGCTGGGTTCTAAAACCCGGTTCTTCAGCCCCTCCTGGAGCCACACCCACCTCCCAGCCCCTGTCACTCATATCAGGCAGGCAGATACATAGCACACAGAAATGCCAACTTCTAAAAGTGGCATTTCTAAAATAGTCATAATAAATCTGCGCGCACAATTTGGGCAGCATTTAGTAAGACAATTCCAAATATACTAAACTTGACCAAGCTGCTCCTCCCAAATCAGGAAATACCACTGAAACACGTATCAGAGAACCGCCAATGCATTCCTATGGGAGGGCAGCCCCACAGTAGTGAGAAAACCAAAAATGGCTGTTTGTCACTACCAGGACATGTCACACACTTAAGAAACATGTCCTATCTTTTACCTACAATGCACCCTGCCCATAGAGCTAGCTAGGGCCTATCTTAGGGGTGATTGACATGCAGGAAAAGGGGAGTCATAGGCATGGCACACACTTTAGGTGCCATGTCAAAGAGGCAGTGACACTGCGCGCACAGGCCCTGCAATGGCAGAGGCCTGAGATAGGTTTGCAAGGCTACTTTGGTGGGTGGCTCAATCAGCGCTGCAAGCCCACCAATAGCATTTAATTTACCAGTCCCGGGTATATGAGATACCACTTTACAAGAGACTGACAGGTAAATTAAATATGCCAAACAGGTGTAAGCCAAACTTACCATGTTTACCACATAGAGCACACACACTTTACACTGAACAGCAGTGCTAAAGTGCCCAGAGTCCTAAAACCACCAACACCATGTCAGAAAAAAGGCTACGAGGAAGGCAAAAAGTTCAGGGGTGACCCTGCAAAAAGGGCCAAGTCCAACAATAGTCATATTAAAAATTAAAGACAAAAACAGTGCATTTATTGGACATTGTGTGGCAACTCCTGGGTAGAGGGGTAACGCTCATTTGCCCTTATGGATGAGCCGCCGCTGCCTGCAAGGCTTCTAAAAATGTAGTAAAATCTGTCAGTCATTTTTTTTGTAACAGATGGTCTTCCCCCAAACTTTTTAGCTTCTTCCTCTATTTTTCCTGATCTTGTTTTTGTTAGTGTTAGGGCTATGTGTGCTTTACCCCCACTAACCAGTGCTAAACTGTTTGTGCTCTCTTCTTTAAACATACCACTAAAATTGGCTTACATCCAATTGGCACAAGTACTTTACTTGTAAGTCCCTGGTAAAGTGAAACTACATGTACCCAGGGCCTGTAAATTAAATGCTACTAGTGGGCCTGCAGACCTGACTGTAACACCTACTTAAGTAGCCTTTTTAAGCAAGTCTCAGGCTTGCCATTGCAGCCTGTGTGTGCAGTTTAGCAGCCATTTCAACATGGCAAAATAAACCTTCTGCCAGTCCTAAGCTTTCATTTTGGTACATATATGTCTCCCCGAGGGTAGGCTCTAAACAGCACACAGGGCAGGGTGCAGTATATTTAAAAAGTTGGACATGCACTTTTAAAATGTACATGGCCTGGTAGAGAAAAACTCTTACAATTGTTTTCCACTACTGCAAAGCTTAACTTTCCCATAGGATAATATTGAGTTAATTGTTACATTTACTAAGTGATAGCTTTTAATTGAGGGCAGGTAGGAAGGTCGAATTTGGTGTCTAAAGAATTGTAATTTAAAGCCCTTTTTAACAGTACAGTTGGATTTTATGTAAAAAAAAACAGAAAACGCCACTTTTAGAAACTATAGTAAGAGCTACAGGAGTAACCCATCTACCACTGTGACACCATGGTATATTTTTTTAACAAAAATCAATGTCCAAAAGGGGTTCACTTAAATGAAAGATGACATGTAATACAATAGAGATAAATCACAACAAAACGTCTAAAATTACAAAAGTAGAAATCAATCTGTATTAATTCAGTCTGAATATATCAATGCATATAAGACAGTATCAGTATACATTTCAAGAGTGCTAAATAAAGTGGAAAGTGAACACAAAGTACTTGTGATATATAAAAAAGGCGCAAGCTGAAACACAAGAAGGAAAGTATCAACAGCAAACAAGAACACATCCAAAGTTATTGTGCATGAATCAAATAAGTCCACTTTTAGATTATCGTGACACAATAATTATCAATTTCTCTGCCGGCATGTGTCGACGGCATTTCGATCATTATCAATTTAGGTCATCACCAGGACAAGAAAAGCAGAAGAAATGTGATTGCTGCCTGTAGTGATTCCAGGACATAAATGGTCTGTGTTTCGAGTAATCCCCAGAAATTAAATCTGACAGCCAGCTTCGAGATCGGACACCGACAAAACCAGGAGTTTCAATGAATGCCAGCCTCCATTGTAACAATCTAAATAAACTAACAGCCTCTTCAAATGAAAACAGTCTGTGAGGAAAAATACCTCTGACAGGAAGGAAAAACGCCGGCATGAAGTGCGCAATACTCTGCAACAAGGATTTGAGGTACTCTTGATCAGCAGGTCTACCTTGCCCCCTGTATCCGCCCGTGCTCCATTGTGGTCAGCCTGACCTCGTGACTTTATCCCTGTCCGGCATGACCAGAAAGCCACAGTTGGGGCGTTGTGCTTATAGGCACTGTTTTCGCTTACTTTTTTTAAATTGCATTTCTCAGCTTCTACTAGTTTGATTTTTGTCATTTCAGTACAAAATAATTTATTACATTTCTAAATAGGTGAGGAAATGTTGTTTGTTTTGTTGTGTGTTCACCTTATTACTGTTTGAAGTGCTGTTTAAATACTTTACACCTTGCCTCTAAAGTTAAGCCTTACTGCTGTGCCAGGCTACCAGAGGGTTAAGCACAGGTTAATTTGGGGGTTCGTTGTTCACCCTGACAGAGACTGTGGTTCCTGCTTGAGTAGGGTTTCAGCCCCCTCAATCAACACCATCCCTAGACAAACATAGCTTTCTTTGGGCTAAGGTGAGACAGCTTCTCCCTTGCTTTTGAAGGCCTGGAGGTGGAGACAGTGGGTCAGGCGTGCACTAAATGGGCAATGGATTGGTAAAAATATATGGCTTGCCCTACAGAAAATGCCATATGACGCTCCATTCTCCCATGGACGAAGACAAATGAGTGTATTGGAGCCATCCTCTATTCAACCCAGGTAGAGTTGAAAAAGATAAAAGGTGGAATGTAAGCTCAGGTCGAGACGTCATTCTTTCCGCAAAGGACCATTTACTATGTTCCTTAGAGAGGGGAACCACATTTCTCACCTTCCTGCCTTCCAGAACACAATTTACTATTCATTTTTATTAGGTTTTGCCTAGCGAAAGCTGCGCTCTGCGCAGCTTTTCGCGCAGGCGAAATCCTGTTGAGAACTGTAGGGTGCTTTGGGTCGGCCCTCGTCATTGATTGGCTGGCTCCGTAAACGGAGCCTTGCCATTGGACGAGGGGCCTGTCCGTCAATGCCGGACCAGACACGGGGGCGTTCCTGACATTCTTTGCCTTTTGCCGACGTCACGCGACGCCGGGAACGCCCCCGAGTCTGGTCCGGCATTGCCGGCACCTCCCTTGCTCTACTGTCATCACCACAACACTGCGCCCATTTTATCCCAAGCTAAAGAGAGGCGCAGTGACCGGGTCTTTGAAGGCCGCTCTCCCAATGAAAACAAGTTTTCTCTCCGAGTCAGCACGAGCAGGAAGACGAGCAGCGCGCCTCCCAGCTGGCCTCTCGCATCAGCATCCAGAGCTGCCCTGCGCGGTGTGTAGCTTCAGTGGAGCTTCAGAGTGGAGCTTCAGAGTGGAGCTTCAGAGTGGAGCTTCAGAGTGGAGCTTCAGAGTGGAGCTTCAGAGTGGAGCTTCAGAGTGCAGAGTGGAGCTTCAGAGTGGAGCTTCAGAGTGGAGCTTCAGAGTGCAGAGTGGAGCTTCAGAGTGGAGCTTCAGAGTGGAGCTTCAGAGTGGAGCTTCAGAGTGGAGCTTCAGAGTGGAGCTTCAGAGTGGAGCTTCAGAGTGCAGAGTGGAGCTTCAGAGTGGAGCTTCAGAGTGGAGCTTCAGAGTGGAGCTTCAGAGTGGAGCTTCAGAGTGGAGCTTCAGAGTGGAGAGTGGAGCTTCAGAGTGGAGCTTCAGAGTGGAGAGTGGAGCTTCAGAGTGGAGCTTCAGAGTGGAGCTTCAGAGTGGAGCTTCAGAGTGGAGCTTCAGAGTGCAGATTCAGAGTGCAGATTCAGAGTGCAGATTCAGAGTGGAGATTCAGAGTGGAGATTCAGAGTGGAGCTTCAGAGTGGAGCTTCAGAGTGGAGCTTCAGAGTGCAGAGTGGAGCTTCAGAGTGCAGAGTGGAGCTTCAGAGTGCAGAGTGGAGCTTCAGAGTGCAGATTCAGAGTGGAGCTTCAGAGTGCAGAGTGGAGCTTCAGAGTGCAGATTCAGAGTGCAGAGTGGAGCTTCAGAGTGCAGAGTGGAGCTTCAGAGTGCAGAGTGGAGCTTCAGAGTGCAGAGTGGAGCTTCAGAGTGGAGCTTCAGAGTGGAGCTTCAGAGTGGAGCTTCAGAGTGGAGCTTCAGAGTGGAGCTTCAGAGTGGAGCTTCAGAGTGGAGCTTCAGAGTGGAGCTGCAGAGTGGAGATTCAGAGTGCAGAGTGGAGCTTCAGAGTGCAGATTCAGAGTGGAGCATCAGAGTGCAGAGTGGAGCTTCAGAGTGCAGATTCAGAGTGGAGCTTCAGAGTGCAGAGTGGAGCTTCAGAGTGCAGATTCAGAGTGGAGCTTCAGAGTGGAGCTTCAGAGTGGAGCTTCAGAGTGCAGAGTGGAGCTTCAGAGTGCAGAGTGGAGCTTCAGAGTGCAGAGTGGAGCTTCAGAGTGCAGAGTGGAGCTTCAGAGTGGAGCTTCAGAGTGCAGAGTGGAGCTTCAGAGTGGAGCTTCAGAGTGCAGAGTGGAGCTTCAGAGTGGAGCTTCAGAGTGGAGCTTCAGAGTGGAGCTTCAGAGTGGAGCTTCAGAGTGGAGCTTCAGAGTGGAGCTTCAGAGTGGAGCTTCAGAGTGGAGCTTCAGAGTGGAGCTTCAGAGTGGAGCTTCAGAGTGCAGAGTGGAGCTTCAGAGTGGAGCTTCAGAGTGGAGCTTCAGAGTGCAGAGTGGAGCTTCAGAGTGGAGCTTCAGAGTGGAGCTTCAGAGTGCAGAGTGGAGCTTCAGAGTGCAGAGTGGAGCTTCAGAGTGCAGAGTGGAGCTTCAGAGTGCAGATTCAGAGTGGAGCTTCAGAGTGCAGAGTGGAGCTTCAGAGTGCAGATTCAGAGTGCAGAGTGGAGCTTC
Organism: Lissotriton helveticus; assembly: GCF_964261635.1. Lineage (NCBI taxonomy): Eukaryota > Metazoa > Chordata > Amphibia > Caudata > Salamandridae > Lissotriton > Lissotriton helveticus. Next base: position 591,975,271 of record NC_136065.1, on the reverse strand, counting down.
AGAGTGCAGAGTGGAGCTTCAGAGTGCAGAGTGGAGCTTCAGAGTGGAGCTTCAGAGTGGAGCTTCAGAGTGGAGCTTCAGAGTGGAGCTTCAGAGTGGAGCTTCAGAGTGGAGCTTCAGAGTGGAGCTTCAGAGTGGAGCTTCAGAGTGGAGCTTCAGAGTGGAGCTTCAGAGTGCAGATTCAGAGTGGAGCTGCAGAGTGCAGATTCAGAGTGCAGAGTGGAGCTTCAGAGTGCAGATTCAGAGTGGAGCATCAGAGTGCAGAGTGGAGCTTCAGAGTGCAGATTCAGAGTGGAGCTTCAGAGTGCAGAGTGGAGCTTCAGAGTGCAGATTCAGAGTGGAGCTTCAGAGTGGAGCTTCAGAGTGGAGCTTCAGAGTGCAGAGTGGAGCTTCAGAGTGCAGAGTGGAGCTTCAGAGTGCAGAGTGGAGCTTCAGAGTGGAGCTTCAGAGTGCAGAGTGGAGCTTCAGAGTGCAGATTCAGAGTGGAGCTTCAGAGTGGAGCTTCAGAGTGGAGCTTCAGAGTGGAGCTTCAGAGTGGAGCTTCAGAGTGGAGCTTCAGAGTGGAGCGTGGAGCTTCAGAGTGGAGCTTCAGAGTGCAGCTTCAGAGTGCAGAGTGGAGCTTCAGAGTGCAGAGTGGAGCTTCAGAGTGCAGAGTGGAGCTTCAGAGTGCAGAGTGGAGCTTCAGAGTGCAGCTTCAGAGTGGAGCTTCAGAGTGGAGCTTCAGAGTGGAGCTTCAGAGTGGAGCTTCAGAGTGGAGCTTCAGAGTGGAGCTTCAGAGTGGAGCTTCAGAGTGCAGATTCAGAGTGCAGATTCAGAGTGCAGATTCAGAGTGCAGAGTGGAGCTTCAGAGTGGAGCTTCAGAGTGCAGATTCAGAGTGGAGCTTCAGAGTGCAGAGTGGAGCTTCAGAGTGCAGATTCAGAGTGGAGCTTCAGAGTGCAGAGTGGAGCTTCAGAGTGCAGATTCAGAGTGGAGCTTCAGAGTGCAGAGTGGAGCTTCAGAGTGCAGAGTGGAGCTTCAGAGTGGAGCTTCAGAGTGCAGAGTGGAGCTTCAGAGTGGAGCTTCAGAGTGCAGAGTGGAGCTTCAGAGTGGAGCTTCAGAGTGGAGCTTCAGAGTGGAGCTTCAGAGTGGAGCTTCAGAGTGGAGCTTCAGAGTGGAGCGTGGAGCTTCAGAGTGGAGCTTCAGAGTGCAGCTTCAGAGTGCAGAGTGGAGCTTCAGAGTGCAGAGTGGAGCTTCAGAGTGCAGAGTGGAGCTTCAGAGTGCAGAGTGGAGCTTCAGAGTGCAGAGTGGAGCTTCAGAGTGGAGCTTCAGAGTGGAGCTTCAGAGTGGAGCTTCAGAGTGGAGCTTCAGAGTGGAGCTTCAGAGTGGAGCTTCAGAGTGGAGCTTCAGAGTGGAGCTTCAGAGTGGAGCTTCAGAGTGGAGCTGCAGAGTGGAGCTTCAGAGTGGAGCTTCAGAGTGGAGCTTCAGAGTGGAGCTGCAGAGTGGAGCTGCAGAGTGGAGCTGCAGAGTGGAGCTGCAGAGTGCAGATTCAGAGTGGAGCTGCAGAGTGCAGATTCAGAGTGCAGAGTGGAGCTTCAGAGTGCAGATTCAGAGTGCAGAGTGGAGCTTCAGAGTGCAGATTCAGAGTGCAGAGTGGAGCTTCAGAGTGCAGAGTGGAGCTTCAGAGTGCAGATTCAGAGTGGAGCTTCAGAGTGCAGAGTGGAGCTTCAGAGTGCAGAGTGGAGCTTCAGAGTGGAGCTTCAGAGTGCAGAGTGGAGCTTCAGAGTGGAGCTTCAGAGTGCAGAGTGGAGCTTCAGAGTGCAGAGTGGAGCTTCAGAGTGCAGAGTGGAGCTTCAGAGTGCAGAGTGGAGCTTCAGAGTGGAGCTTCAGAGTGGAGCTTCAGAGTGGAGCTTCAGAGTGGAGCTTCAGAGTGGAGCTTCAGAGTGGAGCTTCAGAGTGGAGCTTCAGAGTGGAGCTTCAGAGTGCAGAGTGGAGCTTCAGAGTGGAGCTTCAGAGTGGAGCTTCAGAGTGCAGAGTGGAGCTTCAGAGTGGAGCTTCAGAGTGGAGCTTCAGAGTGGAGCTTCAGAGTGGAGCTTCAGAGTGGAGAGTGGAGCTTCAGAGTGGAGCTTCAGAGTGGAGAGTGGAGCTTCAGAGTGGAGCTTCAGAGTGGAGCTTCAGAGTGGAGCTTCAGAGTGGAGCTTCAGAGTGGAGCTTCAGAGTGGAGCTTCAGAGTGCAGATTCAGAGTGGAGCTTCAGAGTGCAGATTCAGAGTGGAGCTTCAGAGTGGAGCTTCAGAGTGGAGCTTCAGAGTGGAGCTTCAGAGTGGAGCTTCAGAGTGGAGCTTCAGAGTGGAGCTTCAGAGTGGAGCTTCAGAGTGGAGCTTCAGAGTGGAGCTTCAGAGTGGAGCTTCAGAGTGCAGAGTGGAGCTTCAGAGTGCAGAGTGGAGCTTCAGAGTGCAGAGTGGAGCTTCAGAGTGCAGCTTCAGAGTGGAGCTTCAGAGTGGAGCTTCAGAGTGGAGCTTCAGAGTGGAGCTTCAGAGTGCAGAGTGGAGCTTCAGAGTGCAGATTCAGAGTGCAGAGTGGAGCTTCAGAGTGCAGAGTGGAGCTTCAGAGTGGAGCTTCAGAGTGGAGCTTCAGAGTGGAGCTTCAGAGTGGAGCTTCAGAGTGGAGCTTCAGAGTGGAGCTTCAGAGTGGAGCTTCAGAGTGCAGAGTGGAGCTTCAGAGTGCAGATTCAGAGTGCAGAGTGGAGCTTCAGAGTGCAGAGTGGAGCTTCAGAGTGCAGAGTGGAGCTTCAGAGTGGAGCTTCAGAGTGGAGCTTCAGAGTGGAGCTTCAGAGTGGAGCTTCAGAGTGGAGCTTCAGAGTGGAGCTTCAGAGTGGAGCTTCAGAGTGGAGCTGCAGAGTGCAGATTCAGAGTGCAGAGTGGAGCTTCAGAGTGCAGATTCAGAGTGGAGCATCAGAGTGCAGAGTGGAGCTTCAGAGTGCAGATTCAGAGTGGAGCTTCAGAGTGGAGCTTCAGAGTGGAGCTTCAGAGTGCAGAGTGGAGCTTCAGAGTGCAGAGTGGAGCTTCAGAGTGCAGAGTGGAGCTTCAGAGTGCAGAGTGGAGCTTCAGAGTGGAGCTTCAGAGTGCAGAGTGGAGCTTCAGAGTGCAGAGTGGAGCTTCAGAGTGGAGCTTCAGAGTGCAGATTCAGAGTGGAGCTTCAGAGTGGAGCTTCAGAGTGGAGCTTCAGAGTGGAGCTTCAGAGTGGAGCTTCAGAGTGGAGCTTCAGAGTGGAGCTCTTCAGAGTGGAGCTTCAGAGTGGAGCTTCAGAGTGGAGCTTCAGAGTGGAGCTTCAGAGTGGAGCTTCAGAGTGGAGCTTCAGAGTGGAGCTTCAGAGTGGAGCTTCAGAGTGGAGCGTGGAGCTTCAGAGTGGAGCTTCAGAGTGGAGCTTCAGAGTGCAGCTTCAGAGTGCAGCTTCAGAGTGGAGCTTCAGAGTGCAGAGTGGAGCTTCAGAGTGCAGAGTGGAGCTTCAGAGTGCAGAGTGGAGCTTCAGAGTGCAGAGTGGAGCTTCAGAGTGCAGAGTGGAGCTTCAGAGTGCAGAGTGGAGCTTCAGAGTGCAGAGTGGAGCTTCAGAGTGCAGAGTGGAGCTTCAGAGTGCAGAGTGGAGCTTCAGAGTGGAGCTTCAGAGTGGAGCTTCAGAGTGGAGCTTCAGAGTGGAGCTTCAGAGTGGAGCTGCAGAGTGGAGCTTCAGAGTGGAGCTGCAGAGTGGAGCTTCAGAGTGGAGCTTCAGAGTGGAGCTGCAGAGTGGAGCTGCAGAGTGGAGCTGCAGAGTGCAGATTCAGAGTGGAGCTGCAGAGTGCAGATTCAGAGTGCAGAGTGGAGCTTCAGAGTGCAGATTCAGAGTGCAGAGTGGAGCTTCAGAGTGCAGATTCAGAGTGCAGAGTGGAGCTTCAGAGTGCAGAGTGGAGCTTCAGAGTGCAGAGTGGAGCTTCAGAGTGCAGAGTGGAGCTTCAGAGTGCAGATTCAGAGTGGAGCTTCAGAGTGCAGAGTGGAGCTTCAGAGTGCAGATTCAGAGTGGAGCTTCAGAGTGCAGAGTGGAGCTTCAGAGTGCAGAGTGGAGCTTCAGAGTGGAGCTTCAGAGTGCAGAGTGGAGCTTCAGAGTGGAGCTTCAGAGTGCAGAGTGGAGCTTCAGAGTGGAGCTTCAGAGTGGAGCTTCAGAGTGGAGCTTCAGAGTGGAGCTTCAGAGTGGAGCTTCAGAGTGGAGCTTCAGAGTGGAGCTTCAGAGTGGAGCGTGGAGCTTCAGAGTGGAGCGTGGAGCTTCAGAGTGGAGCTTCAGAGTGGAGCGTGGAGCTTCAGAGTGGAGCTTCAGAGTGGATCGTGGAGCTTCAGAGTGGAGCTTCAGAGTGGAGCGTGGAGCTTCAGAGTGGAGCTTCAGAGTGCAGAGTGGAGCTTCAGAGTGCAGAGTGGAGCTTCAGAGTGCAGAGTGGAGCTTCAGAGTGCAGAGTGGAGCTTCAGAGTGGAGCTTCAGAGTGGAGCTTCAGAGTGGAGCTTCAGAGTGGAGCTTCAGAGTGGAGCTTCAGAGTGGAGCTTCAGAGTGGAGCTTCAGAGTGGAGCTGCAGAGTGGAGCTTCAGAGTGGAGCTGCAGAGTGGAGCTGCAGAGTGGAGCTGCAGAGTGCAGATTCAGAGTGGAGCTGCAGAGTGCAGATTCAGAGTGCAGAGTGGAGCTTCAGAGTGCAGATTCAGAGTGCAGAGTGGAGCTTCAGAGTGCAGATTCAGAGTGCAGAGTGGAGCTTCAGAGTGCAGAGTGGAGCTTCAGAGTGCAGATTCAGAGTGGAGCTTCAGAGTGCAGAGTGGAGCTTCAGAGTGCAGATTCAGAGTGGAGCTTCAGAGTGCAGAGTGGAGCTTCAGAGTGGAGCTTCAGAGTGCAGAGTGGAGCTTCAGAGTGCAGAGTGGAGCTTCAGAGTGGAGCTTCAGAGTGCAGAGTGGAGCTTCAGAGTGGAGCTTCAGAGTGGAGCTTCAGAGTGGAGCTTCAGAGTGGAGCTTCAGAGTGGAGCTTCAGAGTGCAGAGTGGAGCTTCAGAGTGGAGCTTCAGAGTGGAGCTTCAGAGTGGAGCTTCAGAGTGCAGAGTGGAGCTTCAGAGTGGAGCTTCAGAGTGCAGAGTGGAGCTTCAGAGTGGAGCTTCAGAGTGGAGCTTCAGAGTGGAGCTTCAGAGTGGAGCTTCAGAGTGGAGCTTCAGAGTGGAGCTTCAGAGTGGAGCTTCAGAGTGGAGCTTCAGAGTGCAGAGTGGAGCTTCAGAGTGGAGCTTCAGAGTGCAGAGTGGAGCTTCAGAGTGGAGATTCAGAGTGCAGAGTGGAGATTCAGAGTGGAGCTTCAGAGTGCAGAGTGGAGCTTCAGAGTGGAGCTTCAGAGTGCAGAGTGGAGCTTCAGAGTGGAGATTCAGAGTGCAGAGTGGAGCTTCAGAGTGGAGCTTCAGAGTGGAGCTTCAGAGTGCAGAGTGGAGCTTCAGAGTGGAGCTTCAGAGTGCAGAGTGGAGCTTCAGAGTGGAGATTCAGAGTGCAGATTCAGAGTGGAGCTTCAGAGTGCAGAGTGGAGCTTCAGAGTGGAGCTTCAGAGTGCAGCTTCAGAGTGGAGCTTCAGAGTGCAGAGTGGAGCTTCAGAGTGCAGAGTGGAGCTTCAGAGTGCAGAGTGGAGCTTCAGAGTGCAGAGTGGAGCTTCAGAGTGGAGCTTCAGAGTGCAGAGTGGAGCTTCAGAGTGGAGCTTCAGAGTGGAGCTTCAGAGTGGAGCTTCAGAGTGGAGCTTCAGAGTGGAGCTTCAGAGTGGAGCTTCAGAGTGGAGCTTCAGAGTGGAGATTCAGAGTGCAGAGTGGAGCTTCAGAGTGCAGATTCAGAGTGGAGCTTCAGAGTGGAGCTTCAGAGTGGAGCTTCAGAGTGGAGCTTCAGAGTGGAGCTTCAGAGTGGAGCTTCAGAGTGGAGCTTCAGAGTGGAGCTTCAGAGTGCAGCTTCAGAGTGGAGCTTCAGAGTGGAGCTTCAGAGTGGAGCTTCAGAGTGGAGCTTCAGAGTGGAGCTTCAGAGTGGAGCTTCAGAGTGGAGCTTCAGAGTGGAGCTTCAGAGTGGAGCTTCAGAGTGGAGCTTCAGAGTGGAGCTTCAGAGTGCAGCTTCAGAGTGCAGAGTGGAGCTTCAGAGTGGAGCTTCAGAGTGCAGAGTGGAGCTTCAGAGTGCAGAGTGGAGCTTCAGAGTGCAGAGTGGAGCTTCAGAGTGCAGAGTGGAGCTTCAGAGTGCAGAGTGGAGCTTCAGAGTGCAGATTCAGAGTGGAGCTTCAGAGTGCAGAGTGGAGCTTCAGAGTGCAGATTCAGAGTGGAGCTTCAGAGTGCAGAGTGGAGCTTCAGAGTGCAGAGTGGAGCTTCAGAGTGGAGCTTCAGAGTGCAGAGTGGAGCTTCAGAGTGCAGAGTGGAGCTTCAGAGTGGAGCTTCAGAGTGCAGAGTGGAGCTTCAGAGTGCAGAGTGGAGCTTCAGAGTGGAGCTTCAGAGTGCAGAGTGGAGCTTCAGAGTGCAGAGTGGAGCTTCAGAGTGCAGAGTGGAGCTTCAGAGTGCAGATTCAGAGTGGAGCTTCAGAGTGCAGAGTGGAGCTTCAGAGTGCAGATTCAGAGTGGAGCTTCAGAGTGCAGAGTGGAGCTTCAGAGTGCAGAGTGGAGCTTCAGAGTGGAGCTTCAGAGTGCAGAGTGGAGCTTCAGAGTGCAGAGTGGAGCTTCAGAGTGGAGCTTCAGAGTGCAGAGTGGAGCTTCAGAGTGCAGAGTGGAGCTTCAGAGTGGAGCTTCAGAGTGCAGAGTGGAGCTTCAGAGTGGAGCTTCAGAGTGGAGCTTCAGAGTGGAGCTTCAGAGTGCAGAGTGGAGCTTCAGAGTGGAGCTTCAGAGTGCAGAGTGGAGCTTCAGAGTGCAGAGTGGAGCTTCAGAGTGGAGCTTCAGAGTGCAGAGTGGAGCTTCAGAGTGGAGCTTCAGAGTGGAGCTTCAGAGTGCAGCTTCAGAGTGCAGCTTCAGAGTGCAGCTTCAGAGTGCAGCTTCAGAGTGCAGCTTCAGAGTGCAGCTTCAGAGTGCAGAGTGCAGCTTCAGAGTGGAGCTTCAGAGTGCAGAGTGGAGCTTCAGAGTGGAGCTTCAGAGTGCAGAGTGGAGCTTCAGAGTGCAGAGTGGAGCTTCAGAGTGCAGAGTGGAGCTTCAGAGTGGAGCTTCAGAGTGTCAAGAGCAATGCCAATAGCTCTAACTTTAACAAAGGCAAAACCATTGCATTGTAAATGCTTGTTCTTAGTAAGGTGACCTATTACGGCTAGCGTTCTCCTTTAGACTACATCGGTGTATTCAAAATATTTTCTGTTTCAGCAACCAAATCATTCCTAGTTTGCAGGACGTTGGTAACCGTTAAGTGGCGTCGAAAAACCGTTAGCCCCTTGGTTAGGACTTCGACTCACAATCACGTGACTTCCTCTTCCTGACCAATGACGTTACTAGATTTCCATACGCCATTTTATCATCCAGCCACCATGATCGCATTTTATGGCCGGTTTTTATTGGAGCTCTTTGCAAATACTCCTGTCAGCTGTGCGTTAATCATCAGTGGTGGCTGCAGGGCCCAGCACAGCAGAGATTAAATAAAGGAATAAGTTAAACGGCAGCTAACAAGCCCCGGGTGAGAGATTAATGGTGACTGCTACTTTAGTTAATTTGCAGGGCTGTTTACTCAGCAGGTCTTTGAGGAATGGCAAGCGGGACACAGCGTTTAGTGGCCGTTTGTGATTTTTCTTTCACTGGAAGTACCATACCCACTGCAGCACTCACGAACTTGAAAAATATCTGCCCCCTCTGCAGATCTACATTTTCGAGGTTGGTATGTGTGAGATGACGCTGTCATTTGGAAGGTAACTTGGTGACTGCACCATTTTAGACATCATTTCGGAACGATTCATATTACGGCGTCTTTGTTTTTGTTTCAATAGTTTTAGACCTTTATTAGTTCATCTTTTCAGAGAGGGGATTCAGAGGGAACAACTAGGGAGAGGATGTGGTCTGATGGCTAGACTGCGGACTTTGGGAGATGGAAACCAAGGTTCCAGCCTCGGGGTCGAGTCCCCATCCTGTGATTCTGGGCAAATCACCCTGGGCCTCATTTATGAGGCCGTGCGTCACTTTTACGCCGCCGGTGCGTCACTTTTTGTGACGCACCAGCAGCGTAAAAAATGTGCCTTGTTGCGCCATATTTACAAAGTGACACATCTAGGTAGATGCGTCATTTTGTAAACCCCTGCGCTACATTATACCTGCGCCAGGTATAATGTATGCAGGGGGGGCGTTCTGACGCAGGAAAGGATCATAGAAGTGACGCAGTGAAATCTATAAGATTTCACGGCGCCAATTCTAGGACGTAAATGCGTCAATTTCTTACGCCTGCCTCACAGCAGGCGTAAGACTGACGCAGGCCCTTTCACATGGGGCTTGCCCCATGTGAAAGGACACATTGCTGGAGTTGCGTCACTTTTGTGACACACTCCAGCAATGCGTCACTTTACCGCCATACAAATACGTCAGAAATACTGACGTATTTGTAACTCCTTGCGCCATGATGCGTCATACTGTAAATATGACGCATCATTGGTGTCGCAAGGAGGGCGCAATGAAAAGTGACGCATCGCTGTTTTCACGCAGCGATACGTCACTTTTCATAAATGAGGCCCTATATCTCCCCGTGCCCGCCCAAAAAATAAATGCGTCCTTGTGTAACGTAACTGATGCTCATGTAAAGCGCTCCAATACCTTCGGGTCGATTTCGTGAAATATAAATCTGCAAAAAAAAAAACTACATCTGCCACTTAATGGACTCTGCACTCGATTACGTTGGCCTCGATGTCTTTGCTCTTCAACACTCATGTGTAATATCACTATTCCGGCAAAAAAATAACTTTATTTATCACCTGCATGGGAACGTAAGCAAGTGAACACATTCTCTTTCCAAAATTGGACTGGGAATCCCTGGTCTTTAGAAAAATCTAGGGTGTCATTAAATGTGAGATGTATTTTGCAGAGCTAGTATGAAGCATGCGCCCCTTTGGTATCGCAATGCTTTAGAGCTGTCATCATTCCTGCACTTTTTTTTGTTGTTGTAGTTTTATATAGCATGAACTGAACTTGAAAGTATCAGAGTGCTTTATAAGAGCTCCAGTTGCATTACAGATGGACACATTCATTTTTCAGGCACAGAGAGATTAAGGGCCAGATGTATCAAGATACACTTTTGTGATTCTCAAAAGCAATTTTTAAGGAATCGCTATTTGAGAATTGTAAAATGGTATGTATGTAGAAATTCGCTATTTTTTAGCGATTTCTTAAAATTCCTTAATTGCGATTAGCAAATTGCTGATCGCAATTAAGGAATCATTTCCCATTCATTTCTATGGGTCAGGAGGCCCATAGGAATGAATGTGAAAATATTCTCAATTTGCGATTCGCAATTTGCTAATCGCAAATTGAGAATCATTTCAAGGGTTCAGGAGTGTCCAAAGGACACCCTGTTGCACCCCTCAAATAAGCATGGGTGTACATGGGGTGCACATACATGCCCTAAGGGCATGTATGTGCATCACATGGCACTTTGAAAAATGCCAAAATTGGCATTTTTCAAGAAATTCGCAAAAAAACACCAACTTGAAGTTGGTGGTAATTTGCGATTCCTTAGGGACAATCAGCAATTTTTTTTTGCATCATACATTGCATTTAAGGAATCGCAAATTTGTGATTCCTTATTTTGCACTGAAATTTGCTACATACATACCATTTTGCTCAAATGAGTTCGCAAACGCCAAAATTCTGCGTTTTCGAACCCATTTGAGCTTCATACATCTGGCCCTAAGTGATTTGCCTAGAATCACAGGATGCTTGAGCCTCCCGCAAAGACTCGAACCTGGTTCCCCAGCTTCAAGGTTGGCCCTCTGGCCGTTATACCACAACCTCTCCTTAATCTCATCAATACTGTATACACTATAGGCACTGACAAAATTTGACAAGGCAGAGCCTCGTCTGTATTTGCTTGTGTTCCCTTCGGCAGGGGACTCGCTTAGCAGTTCAGGGTGGATTGTTCCTGTGAGAAACAGGGGTAGTACTAATTTACCTGAGGCAGGATTCTGTCTAGAGTGGCACGATGGGCAAATAATGATGGGGGGGAATGCTAAATAGAGTGATTGGCAGTGGTTTAGACTATTTGAAGTGTTACTCCCATCACCTTTTGTGTGTTTGATGTAGCATCCAAAGTCACCAAAGGTATGCTGAAACTTGTGACCCGTACTCACTGTGCCACATAATCCAAGCTATACCTCACTATAAAGACTTATTAAGGCTGAAGCTAGTCTGTGATTAGTGTGTTCTCTGCAAAGGGGACCAGGTTAGAAGCTTAGAATGTACAGTTCATATGATGAAAAGTATCAGTGCTGATCTGCATAAGGTGGGCCACCGTTCACAGGGGCGCAGTCGGTCAAAAGGAATGTGTTGAAATGATACCCAGAGTGATTGTCAGCGGTTTAGTCTATTTGCAAGCATTTTTGTCATCACCATTTGTGTGTTATAGGCGAACAACCCCATAACTCATTAAGTGATGTCGCTGTAAAAGTGATAAATACCTATTCTGGTTTAAGTCTGAACCCTGGAACCACCCTAACTGAACATGTCCCTTTCCCAACTACATGCTTTTCATTGCAGGCATATTTTTCCAATGGACCTTATTTGGGCCATCCTCTCACCGCCATACCAATATAACTTCAATGGCAGGTGGACTCGTCCCATTAAGACACTAATTTTGGGTTAGGGTCCACATCCTACCCCTAACTTGTCGATTTGTGGGAGCCCCCGATGTGCTTCAAGGGTGTGGTTTTTGGTATGGGCCAAAGTCCACCACTATTATGCCCTTAGGGTGTCTGTAGAGTAAATGAGTTTGTTTAAGGGCAAAAACAACAAACCATGCTTTTTTTGTGGAGTATGATTCGCACTGACCAGCTCCAAAGAAATCAAGTAAATTCAACAAACATGTGTGGCAGGCACCTCTGGGACTCTCAGTCCTTGACCAAGGTCCATTGGTTCACGAACTTCCTCAGAAGAGAAGAGAAAAGTTGTGAATGAGCTTCCAGAGCAGGAGTGATTGAGAAGGTAATAGTTATTCATGCACAGGAGACTCCAATGTGACTTCACAGTACAGGAGAACCTAAAGGAATCCTGTAGCAAACAAATGTATACAGTGACCAATTTACAGCATTACAAGCAGGAGACTTCTTCAGAGAGGTTCCTTCCAGACCCTCTTGCACAGGCTTTCATAGTTTCCCATGTGACTTACTCCACACACTCACTGTTAGCCTGATAGTTATAGGGCTGCTCCTAATTTAGGGCTTACTCAGAGTATCATTAGCGTTTCAGCAAGACATGATAAATGAAGCAATCTGGCTCCACCAACTCCCCCGAACCTCTTTCCTACAAACTACAAATTGGCGCTTCCTTAGACTAGGCGCATCGTAAGTTCAGAGATCCAGGACAGTCGGTATACTGATATCCTCTCCTGGAAAAGAGATGTCCCAGAACATCCAAACATATTTTTAAAGGCTGTGCATATCTGTAATAAAAATCAGCACCCGATTATGCCTGCATATGTTTCTATCGCATAGTTTTAACAAAGAGACCCTAGTAGAGCTGGACATGTGGGGGCATGGCTGCACTGTACATACCCTATTTCCTAGATCACCGTCATTTAAGGGCCCAAGATGCAGGAGGTCCATTGTTTGGGGGAACTGCACCCTGTCTTTAAAAGCAAGTACCAGAGGTGAGTCACATGTAGGCCTTTTACCTTCTAACACCTCCGGCCTAAAAGTCCTGGATAAGTAAATCCTTGTGTGCTCTGCGTGATTTCGGATTCTCTAATTTTAACTAGTTTATTCTCCCGGGGTGCTGCTCAGGGAGGTTTGTATGAATGTAGGTTTTAAGGTACTATACTCCAGGAAGCTGCCACACAGGGCCTTGTGGATGATAATGTGATACTTGTGTTCCCTGCAAGGCAGGGCAGAACATGAAGGCCCTGAAGGGTGCTGCTCACATTAGCCATCCATGAATAGTGGTTGAGCATGTAAACATGCATGTCCCTGTCTGTGCTTTTATCATTTAGCAAACAACCCCCCACCACCACACCCAGGCATGAAGATGTCAGAGATTGGTGGGGCTGTACAACACTATTATTTCCTATCCCACTACCGTCTAGATCTAGGCCTTTAGGCCATCTGAAGGAACTGCTTCATGTGTTTAACTTTAATGTCTCTTCCGTTCTAAACATGTAGGCCACTGGGGCAAAGTGGAGTATCCCAGTACCCAAGGGCTGTGCCACTTGACACGCGGAGCTAGTGATCACTCAAAATACCGAGCCTCTTTAGCTTGAGTCCTGGATTGGACTCAGCAAGCAAAACCAACCTAGGTGCATATGGTGGGGATTCCATATCCCACCATATGTATGGCATAGGATCAGTTGATACCAGAGTCAGTGCCTCAGAAAGTCAAAAACCCGGTGATCTGTTTAAAGTCTGAGCTGTCCTTTTAAGTGCCACATTAAAATTGCAGCAGCTGCTCATGATGATGGAGGGAAGGGTCCTGCCCTTACTCCTTTTTGGGGACTGAAACTTATTTTTCATGATAAGACTTTAATCGAGTCCAGGACCAGAAATGTGTACATTGAAGTGCCCCCTGAAATCCTGTTCCCCAAAAATGAGTGAGTAGCAGGTCCCCTCCAAGCGTCACTATTACCAGCTGCTGGAGCTTTTTTGGCAGGACACGGGTAGGCCACTGACTAAGTCGTACTAAATATTCGGGCAGTTAGTCGTGGCAGCTTCATTTGATGCCATTTCTGTCTGTGATTAGGGCTAAACCTCTGAGGTTTATATTCCCCACAAACTTTGAGGACCTGGCTGATGTGTTTCTAGAACGCTGGCGTTGTACAGAAGAGGGACCAATTGACAATCCCTGCAGTAGAGAATGTATTTAACTAGAAACCCCTTCCACCTGCTCCGTGTGTGTGTGTGTGTGCCCACCCCCAGCACTGCAGGCTTCTGCTGATGTTCCATCCGGTTCCGGCAAGAGCTGGTGGGTTTTTGCTGCCTCAGTCTGAGCTGCCAGCCTGCTGGATCTCACTAACAGCGCTTCTCAGGAAGCTGTCTCTTCTGAGTGATGAATGCACTTCTCAGTGAGAGTCTGGATGTAAACAACATCAGGGGCTGTAATTACCTGAAAGGAAGTCTTCGCCTCTCTGTAGTACACTGTGTCTCTCAGCTGATGGATGATGAAGGCGTGGGGCACCTGTACAAGGAGAGAGCCTCTTTGCATTCTATGTCTCCTGGCGTCTTCCGGAGGGAACTAGCCACTCAGTTTGTTACTATAGCATGAAAAAAGTCTGATAAAAGTTAATCATTTGGGGTACAGTGTTACACCCTCTGGGTGCATCTGAAGTCTTGTAAGGCACAGCATCCTTAGTATTATGGTAGCCTCAGGAATTCCACGTCTCGGGGCAATATGCAAGTGATACTAAACATTGACTCACCATAATGTCAGAGGTAGCAAAAGTTAGATCGTGCACCCTTTGACCCTCTGACTGAATAAATGTCACAGGTCCAGACTTTGTACTGATATCCAACCCAATAGTGTTTATTCTACCGAGCCTAAAAAGATGAAAGGCTGAGTGTACTGCCAGGATTTCAAACTGTAACCACAGAATTTGACACAAACCCCTCAGTGAATGTATTAGTCTATAGAGTCACTAGACCGAATCAGTAATCTGCAGCCCAATACGCAAACTTCACCCCATAAACTCCCACAAACCACCCACACTCTTGGGTTTACCAGGCACCACCCCATTGTATGGCCTTCCTTTACTGTTATCATCCAAGACATGGTGGCCCAAATCACTCACCTACCACTTTCTGACTCACCATCAGTTAGTCCTCCAAGGTCTATAGGTCTTTCATTGGGTTTCTTGGGTTAGTGGTTCTGACCTATCGGCATTCCCTCATCATCATGTACCTACCATGCACCATGTTGCATCTTATTCTGCCCCTACCGGTCATCCAGAGTCCACCAGCTCTAAAATCCACACACATCCTCATACCATGTAAACTTGTCTGCACTGAAAGAAGGCCAACACTTATCTTCCTTTCCTTTTCCAAACAACCAAAACTGAGAATAAAACTCAAAAGCCTGGACAAGTTCCTAACACCCACAGTAGATCTGCCACAATAGTTTCAGTTCCCCAGTCCTTTGGAACTTCTATACCATACCAGAAATATCTTAGCTTTCTATCAAAGCTTGTGGATGTTTCCCTCCACCTACCTGATCAAAAATGCTAATTTCAATGACTCTGCACTCCAACTTTCACATGATTGACCACCATGCTACCTGTTTCCAATCCCTTCAACTAGCCGGCTCCAAAGCCTCTGATATGCTCCCACCATCCCCTTTGCTAGCGTATGTGATGTCAGAGACAGACTACGTTGGGGTAGGCAAAGTAAGAAAGCACTTTTCTGTTTCAATGTAATGACAAATCGGCATATACAGATGCATGTGGCTTTATGCTTTCCTGCTCTCCATTCTCCTGTACTTTCACCCTTTTCTCACGCAGCCGTAATATTGCCACCCCCTTCCATCAGCATAGTTGTAAAACATTATTGTGTCCCTAACTTCTTTGCATCCTCTCCATATATTTCCTACATCACACCATCACCGGAAGTGCCAACAGAGGCATAGCTTTGGAAGGGGTGTGTGTTTGGGCATTTTCACCCCCCCCACCCTAATAAATGTATCTTCAAGTAAATAGTTGGGTAACAGGTGCTATCATTTGTGTATGGTGAAGTGTTTGTCGGATTTCACCAGGAATTTTTACATACCCACTGACAAAAACGCAGACACACTTTCGCACTCTCACTGTTTTGAAAGTCTTCAGAAATGTTGGTTGTTTTACAAAATATTGTTGTCTTCATTTATGAAAAGTGTTGCAACACTTTTCAGCGCACCCTCCTTGCGACACTATTGATGGGCCGTATTTACTGTATTGTGCCCTATGTCGCAAGGATTTACAGACACGTCAGTATTCCCGGCGTATCTGTAGGTGTAATATTGATGCATTTCTGAAGTGTGTATGAAAACAGACGCAACTGCAGCAATATGTCCTTTCACATGGGGCAAGCCCCATGTGAAAGGGCCTCCATTAGTCTTACCCCTGCTCTGAGGCAGGCTTAAGGATTTGATGCCGCCCTAGAAGTGGCGAAGTGAAATCTGATAGATTTCACTGCTCCACTTCTACCACCCTTTTTTGCGGAGGATTACCCATTCTGCAAACATTATGACTGACGGAGGTATAGTGTAGAGCAGGTGTTTACAAAGTGACACATCTGCCTAGATTTGTCACTTTGTCAATATGGTGCATTGTGGGGCATATTTTACACCGCCGGTGCGTCGGAAAAAGTGATGCAACCACAGCGTATCATAAAAAAGACCCTATGTTTTTTCCCACGTAGTACACTTTCCAATCCGCTTTCCTCCCTCTTTCCACTGCCCCTTAATCCCCTATCATGCACCCTGCTCGTCGTATAATGTATTTTAACATTTTATGACAGCGTCATAGTTGCAAAATCTGAAGTTCACCCCGCCCCTCAATTTTACTGACCAAGCTGCTGCCTGCCAACAAACTCCATCCTCCTTAACGCCTGAAAATACTCCCAATCTCCCATGCACCTATTTTGACGAATGCTCTCCAGGGGCACAACCCAACCTCACCATCACATCTAACCATACCTTCTTGGGCCTATCATCCAGACCAGCGCAACCTTACCCTAAAATCAAACCTTGTTTACAACTACATTTTCTAACATCTTTCCTGGTATGCCTCTCCTACACCCTAGCTCTGACACTATAAATGCCCCACAAAACAACTCAGTGCAGCAAACACTAAATTTGACCACTTTCCCAAAACAAGCTTCATACCTTTGTTATAACCCGTGGAATCCATTCTGAGTATTTCACTGCTTGGAAAAGCCCCAGCCATCTGGTCGTACAACTTGTGACCTCACAACTTGGGTGCTATGCTTGTGCCAATACAAACGGTAAAAAATGTAGGGATAAAACTAGATCAAGCCTTAACGATGAAAGATCAGATTGCAGCTACTACTAGCGCCTGCTACTACAATATGCACCTTTTGCGCAGAATTTTCCCTTTTCTACCCACGAATGTTCGTAGAATTCTGGTTCATGAAATGGTAATAAGAAGACTGGACTATGGAAACGCTCTTCTGGCTGAAGTTAGTGACACCTTGCTCACCAAGCTCCAGGTGGTCCAGAACACCGTGACCTGACTTACACTGAACTGTACGGCAGGTACACCTTCTGCGCCTCTGTTGAAAGAACTGCATTGGCTACCTGTGAAGAAACGCTACAGTTTTAAAATATGCTGCCTCACGTTTAAGACTCTAAGAGGCAAAGGCCCACGCTATCTCCAAAATAAATTGTCGACTTACGTCCCTAACCGCAATCTCATATCCAGTACCCAAGCCCTTCTGTGCGTGCCTCGAATCCGTAAAATCCACACCAGGGAAAGACCTTCTCCTATCTCGCTCGAAGGTACTGGAATAAATTACCCCAAACCCTCCAAGAGACTCCCACATACAGCAAATTCAGGAAATTACTAAAAACCTACTTATACTAACCTTCCTGATCTGCACCTCCTGTCAGGATCCGCAACAGCGCCGAGATGACCCCGGGTGACATGTGCGCTATGTAGCAAATTACATTAACATATCATAACAACACTATAATGGTCCAACAAATCACCTCCTGTTGTGACTGCTGAAAGCCCCACTTCTTTTCAACATCACAAACAATGAACTGTATTCTTCAAACTGTGTCCCTCCAAACTTTGCAAGCTTCATTACACCACGTGTTTAAAGACCCTTCTAGCAGACAGTGCTAGCAATTCCCCCCACACCCCACGTGAGCTCTACAATATCTTAGTGATTCAGGTTCTCCAGTGTTCAAGTTGGAAGCTCATTCTCTGCTTAAAACAAATCTTGGAACCTCTGCCACTCTGAAAGAGGCAGCATATCTAGAATGACAGTGTACCTTCTATAGCCTTAGAGCCTGCCGTAGTGTGCTGTACCGGCCGTTAAAGGCCCGCTCCAGCGTTAAAGGCGGGAGACTTTGGGATTGACTTTCCTATTATAATTGTTCAGTGATTGGCCTATAAGCCTTTACAAATAGTGGGATCAACCTAAATTCCCTATTTGCCTTCTTCAGTGCCACCCCAGTCAGGCTATTAACAACTGCTCATAGGGATATTCTTGAAAAATTCCCACCAGCCTCTTTTTTACTTCCCTCCACATTTCACCGCCACTCTTTCTAGCATCGTCTTTGCCGACTTCAAGTTCTACTCCCACCTCTTAAACCTTAGACCTTGGTATTGCACATGAAACTGATCCTAGTACTGTAAAACCCCTGGACTATCTTTTGAAAGCTATTGGTCCAGGCAGATCATTAACTCTGTAAATATAACCGGGGTAAGGGCTCATTCCCACATCTCCTCTATCACCACCTCTAAACCCGACCTGGTTTTGTTATCCACTTCCTATCTCTTGACAAAAGCACAGAAGGATTGGCTTTTTCCCACCACATTCGCCCAACCTATGTCTAAATGTATACTCCCCCCTTGTCTTACCCTGGTTGAATGCCCAACATCCTTCCTTTGGACAAAAAGTCTTCAATTAGTACACACCAACAAATGTTTCGAGCTACACACCTCTTTTTCAAGGCAAAGGGTTCTATTCAGGGATGCATTCTGAAGTATTTCACAGCACATTTATTCTCAACTCACCCATTTCTTGGTTTCTGGAGTGTCCTATTACATTCATAGAACAAAGGGCTCACAGACAACTTATTTTCACATAAAACTTGACGTTGGATGTGTTCTAATTGAAGATTTTTTTTGTCCAAAGGAAAAATAAGAATAAAATGAATCAAGATTATGAAATAATTGGAGCACATCATCTATGTCAGATGAATAATAAATATATTCAATAATTTATTATCTTTGAGGCAGAATTAATTACATACCGCACCAGTGAGCTTGGGTGTTGGAGTTGTGAGGAGCCAGGCGTATTGTCCGACTCCATCTTTTGAAAGATTGTTGCTCTTTCCCGATAAGTCATATTGATTTGTCCTCTTTCTCTTACCATTCACTTGCAGTTAGCGAGTTTGGGGACAGGGCGGCATGAGGGTAGCTGATCCATCCTGGCCTTCTTTGCATGATGGGAACCTGCCCTCTTCTGAATCATTAGCTCACCTGTCCCCTCCCAGATCTTCCATATTCTTCCTTGCTCATACTCTTCGAATTTAATTAAATGGTCTTTCCTAGTCCGTCCCATCTCGACCCAGTGTGGCCTTGTGGTTAAAGATCTCACTCTTTGGGCCAAAGTTGCCCGACTTCCTCCTTGGCATTCCTGTAAACTGTGCCCTACTATTACAAGCACTGGCGTAACGAAAAGTGTGGGGGCCTCCCTGCACGGTACTTACAGGTCCCCCTCCGGGCTCAATCAAGAGCTCTCCTGCCAGAGTGCAGTGCCAAGGGGGCCCGTGGAGCTAGAGGCCCCCCCGCACCGCGGGCGATGCGAGGGCCTGTGTTACGCCCCTGATTACAAGCCGTGCTGCTGCGGCCTGGATTGCCCCAAAGCCATGTGCATTAACGGCGTCATCCTCTTCTGGGCTTCCCTTAGAGCTGCACTTCCACTCATGAAAATGTAATTTTTATGTCTCACCTACTAGACAGCATATGCGCATGTCTGTGACCAGGGCCGTCTCTAGGGCGTCGCGACCGCCCAGGGCACTTACTTCAGGTGGTGGCATCCTATTTGCAAATATATTATGTTTTGAAAGAACCTGCTGCTGCCTTCCTGGCACCAGCCAATTTCAGGCAACAATAAAAATGCCAAGATAACTCAGGTGATTAATGTACTTCCTGACGGGAGATGGAGGTTTGTTTAGTGGAAGTTTTGACTCATCATAAGGTAGCACAGAGGGTTAATATGCCTGCTGCAAAGAACGTGTGCCATGCAGATCACAAAGTGCATATAATGTAAATAGGTCAGTGGGTTACTGTTTTTGTCTGTGAGATCCTTTTGTTACTTGCAGTTTAGAAGTTAAAATCCTAACATAAAACAACAATCTATTAAACTATATTGTCCACAGTTATGGATGGAATGTGATTACTACAACTTGTAGTGCTTTGTCTTATGTAACTTTTCCTATGGACTTATTTACCCAACTATGATAGAATGTCTCGGTGCAGTGTGTGTTATGTAAAGGGCTCTGACACAGGGGCGCCAACAAATATTGTAGCACTGGGCTCCACCAGCACTAAAGCCGGGCCTGTCTGTTACACTTTATATTATCAATTTATAGTCGTCTTGGAGTGCACCCTCTGTTTATTATTGGTTAACTTCAGGTTCACTCACATTTTCTTGGTTCCTCTTCCTTTGTGTGTGTAGACTTTCCTTCCTCTCTTTCTGTTTGTCCTTCCCATGGAGTATGGACGCATTGCTTGTGTCCTACCATTGCACACTTTTCACAAGTACTTTTTTCTTTCGTTTAAGCACTGAATGAATGTGCATGTGTTTTCCAGCAATCTGCCTCGTACACTTCTTTCGAAACATGAATAAGGTGGTATGCACACCACGTTTGTCCTTTTTAATCATTGTCAATCTTTAACCATTTTAATCAGTTCGCGTGCAGGACTAGGTCGTGCCATGCCCTGAATGCACTATTTTAAAGTACAATCCTGTGGGGAGCGCCTGGTAGACGCTCCACTCCCAGCCGCACTGCGTGTTTTAGGATTCCAAATCCAACCATTATTTATCCATTCCAACATTCTCCATATTCGTCATGCTTTTGCGATAGTTTTACCATGTTTTCACTCTCATCATTAGTTATTCCACGATTCAATCAAAATGTATTCCAGAAACTTCACATATTTACACGTGCCAATCCAGGCCTCCTTGTAAATAGGGTCCAATACAACCAATGGCTTTTAGGCAGCATCTCTTTATTTCAACCCAATGCATTTCGGGCTTTAACAAGCCCTTCGTCAGGGGTAACTGAAAGTCAACAATAACATACATTATTTCAGTATATGCTATGTTCTAACTGAAAGTATTTACATTTCAATTAGGCGTTACACATGTGGCATTTTGCATATAAACAAGTAGAAACCTTCATTTAAACTAGCCCAATTATTATATAATGTTCAACTCTTCATTATAAAAATAAATGTAACAAAAGTGTATTTACGTGCTTGTGAGCCAAACTTAGTATTTTGGGAATCGTGCATTATGTCCTTTAGCATACCCAAGCGTCTATCAATTCAAACTGCGTGTTAGTTCCTAAAGCCCCAAACTGAATACTTTATGCAGTTAGGGTCATGTTTAAGGAAAAGCTTTCTGTTTTCCTCCAAGTGTCGTTAGCCCTCTTATCAAAAACCCATCCTGCGCGTTTATTCAGCTTAACTTGCAGACGCCTGTCAGCAATCATTCGCTCTTCAATTATTTGCAAACCGCGTTTAACCGATCCCAAACAAACATCAGTGCGTACCTGCTTAAACGAACATCTTTTTTCTCCTTGCAGAGCAACAAAACATCAGGTGATCTCGCCTGTTACACCTTCTAAAGTGTTCAACTTAATTTAAACCCTACGTGCTCCACCCACATTACGTGAGAAACAACTCCCAAGGCTCTTTGCGTCCAATACGTAACTACAATACCCATACTACATCTGTTATCATTCACTGAGGATATTTAAAACTATGCGTAAAATGTTCAACTTAACACGCGTTTAACCGATCTGACGGAGGCAACTCGAAAGGACATGTATACAAAATGTGGAGATTTGTGACATTTTACGCATAGTTTTAAATATCCTCAGTGAATGATAACAGATGTAGTATGGGTATTGTAGTTACGTATTGGACGCAAAGAGCCTTGGGAGTTGTTTCTCACGTAATGTGGGTGGAGCGCGTAGGGTTTAAATTAAGTTGAACACTTTAGAAGGTGTAACAGGCGAGATCACCTGATGTTTTGTTGCTCTGCAAGGAGAAAAAAGATGTTCGTTTAAGCAGGTACGCACTGATGTTTGTTTGGGATCGGTTAAACGCGGTTTGCAAATAATTGAAGAGCGAATGATTGCTGACAGGCGTCTGCAAGTTAAGCTGAATAAACGCGCAGGATGGGTTTTTGATAAGAGGGCTAACGACACTTGGAGGAAAACAGAAAGCTTTTCCTTAAACATGACGCTAACTGCATAAAGTATTCAGTTCGGGGCTTTAGGAACTAACACGCAGTTTGAATTGATAGACGCTTGGGTATGCTAAAGGACATAATGCACGATTCCCAAAATACTAAGTTTGGCTCACAAGCACGTAAATACACTTTTGTTACATTTATTTTTATAATGAAGTGTTGAACATTATATAATAATTGGGCTAGTTTAAATGAAGGTTTCTACTTGTTTATATGCAAAATGCCACATGTGTAACGCCTAATTGAAATGTAAATACTTTCAGTTAGAACATAGCATATACTGAAATAATGTATGTTATTGTTGACTTTCAGTTACCCCTGACGAAGGGCTTGTTAAAGCCCGAAATGCATTGGGTTGAAATAAAGAGATGCTGCCTAAAAGCCATTGGTTGTATTGGACCCTATTTACAAGGAGGCCTGGATTGGCACGTGTAAATATGTGAAGTTTCTGGAATACATTTTGATTGAATCGTGGAATAACTAATGATGAGAGTGAAAACATGGTAAAACTATCGCAAAAGCATGACGAATATGGAGAATGTTGGAATGGATAAATAATGGTTGGATTTGGAATCCTAAAACACGCAGTGCGGCTGGGAGTGGAGCGTCTACCAGGCGCTCCCCACAGGATCGTACACTTCTTTCCCACCCCTCTACCAAGCTCTAGTGTTCCTTTCTCTAACCTCTGTGCTTCTACCCCCATTCCCCCTATGCTGCTTTCTCACCTGTGTGCCTAAACTGATGAGTTCCACTTTACTCTTTTTCATCTGTTTGCTCCTCCCTAGTCAGTGTTTAATTTGTAAAAAAAAAAAAACATAAGTGCCAGGGCTCTCGTTAGGAGGTCTCCGCAACTTACACCACCCATTGCCACTGCTGGCGTTGCCAGTGACAGTACTTACAAAACTACTTACCAGCACACTGCTACACGTGTGACAATTCAGACTATTCTAGGCTCCCAAAGCTATCAAAATAACTTCGGTGGAAGGTATTTGTTTTTAATATATACTGAATTAATAAACAATTGCTGTTCTGCTCATCTTTAAATTATACAAACAGAGCCACCATGTGGCAGCTGTCATAAATGCCAGTGTTGTTAATTAAGTGCCGGAGCACTGGAAACCACTTGCTCAAATTAAGCACTGTTCCTAGTGCTCCACTTTGCTCACCCTCTATATCGTTTACCCCCTCCAGCACTCCCTCATGTAGCTTCCTCCCATCATCCTCACTGATCCGACTTGGACTGGTAAATAAAAAAAACAAGCACTGGCGTTGCCAATAGGTCTCGCAGTAGGAAAGTTGGAGCTATTACAATTGCAAATAACAATGCCTTTTATTTTTGTTTTCATTTTAAAAACATAAAGGGCTTTGTCATTTACAAAACCAATAGCTCCAACTTTCCTACTGCGAGACCTATTGTGCACTGCACAGTGTGGGTGAAAGTGGCACTGCGTGTGTGTGAGTGGCTTTGAGTGAGTTGCGTTGCGTGGGTGAGTGGCGTTGCATGTGTGAGTGGCGTTGCGTGTGTGAGTGGCGTTGAGTGTGTGAGTGGCGTTGCATGTGTGAGTGGCGTTGCATGTGTGAGTGGCGTTGCGTGTGTGAGTGGCGTTGCATGTGTGAGTGGCGTTGCGTGTGTGAGTGGCGTTGCGTGTGTGAGTGGCATTGCATGTGTGAGTGGTGTTGCATGTGTGAGTGGCATTGCATGTGTGAGTGGCGTTGCATGTGTGAGTGGCGTTGCATGTGTGAGTGGCGTTGCATGTGTGAGTGGCGTTGTGTGTGTGAGTGGCATTGCGTGTGTGAGTGGCGTTGCGTGTGTGAGTGGCGTTGCATGTGTGAGTGGCGTTGCGTGTGTGAGTGGCGTTGCGTGGATGAGTGGCGTTGCGTGGGTGAGTTGTGTTGCGTGTGTGAGTGGTGTTGCTTGGGTGAGTGGCGTTGCGTGGGTGAGTGTGGTGTTGCGTGGATGATAGTGGGCTTGCGTGGGTGTGAGTGGCGTTGCGTGTCTGTAAGTGTTGCTGTGTGGGTGAAAGTGGCACAGAGCCTTTGATGTGGCCTGGCGCAGGAGAAATGCTGCTGCTGCTAATTAAATATAAAAAGTGTTTAGGGACTCACGGCTGCCGATAGTAACAAGGCAGTGCTGGGAGGGGGGCTGCGCACCAACTGAAGTGCTCTGGTTGCACGGCCTGCGGCCGGCCGTGTGAAGTGATAAGCCTTTGAAGTACACAGGCATGCTGTGACGGAGGTGTGAGAGGTCTGGCAGGGAACAGATGGCCTGGCTGTGAAGCAGGGGGCGGGGCAGCGCTGGGGAAGCCTGTGGGAGGGTGATTGATGAGACCTATTGGCAACGCCAGTGCTTGTTAACCAGAGCCTCTTTGCCGCACTGCGGCTGCCTCCATTTTCAAAGTCACCGGGCGCTTTCTGAACAAGCAGGCCGGCTCCATTGCAAAGTATCAGGGCTGCTTTTGTAACGAAAGCAGTTAGCAGCGTAAATCAGCGCCAAGCACTGGGCATGACCTTTTCTAGGCGCAGATACTGCCTCGATTCCACCCAGACGCCGCTGCTGCAGTGTAATATTCCAAAAACACTTGAAACAAAATGCCACTTCAAAGTTTATATTGTTTATTCTTGGAGGCAAAGAAAATACGAGTTTGCCAGTTCAAAACAAAAAAAAGCACGGGGGCCAGAATCTTTAGGTGACCTAAACTGGAAATAGTTTTAGTACAATAACTGTGGTAGTAGAAATCGTTTCAGCCAAAAGGCCTGGTTGCAGCTTTGTTTTGTTAAACGTGTTTTAAAGTGAGGCGTTGGGGCTGGAAAGTTTTACGATCGGCCTGAGAAGAGAAATGTCGAACAAAGACAGTATTTCACTGCAGGCTGGCAGACAGCTGCGGAAGGTATTTACAACTTCACTGCGTGCTGCTGCGGCCAGGAAGTGAGGGGGCAGGGGGGTTGGAGCCGCATACACATGTAAATTGGAAATGTGGTGCAATTTGTAAAAATTACCATGATCCTCTTTATTCTATAGAAAATAAAATGGCGTATTGCAAGCAATCACTGGAAATACAATGCCTTGATGTTTCTGTTTCCAATGTCTTGCTCATCTCGCACATATTGCAAACGCGCACAATCGGGAATATTTATGCAAATGCATCTGCATACTTTTATATACTAAATGCGTACGTCTTGTAGGGAGTGGGGTGTAGGAGGGAGTGGGGTGTAGGAGAGAGTGGACGACATATATACATTGATGGATGACATATATACATTGAGGATATGCAGGGTGAGAGAAGGGAGCAGGAGAAAAAGAAAATATAGAGAAAGAGAATGCGAGGCAAGAAAGGAGACAGCTAGAGAAGGGTAGAAGGGAAAAGTAACAAGAGTAGGGTTGCGAAGGAAAGAGCATGGAGAAGGAAAGTCAGGAGGCAAGAGAGGGAGGGAAATGAAGAAAGAGTGGGAAAAGAAAGAGATGAGGCGCGAGAAAGAGAGGGATAAACTCAAGAAAAAACGTGGGAGTGCGAGAGATAGCGAGGACAACCAGAGAGAGGTCGTGGGAGGCGATGGAGAAACAGAAAGTGAATGAGCGAGAGAAGCGCAGAATCACCGAGAAAATAGAAAGTGGTAGAGGGCAGACCCAGCTGGACTGGATGAGAAGGGACAGAAAAGAAATCGGCTTTAGATGTAGGAAGAAAAGAAGGGAGAGTTAGAAATACTCTGACAGGCGAGTACATGAGAACAGTACCAGAATGAACAAATGAAGGGAAAGAACAGTGACTGCAGCAGGCAGGATGGAAGGTCACGAATGCTGCTAAGGAAACGGATGCAGTTAATAGCTGTACGTGGGGAAGCACGGGAGGGAATATTGTTGATAGAAGAGAGAATGCAGAGCGCACGCTGGGCGAAGCCCTTTGATGTGCTGTGAGCGGCCGGGAATGAATGATTAGGGGAGGAGAAGCTGGAAACTGAAAGTACGGCCGGCCTGCGGCCGGCCATGAATAATTAGGGGAGGAGAAGCCCTGGCCGTGAATGCGCGTGCATGTTTGCTCACGTGATTCACGTGAACTGCAAGAAAACCGCGGGGCTGAAAGCCCTTGGTTTGAAGAGGATTTTGGCCACTTGAATTCTCGTTCCCTCAATGCGCTTGCGCGCATTGTAGGTCACGAGACCTAAAAAGAGGACGTGTTATTTTGTAGGCATGCACATGTATGGTGTGTGTGCCTACAAAATGACGCTGCTTTTTCTTTCTTTTTCGGCCACATCAAAAGCTTTTCTTTTTAATTCTCCAGCCATAGCTGAAAACCAAAGGTGAGGCCTATTAGGTTTGCCGCCAAGGTTGGTGTTTCTCTTCTTCTGGATCTTTCTCCCAGGCTATAACATTTCACGCTTGTGGTGCCCATGCTCCTGTCATTGCACACATCTATCTGGCACCCCCTACTGTTGCATGCCTGAATCTAGGGGTTCGCAATCACTCTGGTGCTTGCTGAAACTCCCCTCTTTTATCCTGTAGCCCACTGGCCATAATGACTTTCCTGCCTGTCAGAAGGCTATCATGGCGGTTTCTTATGTTAGAATCTGAAGCCACTTTGTTCCAAGAGCACAACGATGCCACACTTAAGGGTTGCCCATTCCCCAGACGATTCATGGTTTTTCAGACAAAGATACATTGGTTGCACCTCCTAGTACAAACACCTACTTCAGAAGGAGAAAATCACACCCCTCATTTCACCATCACTCATTTCATCAGAGAGCCACTTATGCCCACAGTCCTCTTCAAGAGTCCCCGTCCCAGGGTCACAACACCCACAGTCCACTACCCGCGGTGGCCTGCAGCAATGGCTTTGGTGGCCATGCTGCTTGAACTGCAGTGTCACTGAGAGTAGGGATGACCGCAGCCAATAACACCCGCAGGCTCACAATAAATTCAAACCAACTAACGAACGGTCCCTGCCCCTACACACTGACCAAACCGCACCTTCCTCCTGCCATCAGTCCACACGTATGCAACCTTAATCTGACGTAACGCAAGAGTCAACGGCTAATGGAAACCATTTTGCGCTCAACTTTCTTGACCACAACCAAACGTACCCTAAACGGAAAGCTAACTTCATGCACTGCATGTCCTCCACTGGGACCAGATAAACGTGCCCGCCATACAAACCCAGCAAGGCAGCATGAAGGCATCTTGACCAAGATCAGACCACTCTTAAATTCCCAGGAGAGATATGGTTACCTTATCATCCTCAATCCCTAGTGCTGTTGACCAGATGATGTGAATGCCTCTGCCACAAGCAGTTCCTTTACTAGAAATCCCCACGCCTCCCTGAGGAGAGCTCGCTTCAGATCCTGGCCACACACAATAGTCTGGTCTGTGTGGTGGGGACACTGGTACCACCTCTGCACTACCTCTTTACTCACCACCGTTCATTCTCCAATAATCCTAGCATGTCTCTGCAGTGTGCATTTACGCAGGAGTTGTCTTATCTCTCCTGAATGACGAAGGACACTGTTGAAAGAGAATGCATTAAGAAATAATCCCTGGTAATGCACAAAAGGGAAGTCTGCTGGGAATGCTAGTGCTGCCTGTTCCACAACTAAAGCTGCTGAGAGAATTCAAATCACCCAAACCTAAAAGCTGTCTGCTTCCTCCTCTGTCTACCTCGCCTTAGACTTTAATGCGGGAAGTGTGTCAGTGCCGCATGTTTATCCCTTACTGTAGGCAGTCTGAGCAGTATCATTGATTAATCAGCACTGGAGGCAAGCGCTGTCTTTGGTGTTAATCAATGAAAAAGTCATCCTTCGCGAGGATTTCATTATATCAAATGTGTGAACAATCATTTATTAAAATTAGAGGTATTTAGAGAAGAATCAGCACCGTATACTTTTAATAGGAACCTTAAAGTAGCCCTAGAGGCATCACAATGCACCATAGCACAATTGCAGGTTTGGTCCCCAGCACATCTGAAGCTCTTTTTAAAACATATGATGCAGAGAAGAAGCTTTGTTTCAGATATGGAGTATTGTATTCAACTAAAGCATTACAAAAAATGTGCGGAAAAATAAAACCCCGAGCACTATTTAAAGTTTCAGCTAGAACACAGTGTAAGGTGTTGTATTCTTCAACTGCGATTAGGAATTCTACCTTTAAAAGTTTACTCTTTCAGATGGAATTCCCTTGAACATTCTTCAGGTACCTGTGACTTGTGTAATGGTGGGGTACAAGACCTTCGCCACGTACTTTTAATTTGCCCAAATTCGACTTTGGTAGCAGCTCGACAATGTTTTATAAAAACCCATCCGCATTAGATATAATGCTATTTTAACTCAAGATTTAATTACGGTGTGCATGTCTCCCCCAAATGAATTTGTTTGCTATAACTTGTTTAAGTTCTTAAACAGTTTTTTACAGTTCTTTAAAAAAAATGCATAAACCTCATAA
Source organism: Lissotriton helveticus (assembly GCF_964261635.1). Classification (NCBI taxonomy): domain Eukaryota; kingdom Metazoa; phylum Chordata; class Amphibia; order Caudata; family Salamandridae; genus Lissotriton; species Lissotriton helveticus. The sequence continues at coordinate 591,947,507 of NC_136065.1, read as the reverse complement.
CCATAAACAATGTATCTTTATCCAGCAATTTTAATTTACTATATCTATAACGAGTTTTTAAGAAAGCTTTAAAAGTACAAATGCAACTATTTAATATTATGTACTTGTATTTGTTGACCTCAGACGAGGTCTGAATCAAATACAATTTTGGATTTGAAGTGCGAACAATCAGCGTTGAGATCCTGGCATTTGAACCTGTACAGACCAGTTGAACCCACCATTTAGAATGTTACAATAATAAGCTGATTTTTTTGCCGAACTCCTAAAAACACAGGATCCGTGCAGTTATAATAATATTTATGTATTTATTTGTTTTTTCAAGCAGCCGTGTAAAGACCCAATGAGTGACAGAGTGCTTCACATAAGAATGGTTTTGTACATAGGAATTGTTTTGTTTAGTTTCACTACATAAGGGATTTTAACTGGTTTGACATAGCATATGACAAGTTGCAGCATAGAAAATATCAGGTTTTGATTTTGTAGAGTGATTAACATGAGAGCAGTTTTAAACATTAGACCAGTCTAATTTAGTTTCATTACATAGTGCAATTTATTTTTCCTCGGTCTCTTGGTGACAGCAGATATGAAGTCCCACAACCAAGATGGCGGCTATGGGGTTCTCTGTGTCATGGAAGAGCACTCACTAAGCTGTGTTTCCGTGTGCGGTATAGTCTTTAGGCTGGGACCAGAATAAGATGACACCAACAAATCCCCCCACCCCCCACTCCCGCCCCCACCATTTATGATCTCCTTCAGGTCCACTTACAGTCCTAGCACTGTTTCTTAGGACCTCCCGCAGGCCAGCCTTGAATCGACCTTAAAGCATTTGAAGGATGATAGAAATGGAGGTTTCCATGGAAGTGTAAGAGATTGGAGCCTTTTGTATAGAAACAGTAGCCACCAGTACCACACTGGCTGGTGCAATGAGTCGTCATCCATTGGCATCTGATTGGCTGGGAAGAAAGGCAGGAGCAGAAGAGGTTACACCACCACAGTTACGACAATTCCTGTGAAAGGAATCAAGACATGACAGAAAATAAAAGGTTGGTGTGCCTGGTATTGAGAGGAATGGGATACATATGAGCTGGAGTGTACACGTGTAAGTGAACAAGTGAGTGTGTCTCTGTCTGTCTGGTGCCGGGATGTAGGGCTATCAAAATTAAAAATTAAAGGAAGACATATTAGAGGGATACTAGGTCTAAGTGAGTCTCCAGGGTGAAGTTCATTGAATGCTGTTCTGTACATATACAGGCAGAAACCAACCCCGCCACAGTCAGTAGTGAAGTACAGATGACCAAAGCGGGAACACTACTCAAACTGAAAATAAATCATCAATTTCCAGGTTTTATCCCAAAGGAAGCACAACATATAGAGTCAGCAAGGATCGATCCATATATTATATAAAGTGCATAGTTTCACAGAATCAGTTACTGTAATATTTCTGCATTGAATATTGATGAAGAAGAGATGTCATAGGTACAACAAATGAAATGCAGTGTTTGAAATCTTAGAGCGTGATTTAAACAAATATGCAGCTTATGAACAGGAGATTTCCATTCATCATTTGTGTATATTTCCTCCTTTTTCAGAATTCACAAAATCCCAACAAATATGCTTCAGAAATCTGTACAAGTCATAAACCCATGTATTCAAAAATCCAAAAATAAGTATGTTCAATGATATTCCCCACACCTCAGAATGCTAAAACAAAACTGTAAGATTGCAGAAAGGGCATGGAGAAAGGATTACGGGGAAAATAAGAAAACATTATATTGGGAGAAAGTGAGGATATAGCATACCAAAATTCGACAAGCTCAGGCCTCCTATTTTGAAAATAGAATTAGCAACACCATAAATTCCCCTAGAGAGATGTTTAAAATCACAACTGGATCCAGCACTTCTTAGAATCCTTGCCCTGGAGCTGGAAATTATTTCTCCCATTCTATTAGACATGGTTAACCTCTCCCTGGAGTTGGGTAGGGTGCCCCAACCCAGGAAACATGCGATGGTCAGAGTTGACTTAAAGAAACCTAACCTTGATCCTTCCTGTATGGGGAACTTTTGCCCAATTTCCCTGCCCCCAGGTGTAAGTAAAGTGGCAGAAAAATATGTGAACAGATGCTTGTCATACTTCCTGGAAGCTTACTTCTTCCTGCACAACAAACAAACTGGCTTCCGGCCCAAGCACAGCACAGAGACCGCCTTTCTGGCTGTGGTGGAGGAGTCTAAAAGGAGAATGGACCAAGGGGCTACGATGGCCATTACACTCCTGGATCTCAGTGTGGCATTTGATACCATCGACCACCCTACATTTCTAGATAGGGTTGGCAAGGCTAGAGTTGAAGAAAAAGCTGTGGATTGGGTTGGTTCCTTCTTGAAGGAAAGAATATTCCAGGTCTTTGACTAAGATTGCTATTCGTAAATCTTGCCTGTTACTTGTGGGGTCCCACATGGGTCCTCACCTAGTCCTACAATATTCAACATATACCTGCAGCTCTGGTGGACATTATACCTCCCTTTGGGATCTCTAGATGACACCCCGCTGGTTTCCTCTATTACACCAGACTTAGATCATTTAACACCCACTCTTGGACTTTGCCTGGAGCAGGTAGCCAGCTGGATGGATAAATGCTGTTTAAAGCTCAACTAAACTCAAACAGAATTAATGATTCTCGGATACAACTCCTCCTCAAACCAAGCCCTGGGCTGGCCTACTGGCCTTAGCCACCCCCGGCCTCGGAGGTTGTCATAAAAAGTTTGGGAGTGTAGCTTGACGATACCTTGACAATGGAAGCCCAGGCCACCAAATTCTCAACCAGTTATTTAGGATTGTTGCATATGTTGTGCCAGATTCTCCCTTTGCTACCCTAGACCTCGAGATGGATGATGGTTCAGGCTCATATTCTCTCTTGTCTGGATTATGGCAATCCAATTTACCTGTGGTCTCCCAAAGGAGTTAACCCGGAAACTAGAAGTTGGGCAAAATGCGTCCGGACGCACATTACTTGGAATTCACTCAGCTAGTGGTGGGTCTGACACAGCTGGAGAAACAGCCTGAAACGCTCCATTCATGCCTAAGAGAGGTGTTTGACTGGATGACCAGGTCATCGCTCAAATTGAATGGCTCAAAAACTGAGCTGATGATCTTGGGCCACTCAAGCTTTGCCCTCTCGCCGAGCAGCTGGCCCAACTGTATGGGCACTCCGCCTGACCCAAAGAAGGAGATTAAGAGCCTGGGGGTCTGGCTGGAGCCTGATCTGTCCTTTAGGACACACGCCAAGAAGATCGCTGGCGTGTGTTATGGACTGCTCCGTTCGGCCCGTAAGGTTCTCCCCCTCTTACCTGAACTCTCCCGGAAGCTGTTAGTCCAAGGTCTAATCATCTCACGCCTGGACTACAGTAATGCACTCTTTCTCGGAGCACCGGAATCAACGTTCAAAATCCTGCAACAAGTGCAGAACGCGGCAGCCAGGCTGCTGCGGAACGTTCCGGCCAGGCAATCAGCCAGGCCCGCTCTAAAGGCACTCCATTGGCTCCCGGTCAAAGAGAGAGTGACCTTCAAAGCCCTCTGTATTGCTCACAAGAGCATGCAGGGGAAAGGACCTGCTATTCTGAAGGACATGATTCAGCCATATAAGCCCACCAGAGCCTTACGCTCCAATAATAAACACCTCCTTCAGATAAAGAGAATTAGGAGAGCCCGTTCAGGTGGCAGGAGCTTCTCTATTCATACTGCACACGCCTGGAACTCCCTCCCACTCTCACTACGCTCTGAACCAAACCTGCTCAGGTTCAGGAAACATTTGAAAACTTATCTATTTCCAGAATAATTCTAAATCTGTTCTGTTTCACATAGGCAACTTGCTCTGATTCTCTATAAGCGCTGGGATGCCTCTGGGTAACCGTGCGCGGTACAAAATTCGTTAATAATAATAATAATAATAATAATAATAATAATAATAATTCCCTAGGTCTCAGTGAGCCAGGCAGGGATTGTTAGAACTTCAATGGCTCTCCATTGCCAAAAAAAATAGATTTCAAGACCATGTGCATTTCTCACAGAGCCATACATGGGCAAGGTGCACCTATCTAACTCCAGTTTGCAACCCTGTACGTCCCCAATAGGTCATTTCGATCTTGGAACCTTCATTTGGCTACCGTCCCCGCTAACAAAAGAGTTAGTACACATGTCACCTGATCACCCCTTACTTGTAATATTTCACCATGTGTTGACAGCCGTGATTATATACATGTGAATATATATGAATGATTTAATTCAGATAAAACATAAACAGTAGACAGCAATTTGGGTCATGTGCTTTATTGCTTGCGAAAATGTTTTCTATGTTTAGGCAGTTGAGATACAAATGTTAAAATAGGAAAGAATAACACATGCGACACCAAGTGCACTTACAGAAAATAACTGACAAAACCTGACAGAACCACTAAGATATACCCAGGTTCTAAGGGACACAGGGTTACCCCATTTTTGTCAAACTAGTGTTGTGTGATATGGCAACAGCGGTACAGCACCATATCTACAAAGATATGCCACTTATTCTCTCTGTAACCTATTCTGGTGCTCTTTTCACCAAATGCACCATCCCTTGAATGAGAGCATGGGTAGGGTCTTATGTCTAGCATAAGTTTGTACTGCAAGTTGTTGAAAAAAACTAATTTCCATACAACTTCACAGCATTTGGGGTGTTTTCACTTCCCTTTCTCTCCTCGAAGAGGATTAACCCCTGCTCTTTGCTGAAGCAAATCTCCAATAATGGTGGGAAACAGTTCACACACTCTGAAGACAAACCATGCCTTGATCCGCTGACTTCCCACCCCTTCTGGTTTCTAATGTGCACAATTACACACCAGTAAATGCGTTTAGTACACACTGTACTAAATGATAGGCATAAATGTAGCAATTTCCAATTACACATGTATGTTTACGTCCAGTCTTTTAAATGGAAAAATAGAAGGCCAGGTCCTTAATTTCCATAGTTCCTGTTAGCTCCTGTTACGTGCCAGTACTCTCCCATTAAATGTATTGCTGCAGTGCTGAGAAGTGCAGGTGCTCACTTTAAATTTAGATTACAGAAGTGCAGATATGCAGTACCGGATAGTGCCTGGCCATTTAAAGCACCGTTTACGTCCGCATATAGCTCTGTGAATGATGTCCCCTATATCTGTTCAGTCAAACAAAATTTAGAGAATCACACATGGAAGGAAAGCCTTGGAATAAATCCCAGTAATGATTTCAAAGTATCCTGATCTGTATTGTAAGTCAGAAAAACAGAAAAGAAATTCATCATATTGGTAGTCTTGATTTCGAGAGGGTGTGGCCTACCGGCCAGGTTCGAGTTTAGGCGGAGGCTCAAACAGCCTGTGATTCTGGGCAAATCACTTAATCTCCCTTGACCAGATGTACAACGCTTATGCATGCAAAAACAGCATGGGCCATGTACAAAGCCTATTTAGCGAGGGAGCGCTCCCTTCCTAATAGCGTGCGCAAGCCCATGTATGAATGTTTTGTGTCCGCAATTGCGGACGCAAAACACTGGCAAAATACCACCCTCTTCAAGAGGGTGGTAATGCACTTGCAAAGATCCCTTCCCCTTTGCAGATGCTGGGGAAAATATTTTTTACGGGCAGGCAGTGGTCCCAGGGACCACTACCTGCTCTTAATAAATGAAACAAAAACATTTCATTTTTTTCTTTTTAAAACGCATCCTTTTATCCTTTAAAGAAAACTGGATGCATTTTATAAAAAACTGCTTTATTTTGTGGTCTGCTGAGCCCAGCAGCCACCATACATGGGAGGGCCTGCCGGCCTGCCATTCCCAATGGGGTCGCAAATTGTGAGAGGCTCATTAATATTCATAAGCCTCTCAATTTGCGACCCAAGTGGGAATCGCTAACAGCCACATGCATCAAGCGATTTAGGAATCGCAAACGGTGCGATTCGCAAAAATCGGCCGTTTGCGATTCCTAAATCACTATTTGGGATGCATCAAACAAAAATACAAGAAATCGCTATTTTTTGCGATTTCTAAAAATGCGATTGCATTTAAGGAATCGCAATTTGCGATTCCTTAAATGCAATGCATGACATCTTTAACAATTGCGAATTCGCAATTAGGAGGGAAAAAATTACCATGAGGTAGGACCTCATGGTAATTTGCGAAAAATCTAAAAAAATGCATTTTTTTGCTTTTTTCAAACTGTCATGTTGTGCACACACATGCCCTTAGGGCATGTGTGTGCACAACATATGTGCATAGATTGATTTCAGGGGTGCAACAGGGTGTCCTTTGGACACCCCTGCACCCTTGAAATCGCAATCTCAATTTGCGATTAGCTAATTGCGAATCGCAAATTGAGATTGTCTTCCCATTCATTCCTATGGGCCTTTTGGCCCATAGGAATCAATGGGAAGGGATTCCTTAATTGCGATTCGCACATTGTGAATCGCAATTAAGGAATAATAAGGAATCGCTAAAAAAATTGCGATTTTTTGATGCATTGCCGTTTGCGATTCCTTAATAGCGATTTCTTAATTTTCGCAATTAAGGAATCGCAAACGGCAACAATGATGCATGTACCTGAATGTGTGTTACACACTGTTGTACATCCAAAATAGCGCCTCGCAAATTGCTGTATGTTGGTTGCACCAGGCCTTCTTTTCACTTGGCAGTGTGTCTGTGTTTTTTTCTCCCTGTAGTGTCTTGGAGCTGGGCACGGATACCGGGGGTTCTGCAGCGGCTCGGCTTCACCTACTTCACCATAGCCCTGATGCAGACCTGTTTTGGCAAGAACACCCAGGATTGTGAGGTGGGCGATCGCTTTGATCCTGTGTCACAGTGCAAGCGCTTTCGGTTTTCTGATAGATAGGCGCTCCTAACGTATCAGCCCACATCTTCAGACACACAGGCACTTATGAAATTGAACATGTTTGAGATGTACCCAAAACGCATCCTACTGCTAACCTGTCCAGGGTTGCCCGTGTGTGGCCTATCCCACCCCTGGAGACCGCTCCCAGACAGGGCCTTCCACAACGGGGCTCCCTAAGAGGTGCAACATATATCAGCCTTCTAAAACACTTCTTCCTCGAGGTCCTCACTCTAACCAGTTTTGGTTAACATAGTCCGCCTTCTAAACCATTCTGAACCAGAGACACTTCAGGCCCATCAATCTATCCACACGGGCAATCACACATCCACTCTGTGCACAATGGACACCAGGCCTTGTCCACCCAATCCATCAAACTGGCCACCCATTGCCCAACCCTGCAGATCTGTCACCACCACTATGCAGTACACAGTATGGCCACCTCTGAGGACCAATAGGAGCACGCTTAGAGAGTACATTCATCTTATTCATAATAATATTCACTTCTTCTGGGGGGCGGAGCTTGCCGGCGTCGATGGCGGACGCCTAGAAGAAGAGCTCCGCGCCATTGTTCTTATTAATCCTGTAAAATATCCTCTACTGGCGGAGTCACCAGGTCCCTGACGGAGGTTTTGCTCCTTGGGGCTTTAGTGACGGCAACGGTGGCCTTTTCCGACACACAGCGGCAACCAGAGACGAGCATTAAGCTCCGACGCGGGACCATCGCGGACCAGGCCGGATCCCCGCTCTCTCCTTGGGAGCAGTCTGGTTGACGTAACTTTGCGTGCGGTCTGCTGAGCATCGGCGGGACCGGTCTTGCTGGAAAACACACAGCGAGGAGGGGGTTGCAGCCGAGTGCTGATTGCGCTGGACACAGGGGGTAAGAACACTTGCTCCACGGAGGGAGACCGGCACATACCCTATCTTTACCAGCACTCACTGAGGGAGACTTGGCGTGGGCCTACTTCTTGGTGACAGGCAGGTCGGCTTACTTGCCTAACAACCCCCTGAGGCGGACGCGCCATAAGCTGGACTGGCCGCGACACCGACCCGGATTCCGCTGCCCGCGACGGTGTTCACGCACCACGATACAGTGGGCTTCTGGAAAACACACGTGGCGATCACGGAGAGGAGGGGACGCTCCAGGGAGAGTACTGTCCGTCCCCCAGCCTACATAACGTCCATAGTAGGCGGGAGCCCAGCTGCAGAGGAGCCGGAGAGCACGCAGATGCCGAGGCGGTAGGGTTGCGGGGGCCTGGGACGGTGGAAAGTAGGTGCTCCTCATGTCCATCGGCGCTCGCCTCCTTCCCCCACGCCGCCATCTTGCGAAACGGCAACGGGCTCTCTGCCCTTATTTTGGCGCGGTTTCCTTGGCGGAGTGGCGCAGAGACCTACTTAGCCCATCAGTTCACGTCGGATTACTGACCGAGCAGTGCTCACACTCAGAACTGCGCGGCCTCGGAGAGCACGGCCGCGACAGGCAGAGGGACTTGGGTCCACTTGAACTGAGGACGTGGCAGACAGGGCTCCTTTACATTCGCACCGGACACTGCAATACACTCATTGAGTGGTGCGAAAGGGAGGAGGGAGGAGACATACCTCGGCCTCTATCACAGTGAGGCATTTCAATATACCAGCTATCAGGATATAAGGGAACTGTAGAGTGGAGTGCACGCTGTTTGCTTAAGTGGACTGACTTGAAGTGGTTGGCCGGGGCGTCCTCCCTGAGTCTGCCTTGGTTGAGACGCAGTGAGACCAGGGGTGGCCTTCTATCTTGGACGACCTAACCGGTCATCATGGGCAAGAACGACAAGACCCAGACCAAGCTGACGTTTGACCACCGACGAGCGAAGGGACCGGAAGCTCAGGCGCCGGAAACATCACCACGAGATAATGCTACAGAGACTTCGCTGTGTGCCGATATCAGAGAAATGCTGGTGTCCATGGAGAAGGGCTTGCAGGACAGCATGGCGTCCATTGGCTCTAAAATTGATGCCCTAACGTACCGTATGGATCGAATGTCAGAGCGGGTAGACAAACATGCGGAACGCCTTGACATGTCCGAAAGGCGTATAACTGAAGCTGAGGAAGCCCAGACGGAATGGGACAAAGACCGCAAACAGTTTGGCAGACTTCTCCAGGTCATCCAGGATAAGTCGGAGGACTTGGAAGCCCGCTCGAGGCGCTCGAACATTCGCATTACAGGGATTGCGGAGACGACGCAAACTGGAAAAATGGAACTCTTCGTGGAAAAACTCCTCATCACTCTCTTGGGAGAGGATGTCTTCTCTCCAATGTTTCTTGTGGAAAGAGCTCACCGCAATCTGGGTCCTCGTCTGCGTCCAGGGGCACCCCGAGGCCGATAATAGCAAAACTCTTGACCTACAGGGACAGGGATGCGGCGTTACGGGTGGCTAGAGACAAAGGGAAACTGCAGTTCGAAGGCATGGATGTCTCCTTGTATACTGACTTCACTGCGAAAGTCCAGGAGGAAAGACGGCACTTTGCTCCGTACAAGAAGCAACTTCGCGAACTAGGCCTGGACTACGTGATGCTGTAACCGGCAAAGCTGCGGATTAATAGGCAGGGCCACTCCCATTATTTCACGGACCCCAGAGAACTTCAGAAATCCTTAAAGGAATGGTCGAAGGAGTGGAGAAAAACACCGAGAAGTCAGGATGGGGAACTCAGAGAAGGCACCCAACTGGAGGAGCAAGACTAGTAATTGCCCTTCCGGAAAGCGCTGAAGACCTTCCTCTTTTGTTAAGAACTACTGATGTTTGAGACAGCACATCTGCAGAAGCGCCGGGACACCCCGTTGGGGTAGCTGTGCGCTATAAAAAATACACTAAATAAATAAATAGAAAATACACTAAATAAATAGTAATGCGGTGCCGGCGCATGCCTTCTTGGTAACAGACTACATAGATGGACTATTGGGAAGTGTACCAGATCACCTTCTCCATCGCTTCCTGATATAGTTAAGCACGGAGTTCCGGGCACTAAAGAGGTCTGCACGGGACACCTGCCACCAGGCCTGGGTGAGACCATTCCACTGTAATTGTGTTCCCTAACAGACTTGTTAACCTGATATCTGTAGGAGTACTTGGCTGCGGGGTGTACTTTATTGCTGATAATGGGGGAACTTTAATAATGCTAGGTGGAATGTTGAGTGGATGTGGAGTTGCCCATTGACGACTCCGGAAGGGATGGTGTTGACTCTTGTCAATAGTAACTAAAAGGGTAATGGTGCAGGGGCGGAATTGGAATGTACAATGTTGTGGCATGGTTATTTGCTCTTTCTGGTAACCTCCGCCCTTGCGCTTTTGGCTCACATAGTCCCAAATGGGACAGGTTCGGGGATTGTTAAGGGGATCTGTGGGGGGGGGGAGAGGGGGGGAGTGAAAAGGGACTGTCTGACCAGGTTGGGGGAGGTCGGCTGTGGGTGGGGGGGTGCGTGGTTTGGGGAAGAGTTTGGTTCTGGGAAAGGGGAGTTTAAAATAACGCCAAGCAATGTGTTGCCAAATTTTACCTATCGTAGACTGTCCATGATTGATAAGGCTTTACAGAGATTGATTCGCAGGGCCAGTGGAAATATGTCAGTCGGCAGTCAATCTTTCTGTTGGGATGGCTGATACCAATGAAGTAAATACACTATGTGTCTCGGAATCTTTGAATGCGCTGTCGTGGAATGTGAGGGGGCTTAATGATTACTGTAAGCTTAGGAGGGTGTTAAATTATTTACACAGACACCACATTGACCTCGCTCTTATCCAAGAAACCCATCTCCCACTTAACAGTAAGATGCTAACAGCTAAAGGGTTTGGGGGAAACAGTGTGGCGGCAGGGTTCACTACACACTCCAGAGGGTTGGTCACATGGGTCAATCCTAGATCCAAGCTAAAACTGGCACTTCTTGTAGCTGACCCGGAAGGTCGTTATTTAATTGTTAGATGTGTTGGCAAGGGGCACGATCTAATAGTGGTGAATGTTTATGGGCCTAACTATGACAACCCCGAGTTTTACGCTGCACTGGCAGCGAAATGCAGGACACACGTTGGGTCTAGAATGCTGTGGGGGGGCGATTTCAATTTTGTGTTTGACCCAGATCTTGATAGGTCGGCGGGACAGGCCCGACGACCAGCAGCCTCGGCATTGCATATGCAGGCGGAATTGGTTAAGTTAGATCTTGTTGACATCTGGAGACATAAGCACCCCACGAAAGGCGGTTACACGCACTACTCGGCCTATCATGATGTACACACAAGAATAGACTACTGGCTAGCATCTCAGGCAATGCTTAATTGCATAAAGAGGTGCGCAATATTGCCACGCACCCTCTCGGACCACTCTCCTATACTCTTGGTAATTGCGGTGCCGGCAAAGAAAATCCCCCCATTCACATGGCGGTTTCCTCCTTATTCCTTATTAGATGAGGTGTTCAGGGGAGAAATGGCGGAGGACATAGACACTTTCTTTGAGACGAATTTGGGGTCTGTCGACAGCATTCAGACATTGTGGGATGCATTTAAGGTATATATCAGGGGTATGGCAATGTCCAAACATTCGAGTGTACTTAAAGCTATACGACAAAGGCTGAAGCACCTAGAGGCCCAACATGGAGAGGCGATCACAGGACAACCCTGATACTGACACTACATCGCGAATTAAAATGCTACTAGCTGAATATCATGAGGAGGCGGATAGGGAAGTGCAACATATGGGCAAGTATGCCACGGCTCGCACATATGGTGAGGGGGAGAGGCCTGGCTCTCTGTTGGCCAGACTATTACATAATGACAGAAGACCTCTGGTGATCTACGAACTGACAACACCTGCAGGGGAGGTGATTACTGACGAGGCGGAGATCCTCCAAGAGTTTAAGGAGTATTATGCAGGTCTCTACACATCCAGATCTTCACAGGTTGAGGAGGAAATAGACGATTACCTTAGCTATATTAAAATGCCCTTCTTGCTTAACTCACAGTGGGAATTTTTGTCGGCGCCCATACAGAAAGAAGAGATCTTAGAGGCTCTAGAGGGGATGCCATCTGGCAGCGCACCTGGGGCAGACGGCCTGACTGTGGGCTTCTATAAAACATTTAAAGATAAACTTGTCCCACACCTGATAACTCTTTTTGACGATATCTGTGAGGAGGGCGGAATGCCTGCCTCTATGAGGGAGGCATCGCTTGTTACCGCCTTAAAACCTGGGAAGCCTCCTAATGCATGTAGTTCTTATAGACCGCTCTCCCTGATGAATGTTGACGCCAAATTGTTTGCTAAGGTTCTGGCTACGCGCCTGGCACTGCTTGTGCCTGAACTCGTGGCACCGGAGCAGGCCGGATTCGTCCCTGATAGAAACCTCACGTACAATATTCGTACAGTGCTAGGGACCATGCAGCATGTCCGTCAAGAAAATAAAGCGTTAGCGATTTTCCTTGACATGGAGAAGGCTTTCGACTCCGTGGAATGGCCATTCATGCTCAGAGTCCTACGGAAGCTGGGGCCGGGGGAACCCTTTCTCCAGATGCTGGGGGCATTGTACTACAAACCCACAGCGAGACTAAGGGTGGGGGATCAAGTCACAGATGCCTTTGAAATAATCAGGGGAACTAGACAAGGGTGTCCCCTCTCGCCCCTTCTATATGCGCTGGTCGCGGAGCCCCTGGCATGTGCAATTAGGGAATACCATAGTTTGGAGGGTATCAGCTTTCCAACATACAAAATTGGAATTTCTACATATGCTGATGACACCCTGCTGTATGTTCGTGACCCAGAAACGAACCTCTCGTCAGTACTCAGAGAAGTAGTTCGATTTGGGGCCCTTTCAGGGCTGAAAGTAAATTGGTCCAAGTCAGTCGCGTTCCCATTGAGCCTTTGACCCTATCGTTTGAAATGGAATACCCATTGCAGTGGTCTACGGACCCGGTCAGGTATTTAGGGATACAACTCCACACGGACCCAGACATACTGGTAAGAGAAAATTATGGCGTCGCATACACAAAACTGGTGGAGGATGTTGACGCATGGTGCAAGCTCCCACTGTCCTTAATGGGCAGGATAGCCATAATGAAGATGGTGGTCTTACCAAGATTCCTGTTTCTGTTTAGTAATATCCCCGTGGTTCTATCCAAGGCCTTTTTCAAACAGCTGACTCAGGTACTCATTAAGCTGTCCTGGGGGGGCAAACAGCCCAGAGTTCAGTGGAAGGTCTTAATGCTCCCCTATGAGATGGGGGGACTGGGTGCTCCAGACCTGGAAAGATACTATAGAAAGGCACAAACAGCTCATCTGCATACGTGGCTACATGGAGACCCGAACATCCCCCATGTAGTCCTAGAGCGATTGTTCGCTGACCCCTCCCCCTTACCAGCCACTGTCTGTTTTCCGGTTGACCGAAGCGTTGGTAAGCTGGACTCTGTCAAGACTACGAACCACGCTTGGCATGCGTTGGTACAAGCGCAGAACTGTGTGCTACTGTACTCCCGCTGATGCGAATAGACTGGGCAGTACGGCTGACGCCACTGAAAGAGAAAGCTGTCACGAGAGCATTGCAGAAACTGGGAATCACGAAGCTGGAAGACTTATTTACAGATGGGGTGGTTAAATCATGGGAGCAGGTTCTCCCCTTGCAGGCAGAGGCTTCGCTTTTATTACGTTTTCAGTTTCACAGGGTCCGAAGTGCGATGCTAAACCTCTTAGGCCCGGACATGGCAGAGCCACCGGATGTGCCGGAGCTTACTTATGTGATTAAGGCGGTGTCGTCTCGCAAACTAGTCACCAATCTCAATAAACTAGGACCCAACCATAAACAGTACCAATACTCCAAAGCTAGGACGGAATGGCAGCGTGACCTGCAAATGCAAATAGATGACGAGATGTGGAAATATTGCTGCACTAGCACTAGGAGACTGTCTCTTAACGGAAGGCATAGATTGGTCCACTTCAAATTCCTGCAACGGGTTTACTATACCCCAGAGAGACTACATAGGTACGGGCTTAGACAATCAGCGGAGTGTGAACGCTGTCATGAGCAAGTTGCAGATTTTATCCACATGGCATGGAACTGTCTTGGCATTAGCCAGTTCTGGAAGGAGATTTTTTTGGAACTTAGTCTGATGTTGGACATAGAGATGCCGGTCAATCCGGCACTGGCTATGCTGGGATATTCCAAGACACTCCCGGTCGCACAGCAACGACTGGCAGATATGGCCTTACTGATAGCCAGGAGGGTTGTCGCTATGTGTTGGATGAGAGGTCCGTTGCCAACTAAGAAGAGATGGGCTACAGACATGTTATACTGCTGCACTCAATCGGAAATATACAGTGAACTGCTCCCACCCAAGAGTCGGCCCAAAAATTTCTGGGGTATATATCAGACATATGTACGCTCAGGGGAAGAGGAGGACATAGAACAGGGTGAGGCAGTAGATCCGTTTGAAACTCGTGGGGAACACGTCGATCAGGATTAGCGGGGGTTCCTGTCGCAGGAAGGGAGTGCACTGAGTACTGTGGAACTAGGAGGGAGATAGCGGCAGCATGGGGGGGAGATAGGGGCCGGGAATACTTCCCTTTCTAATGGAATAGATGGGGGTCTTGCACGGAGGAGATTACTGATCAGCCCTGCACTCATGACACTGCGGATTAGAGCCCGGAGATGGAGTTATTTTTTCCCCGCCGGGTGGGGGGGGGTTCCCAATAGTCTACTACTAGGTTTTCAAGCTGGGAGCGCAACGGCTGGCATGTTGTGGGTGGGGGGGTTGTTGGGGTAGGACTTTTAGGATTTAATCATGTAAGGTAGCAACTCTCGCTATGCAGCTTACCGGGCCTGGCAGGGTAATTGTACTGGTGTGGAAGTAGGCATTTATCTAGGGCACTGGCGCCACGTATAACACCTGGGAACTGATCGTGAGTCCTGTGGACCTTGCTCTACGTTATAACTGAATGCCGCCGAGCCCCCGGGATGCCGGCTAAATGGCTGTGTAAACTGTGCCTGCACTATGCTGATAAGCTGCCTAATTCTCGCTGCTGGCCCCAGGGTTGTAGGCTGCAAACCGTGTAAACTACACTGCCTTGTAAGTGAATAAAGGTTTTTGAAATTAAAAAAAAAAACAAAAAAAAATGATATTCACTTCAGTGATCTAGTCACAGGAATCAGTAGTTCATTCATCCTGTAAGGAGCGAGCCAGGATATAGGCAGGATGGAATCTCGTCTGCAGCAAAGAGCACCCGAGGTGTCATCGACACTGGGGAGAATGGCCCAGCTTATGTTACATAAACCATCATATAGAACCCGGATAAGCATGAACGCATGAAAAGCTTCAGCCAACAAGAAGATCATGGGTGCACACAGCAAGGCCACCAGAGAAGGCCTCATTATCAGTCCCTACCTGGAGTTACTGATGCAGTCATCCAACATTTCCAGGTGAAATACACTGAGGGCCTTATTTATGAGGCCATGCATCAGTTTTGCGCTTCTGTTGCGTCACTTTATGTGACGCAATGAGATTTCACTGCGTCACTTCTAGGATGCCATTGCGTCAATATCTTACGCCTGCCTCACAGAAGGCGTAAGACTGACGAAGGCCCTTTTCACATGGGGCTTGTCCCATGTGAAAGGACACATTGCTGGGGTTGCGTCACTTTTGGGACACACTCCAGCAAGACATCATTTTTGCGCCTACATATACGTCAGAAATACTAACGTATCTGTAACTCCTTGCGACGTGATGCGTGATACTGTAAATATGACGCATCCAGCATGTCACAAGGAGGGCGCAATGAAAAGTGACACATCTCTGTATTCACGCAGCGATGCGTCACTTTTCATAAATGAGGCCTTCAAACGGGAGACTCAGAGCAGACTAACCCTGCAGAGCTCATAATTCCAACTCCATGGGAGGGATCAGAAACAGGGACATCTTAAGGATTTTGGGGGCCCCAGGCCGATAGTTTTTAAGGGGCCCCTGTTCAGAACAGTTTTGAAATATGATCCAGTTTCTGATTTTTCATGCCCTCTTAGGCCAGGTCACTGGCAGGCACACTCGTCCAATTCTAAAGTTGTTACATCTAATGTTCATGGATAGTGGTGAGTGCTGTCAATATTGTAGCACAGCAGCATCTCACTTACATTACTGCAAATAATATTTGTGACACCCGCCCACTTCTCATATATGAAGTCCTGTTTTGATCTAAATGAAACTTTATTTATGGATGTTGCATGAAACAAACACATTTCGCTGCAAAATCTTTGTAATAGACTTTCACGCACCACTCACATCAAAACTAAGTTAAAGAGAAACAGTATTTAAAACAATCTGTGGATGAATTATTCAAGGTCATCAGGGCAAGCCTTGCAGAACAGAGATGGCTCTATCAGGGGGCCGCCCTAAAAGTCTGGGACCCTGGGCCAGAGCCCACTTTGCCCATGCCTTAAAACATCTCTGAAAGTCGTGTAATTGACTTGAGAGAGTGCAGACCACCGTACTCAGGTGGATCACTATGATCCAGATTTGCCACCGTTCCCAGAATGCCCTGTGCACAGTATATGCCACACTACTGAGGGTGGATCATTCTTCGTTAGATGGTCGTCCATGCACTGCTTGGACTAGCACGCATACTATGGGTAAGCAGGCGTAGGTAGCAGAGACAATGCAGGCAATACACAGCACTGGAAGCACAAGCGTGCTGTGAGTAAGCAGGTGCAGCAAAGGCCACACAGGCAATACACAGCACTGGATGCACATACGTACTATGGGTAAGCAGGCGCAGGACAGTGTATACAGGCAATGCATAATGCTGCAAGCCCACACATGCTATACTATGGGTAAGAAAGCACAGTAAACGGTGTACAGGCGATACATAGTGCTAGAAGAAAGGCTGTCAGTGCTTAATTTGAGCCGGTGATTTCTGGTGCTTGGTACCTACCGGCACTTAATTGTCGGAGCTGCACTTAATTGTCGACACCAGCACTTATGACAGCTGCCATATGGTGGTGTGTTTTTATAATTTAGACATGAGCAGATCAGCACTTGTTTACTATAAAAACAACTAATACCTGCTGCCCAAGCTATTTTTATAGCTTTGGGGACCTTGAATAGCCTGAAATGTCACACTTGTAGCAGTGTACTGGTTAGTAATTGTGTAGGTACTGTCATTGGCCACGCTGGCACTGGCAATAGATGCTGCAAGCTGCGAAGGCCTCCTGACTAGAGCCTTAGCACTTTACAAATTAAGCACTGAAGGCAGTACATACGGACACGCTCCAAGCCTTTCATAGGCGGAGGCTTGTGAATAGTCCCTCGGCCGCTGCAGCACGAGCTCGTGATGCGATGAGCACGTGCTACTCTTAAGAGTAAATAACGCACAGGCCTCGCGGGTCCCTCGGTGGCGGCCTTGGGATGCGGATAACTGATAGTAATTGCCTCCTTCGCCGAGTGTACTCCACTGTAATCACGGCCATTCCTGCTGAGCTGCCAGAAAGGAACAAGGCTTTAAATATTGATGTCCGCGCGGAGGAGCGAAGGTTCTGTAAGTGCCGGACAGCCCCGATCTGACCGTCTCCCTCTCTGTCTCTTCCCCCCACAGACCCAGGCCTGGTGGGCTCCGGTTAGAGACGTGGTCCTGTACTGGCCGGAGTGGGTGGTCGTCGGCCTCCTGGAGACGCTCTGGCTCAGCCTGACCTTTCTGCTGCGCGTGCCGGGGTGCCCCACGTAAGTAATCGCCGGTGGCAGAAGTTTAATAAAAAACTTCAAACTCACATTTTGGGAATCACCTGAAAGGCAATAATGGCCGCGTCAAGAGTCTGTTTATGGAGACCTGTGGCACGAGCTGCCATGTTGGCCCCAGGCTGAATGAAACTGGGGAGGAAGTGGCTGAAACTGACAGGGGGTGGACGGGGTGGGGGTTACTAGATGGTAGGGAGAGGGTCCAGTTTATTGCACTTAGGCCCAATGACGACTCCCCAGTGTGCATCCGAAATACAATTCTAAGGTGTGTGGCATTTCCCCTTGTTCTAATTTCACAGGCTCTATGTACCTGCTTGCAAATGGCTCACTTTGTGCTATTTACCAAGGAGTTTTTGGTAGGTAAAACATCATAAGACTTTTGCTAGCAAATAGCACGTCATTGCACTTTGCACAGCATAATACAAGTTACAATTTCTGACCTTAGAGTTCATTCCAGGGTGTGGGAATAAACATTTCAAACTATTTGCCAACAAGACCCTCACCAGGTTTTACCTTTGGTAAACGTGCACAAATATCGCAGGATACACAATTCACGCATGGGTATATAGCACATGTGCAATTAGCACATGGGCAGATATCATCCAACGTGGAATTACTTTCAGGTCCAAACTTGCATTTTCACTCGATCGGGGGTTTACCCTGAATTTGGAATTAGGGTTGAAATAATTTAGAAAGAGACGAGCCATTGAACAATTGTGATCTTGGAGACTATGTGGGGGTGCAATTATAAAAATTGTCATGAAAAAGTGCAGTCATTTTTATCAGGTTGGCTTTTACCTGCCAGCTCTGTTTGTGTAAAGAAATATTCACAATGTAACATCAACAAGACAAGGAACTTCGGGCCAGGGATGTATGACATCACAACGCATACTTTTACATCGCATTCTTTTACAACGCGGTTTTTACAACGCATACCATTACAACGCATAGTGCTTTGGGGCGCTGGATAGTGAATAGTTTAATTTAGTATTCCAACTCCAGTCCCCGTGGATAGTAGGGAAGGTGTTGGACAGTAAATTAAACATATTCCCTATCCTAGAGCGCCCCCAGCGCAATGCGCTGTAATGGTTTGCGTTGTAAAAGTTGCATCGTAAAGGCACTGCGTGGTAAAAGTTGCGTTGTAAAGGATGTTTCCCTCGGGCCAGATGTACCACCGGTTTTTGCATGCGCAAACGGGTTTGCAAACCTGTTTGTGCACCCAAAAACCTATTCGACCATGTACATAGCCTATATAGCGAGTTGCAACTTTTTTGCGACTCGCTAAATAGGTTTTGCGACTCGCTAAATCGGTTTTACGACTCGCTATACAGAAGGGGCGTTTCCTTCCAAATAGCGATTCTCAAAACCATGTACAAATGAACACACACAATAACCACCTACTTCAAGTAGGTGGTAATGCATTCGCAAATGAGAATGGGTTCCCTGCTTTGCAAATGCATGCAGATTGTTTTTAAGGGCAGGCAGTGGTCCCAGAGACCACTGCCTGCCTTTAAAAAATGAAACAAAAACGTTTTGTTTTTTTAAAATGCATCCTGTTCTCCTTTAAGGAAAACGGGCTGCTTTAAAAAAAAAACTGCTTTATTTAAAAGCAGTCCCAGACATGGTGGTCTTCTGAGCCCAGCAGGCCACCATCCCTGGTAGGGCTGAAATTCCCAATGGACTCGCAAATTGCAAGAGGTTCATTAATATTAATGAGCCTCGCAATTTGCGACCCCTTTGGGTATTGCAAACAGTGTTAAACACACTGTTGTACATTTCATTTAGCGCCTCGCACTTTGCGACTCGCAATGTGTCGCAAATTGCGAGGCGCTAAAAGAAATGGTCTTACATCTGGCACCTTGTTTATAAAATGGTGTTGACAGTTTATGAAGGATGTAGCATCAGCTTTCTTACTGTCCCATGCTTCTGGAAATTAGCTACTTACTGGTTCTTTATAAAACCATCTAAACCTGTGACCACTTTGGGTGAATATTCTTGAATTGATAGAAGCTTACTACTTTTAGATGGTTTAACCATTTCCATAGATATAATAAGACCTGCGGCACATAAATATCATGAGTTTGAAATAATGCCAAATTAGTAGCAACTCTCTGTTGTTGTGCATAAAACAAAGTGTTGTTGATACTTGAATATTCCATGTTGTTATAATATAGAATCTATGTTAGTCCAAAATGTCCTTTCATGCAAGAAGTCTGCCAGTTATTGCTGAAGAAACAATTGTTACCTACCAAAATGCCAGGAGTAGTGAATGTGACATCACATGCTTCAATTTCACTCACACACACATGCTTACACATACACACATTCACACTTACACACACTCTATCGGGACACCTCCAAGTGAGGTAGCTGTTCGCGCTCTATAAAATGCCGTTTTATAAAATGCCGTATTATTATTTCTTGTGTAAGCAAGCACACAACATACATTTAAAAGCATTCTTTTTACCTATCTCAGATGCCAGGGAAGGGCATATTCCAGCTTATTGTACTCCATTTTATAATACACTAATAGTGAATAAGGGAGACAGCCATTACAACGCGGGCTTAACACCGCGCTACCATTACGACACAGTCATCACAACGCAAGTCGTTACAACAACTTGCGCTGGATGGCGCTATATACTAAGGAATAGTATGGTTTACTATTCCAACACCTTCCCTACTGTTACGTAGGCTGGAGTTGGAATAGTAAATCATACTATTCCTAAATCCAGCGCCTCCAGCGCAAGTCGTTGTAACGACTTGCGTTGTGATGGCTGCGTCGTAATGGTAGCGCGGAGTAAAGCCCGCGTTGTAATGACATACATCCAGTGAATAATAATGAAATATTATTCACTATTAGTATAATAAAACAATTGAAGGAAAATAGAGTGGAGCCCAACTCACGTCCATAAGGATGAGCTGCCACTATGTTCTTAGCTTAGATTTTGCTACCTTCGAATGCCAGGGGTAGCAAAGGCAGTGCCAGTGGTCGCAAGGGCAAGCCATGGGTTACAGCTGTGATCACTGGCGACCCCTTTATGACGTCCATGGTATGAGTATTGATAAGGAAGTGAAGCCAGTAACTGACTCAGCTTAAAGGATCATTAGATCTGATAGCGCTAGTTTTCAACTATATGTTAGGCGTGATTGATTTTGTATTGCTCAGCCATCATTGTTCGGCAATGCAGAGCTTTCTCACACGGAGTGTCCATTTGTGTGTGTAAGATAGCACCTCTCAGCACAGTGTACGTAATTAAAGTACACTATGTAGAGAGTGCAAGAAATCCCCAGAGAAAGATAGATGCAGTAAGTAGATAATGCTAACTCTCTTGCTGTGGTAGCGTGGGTGAGCAGTTAGGCTTATCAGAGGACAGTTTTAAGCATTTGTTGTACTTGCAGAGGAAATAAATGAGACATATACTCAAGAATAAACCTGAGATCAATATGGTATAAAAATAACACAATCTTTATGTAAGATTTTAGAAGCAAGACTTCAAATTAGAAATATACTTTATAAAATTCAAAATACTCAGATGAATACTTCGTATGCTTGTGAGGATCAAAATAAATGCAGTGCAGTTCAAAATATGCAGTACTTTAAGTATCTAGACACTCGGTGTTCGATATCATCAAATAGTCGGAGGGGAGCACAATGGAGGGGTATAGTCACAATAGAGAATAGTCGGCCGCTACCCTGGTTACCGTCGCGGTGGCAGGTAGCAGGTCACTGTAAGCCATTGCATTCAGAACACCGCCAACACAGCAGTCGTGGGTGCTGGAAGGAGGTGTAAAATCTTGGGAGTGGAGGTCCACCAACTCAACAGTCAGGCCAGAGGTGTGATGCAGGGCAGACTACCCCAGAGGAGGCGGTCATGCACACACGACCACTGTATGCTGTTGACGCCACTGGCAAGAGGGTCCTGGCTCTCGAGTGGGGCATCGGTCGCTGTGCTGAGAGGATCCCTCGAGTTGATAGAGGCATGTAGGGGTCAATTCCACCAGTCTGGGGAACCAATAGACCAGGGAAGCTGCAAAGTTTCTTTGCAGTGGTGAGTCGTGTTGCCACAGAGTGTGCTGGTTCTCGACCACAATGATTTCTTTACTAACGGACGCCTCTAGCCCAAAGGGAGGTTCTTGGAAATTTGAGGAAGGCTGGGGGGTGCTCTGGGGTTTCTTGGAGGCCTCACAGGTTTCAGGAGAGACACCAGGTTGCAATTGCCGAGTTCTTGGCAGCAGTGGGGGTTCGTGCCTTTTTCTGCTGCGTTTGGTCTCAGTTCTTGAACCAAAGCGTTCTTTTTCTGTCATCTTCCTGTGTTGTTGAATCTGATGTCAGGTTCTCAGGAAGCCACCTAAATGCTTAATTTTGGGGTGTAGGCTAGGTGGTAGTCAATGGGCTATCTACCTCTAGTGTGTCTACACACTCTTTATGCTCACCACACCTGGGGTGGGCATACCCTGACTTCTAACTGGCTACTATCACCAACCTCAAGATGGTACATAGTGCAAAGGGTGGTCTACCTCATCTGCCCCACCTGAGGGGTGAGGTAGGGTGAAGTTAGACCTACCTCCTATTTTACCTCATTTTCCCGCCAGTCCTCAAGCCAAAAGTGGGGCAGGACTGGGGGTGCGCCATCTGCCTCTAACAGCACAGGCTGGGGGCAGGGTGCAAAGGTGACATCATTTGAAGTTCCCCTTTCTGCCAAGGCAGACCCTTCAGGGGGAAAGATGTGTCCTCTTTCACCCAGAGCAAGCATTGTTTTTGGACCCGGAGAGCTCTGTCTCTCTACCCAGGGGTCCAGAAACATGTTGGTGATGGCAGGCTGGCTAAAACTGGACAGAGACAACACCAGTGGTTGGTAAAGATTCAGGGGACCCTCAAACAAGGGTCTCCTGTGTCAGTTCCTTAATGAATCTAATACTAGCATCAGCAAGAATTTATTAAGACAAGATGTTTGGTACCAAACATCTTAGAAATCAGTGAAGCCACAATGAAGCTAGGAAAATTGTGTTAATGAGTATCCAGTCCCTGTTCACTTACAACACCCAGAATGGATTGGGTATTGTAAGGGCATATCTGCTCATTCTGATATGCCCACACATAGGAAATGGTGCACCACGCCTTAGGGCTCAAGATTGTCTTAGATGTGGCTTACCTAAACCTTATGCAGTGTAAGGGTGACATGGTGCACAGGGCATCGTCTCATGTTGACTCTTCAATTTGTCCTGCATCTGGACATACAGTCTGCAACACCTGCACAGCCCGATCTGGGTGAGGGGCCCATAGGGGACCTTCTTCTGTCCTCATGTCCTGGGTACTGGGGGTACCATTTACTGGGATCTACAGAAGCAGCAAAAGTTGTACCAATCGTGGTACAGTTTTAGGGAAGTAGTTCTGGCACTGGGAGCCTGGTTAGAAGGGACTCAGTGCACTTGCAGTTCAAAATTACATCAGACATCATGCAAAAAGTGAGGGGCTAACCATGTCAAAATAAGCACTCTCCTACAGTGCAGATCTCAGACGGCCATCAATCGGACCAAAGCAACCATCTTTTGAAATTAACAGTGTGTGGTTGTCTGGTTAGGAGACTTTGTTCAATGTTAAGTTTTGAAATGGTTTGTGTGAGTTAGTGTGAAATTAACAATAGTTTGTTATAGAACGATCTTTGTGTTTCATGTATACAGGTGGATGAGCCATGGAACTTCTAAAGATTTTCCTCTCGATTCTTGGTTGCTTGGCCATTGCTCAGTAAGAGCATAGATAGTGATTGATGTGCGTGCATCACAATGCAGGTTGGTGGTTTATTTATGATGTGATGCTGTGCATCATGAACATCATTTAAGGTTCACCAGGGGTCGCATCTGTGACCCCTGGCTTGCTGCTTGCTACCCTTGGCACTGTTTTTGCGACCCCTGCCCTCATAGGTGGCAAAATCAGTGCCTGGGACACAGGAACAGCTCATCCTTATGGACATCGGTTGGAGCTCCATTTTCCTATTTTTCTGTCAAAGTCTTTATTACGCAAATAGTGAATAATAATATTCACTATTAGTGTACTGAAAAATTGAGAATAACGAGCTAGAATATGACCCTATCTGATAGCCAAGGTACATAAAAATGCCTTTAAATGTATCAATCAATCAATCATTGGCTTTTAAAGTGTGCTACTCACCTTTGAGGGTCTCAAGGCGCCGGGGGGGGGTCTGTCAGGGGGGGTGAGTTTCCGAGGGCAGAGGGCCACAAGGTGTTGTCCCAGGCAGTGGGGGAGGGTCCGAGGATGTGCACCTCTGTCTTCTCCGAGTTGAGATTTAGGCAACTGTGGCTCATCCAGTTTGGTGTCTTTGGGGTTCTTCGTGAGGGAGAAAATAAGTTGGGTGTCGTCGGATATTATACTGAGCCCATGCTGTCTGACAATGGCAGCGAGGGGGGCCATGTAGATGTTAAAGAGCGTGGGGCTGAGTGAAGATCCTTGGGGACTCCGCAGTTGATCTCTCTGGTTTTGGAGAGGATGGGTGGGAGTCTGATCTTTTGGGTTCCGCCATCAAGAAAGGAGCAAATCCAGTCGTTCCCTGTATGCTGGCCTTGTGGAGTCTGGCTGCAAGAGTGCAGTGGGAGACGGTGTCAAAGACTGCAGAGAGGTCTAGCAGGATGAGGATGAGGGCCACGGGGTGGCCCTGGTCGAGTAGCATGCAGATGTTGTCAGTGGCGTTCTTGGTGCTGTGGTTACTGCAGAACCTGGACTGGGAGAAGTTGGGGATGGCGTTCTCTTCGATGAAGGTGCTCAGCTGGGCGTTGATGAATTTTTCGGTGACTTTGGCTGTGAAGGGAAGGAGAGAGATGGGTTGTTAGTTTTTCATGTACGTCGGTTCAGCCGAGGGTTTCTTAAGGAGGGCTTCACCTCTGCCCGCTTCCAATTGTCGGGGAAAATGCTGGATTCGAAAGCGACGTGGATGGTGAAGCGTAGTTCGGGTGCTATGGTGGCAACGGCTCTGTGGAAGATGTGCGGCAGGCAGGGGTCCGTGGGGGCTCCTGAGTGGGTGCTCTTCATGGTCGTGGTGGTATCTTCGATGGTGACCGGTGTACAGGTGGAGAAGGTGGGCTGGCTGTCATTGCTGGAGGGCCTTGATTTTCAGGTGGAAGTAGGAGCCAAGCTTGTTGCAGAGGTCCTGGGATAGCGTGATGTCCGAGACTTCGCTTGGGGGTTTGGTGAACTGCTGGATGACGTTGAAGAGTTCCATTGAGTTGCTGGCGTTGGTGAGGATTTTTTTCTGGATGAAGTTCCTCTTGGTGGCTCTGATGAGTTGATGGTATTCTGTCATGGTGTTCTTGTAGGTGTTCTGGTCCTTGGTGGTTTTGCTGTTTCTCCAGCGTTTTTCAAGACATCCGCAGGAGCGTCTGGCTTCTTAGCGGTCAGTGGTGAACCAAGTGGCCTTCCATGGGAGTTGTCTGTCAGGGTGGCGGGGGGGTGCAAGCTTGTCTGCACAGCTGGTGATCCAGCAGTGTAGTTCCCTGGCTGCGGAGTAGGCGTTGGTCGTGGGGGAGGAGGGGTCGTGCATGAGGGTGGAGTTGAGGTGCTCCTCTGTGACCATGCTCCAGTTCCTTCGTGGCGGGCGTGGGGCAGGCTTGTGTGTGGTGGTGGTGTTGAAGGAGAAGTGTACACAGAGGTGGTCTGTCCAGAGGGGCTGCAAGGTGTGGCTGAAGTGGATATTTGTCCTTCCTGTGAAGATGGTGTCGAGGATGTGTCCGGCTTTGTGGGTGGGGGTGGTGACAAGCTGCTTCAATCCGAGGTTGTCCAGAGGGCTGTGTAGTCGGGCCGCTGCTGTTGTCGAAGTGGAAGTTCAGGTCTCCAATGAGTATGTAGTCTGTGGAGGCGATGGTGTGGGGTGC
This sequence comes from Lissotriton helveticus, assembly GCF_964261635.1. Taxonomy (NCBI): domain Eukaryota; kingdom Metazoa; phylum Chordata; class Amphibia; order Caudata; family Salamandridae; genus Lissotriton; species Lissotriton helveticus. Next base: position 591,922,005 of record NC_136065.1, on the reverse strand, counting down.
GATAAGATCGGCAATGGTGGTGGCAAAAGAGACTCAAGACCCTGGGGGAACTGTAAGCGAGGGTGCCGTGAAGCGTGGTTCTGAGGCTGGTCTTAATCTAGAAGTGGATGTGTTCTGTGTTTGAGAAGGAGTTGCTCGTGCTGAAGGTGGAGAGTTGGAGGGAGCTCCTGTGTGCAATGGTGAGTCCCCCTCCTGGGCGGTGGGGGCAGTCCTTCCTCTGGATCTTGTATCTGTCGGGATTGGCGGTGGGATGTCGGGGCGGAGGTGGAGTTTGTCCAAGTTTCCATGAAGAAGGTGACGTCTGGCTAGAGGGTGTCGAGGAGGTCCTAGATCTCTGCTGCGTGCCTGTGTAGGGAGCGCGCTTTGAGGAGGATGCACTTCAGGGCTTCGGTGGTGCAGGCGTCCTGTGTGGGTGCGGCGGTCGTGGGGGTGCTGTGGATGGTGAAGGAGTGTCGGCAGTGTCAGCAGGAGAACTGGCCATGGGTGGTGTTCGGCGTCGACTGCTGGCAGTTGTTCCTTCCTGGGTTGAGTCCGACGAGGGCAGCGGAGTTGTAGCGGTGGGAGATCAGAGATCCAGGGTCCATGGCGCTGGTCGCAGTCAGGTCGCACACAGGCGCAGACAAGGCTGCCTTTGGCGCACGTTCGGAGTGCTGGCGGCATGCGGCCACCATTAAATAGCAAAGGGGGAGGGAAGCGCAGCTGGGAGGCAGGAGCGGGAACTGGCAGGAGCGGGAACTGGCAGGGGGGAGGGGCTGCTGGGGCAGCATTGGTTGGAAAGGGAACAGGCAACAATGAGCACAGGTGAAAACAAGACAAAACAGGCAAAAATGACCAAGATGCGGAGGACACAAAACAGAAACGAAAACACAGGCACAATAACAAGGATGAGGTGCAGTCAGTAAAAAGACAGAGGTAAGACATAAAAACTAGCACAAAAGACAGAAAAACTGGCACAAAAAATAGAAAAGACCGAGACAGACAACAGCGGACCAGCAGAAGAGCAAGGCTCTCCCAATGGACCACCAGGGATGAGGCGCAGGCAGGAGCCTGCAGGCGGAGGAGGGCCTCAACAACTACCTGCACAGGGGCAGCGGCAGCTGCACAACAGCGGAGCTGCTGGGGAGAGAGCAGGTCTCTGACCAGGAGGTCAGAGGTCTAGCTCAGTCAACCTAGCAGTTGCCGCAATTAAATAGGGAAGGGGGAGGGAAGCACAGCTGGGAGGCGGGAGCGAGAACTGGGAGGGGTCGGAGCTGCAGGGCAGCAGTGGCGGGAAAGGGCACAGAGAACAATGGACACAGGCAAAAACAGGACAAAACAGGCAAAAATGACCGGGTGCAGAGGTCACAAAACAGAAAAGAAAACCCCGTCACAACAACAAGGATGAGGTGCAGACAGTAAAAAGATTGAGGTAAGACAGAAAAACTGGCACAAAAGACAGAAAAACGGGCACAAAAGATAGAAAATGGAAGTCTGGGTGGGTAACTCCATTCATAAATAATTTATATTAATCAAATGTGCACACTGTATGCACAGTTGCAAACTAGGGGGGAGGTGTACAAAATACTGGGATTTGAGAGCATGTGATACGTGCCAAAGTTATTTTTGTTTTAATTTGTAATTGATTTTGCCTCATTTACACATTGATGTAGTTTGTTCCTAGCAAAAACAACAGGTGATGGACAGAATGCAGAACAATGTCATACATTCACCCCAGTACAGAGATCTTGGCCTAAATCCATCGTTTTTTTTGCTCACCATGCCCTTCCAGTTTGAACCCAGCCATATGCAAATCAGTCTTGACCCTGTGCCCCATGGGAACAGTCCAGCCTGAACTGCCAAGCCAGGTCCCCCCTGGACTGGAAACAAGCATCCAAGGACCGGTTTCGGGCTTTCAGCCCTCATCAGCCTGGATAGCTTGATTCCAGTGGCATGGAGAGCACAGGACTCACGTCTGTTGTTTTTGCCTTTGTCGCCCCGAGTGGGATGGGTATGCTCAGACGTGAGTCCCATGCTCTCCAAACCACTGGAGCCAAGCTATCCAGGCTGAAGACTGCAGATTGCCAGAGACCGGTCCTTGGATGCTTGATTCCGGTCCAGGAAAGACATGGCTTGGCAGTTCAGGCTGGACTGTTCCCATGAGGCACAGGGTCAAGGCTGATTTGCATATGGCCATGTCTGACCTGGGGTGGTGTGGAGTGCAAAGAAACGATGGATTTAGGCCCAGATCTCTGTACTGGGGTGAATGTATGACAATGTTCTGCATTCTGTCCATCACCTGTTGTTTTTGCCGTAGTTTGTTCCTAGACACACCTCAATCTTTGGTTGCTATGGATCAGCAAGCTTGCATTTAGTGACATCCCTTTTCTGGGAATGAAGACACATTTGAAATCTGCCCTAAAGATGCAATGGCGGCTTCAGAGTGTGACGATCATAGTTGTTTTAAACTTTTCCCTCTATCAATCGGCTTTAGTCAGAATATAGGGTGCAAACAGAAACAATTACAAGAGGGTATCCTCTTATTGGGAAAATATTCATGTAAGAGAATCAATGGCTCAGAGCACCTCTTAGGGTGAATGTAACCTCCATGGTAGTCACGTGCAAGAATATCACTGCCACTGAATTCTCTTGTGAGGTGAATGAGGGGTGAACCTGCAGATGTGTGTAAACTAACGGTGCTGAGCCGCAATCACTGCTGTCACCCGGAGGGAAGTAGTGGGTAAGGACTGGAGTCAAATGTTTCTGTATGTGTGCATCTCTGTCTATGTTTGTGATTGTACAGGTATGACTGTCTGTGAGTATGCATATCACATATATGCATGTGAGTATGTGTCTGGTCAAGGTAATGGGATCAGCTATGCCTAATCAGACTCATTCTTTATAAACATCTTGGGAAGATACTGCCAAAGCCAAATATGAAGAGTCATCCATTACATCATGTGGGCACTCAAAACGTATTGGACTATATAGTTCGTGCCTCTTCAGGATCTACTTTTTTTACACATTTATTTTTAACTGTGTTTTAAAATGCACCAACTGGCACTTATTTTGAAGTTAGCGTTTCCTCAAAGACGAAGACACTTCCGGACCCTCTGAAAGTAAGGTGTCTTGCAATTTTGCTCGGTCTAATTTGAGGACAAAATTTACGCCTACCTCTTTCAAAGTTCCGCAGCCGCCACTGCCCCATAGTCATTTTTATTTTTAAGGGGAGCGAGGACCACAGCCCCCTCACAAAGCCTTTACAGGCCCTGGAGACCCCATCCCTCGAAGCCTAATGTGGGTGCTTCGTTGCCCACCCAGGACACCCACAACACACAATCATGGGGGCCCGCTGGCTCCCCGCATAGACGCATACTGGGTGCAGCGGATCCTGATTTGCTCATGCCTAGTGGGACCAGTATTTTTTCCTTGCTCCCACCAAGGGGGAGCAATCTGTGTTTCCCTGCCCGCAAGCATGCACGCAGGGAAATAACTGGTTACTCCCACATGTGTTTTTAAAAAAAAACTGTTACCACTGATTTGTGTATTCACAGCAATTATCCCAAGAATGTCAAAAAATATATATGTTTATGGACCCAGGGGGGAACCCTCTGGGATTCTACCACCAGGCCTAAGTGGCAGGGTCTCCCTACTCTTCCTATATTTTTTCGACCTCTTTTCTAGGACTGGGGACTGACTCCCGAGTCCCAAGAGGACAGCTGTCACAATGTGTTGATGTGGTGGCAGCCAATCAGATCTCTTCTTGAGGTCTGTCACCACGCGAGTCAGTTAATCCACTATAGGAAAGGGGCGCCCCCTTGCTCCTTGCGGTGCAAAATAACAGAGCACCTGGCACCAATGTGACAAAACAAGAGTGAGGAGCACTATTGGGCAACATCCAGGCCGGCTGGCAAAGGCAACGGGATACAGCGAACGCCACAACATTCGCCTAGGTGAGCGACGGGGAGCTTAGGTGAGCCACGGGGGCAGCATTCACTGACCCATACTTCAGCCTACAAAACGGGGCACCTCTACTCCAGCGCGTCCCACTGAAGGAAACCTCTCCAGAGCGGGTAACCTGACTCTAACATGGCGACCGCTTTTGATCAATAATAGCCGACAACTCCAGCAAAACAATGTGGTGCAACAGGAACCTCTAATCTTGTACATAACCTTTGGATACCTGCCTCTCACTGCTGTTCATGCTTTAGGGAGTACCTAAACCTGCCTGACTTCAGGATGACGCAAGGTACTGATTTCCAAGTATGAGTCAACAGCTTTAAGTCAGGAGGAGAGATGAGTAGTGACGGATGATGCTCATGCTGCACGGAGGGTACAAATACTACAACAAGTTGAGTGGTCATCAACCTGACCTCGTGCATTTCTCCTATCCCACCACCCCTATCGGGTTCACCCTACTTACATTTAATCTGTGAACTTGCCACTGATAGTGGTGACCAAGCACTTTGGCGATGTAGCTAAATTGATGCAGAAGAGATGGGCTATGGGCCTCCCCCTCAACCGTCACCGACCCCCCTGGACATAGGACAGTCAATTTTCTTGAGCCACCGCTGTTTCTCACTCCTCGTGTCCCTTTTACCCTTACTCTCCTTACCCTCCCTTGCGCCATTAATCTTGTCTTATATGCTAGTTAAATGTGTCGAACTACCAATGTAACCCGTACCTAGCCATCTGACTGATGCCCGATGGAGCTACCCTGTGAACTAAAGGGGAGACTGGCTGTGGACTCCCTCCTCGACCATCACCTACCCAGTCAACCATTGAGCAGATTTTCCCTTCGTCTCTTCATACTGTCTACTCCCTCTTCCTCTCCCTTCTCAATACCCCTTTGCCCCTATCTGCTCTATTTCTCTCCCCTTCTCACTCTTAAATTTGTTGCATATATAAATCTATACCCTCTTACCCTTCTTAGATCCATTTACTTCATCTTCTATCCTCCTGAAATGTTCTTCTAGTATTTGATGTAATTGTTTAACTGATGTAATTTTGTTATTTATGTTGAACCTTATGTTTAGCACCCCCCCGTCCATTGTACAGCCCCTCCCACCACCCAATCATCCCTTATCGGCCTCCATGATTGTGCCCCTTGCCAAAGCACTCCCTCTCCCCTTGTTGGGGAGGGTTCCAGCAGTATTGCCTTGGATTCTCAGAGTCCTCTCTGAGAGAGTCTACTGTGTTAGGGATCTTACACATAATGGAAATAGGCCTTAATTGGCCTCCTTGAATGTGCCCCTTGCCAAAGCACTCCCTCTCCCCTTGTTGGGGAAGGATCCTAGCATTCCAGTCCTGGAATCTCAGATACCCCTCTGAGAGAGTCCACAGTGTTAAGGGATTCTTCACTTAGCGGAAGTCTGGGATAGTTCCCTTTATCTCTGTAAGGCACCTCTTGCCAAAATCACTTCCTCTCCCCTTTTTGGGGAAGGATCCAGTATGTAGGCCTTGGAGTCTAAGAGACCCCTCGGAGAGAGTCCACTGCATAAAGGGAACCTCTCGCAACAGAGATGGGGAAATTATACCACTTCCCCTGAGATCACAACTTACTGGACTTTGGACGCAGCTGTGACTCGTCTACCGGTTTGTGTCCCCATCACCCTCCCCCTCCTCTTTCCATGCTGTATCTCTCACCCTCCCCTCCTCTTTCCCTCCTTCACTCTATGTCTACCTCCCCTGCTCCTACCCCCTCCCCTGAATCTCTCCCCTTGCTTTTTCCCTTGTGTATGTCATTATTGTCTATCTCACCCTTATATGTAACTATGTTGCCATGCTCTAACAACTGTGTAACCTTTATAATGATGTAACCAGCAACTATGGTCTGATACTCATGTAAAGCGCTCTGATACCTCCGGGTCTTGCCAGCGCTATATAAAACCTTTTTAAATAAATTACCATGAAAAAAAAATGTTGTCTTAATTTCCCAAAAACCACAAAACGGATTTATATCCTGTCACAAAAAGAACACTTTCTGGACGACGATCTAGCTTTCTACCAATTTTGGTGTAAATCTGTTTGCAATTTCACTGTTCAAAAATGAACCCTATGCTACTTGGAGTAAGATCATTGAAGTTTTCCAGCTGCCGCCAGTCCTCATTACAGGATGCCTTCTCCTACATCGTGGGACTCCTCTGCAACCCTTCACCCCTCAGGACCACAACTCCCAGCAGCCATCGCTACTGGGATGAGGATCACCAACATTTTCCAGCCGCCACCAGACCTCTTTACAGGGAGACTCCTCCTGAATTGCGGGACTCTTCTGCAACTCTCCACCTCACAGAACCACAACTCCCAGCATGCTCCGCTACTGAGATTAGGATCACTGACGTTTTCTCGCAACCGCCAGCCCTTATTACAGGGCGCCTCCTCCTGCATTGTGGGACATGTGCGGGCAAAGCCTAGGCCAATGGCAGGCCCATTCGCGCCCGCCAAAGCCCGGTGGAGGCTGGGCTGGGCCCCCCCTCCTTCACCTGACCCCTGCTTCAGGTACGGTGCCTGCCCCCTATTCCTGCCCCTGCACTAGCTGCTGTCCCTCCCCTGTGCTGCCTGTTGTTCCTACGCTGCCTGCTGTCCCTGTCCTTGGGCTGCCTGCTGTCCCTGCTTTGCCTGATGTCCCTGCCCCTGCGCTACCTTCTTTCCCTGTGCTGCCTGCTGCCCCAACGCTGCCTGCTGTCCCTGCGCTGCCTGCTGTCCCTGCTCCTGCGCTGCCTGCTGTGCTGGTGCTGACGGCTGTTCCTGCGCTGGGTACTGCCCCTTCCCCTGTGCTGCCTGCTGTTCCTGCCCCTGTGCTGCCTGCTGACCCTGCCCCTGCACTGCCTGCATTCCCTGCACTGCATGCTGTCCCTGCACTGCCTGCTGTCCCTGCACTGCCTACTGTTCCTGCGCCACATGCTATCCCTGCCCCTGTGTCAACTGCTGTCCCTGCCCCTGTGCTGCCTGCTCTCCTGGTCTCTGCACTCCCAGCTCCAGATCCCTGCCCAGCACCCTGGTCCACTAGGACTGGCTACCAGGGCCACAAATGGAGGCAGCTGCGTGGCCACACAATGGGCACTTGCAGTGGGCGTGCTGCCAGTGCATCACCAGTTGGACAACACCTAGCTCCAGGATCTCTGGCCCTCCCGCCACCCGATGGTACGCCGCCAAGGAACTCCTGGATGCCGAAACGACAGCTGCATCTCATCCTCCCTATGATCCACCAAAAGACCCTTCACTGCCACTCTGCTTCGACACTACCCACAAAAGATCCCGCATCACCTCTGCCCACAGGACCAAGAACACCCCACAACCACTCCAGTGTATCCTGCTCAATGCCTGCTCAATCTGCAAACACACCATGAAATAGTGGGAGACAATTACTACTCTCTCCACAGACGTCACCTACATCACCTGGAACGTGGCTCAACCCCTCTTCGAACCCCGACATCACCACTGCCAGTCCCGAAGGCTGATACACCAAGACAGTGTCAACAAGCAAGGTGGAGGATTCTCTGTAATCTTCAAGGAAACTATCAGATGTAGCATAACCAACAACGACCCCACGCCGCTCATGGAACACCTCAACTTCCTACTACAAATGGATGCGAAGACCACAATAAGAGGCACCCTCACCTACAAGAGGCACCCTCACCTACAGACCACCGGGACCATGAGCAACATTCTGCGATACCATCTCCAAACTCATCACCCTCATAGCAATCGACTCTCACCACTATGTCCCACTCAGCAAATTTAACTTCCACATCAATGACCCCAATGACGCCGACTTCACTGCCCTCCTGGAGAATCTGAACACCATCAGCCTCAAACAACGGGTCTCCAAATCTACGCACAAAGCCAGACACACACTCAATCCCATTTCCACCTTCATTGTCAGAATCACATTCAGCCACATCACAGAACTCACCTGGACTGATCACATCATTGTACACTTCACCATCACCGACACCCAGCAGATCTTCTCCTGCCACAACTGGGGCAAGGTCACCGAAACTCAGGGTCTCAGGCCCTCACCACTCCCAAACTGAGGCCTCAACAGATATTGACCAGACCATTCAGAACTAAGCCACCTGATCACCGACAGTGCTAACAGAATTACCCCACTGAGACCTACAAAACCCAACAAGATCTCCAAACATGTCAGCTGGTACACCCCAGAACTCAGGACCACCCAGTGAAACTGCCACCAACTGGAGAAACGATGGTGCACCATCAAGAACCCCGCCGATAGAGCCGTTCCAAAACAGCCAGTGCACCACCAGTTGGACAACACCTAGCTCCAGGATCTCTGGCCCTCCCGCCACCCGATGGTACGCTGCCAAGGAACTCCTGGATGCCGAAACGACAGCTGCGTCTCATCCTCCCTATGATCCACCAAAAGACCCTTCACCTGCCTACTTCAACCATTGACTCAACTTCCACCAACCCTCTGGACAGCTGTGCTCCTCTTCACTTGCCTGTGCATCCCCCACCCGCATCCTACACCGCTCCTTCTCCTACATCGCTGCCAAGACCTGGAAGGCCCTTACCCTCGAGCTCCGCAGAGCCATCTCTCTGGCAGACTTCAGAAAGAGACTCAAGACCTGGCTCTTCGATGGATAAACAGTGGCTAGATAGCCCTAGGGGTGACAGTGTTGGGCTTTACAAATGCTGCTTGATTGATTGAATGAAGAAAATACATTTTGGGACATCCCCTTTTCTCTGCCCCCGCTTGACGGATCACCCGAAACTTTTTTGTGTGTGCTATTCTTGACTTGCATTGTAAAGGCATGCGTGGTAAGGGCATATGTGTGTTAAAGGCATGTGTGATTAATGATGCACAGTAAAGACTGCTTCAGAAAGGCTGTTTCCTAGGCAGAGAGAGATGAGGAGAGGGGGATGAGAGAAAGACTGAGAGAGAGAAAGAAGAATCCAAAGATGAAACACTATGGGTGGTGCACAGAATTCCTCCTACCTTTCTGTTGTCTCTTTGTCTCTTTTTTAAGTTCCCGCAGCTGGCTGTACCCACCCGTGGGCCATGAATAGATAAATCTGTGACAAACACAGCTAATATGATGATTTGCACCATAAGGAAGTTTTCTTCTGCCTCAAATGTTCGGGAAGTTAAACTGAAATGCTTATCAGATCATATCGGAACTATATTTATTCAGTTCTTAGGAAAGTGATGGTTTATTGCTTTTGGGGCCCTTCGCATTTCAGCATTATACTGTGTCTTAAAAGCAAAAAAACAATGGAGAAACAATTTTCCAGAGGAAGTCCATCAGCAATTGTAACAGGCAAACAAGGAACTGAGGGGCATATTATCAAGACAGGCGATAAAATTATCGCCGTTTTAGCGGCAGTTTTCTGCCGCTAAAACGGTGATAATTTTATCGCCTGTCTTGATAATATGCCCCTCATAATCTAGTCCAGAGGATATAAGGTAGAAATAAATGCTTGTTAAAATAAAAAGGAATAAACATACCGATGTATAAACATCCATTCACAAAGCATGAATGTGCAATTTGCATACAGACTTTTTGCAATACGTTATCCCACTGGTGTTGTTAAAGGTCACAGAGCAAAATGTCCTTTAGCGGCAAGTGCAGGATGGGCACAAAACAGCCTGCATGATGAATAGGAACAACTTCACAGTTTGCCAACCCCTGTGCTTAGCTACAAATGCAGAGAAGAAACTTGCAAAGAACAGCAGGCTTCCACGTGACCTTACAGGAAGCATTATTTTTAATAGCAGCCTAGCAGCCTGTGTGCATTGAAAGGACTGGGGTGGTATTTAAAAAATATATATTTCCCATGTTAGCCACTGCCTTATCCCCCGTACCAACCGGTGCTTGATTTAAGCAGGTGGTTTGCGGTGCTCAGCACTGGCACTTCATCATTAACACCAGTGCTTTAGGCACAGGGAGATTAAGGGGCATATTACCAACAAGTAGCGATATTTATCGCTAAATAGGCTTAGCGACGATTTTTTTTATCGCTGAGCATCGCCGGAATTTATCGCTGAGATAATGTGCTATTAGCAACGTTTATCTCCAAAGCGATAAATTTTCCGGCGATAGTGGGGAAATGCGTGAATATCGCTGAGAATACAGCCATATTCACGCATTAGCGACGAAATGCTCTTAGCCATGTTATCCACCTCCCATTGGATAACATGGCTAAGAACTGGTCTGGGCAGGTGTTAGTATTTGGAGATATTCGCGATGTTAGCGACTGTTTTCAGTCGCTAACAGTTTGGGTACGCCCACTTTGCATGTCATTAGTGATAAATATCGCTAACATGCAAAGCGGGCCCCAAATCGCTCGCTATCACCTAAAAGTTGTCGCTAACTGTTGTTAGCGACAGCTTGCTAATAGGGCGATAGAATTATCGCCGCTTGGCGGCCGAAAACGGCCACTAAAGCAGCGAAAATTCCCTATCGCCACCCTTGATAATATGCCCCTAAGTGAGTTGCCCAGGATCGCAAATTTTTGGACTAGAACCTGGTTCCCCATGTCCGAAATCGGCCACTTTGGCCATTATGGCACATCTCCCCACTTTCATGGTTCTGTGTTAGGCGGTGTTAACAGGAGGAATGGGCTGGTGCAAGCTGCCTTCTGATAAGAGCCCCAGCACTTATTTTTTTTACAAATTAACCACTGGTTACCAACCAAGGGCGCCCGACATTATTCACAAAGAGGAAGCTGTCCCAAGAGGAAAAGATCAATTTTGGGAATAAGTTACCGCTCCAGCTCAAGCGTTGGTATGCAATCAATGGTTAGCGGTCACAGCTATTGGTACATACCTTTGTAATTTGTAAACAGGAAGGAGTTGCCCCTTTCACACCTCTTCCTATTTGCTTTACGGAATAAGTTGCAAAATCTTTTTTATAAGTTGGAAAGGACAGTAGGGTTTGTGACTTCAAAAGGGCTTTGTACATGAGGCCATATTTTAGCAGTGGCAGCTCAGAACAAGGTGGATTCGTTTGGTGAATGAACCAAGTGGACTATGGGTTATGAAGGGTCATACCGATCTACAAGTCAAGGTAGACCCGACCAGAAGCAGGGCCTTCTGCCTTTATAACGGGCTGGTGGGGTAAATTAACTGGTAGGTAAATCACTTTGGATGGTTTGATGAACTATGCACCAGCCAATGAGTTTGTCAAACTGTGCAGAAGCAGAATGCCGTTTCGGTTACACAAATCAATGCCATCAAGGAGGCGGAAGGGGATTGTTCAGGACAGCTTTTATAAACTTGTGTTCTCTTTTGCTGTAACACAAAACCCAAACACGGTGAATTCATTTTACAATTTCAGTAATCAAGAGTGTTTAAATTATTTTGCTACCTCCCGTTTGAGAAACAGAAGTTCAGGCTGGGACCATGAATGTTGTTTCCATAAAATTCCAGGAAAACCTTTCTTCCAAATATGAATCCGGATGCCTCACAGTTTTGATCATTTGTCCTACACTTTGACCTTGAACAGACTTATTTTTCGTGCTTTCAAGATATGGTTACCTCAGAGTTGAAGCAGCAGAAAGCAAAGAGGAATCTTAATCTCTTCTTTACTTCCTGTCCCTTCTGTTACCTTCATGACTTCTGGGAAAACAGGATAGGATGGGTGGGGCAGGAATATCAAAGGACGGGCTACCTGGCTACCCCTGGCACTGCCTATTTGACATGTATGGAGGTACGCTTCTCCCCAGTGGCACTGTAAATCCCAGGTAGAAAAGAGATTTCTAATCACAATCTTAGGGTTTATTCACAATTTGGAAGATGGGAAACACTGGCAAAATGTGGTGAACATCCCATCGCCACATTATAAGTGCCACAGGCTATACCTTTTAATACTGAGGACGGAATATCCCCCAGGTTTGTGACACAGTATCCCATCCATCAAACTTTAAATAGGCCCCTACATTCTGAAGTCAGTGGTAAAAATGTTTCAGCCCCGAGCACCTGAGGGACTTTGGGACACAGGAAAGTGTGCAGGAGAGAAACGTGCAGGCAGGCTGTGTCAAAAACTCCGGTTGAAGAAAGCTCCAGTAAGTCTCAAAAGCGGAGGCGAAAGTCGCTTGTCACATATCCTCAGAGCCATTAGGGCATCTTAGAGGCGAATCGATCAGAAAGGAAATGATATGACTGGGAAAGTCAATATCTGATAGTGAGGGGCTGGGGAAGCCAGGATGGATGTGGCAGGGCCGCTCCTCATCCTCCCGCCGCCCTGACAGAGTAAGATTGTCCAATATTGCAGGATGAGAAGCCGAGTATGAGGCCATAAATCACAGAGCGCGTCTCCACCCTTCGGCTGCTAATGGATGTGGAGCTATGAGGCCTGCACCGCGCGGTCAGCCTGCAGGAGGGAGCTGCACCGCGTCTGGGGCGTCACAGAGCTAGCCCCCCTGGGGTACAGGCCACAGGGCTGCACCGGGTCTGTGGCGTCATCTAGAGCAGCCTATGGTGTCATGTAGAGCTAGGCACTCTGGGGTACAGGCCAGGGCGCTGCACGGGGTCTGTGGCGTCATCTAGAGCAGGCTGTGGTGTCATGTAGAGCTAGGCCATCTGGCATGCAGGCCAGGCGCAGCACGGGGTCTGTGGCGTCATGTAGAGCAGGCTGCGGCGTCATGTAGAGCTAGGCCCTCTGGCGTACAGGCCAGGCGCTGCACGGGGTCTGTGGCGTCATGTAGAGCAGGCTGTGGCGTCATGTAGAGCTAGACCCTCTGGCATACAGGCCAGGCACTGCACCGCGTCTGTGGCGTCACAGAGCTAGCCCCCCTGGGGTACAGGCCACAGGGCTGCACCGGGTCTGTGGCGTCATCTAGAGCAGGCTATGGTGTCATGTAGAGCTAGGCACTCTGGGGTACAGGCCAGGGCGCTGCACGGGGTCTGTGGCGTCATCTAGAGCAGGCTGTGGTGTCATGTAGAGCTAGGCCATCTGGCATACAGGCCAGGCGCAGCACGGGGTCTGTGGCGTCATGTAGAGCAGGCTGCGGCGTCATGTAGAGCTAGGCCCTCTGGCGTACAGGTCAGGCGCTGCACGGGGTCTGTGGCGTCATGTAGAGCAGGCTGTGGCGTCATGTAGAGCTAGACCCTCTGGCGTACAGGCCAGGCGCTGCACGGGGTATGTGGCGTCATGTAGAGCTAAGCCCCTTGGGTACAGGCCAGGCGCTGCACGGGGTCTGTGGCGTCATGTAGAGCAGGCTGTGTCGTCTTGTAGAGCTAGGCCCTCTGGCGTACAGGCCAGGCGCTGCACGGGGTCTGTGGCGTCATGTAGAGCAGGCTGTGTCGTCATGTAGAGCTAGGCCCTCTGGCGTACAGGCCAGGCGCTGCACGGGGTCTGTGGCGTCATGTAGAGCAGGCTGTGGTGTTATGTAGAGCTAGGCCCTCTGGCATACAGGCCAGGCGCTGCACGGGGTCTGTGGCGTCATATAGAGCTAGGCCCCCTGGGGTACAGGCCAGGCCAGCACCGTGTCTGTGTTGTCATGTAGATCTGGGCACGAGTACAGGCCAGGGCGCTGCACCAGGTCTGTGGCGTCATGTAGAACAGGCTGTGGCGTCATGTAGAGCTAGGCCCTCTGGCGTACAGGCCAGGCGCTGCACGGGGTCTGTGGCGTCATGTAGAGCAGGATGTGGCGTCATAGAGTTAGCCCCCCAGGGGTACAGGCCAGGCGCTGCACGGGGTCAGTAGCGTCATCTAGAGCTGGCTGTGGTGTCATGTAGAGCTAGGCCCCCTGGGGTACAGGCCAGGGCGCTGCACGGGGACTGTGGCGTCATGTCGAGCAGGCTGTGGCATCATGTAGAGCTAGGCCCTCTGGCGTACAGGCCAGGCGCTGCACGGGGTCTGTGGCGTCATGTAGAGCAGGTTGTGGCGTCATGTAGAGCTAGGCCCTCTGGCGTACAGGCCAGGCGCTGCACGGGGTCTGTGGCGTCATATAGAGCTAGGCCCCCTGGGGTACAGGCCAGGCCAGCACCGTGTCTGTGTTGTCATGTAGATCTAGGTACTGGTACAGGCCAGGGCGCTGCACCAGGCCTGTGGCGTCATGTAGTACAGGCTGTGGCGTCATGTAGAGCTAGGCCCTCTGGCGTACAGGCCAGGGGCTGCACGGGGTCTGTGCCGTCATGTAGAGCTTGGACTCTGGGGTACAGGTCAGGGCGCTGCACTCGTTCTGTGGCGTCATGCGGATCTAGGGCCCCTGGGGTACAGACCAGGCGCAGCACTGTGTCTGTGTTGTCATGTAGATCTAGGCACGGGTACAAGCCAGGGCTCTGCACCAGGTCTGTGGCGTCATGTAGAGCAGGCTGTGGCGTCATGTAGAGCTAGGCCCCTTGGGTTCAGGCCAGGCGCTGCACGGGGTCCGTGGAGTCATGTAGAGCTTGGACTCTAGGGGACAGGCCAGGGCCTGCACCGGTTCTTTGGCATCAGGTAGACCTAGGCCTACGGGTACAGGTCAGGGCGCTGCACTCGTTCTGTGGCGTCATGTGGAGCTAGACCCCCTGGTGTACAGGCCAGGCGCTGAACGGGCCTGTGGCGTCATGTAGAGCAGGATGTGGCGTCATATAGAGCTAGGCCCCCTGGGATACAGGCCAGGTGCAGCACCGTTTCTGTGGGGTACAGGCCAGGCGCAGCACCGTGTCTGTGTTGTCATGTAGATCTAGACACGGGTACAGGCCAGGGCGCTGCACCAGGTCTGTGGCGTCATGAAAGTTGGGCCCCCTGGGGTAGAGGCTAGGGCCTGCACGACCCTATTGTGAGGAGGGCTGACTGACTTCCCTAGACCGGGAGGGCAGGGCATGGGGCACGCCAAGGTGTCCAAACAGAAGGGGAAACCAATATGAAGGTTTTGATTGCAGGTTCGGCGAGAAGTAGGCCTGAGTTAAATTTCCATTATGGGGAATAATATCACCGTTTGCTTGTTACGCATAATTAATCCCTGCATATATTTGATCATGCCGTGTCGTATAATTATGTGCTGTTCATGGCAAAGATTTAGCGTGAGCACATGGTAGCAATACCAACGACCAGAACATGAGTGGCTACTATTTGTGGTGCTTGTGGTTTTTGTACTACTTTTTTAGCGTGAAATGCGCCCTCATGCTCAAATTAACCCTGGGCGTAGTTCGCGAAGTAGCGCTACGCGTATCTACGCGAAGTGCACTTCGCACTACGCGAGCTACGCGTAGCACCCTGTTCGCGATGATTGCACAGTGCCGGATGCTAGTCTGCACTGTGCAATCATTGAAAACGGCATCTTGCACAGTGCGAGCTGTCTTTTCTGCCGCTTGAGTAGATTTTTACTCGAGCGGCAGCTTTCTCAACGCGGACTTGTAGTTTCTCATCGCGAGCGGTCGCGAGCATACACGACCACTCGCCATGAGAAACCTGACCTCCCCGCGTTGAGAATCTCGCCGGGAGGTTTATTTTCCAGGCTAGCGATCAGCAACTTGATGTTGCTGATCGAGAACGAGGAAAAAGTCTCGCCGGGATGTAATTTTGCTTGCTCACGGTTGCCAACTTGACGTTGAGGAACGCGAGCAAGCAAAAAATGACTGCTGCACTACGCTACGCGTGTTTGCACTGTGCTACGTGCAGTTTGCGTGGTGCGAAGTAGCACAAACTGTGCAAACTACGCGAGCATAGCGTAGTGCTTTGCCCAGGGTTACTCAAAATGGACACGAGGATGTATTTTACGCAAAAATATTGCCCTAAATGCAATTTTTGCCTTTGGGAATATTTTGCGTAACTTCTCTCAAATTTTGCACAATTATACAGAACAAAATTACACACACCCCTAGATGAGACGCTTTCCCAACGTATCAGTTGGTGCCTTTTGGATAATTTCCAAAGCTTCCCTAAGTATGTTATGTTAGTAGCTACTTGTGTAAATCGCACATACACCAAATAAGGTTTCATGGAGTAATAAGAGACGCGCCCTGTATACTCATGAAACAGCCCTGAAGTCTGTGTGCAAAGCAAACAAACTTGTAAGGCATTTCGAAAGGTCAAAAGAGATAGAATAGAATGACGGTGGAGAAAGTTCCAGATGAAACGAGCAAGAAATGAAAAGATCCCCAGGAATTTGGGAAGCCCTGTTATAAAGCGATGCCATGTTCTCGCCTGGTTACAATGAGAGCAGAAACCCCTAAACCCCTGGCACTTTTAAAGATGAAGGACAGAAGGCTACAATTCACCTTTGCCTGTGCAAAGTTTTGCTGCACATTACAAGATGCTCTTCCCCACATGCGCCTCCTTTTGAGTTGGACGCAAAAGGATTCAGTATATCCACCCAGCCAAAATGAATTTACCGAAACTGGAGGCAGGGGTGTTTCAGGAGAGGCGGGAATAATGCAGGTTGTAGGAAAATTGGTCATAAATACTGAAATTCAGATTTACTGCACTGATTCCTTCATCTTTTTGTCAGGTAGTTCACCAGAAGACCTCCCAGTAGTCGCTGTAATTCCTGTTATGGGTAGAATCGGGGTTACCAGAGCACTTGTAATAAGGCCCATAGTGAGCTTATTTTCCGTCCAAACATTCCCAATTGAGGGGGAGAATGAATGCAGGCTTTGTTTGCTACAGATATACTGCAGATTGCATTTTTAAAGTATACAAAAAAGTGATAGAATGATTGGATTTTGTCCCAGCCACTGGTAATTACTTGGGGCCGCATTCTAAGCCACCATTAGTTTGCACACCATGCCACCTCAGTGTGGAGCCAGCTATATGCAAATTAGTCTTGACCCTTTTCCATGTGGAACAGTCCAGCCCAAACTACCAAGTCAGGCCCTTCCTGAACCGGCACATAAGCAAGCAGCCTAGGACCAGTTTCACCCTAGTTAGGGGCTGATCAGGCGATACAGCTTGTTTCCTGGGACACAGTGAGCATGGGACCCATCACTAAGCATACCCCTCCCACTTAGGGCGATGCACTAAAGTATACAAAAAAGTGATAGATGGAATGCTTGAACCAATCCCAGCCACTGGTAATTACTCCCCCAAATCGCTATTTTGCACACCATGTCACCTCATTTTTGACCCAGCTATATGTAAATCCGTCTTGACCCTGCTCCAATTTGAAAAGTCTTGCCCGAACTGCCAGACCAGACCCTACCTGAACCAGAAAAAAAGCAGCCTAGGACCGGGTTTACCCAAGTTATGGGCTCCTCAGCCAGATACAGACAGCTTGGTTCTTGTGACAGCGTGCACAGTGCTCACTTCTGGGCATACCTGTCCCACTTAGGGTGGTACACTAAAATATGCAAAAAAGTGATGGATGGAATGCTTGAATTAATCTCATCCACTGGTAATCACTTGGGCCTTATCCAAATCCATCATTATAGTGCACACCATGTCACTTCAGCTTGGCCCAAATTTACAGATCAGACCCACCATCGTGCAACGTTACAATTTCAGATCCAGCATTGTGCAACCGTTGCCATTTATGGTACCACCGATCGAGATAAATATTTACTTCAATAGCTTTTTAGCAGTGACGAGTCTACATTACGAATATAGTAGGCAGCCAGCTACTGCCACACCAGAATAAGGCCACTGGATTTCCCAATATGACCCCGATTTTGTTTTATTTTTATAAATAGATACTTAGTAAATTTTCCTATCCTAAGATCCAAAATATCCTTCTCCTACATTAAAGTTAGAGTGTGTATAATCACACCATCTGGGTACAATTTAGTTGAAATTTTAAATGTTTCTATAAACTTAAAAATGTAAATGATTACTGCGGGAATCTCCTAAGTGCATTATTATTATACTGTATCACTATGCCAGGATATCATTAAACATTTCCGTTAAGTGCCTCAAAATTTGACTATTCGTTCTGAATTCTCTCCAGTCATTTTTGCTTAGGGTTGGAGAAATATGAATTTTGTCAGATTCATTACCAAAGCCGCCCCTTGACAATTTTATTTCAAAATCCACAGTCAGCCCTATCGAAAACTTTTATTAATTTCTGAAGATAATGGTTGATGAATTCTGCAGTTGCTTTGATGTATTGGTGTCGTTTATCAGTGAATGAACAGCAGAGGATCTCCCTCTCTCTCAGAAAAACCTGTTTTGTTTGGTCTTCATTGCATGTTGCTTTACAGCAGCCAACCAATCGCCTAGAAATACAATGTCAAATTTAAAATTCATATTCTGAAATCAAGTTTGTAAATAGGGGCTCAATGCCACAGGATACTTGTCTATTTTCTGGCAAACCGCAGCTGCTGCTTCCCACACCTGGGCGGAGTTCGAGGAGTTGCCCTCCACAGAACTCCGTGAAGTGCAAAAAAAACTCCGCCGCACTATGTGGAGCTCTGCATGCGGCGCAGTACGATAGAAAAATGCAGTTTGCGGTGATTGCACAGTGCTGGATGCTTGTCCACACTGTGAAATCATTGTGAACGGCACCTTGCACATCACAAGCGGTCCCTGCTTTCCTTTTCTGCCACTCGAGTAAATGTGTACTCGGGCAGCAGCTTTCTCAACGCGAACGGGCAGTTTCTCAATGCGAGCAGTCGCAAGCATTCGCAAACATCTCAATGAGAAACCTGACCCCTCCGCATTGAGAAATCTCGCCGGAAGGTAGATTTTCCACGCTCGCTTTCCCCAACTTGATGTTGACGATCATGAACGAGGAAAAATCTCGCCGGAAAGTTGAATTTCCTCGCTCGCGCTTGTCAACTTGACGTTGACGACATGAGTGAGAAAAAACTCCACTCTGCTATGCAGGCGGAGTTGTTTGGAACTTCGGAAGCTCCGTGTAACGCGGAGTGCGGAAAACTCTGCAAACTCCACGAGCAGAGCGGAGTTCACCGCCCAGGGTTAAGCATTAGTCAGATCGGTAGAATACCAAAAGACCCAAGAAGTAATTCTCCTAAAAGCTTCCAGGACTGTGTAGCACTGCATTGACAAAGGAATCCACCCCTCTATACCCACTCACAGCCACTGTCTCCAAACCCTCTTCTGCAGTAGTCACCCACGCTGGTGTGGTCATCAAGATTGCATTACCAACCACTCCTTAGCACTCTTGATGCATCTGCTGGCATAAAGGACAGCAGCCTTTTGGATTAGTAATCGATTTTAAGCAGAAGTTGCCACACTCTGATAAATCATTTGCGATATGTCACTCAAGGGCCGTCAGACAAAATCAAAGCTTGTCTATCTCTTTTGGGGCCTCAATACTATGGTGGTGGGACCACCACAGACAGGACATCAGTGGCGATCAAACCGCCGACAGCGCTGCAGTCCGACTATCACATTACAAGACTGACGGTTGGACCCAATTTTGTCAAGAAATAGACCGCCGCCTCTGACAGGATTTCAGATCCAGACAGTGTGGCGGTAGGAATCGTAGTCTCGAATATAGGCAGTGCCAAGCCAGGCACTGCCATCAGTATTATGATATCTCTTACATGTCTTGTCTGTTCATGGCAGGAACACCGCCATATACAGGCTGTCGGAAATGGACTTTGGGGGCCCAAACAGGGCCTCTGTCCCTTGTTGGCCACTGCAAAGTGGCTTGGGGGCACATCCATACCCTGTGTGCCATGAACCACATTGTGCATGACACATGATCCATGGATGTGCAGGAAATGCTCCTCTTTGCAGTGGCTTGGGCTGCTGGCCTTTTCCTCAGCCGCAGCACAAGTCGCTATGAAAATGAGCACTATGCCACCACCAGCCCAGCAGTTGCATCATAATTTGGTGATCAGACCACTGACTGCTTGTCGGGCGGTCTCCTGACCGTCGTGATAGCGGGTGGCAGTCTGACCGCCCACTATCATAATAAGGCCCTTGGTCAGAGCTCGAATTGACCTTGAAAACGATATGTCATAAGGCTAACATTGGTATTTCTGACAAGATACTTGAAGCTTGAAACTGCAATGATATACCTTGAGACATCCCCAGGAGACGCTTGAGAAGGTTTTGCTTCATATCCCTTCATCATTAACCCTCTTCCAGGGATTCCCTTCTCGACTACAGAAGGAAATTGAACTTTCCACTTTGGCAAAGATGCAGCTATAATAAATAAAAAAGGAATAGGTCCAGGGAGGCAAGCCTGTAGGCCACCTATGGACCATGATGGGCAGCATAGCAGGGGGCAAAGTGGTTATCAGTGTTCAAGTGTGATTGTAAATGTAAAAGGTTTTTGTAGCAGAGAAGCGAGGATGAAATGGCAAAGTCATGTTCTAAACATGAAAGTCAAGGTCTTGGGTCTTCCTCTTCCGAAGGTATAACATTAGTGGTACTCACACCTGGCAGCTGCAATAGACATACTTCATTGTGTCCCCGCAGGGGTTACCTGGGGGCTGGAGGGATTGGAGATCATGGAAGATACCCCACCTGCACCGGAGGAGCTGCAGCCTACATTGACAAGTGGCTGCTGGGCGAAAACCATATCTTTGGCTATCCTACCTGCAAGGTAATTTCGTTTTTGTTATTTAAATTCATTTTTGTACTTTGTGGATGGATTTAATTATCCAAACTAACAATAAAGATTGATTTGAATTTAGTTGGGTATGTCAAATGAGCATGCTCGCAGCTCACCATCCATTCTCTCCTCAAATGTTTTCCATTGAGTAGCTGCAATGCCACCAGGTAGGACCCCCCATGAGCACCTAAAGAACAGGTGAGGCATGGGTCTCTAGCCGCTGCCGCAGGTCCAAGACTGGCATCATGAGACTTGGTGAATACACTTGATCTCCCTTTTAATGTCTCCCACTTGACTCATATTTATTATGGCTCCCATACGTACATGTCAAAGGGCAGTTGGTACTTAACCGCATCGATGCTCGCAGATTTACAACAACC